>NW_024610041.1:0-600000 GCF_016920785.2 Ixodes scapularis
ACCACTGGAATCTGATTGAATTGTGAAGGGCGATATAGTATTTTAATTTGCCATATTCTTAAGTAAGTGTCCAGGCCATGCAGGGGGATCATAATGAAGAAACAGATTACCTACAGTGTTAGGTTAAACCTGGTGAACCATATTGCAGATTTCCGTCAGCTTGCATAAGCGTAACAATTTTTTTTTAGAATAATTCACGGTTATGCACAGCCCATTTGTCAGATAACTCGATCTTCGTTACTTTTGTGTATTTCAAATTGGAACGCACTACCAGACTCTGTGGCAACTGAACGCGACGAGTTGTTGTTTAGAAAAAAATGTAGCGAATTATTGTTGAATTAGGTTTCCAAGATGATAATCTGTTTTCGGTTTGAATGTTCTTGGCATTGTGTACATTACTCGAGCCAATCAAGGGTCCCTCTGATGTTGTTCTTTCTTTTTTGATTGTTTCTGAACGTCAAGTTTTATATGTATTATACTTTTGTATGTTTTTTTTCCCCCGAATCCTCGGGTTTGATAGTTTTTGAACCCAAAGTTTTATATGTATTGTGCTCTGTATGATTTTTTCCCAAATCCTCGCTCATGTAATACGTCCGAAAGGATGTCTTTGAGCAGCAATAAATGAAATGAAATGAAAATTCTGTTGGGGTCCTTAGTTTCACATAGGCTGTTTTCTTTAGTGCTAGTCATTGATTCGTGAGCTTTACTTACTTCTGTTATTCCCGGGTGGGTTGGGGCTTCCTGCGGGCAAACAAACACGCATATACAAACAAGTTGAATCAAAATCTACAGCGTTTGTTTTATATTTGTTTATAATTAATTTTTACGAAGAAAGAATGTGATTATCTCAGTCACATTTATAAATACTGGCGAGGTGGCCCAGTTAATATTGCAATTAACCTTATGGTTTCTTTTTACTTTGGGTTTATCGCGAACAGTTGTTTATGGCATGTATCAACGAGACGATTTATTTTTGTACTTCTAAGATGATTTTATTTATATAAATCAAAAATTTTCGGCGGTGCGTCTTATACACAGGTGCGTCTTATATACTAATTTTTACTTAAAAACTTACGAAAAGTGGAGGCGCGTCTTATACACAGGTGCGTCTTATACACTGGAAAATACTAACTTTAACTTGCGGCGTTTCAAGGGTGAAAAACATAGCAGCTTGAAAGGTCTTACTCGAACATACTTTCACATATATCTGGCTCAATCAAGACAGCAGGATTTACTTTGCTTGGATCTGGGGCATCCGTAGGCCAAAGCGTCGCCATTACTATACTGAAATAGGTTCAGCTTGATTTCCCGTGCAGATCGCAAAAATTAGACATTCGATTACTATATTTCGTTTCCGCTTATGTCCAGACGCAACCGACGCTACGAGATAATGGGACCAATCAATCAGCGTCGAAAGCTCTGGTCACTAGAATATCCATGTTTATGATTGATTCGACGATGATAGAGCACGTGCAGAAACACGACGGACACCATGATGGTGCTCTTTTTACGCCCTCTGATTGGTACCATCAGCTCGTAGTATCAGCCTTACTGAATCATTCTGAATAAATATCATCTCCCAAGTTGCTGGCCTTCCCTGATGCGCGGTCACGAACAGCCGACATGGCGGCTAGTATGACTATCGGTCTTTTTTAGCGCCGAGAAGATTACTTACTTGTTGGTTGCTGGGTAGGTGAAGGGGCGCCTAGGAACACAAACAGAACACACACACTCAAGGTGAAATCAATGTAAAACCACTTAGGATAATTGATTAGTTGGTTTAATTTGTTATTCCACAAATATAAAGAACATATAGCCAGAAAACACCAAAATCATAAAAAAATTTCCTTAAATTTATTTTGGATCACAAACGATATGTGCTTATCATTTGGTATAATATAGACTGAAGTTAGTAGGGCTAAACAGAGGGTTAATATAAGGTTCGACCAAAGCACCTTATATTAATTAATAAGAGAAATTACCCAGTCAACGAAAGAGATGTAAAAAATAATATCTTATAGAACAGTTAACTTTAATATATTTTAATACATAATTGATATTGTTAAACATTTTAATGTCATCGGAGTTAAAAAGAAAAGCAAAGCATATTTGAGAGGATGTAGTAGTGCACTAACTTTTGTGGTTTGAAGGGTAACTATATATAGTGAAAGGCGCAGTATCTACAAAGTTCTTGCTTGAACTCACTTCCGTATTTAAATGACCATGGATTCAACAAGATTCACTTATCCATGGTATTTCACCAAAATCCCGAAATAGCTAAAAAAGGCACCTAAATAATGAAATGCTTTCTTCATGTAGAGCGTGTATTGAGAAAATAATTACCTAATATCTACCTACTGCATTTGGAGATATCTACTGGCATATTGGGATTTAGTTGGCTGCCAGTCGTCAGGATGCAGTATAGCTGTTGCTGAATTCAGATAACTCAATTCTGCTCTGCGTTGTTCTCTGGCTGCTCAGAGTGCGTCATATCGAAACTAAGGGTCAGAAGGCCGTGAAAGCTGAGCGCCTGAGGCAACAGCAAAGTAAGACACTGCTGTTTCTAGAGCCACTCGACAATTATTGTTCCTCTCTGACTCGCAACAGGGGCCCTCTGCGGAAGCTGACGTTGTTTCCGGGTGGAACTTCCGCATTTATTTCGTTGGGTATGGTTTCTGTGTCAGGTCTCCTCACGGCTTGAAGTTGCCGAAGAATAGCGGGGAGCAGAATTTAGTTGTGGCATATTTTGGAGACGGGAACTACACTTTTTACCGGAATGTATAAGTTAAGGTGATTCTTTCAGAGGTTACTTAGTGTTGTATAGGTAATTGATTTACTATTTATCGCTTCACACTTGTAGCCAAACGTCTGGCGCTGTTAATTACGCTATCCCCAAAAAATCCATTTATTAAGACGAAAGCCTCATATGTCTCATCATTCAGTCGACCTTCAAAGTCCTTGAGCGAAAACACGTTGGCGACACGAAAAGTACCAAAACGTATACGTGACCACTCAGGCGAACTAGAGGCAATGAAATTAAAAAGGATGACAAAGCAAACTAAAAGGAATCAAAGTGAATTAAGAGGAATTAAAGAGAAGTAAGAGTAATCAAAGCTAATTACGAAGGACGACATAGCTGATTAAAAGGAATTAAAGTGAATTAAGGAAAATTAAAGCGAATTAATTGGATGACTAAGCAAGTGAAAGTCATGACTCAGCACATTGAGAAGGATGACTCGGCACGTCGAGAAGGATAACTCAGCATATTAAGAGGGATGTCTCAGCGAGTTAAGCTGGCTAATTAAAGTGACTATGTTAAAAAAGAGAACGTGTAGCAAAGTAATCATGTGTCTGTCTTTAATGCATCGGCACTTGGGCTTTCGCCTTCAAGTCGTCTTAAGTATAACGTAAGAGACCTTGTAAATTTTTGTTTCAAGCGCGTTTAAAAAAAAAATATTTCATAATATTTTTGGATCTGGGCAATGCGCCTTTCGTATTACAGCTCGGAATGTTTCAAATTAATTTACCGAATTTGTATAAAACTTAGACGCTGGATTACTAAACAGTGTCTTTGAATATCGAAGTTTGTGTCAGCATTTTGTGTTTCTTAACGCTTTATGTTATTTAAGAATGACACTCTTCTAGTGTAACGGTGGTGATCAAAAACCCCGATTCCGGAAGCATAATAACATGTCTTCACAATAAGCTGCCTTATCCGATGCATTGTTACGAAGAGCAGGCATGGCGGTTAATGTTACATATACGTTTTTGGAGCGTTAGACATTATTTGCTGAATATGACTTACCTGTCGCTACTCCTGGGAACGGGCAAGGTGTTCCTGTGAGAACACACACACACACACAGACACACACACACAAATGTCAATCAGTATAACATTAATTGTTAATATATATTATCTAAAAGTAAAGAATGTGATAATAACATAAAGCTTGTCAACTATTGAAGAGGGCACTACTTTTAACTTTGCAAGCAACTTTTTTATAATTTTCCAACGTTTGATTCCTCGTTGTCATGACCTTAGGACGTCGATACATAAGTCGGCTTACTCTTAGAAAAGAAAGCCTAAGTGATAAATTTTCCTGTGTCATTAAACAATGCCATCGTAGGCCACAAATTGGACAGGAGTGCTGCGTCAGTGTTCGACCGGAGCAAGTGTCCAATCAGTGAGAGCCCGAGTAAGCGCCGAGCGCCGAGCGCTGACGCCGTATACGTCGTGTCCAATCTGTGGCCTACGGAGAATTTGTTTAGGGACGCAAGAAAATTTAGCCTTTGGATTTCTTATCTAGGAGATGTTAGTTTATGGGCCAGGTTTAGGAGGGGGAGGGAGAAGGGGGAGGCGGGTTTGTAAAAAAATGTGACGTCATGGGCGAAGGGTATATTCTTTTCTCGCCAGATATAGCTGGCAATTTAATACCAAAAGTAAACGCAGATGTATTGTCTGTTTAAAATAGTTCCCCAGCACCCTAAGCATTCTTTTAAACTTTCATTTTTAAATCGTCCCTTGTCATGAAGATTCCCCATAGTCAGCCAGCATTGCTTGTATCCCGCCGTTTCATGACCGGCTAGGGTAGTCATGATGCGAATGTGTAAAGTCAGCGGTCATCCCTTGAGGGCGTTTCGCCCGCATGGAGCGACTGTGAAAAAAATCGTCACGATTTCCTGTATCGTGCGGTAAAAATCCCGTGGCAACAACACGCACTACAGCCGTAGTTCACGTGTTTCTTGTTTTTATTTTCTTCCACAAAAGTATTCTTGTGTCTTTTTTTTTTGTGGGAAGGTATTAAACCCTAGTAAACGTCTGGAGTCCCCGCTGTACACGAGAAATTTAGCCAGTATAGTATCACTGATAGCTTGGCGTCTTCAACGTGCATCATGCAGTAATGGCGCACGACCACAAGACTGTCCAATGTTCATGAAATCTGACCGAAACGAGCATATATGTGGTGACTAATCCCAAGTCTTCTGGTATCTTTTACTCTCCGTGCTCCGAGCTATGGTGTGCTAACACACTCGACCAACGATTCTCCTGCTGCACAAGCATCGTTGTCGCCACAGAAGGGCAGAAATCGCACTGCATTTGGACAATATCACACCATATAAAAAGGTCCCAATGCTTTGCGCGATCACTTTTTATATCGCTGGTTTACAAGCAAAAAAGCAAGTGATCAGTCTTTATGAAAAGAAGAATGCAAGTGAAAAGTATAACGTTTCTATGCACAGGGAGGTTGACCCTAAAAATTACCTAAAAAGGAACCGTATCCTTGAGGTCAAAATATAAATAATTCAAAACAGACTAAATGTGGTCGCTTGTATGTTTACTAGTTATTGTGGTCACTTAAATGTTTATTGGTAGATCTGCCCCTTCTCGGTGTTAGACCTCAAATTGTTTGAGCCTGATTTACAGTGTTCATGGAGCAAGTAGATGCTCCATTACTAAACAGCGGCCTTTAATCTCGAAGGTCGTGTTTGTTTTGTGTGCATTCTTTATTTCGGTTTGTTAGTTAAGAATCCCAGTCTTCTAGTGTCAGTGTAGTGACCAAAGTTTTAACCCTGAACCATAATAGCATCAGCCTGTCTAAACCTGGCGTCGAAATTCGCTGCCCTGCGTGAGGCTTGGTTACGAAGATCCTGCATGGCGGCTGATGTCACATAGAGGATCTTGTTTAGCGATACCCATTATTTGTCAAACACAACTTACCAGGCGCAGCATCGCAGGGCGGGGGGTTTCCTGCGGGCAAGCGATAACACACATTTTAATCACTATAAGACCGCGTGTCCGTGTCCATGTATGTCGACACAAACCTACCTGGACAGCTACCGCCATCTATAAGCGACGGCGGCAAGCACACAACCAGTATGGTTTCCGCCGTCGCTCGTAGATGGCGGCAGCCTTTGCAGCTATAATAGAAGAATGGATAGTTCGGGCGTGGACACGGATTGATTTACAACTAGTTTGTGATAACCTCCCAACCTGTGGTGGCCCATTATGATGATATCCTTATGACGGCGATTAACCGGTCGGCTTACATTATCATTTGCCAATATTTAAATAAACATTTAATTTCAAATGACCAGAAATCATAAGCATAAATGCATTCAATTTGTTTAGTTACAGATGACTTTTGCAACAAATCAGTTCTTATTATTTCATATACATTGCTGACATGTTAATCTAGTGGACACTCTTAATTTAATGGCACCTGCATAATGATAAAGAAGCAATTACATGCTCGCTCCTGTTTAGTGCAAACGATTACACCCACGATTACACACCCACGATTACACAAATGAAAAAAATTCTGATTAAATACGAGGCGCCGTTTTGGATGCGTAGAAAGCAAAATATAAATAACCAAATATAGCACTGCTGAAAAGTTTGATATTTTAGAAACCAATTACCTTTAACCTTATATCTTTTTACACTTCATTAATAAGTAAAATAAAAAAAAAGATATGCGATGAAAGTTCAAACAAAGCATGTATCTTTAAAAATGTAGCGGTAGACTCTAACTTACGTCGTTTCAGGGGAACTATATAGCAGTGAAAGGCAGGGGTGTTACAATGCGTTGATCCAGACGTATTACAACAGTCTGATGTATTAATGAAATTAAGGAGCGATGCTGTGCTTGGAATCGAGGGCATCCACAGCCAATGAATTTAACATTGCTCACCAAAGTGTTTTCGTGTGCTTTATTGGCCGAAGAAGACTACGTACAACTAGTGCAGCTTATTTGATTCTGGAAGGCCCTACTGCTTTCATAAACTATTTTGGGATGTTATTGAAATGTCTCCGCCTGAAAGTATCACTGCAGTGACCAAGACCCCCAAACCGGAAAGTAGATTACATCACTCAGCATAAACTTGACGTCACAAACTGCTGACTTCAAGAATGCATGGTCGTGCGGCTCACATGGCGGCTAGTATATTACATATGAGATTTTGTTTAGCGGTAGACATTAGATATTAGTAAGAATATACGAGTTTATTGTCTTTAAACAGATGGTGGGAAAATAAACTGCAGGGGTCTATAGACGAGTGCAATATGATTAACATAATTAGACAAAATGTGATCTCTCTTGCCACAATAAATAAAACCATTCACAAAAAAGAACGGCAAAGGAGAGTATGATTGCGGGAGACCTGGAAGGTTAGCTGTGAGCAAAAAAAGTATTAAGGCAAAATACAAAGGATAACGTCGAAGAAACCTAGGCTTACCATGCGTTTCTCCCATAGAGAACGTTACTGCAGCGAGCAAGCAAAGAGCCACGATGGTTGCTTTCATCTTAGACGGTAGATGTCGGCGAGGCTGTTACAAATTTTCGTATGAGTTTATATAGTGCTCCGCCAGCAATGGAACTGTCTCTTTTTATTTTTTTTTACTGACGCAAATGCGATGCCGCGTTTGTCGACATCGCATTCACGTGTCGGGCAACACGTTAAGACAAATTATTTATTGTTCACCTCGAGGTATGCTGTGGACAATCACACCTGCGTTCGTCATTGTATGAATTGTTTGCGATGAACCCAGGGGACGTTGTACCTTTATTTGTGTTTCTACCGGCTTCTATTCGGCACAAAATAAAAAGCGCGGCAATGGAAGCTGAAGGAGTCAACAAGGTGCACAAGACAATAGGCGCAATTGTCGTCCCTCGTCTTTACTGCTAATCTATAGATTTTTTTGCTAAACGTAGGCACCAAGGAGCATCTTCATGCCACAAGAGTAGTTACACGTGCTGGCGCCTGCAAGAGTAGCTTTTCCAAAGATATTTTAATACAAATGACACGTTTCTTCAGGTTATACGAGTGAGGGGCATCTGTACCCACATTCTGAGCATTTTCCGTGGTGCTTTGGCAATTTGTCAAAAAAATGTATTGCGTGACTCTTCAACCTTTCTTCGCCAGTCATCTTCTAATAAAAAAAGAACGAATTTACTAGTGATATCACGAAACTTGCGAGCCGCGGCTTGAGCGTACCGAGTTGCACAAACGGTTTTATCGAAATTCCAGTTGCTCCAGCTTTTTTTTTTTTTTACTTTTTTATAGTTTAGCACGTAAGTCAAGGTCATACTTTGTGCGAATATAGATAATTATTACCTTAAAATAGCACGAACGCCCAGGTTTTCTCGCTGTTAAACGCGAGAAAGGCGGGCGCGTGCGTACCCGATTGCCGGCCGCGCGCCTCGCTGGCCACCGGTGACGTCAGGCTTGAGTGGCGGGGAAAGCTGGGGAAAAACTAGAAAGAACGATGTTTCGGCTTTGGCAACAAACAATATATAAATTTTTGATTAACTAGAGTAAATCTGGGAGAACGAGATAGCATTTCGGAATCAGGAAGACATCCGCATTCAGATTATGCCTTTCGATTGTTTTAGCTGGAAAAATCAGCGGAGTTCCCCTTTAAGCATAAAATTGGAAGATGTTCACGCAGAGAACGAATTATGGCTATCAAATGTTAAATTTCACACTTACGCACTTGCTTAATGGTCTTTGTTTCGATAATATTTATTTTGACAGTTTAACTTTCAAGGAAATGCGCTGATATTTTGTATAATAAAGTATTGTTTATTTACCGTCAAAACAGTGAATGCCAGAGGGAGACAGACTAAAAAAGCTGCACGATGCAGCTTGACGAGCTCTTGACCCTCCTTCTTAGATTTGACAGCAGTGGCACATAAAATAAACGCATAAAACACATGAAAACGCAGCCATGAAGAAAATAAACAGTTCAAAGATGACTGTAAAGCCAAAAAAGTAGTGCACACAACAAAAACGCATGAAGGCACAGTATTATTCAGTGCAGACAAAATAAAGTGTAATTTTTATTACAAACAATGTTTCCAGGGCTGTCATGCATTTACTGTAAAGTCATATTTAAAGAAAAAATTCTCGGAGATCTTGTACTGCTGAAGCAGGAAGATAGATGTTTTGGGTTTCAAAGTAGTTAAGTAAGTTAGGAAGTGCATACTTGGCAAGTATAGCTCAACGTACGTTGTTTTGTAATTTTCGAGCTTCGAAACCTTAGCAAAAACGAATACGTTTGAAATATGTCTCAGTACTATTTTCAGTTCTTTACTTAATATTCAAATATATTTTTGAAAATACATCCAAGCGCGCCTAAAATACACATTGAAAAATCAGGCAGTTTCAATTGTCTTCCGGCATTGTTTCTTGTTTCTGAAAGAACTTCGCAAGACAATCGAAAGTGGTGGGCTCTTGACACTCCCGTTAGGGTACGCGATTCTTATCTCTACGTGGTGACAACAAAATATCTAGCGTCCCAACGGTTTTTTTTTTCGGTGGCGACCTCATTTCTGGTATACCCAAAATGAAATCGCCACAGTTTGTTCAAAGCTTCCGCGCAAGAGGTCTTTCTTTGGCTGAAAATAAGCGGATTCCGTTTTGCTTAATCTTTGTTTTTCTTTTTCGTTTTTCAACTTAAAATTTTAGGTGGTCCAGAAATACAAATACCTTGCCGGAATAGCCGATTCACAAATGACACTCAACCAAAAACGGCGTCGCGTACGGTATGTCATGATGGCGTCGGCGCAACCCATCTCATTCTCCACATGTATTGGCAGGATCAAAATGGTATCCGCACAATCTTTTTGACTTAAGGCCAATATCGGCACAATACTATGTGCTACGAGCTGTATATTTCCATGTTTTGTTCACCTTTTGCAGGCGGAGATGATTGTTTGAAATTGAAGTTAAACTCATAAAACCAATGCCCGCGCGGCACGTAATTTTCGGCTCGTGTCGGACGGAGAGTTCGATCAGAGTTGCAAAATACATTCTCTAGCACTTCCTAATCATACGCGAGTTCGTGTGGCGAATAATAATGCTCGATGTTTGTACTGCCGTACATCAGCAACACTTTCAGAAAAGCAGAAACACGAACGGTTATGAAATCGTGGGTGTATTCGACTGCATTACCATTACGCCTTACAATAAAAATCACTTTGGTATAATCACCTAAAAATATTAATTAGCGAAAATATTTTGAAAACTTTTTGTTATAATTTTAGATTATCATAAAATAAAACAGCTGTTTTGTCTCATACGCTACTGATATTTGCAGCGGAATACTGGAAGTGATAATACACTTCCAAACGAGAATGAATTCATCTTATTTGACAAATTGGTCTCATGTATTCAAGAAAATAATTTCGAGAAAAAACAGAATGTACCTAGAACATTATCGATTCTTCTGGTTTACTGAAGTCGTATGGAAAATCTTGTACTTTGTTGTATTTTAAAAATGTTTGCTTGAACTTCGCTGTTAAAAAAAGTATTACGTTAGGTACCTGCGAAATATATTTTTCTTCATATAAAACACACCCTTTAGACATTAATAAATTTGCCATAGCATTGGGAAGGGATTTTAATTAATCTATAAACTCATAACAAGCTTCTATACCCAAGAATAAAGTGTAGACTTTGGTTAACTTGGATACTATCCGTAGTAGCAATACATCAAAACGCTTGTTCGACTGAGAAACCTGTAGTTTACACGTCATAATCATGAAAGTTTGGCACAAAAATAGCGGTATATTATAGATTGAAGTAGTAGCATGGCAAATTGTTCTAAGCGTAACGTGTTTGTGTTATGGTCATATTTGTATATTAAATACACGGGTTTCTACGGGAGCGCTTCCGTAACACGCTAAGAGATTGCGCAAGCTTACGATGGCACAAAGTTCTGGGAATACCGTAAATATCAAGCGAATATTCAATAAAAATAAACGTTTTTACTGCAAGGCTGTGCAGTTGAACAAGAAGGCTATGTGGCTCTATTTTTTAGTGTTCTCCAAAGAGTGCATACATAAAGTTGAGATAGCAAAACGTAAATTTTTCAATGACGATTTGAAGAAAGCATTTATTGAAAACTCAAAGAAGTTTTGGTCGATTATCAATCCTAAACCTAGAGGTGCCAACCTGCCCTCCGATTCACAAGTTACTTTGCTATCCCCCTTCATGGTTGCTTCTAATTTCCCA
Source organism: Ixodes scapularis (assembly GCF_016920785.2). Taxonomy (NCBI): domain Eukaryota; kingdom Metazoa; phylum Arthropoda; class Arachnida; order Ixodida; family Ixodidae; genus Ixodes; species Ixodes scapularis. The sequence goes on from NW_024610041.1 coordinate 11,017, forward strand.
ATCGTTTTGGTAAAATTTTTACTCGTGAAACCTTCCCGGCCTCAAGCTTAGCTGTCTCTGAATGTCTCACGCCCATAGAAGATGTTCACCTCTCAATATGAGGTATGTGGAATGTCATTAACCGCCTTCCTTTGAATTCTTCACCTGGTAGAGATTAAACTAACTCCTGACTCTTAAAATTGACCAAAGAGACGTCCGCCAAATTTCTGCTTCTGCTTCCAATTTTTTAGAAATCTATTGAACTCTCCCAACTTCCGTCTGACTGGCTGAATGCGAACGCAGTTCCCATCTTCAAATCGGACAACTTAAATAAACGAATTACAGGTATCTATTATTGACTAGTGTTTTATGTAAACGTTTAGAGCATATATTCTTCAGCAAGGGAATGCCACATCTGAATTGCAACAACTTGTTTTTTTCTTTAATCAGCACGGTTTTATTAAGAAGTGTTTATATATTACCCAACTGTTTAAATTTACCTATGATGTACATACTAATCTGCATTCTTCCAAAGAAATAGACGCAATCTTCATAGACTTTTCAAGAGCTTTCGACCCGGTCCCCCATTACGAGATTAATATCCGAACTCACATATCGAAACGTCCACAGTAACGTTTTCTTCCGGATTCAAGCTTTCCTCTCACATGAGTTCAGTCTGTGATCGTCGATAATGCCACTTTCCCTCCTCTGAATGTCATCTCTGGCGTCCTTCAGGGTTCTGTTCTAGGTTCGCTTCTTTTCCTAATTTATATAAATGAGTTTCGTCATTATCTTCTACAGTCCGAATATATCCTGACGACATTGTGCTCTATCAAAAATATTTCTTCCATTGTTGACTGCATAACCTTGCAACAAGATCTAGGAGCATTAACAACTTGGTGTCATCCATGGCTCGATCATGACCATCAATTCGGATATATATAAAATAATATCATTCTCACTACCATAAACAAAGTTGGATTTTCATATGCTGTTTCATCAGCCGACATTTTACGGGAGAACAAATTTAAATATTAAGGGGTTTACGCTTCTGAAGATTTATCATGCAAGGATCACATCAAATACACCTGTTCTAAAGCTAACAAATCATTTTAATTTTTAAGAAGGAATATTTTTTACGCGAAATTCTTTGTTAAACGTTCAGCTTATATTACGCTAGTTAGAACTAAGCTGAAGTATGCTTCAGTGATGCGGAACCCTCATCAAAACTATTTATTTAACCAATTGGAAGCTGCCCAAAATCGTGCTATGCGTTTTATCACTCGTAACTACTTCTGGAGAAGCCTCTCTATAAAATTATCTATATCCCTAGAAACGCTCGACACTAAAAAAAAATATAGACCGGCTCACTTTCATACTTAGATTGTACTATAACCCGTACTGTCGCCGAACTTTTATTTCTCCGACCGACCAGATTTCCTCTAGTCTCTATCACCCCTGCAAATTGGAACCTATATTTGTTTTGGCAAAACCAACACACTGAGGTGTTCACCCCTTCCATTATGCATATCATATTGAAATAGCCGGCCCTCCAGCTTGCTAACTAATAGTCATTACAAATAATTTTCGCATAAGATTTAAAAAATGTTTCAATAATGCTTATATAATGATGTTTCCTGACCTTTTATTTTTTATTTTAGCAGTGTTTTTTTTAATTAGAGAAAGTTGAATGTGACATCCCCATTATGCAATGCATTTCTCAAGAGATCCTTTTGGTATTAATGTAAAGATAAATGAAATAAAATGAAAGTATTTTAAACACGCATCCTAAATAAGCTTGTACTTACAATTCTGCAATAATCTTATTATTTTTTGAGATCTACTTCTATTTTTAAATTTTCGAGGACAAGCGACACCATAAGGACATTCCCACGCAGCATTGCATTTTGATTCTGAAAGTCTGCTCACCAGTGCGCTTAAAAAAAAAGACCAATCCTCGAGGCCAGTTAGACAGAATTATGGTGACTAAGATTATGCGTACGCTGACATTTCTCGTCCCATAGGACGAGAAATGTCAATACGCATTTCTTAATATAAATTTCACGTCATGGCTAGTCTTGAGCTCCAACGTCAATTTCCCAACTACATTATGCCTCAAAACGGACATTGCAAAACGTTAGTAAATTCTTAGTTTGTTAGCAAACTAATTAAGCGATTTCAAGTCTTTTCTAGTGACCCCATTGCTCCCAAATTAACCCAGGGGCTAAAAATAAACTAACACATGTTCCAACTTTTTTTTTTTTTTTGAACCCTCCATATACACATTGTATATAACCCTGAGTATACAGGGTGTTTTCACTTATTCTTTAAGATTTGTTAAAAAAAAGCCTTGAAAGCTTCACTTATGCGGTTTGTGCAGGTGAGTTATACGGCCAACAGCTCATAGTATAGGGAGATAGTCGGAACTATTAGTGGGCTAATTAAATAAAATTTGGTAATTACTTTTTAATTAGTGCAAATAGACCTGTACTTCCAATTAAAAACTTGCTGAGAACCATCGAAAACCACTAAATCAACTCTTTTTAGAAAGATATAATGCCGGGCAGCTTTTTACGGCGTTCTGTAAAAACGCTCCGTTTGGGGGCGTTTCTAGATTTCGGTATCTTATCGGAGCGCATCTTTGTGCCCGCGGTCCTGTTCCCTGGTGGTCGCGGCGCGAAGCCACCAGGGAATGCAGGGAAGTAGGGCGCGCGTGTATTGCGCTTCTCAGCCACTGGGGAGCAGGACCGGGGGCGCGTAGGTGCGCTCCGATAAAAAACTGAAATCTAGAAACGCTTCCGAATAGAGCGTTTTTACAGAACACCGTAAAATGCTGCCCCGGCATTATAACCTTCTAAAAAATAAGTTTATTTAGTGGTTTTCGATGATGCGAGCAAGTTTCTAATTGGAACTATATGTCTAATTGCACTAATTAAAAATTAATTAAGAAATTTGACCTAATTAGCCAACTAACAGTTGCGATTATCTTTCTATACTATGCGCCTTTGGCCGTATAACTCACCTGCACCAACCGCATAAGTGAAGCTTTCACGGCTGTTTTTAAACAAATCTGAAAGAACTAAAAACACCCTGTATTCTTTCTTTCCCATTTCTTTTACATTGTGCAGCGAATATTTTACTAACGTATCTCGGTCTCTCGTGTGATTTATTTCCATCTTAATCATGAGCTCCACACCTCCATCGATGAGCATTACTCTGCCCTTTCTCTATAACCAACATTCAGGTAATAATTTTACATCGACAGCTGTTAATGGGAACCTTGCCGGAAAAGTTCGTGGTCGTCCTTCCTAGAAATTCTCGGTCATGTAATCAGTCACATGATTGCTCTCAGCCGCTGCACCTGGAACTCCTTTCTGCGCCCGCCGCCGCCAAAAAGTTGAAAAGAGACATTTTAGTTTGTAGAACCGGATTCGAATTTGTGGCGGATATATGATAGCAAGCGTTTCCTCTACAGTATGCCGGCCTACACCGGCCCACTATAGGTGCCTACATGTCTGTCTGTCTCAGGGTGAAGACATCCATCGTTGTCCTGAATGTGCCAGCGCGTGACGCTGTCGCGCACTCGGTGTGTGACTTGGGCGGTGAAGGATTGACCGTTCTTCTACTTCTACTCTTCCAGATTATCTACAGAATTAGGCAGTGTGTCTTTTCTCCCTGCAGGCACGAGAATAATTTCCCCGATATTCTACCGGCAAACACCTCCCGTTAGATGTCTGAAATCATGTAACAAGTGCCGGTAGAATACTGACTGACTTGTTCTCCCGGCCTTTCGTGAAAACACGCTTCATGGACCACGTTTTGTGGATACTCGTTTCATGGACACATTTCGTCGACACTAACATATCAACGACACTCGTTACTCAGCTGTATAAAAGCTTAGTAGAACCTCTTCACATTTCGCAAATCGCTTGCACGTTTGTACTTGTCTACGGAATAGGCTGTATGTAATAAACTTCTAGGAGATTTGAAAACAATCTTTTGTTTCTATTTTCCTGCCTATCTGCAAACACTTCTGCGAGTATAATTTTTCTACGGGTTTCCTCTATGTTATACATAGGTTTATCAAGTTCGGGACGTCTTAAATAAGTTTAAAGTATCCAACTTTCCAAAGGCTAATTTGGGCATTCAATAACTTGCTTGGATATTCGAAGAGCGCGTTTAAATGTGTGGTCACGTGCCAGGTCACAAGGGCACCCGTATAAAACGGGTAGAGCATAAAACGGTTACCCATATACCATAATCATGTTCGATCCAAATGGGACGACAAGGTTGCCACCCGTTTTATTCATATCAGTTGACCAGTTTGCCGCCTTTTAAATTTCAAATGTTTTGTTTTTGTTTTTTTCAGAATGAATGTTTTTTGCGTACGGCGGAACCTTGCGGAGATCACGTTGCGGTCGCGGTTCTCCCCGGCTATCCTAGATAAAAAGTGACAATGTCGCGGTAGCCAGTGGGCAAGTGAGGGACAATAGGAGAAAGCAGGAAGCTGGCGCCGCGGTGCGCTGAGTCGAAGATATTAAGAATATTCACCCCCTTAATTGATTTTGCACCGTCTCGCGACATATCCAGAAACGGCGCTTCTAAATCTGCTACAACGCCCAAAGCACGGTGAAAGGAAATATTGCCGCGCGCAGGGCTGAGAAAGCAACGCTCGGTCACGGACCTCCAGAAAGTTCCCGTTTATTCATGTAGCGCACGTAACTTCTATTATTTATATCCATGTATCTTCTGCTTTTGTTTTCTAGAAAGTGCGTGTTCATTCTCGCCCCGATCACGCGACGCTCGAGCCGCTTTCGCCGAATCTTCGAGATAGCGACGCACTCTAGATAAGAGGCCGCCCGCGACCTTGTCGAGTCAGTTTTCGCCCCAGCGCTCGACTCTGCTGTCTCGCCGACTTCGACGCCCGCGACGCTCTGTTATTATCTTTTGTACCCTTTTATTTTTGGCACAAGTTCGCCACATTAAACGTTCATTTCTTCCTTTTTATTTCCTGTTTTTTGGTCACCACCCGTGACATTTTGGTGGAGGTGCGGGGTACCGCATGCCCGTACAGCGTTCCCCCTCCCAGGGCCCGCAGTCCAAGCCCGATTCCAAGCCCTGTGACAAGACCACTCAACGCGGAACCTGAAACTCGGACCAGTCGCCGCACCCAAGGTCTACACCCGGAATACGGACTTCTGCCACCCAGGACCAGGCAGCCTACGAGGCCGACAATGGACGACCAGCAATCGCAGTCCCCGACCGCCGCCGCCGTCGTCTACCTGCCTGTTGCCCAGCGAACCCCGACGACCTTCCATGGCGAGACCCACGAAGACGTAGAGGACTGGCTCCTGCACTACGAACGTGTAGCACGCCATAATGGATGGACCACTGAGCAGCGCCTCCAAAACCTCTACTTCTCCTTGGAGGGTACCGCGAGGCAGTGGTTCGAGAACCACGAGGCGTCGCTTACGTCGTGGGACACCTGTATCGCTGGCCTGAAGGAGACATTCACGAACCAGACACGACGACAGCGAGCGGAAGACCTCCTTCAAGTCCGAACTCAAGGGCCCAACGAAACTGTAACCAGCTTCGTTGAAGACGTCCTCCGCCTGAGCAGCCGCGCCGACCCTCAGTCCACCGAGGAAAAGAAGCTGCGTATCCTGATGCGCGGCGTGAAGGACGACATTTTCGGTGGCCTCGTACGCAATCCACCGACGACGATTCAAGAATTTGTAACCGAGGCGACGAACATTGAGCGTGCACTGCAAGCCCGAGCCAGCCACTACCAGAGGCTACCCGGCGTCAGCGCGGTTCCGCCGTCCGCTTGCGACCTTGGCTCCAGCATCTCCAGCATTCGCGAGATCATCCGGGACGTCGTCCGGGAAGAAATTAAGAAGCTCCTGCCTGCTACCCACCAGCCGGCTTCGGTGTCAATAGCCGAAGTTGTCCGCGACGAGGTTCAGCGGGCAATTCAACTGGAGGCTCCTGCCAACGTAGCTGCACCCGAGGAGCCCACCGTGACCTACGCCGCAGTGGCCCGACGGCCACCGCCTCCTCCTCGCGCCTATGTCGCGCCGCCCCGACGCCAGTCTCCTGCGCCGCAGCACGACCGACGCCGCGACGACCAGCCCCAGTACGCCAGCCAGGAGCCCCGTGTACCTCGGAAGACCGATGTGTGGCGAACGGCCGACCGACGCCCGCTATGCTACCACTGCGGGGAAGCCGACCATGTGTACCGCCGATGACCATACCGACGACTCGGGCTGCGCGGATTCCACCCAAATGACCCGCGCCCCCGGTATGGTGAACGCCCTCGGGAGATCGACGAGTACCTGCGACGACCCCAGTCCCCCGAGCCTGCGTCCCGCCGCGAGTTCCGGTCGCCATCGCCCCGACGTCCAGCTTCGCCGATGCACCGACCCCGACGTGAAAGCCTGTCCCCCCTTGCTCCTCGCCGGGGAAACTAGGCGCGGCAACCCCTGGAGGTGGAGTTGCCGAAGACGACCGACGCCAAGATCCTCCACGAACGTCGGGGGACCCCCACTCGAACGCTACCGGAGACCGAAACGACGCTCCTGGAACGGTGTCCAACAACCTAAACGTCATCATCGACGGCCACGACGCATCGGCACTCGTGGACACCGGAGCAGACTACTCAGTCTTGAGTGGGAGGCTCTCCCGCCGCCTTCGAAAAGTCATGACGCCGTGGGATGGACCTCAAATACGAACCGCCGGAGGGCACCTCATCACACCCATCGGGAGATGCACTGCTCGCGTCGAAATCCGCGGTGAAACGTGCCCTGTGAAGTTCATCGTTCTACAAGACTGTTCCAGAGACGTTATTCTCGGCATGGACTTTCTATGTGAATACGGCGCCGTCATCGACCTTGCTGAGAACAGATTGACGCTGCGCAAGCCTGTTCCGTCTTCAGAGAAACCTCAAACAGCGTCAGCCGCCGTCCGAGTCGCTGCCGACCACGTGAACCTGCCGCCGCGATCAAGTGTTGTCGTACCCGTAGTGGCCGATGTAGCTACCTGCGGCGAAGTTGTTCTTGAAGGCAAGCTTCAATTACTCCTAGAAAGAGGAATAGGCGTCGCAAGAGGAGTGGCTGAACTTCAGAATGGGCGGACTGTGGCCCTCGTGACGAACTTCCGAAACGAAACGCAACACCTCACGAAAGGTGCAGCCGTGGGCCACGTCGAGGAACTCCGAAACCCCGCCGAAATCACCGCGATTACTGACGAATCCTCGCCGCCTCAGCAACACATTACGGCGCCAGCGCAGCTCGACATTGACCCCAAGCTTCCAGGCCCGAAACGACGGCAGCTAAGTGACCTTCTCGCCGAATACAGTGACTGCTTCGCGACGTCGTCGAGGGTGCGCCAAACCACCATTGCGAAACACCGCATCGTTACCGAGGACGACGCGCGCCCTGTGCATCGATCGCCGTACAGAGTCTCCGTTAAAGAAAGGGAGGTGATCCAGGAGCAAGTGCAAGAGATGCTGAATGACGACATAATCCAACCCTCAAGCAGTCCGTGGGCCTCTCCAGTTGTACTGGTTAAGAAGAAGGACGGAACGCTTAGATTCTGCGTGGACTACCGGCAGCTGAACGCAGTGACGAAGAAAGACGTCTATCCACTCCCACGCATCGACGACACGTTAGACCGGCTGCGCCACTCCCGATACTTTTCATCCATGGACCTGAAGAGCGGCTACTGGCAGATCGAAGTCGACGAACGTGACCGAGAGAAAACAGCTTTCGTCACGCCAGATGGGCTGTACGAGTTCAAGGTGATGCCCTTCGGACTGTGCACGGCTCCAGCAACTTTCCAGCGTGTCATGGACACCGTACTGGCAGGACTGAAGTGGCAGAGCTGTCTCGTCTACCTCGATGACGTCGTAGTGTTTTCCAGCGACTTCGACGAGCACTTGCGACGACTCCGAGCAGTTCTCCAAGCCATACGGACCGCCGGACTCACCCTGAAGCCGTCAAAGTGTCGGTTCGCCTATGACGAACTGAAGTTCCTAGGTCACGTGGTTAGTAACAAAGGCGTTCGCAACGACCCAGAGAATACTCGCGCCGTCGCAGCATTTCCAGTACCGACAGACAAGAAGGCCGTGCGAAGGTTTCTTGGACTATGTGCCTACTATCGGCGCTTCATCCGGGATTTTGCAAGGATTTCCGCACCACTCACAAACCTCACAAAGGACGCCGAGAAGTTCGAATGGGCCGAGAAGCAGCAGCAGGCATTCGACGAGCTGAAGCGACGACTGCAGACTCCTCCTGTTCTAGGACATTTCGATCAAGATGCGGAAACCGAAATTCACACGGACGCAAGTAACGCTGGACTTGGCGCGGTACTGGTTCAAGTGCAAGACGGCACCGAGCGAGTTATCGCCTACGCGAGTCGGACATTGTCCAAGGCGGAGAAAAATTACTCCACGACTGAGAAAGAATGCCTTCCTGTCGTCTGGGCAATCACGAAGTTTCGTCCGTATTTGTACGGGAGCCCGTTCCGTGTAGTCACGGACCACCACTCGCTCTGCTGGCTTGCGAACCTCAAGGACCCGTCAGGACGCCTCGCTCGATGGAGTCTACGACTACAAGAGTTCAACATGACTGTGGTCTACAAGTCAGGCCGCAAGCACAGCGACGCCGACTGCCTGTCCAGAGCCCCCATCGAAACACCTTCCGGCAGTAGCAACGACGAAGACGACGAGTGCTTCCTAGGTGCAGTGAACACCGACGACATGTCACGACGTCAAAGAGTTGCGCGCACTAATCGAGCACCTCGAAGGACGAGGGGGTACTGTCCCCCGTGTCTTCTCGAGAGCCCTGCCGACTTTCGTCCTCCGACAAGGTGTACTTTACAAGGAGAACTTCGGAGACAACAGCACACCATGGCTGCTGGTAATCCCCACCGACCTTAGAGCGGAGATCTTTCAAGCCTGTCACGACGACCCGACGTCCGGACACCTTGGTTACAGCCGTACGCTGGCCCGAATTCGTGAAAGGTATTACTGGCCCAAGCTGCCGAAGACCGTTCACTTCTACACACGGTCCTGCCACGAGTGCCAGCGGCGCAAGAAACCACCGACGAAGCCGGCAGGTCTCCTGCATCCGATCGCTCCCCCGACCGTACCGTTCCAGCAGATCGGAATGGATCTACTTGGTCCTTTCCCACCATCGACGCAAGGAAACAGATGGATTATTGTCGCCACAGATTATCTCACATGGTACGCCGAAACGAAAGCCCTTCCTGTAGGGACTGCTGTGGAAGTCGCCAAGTTCTTTATCGAATCCATCGTCCTCCGGCACGGCGCTCCCGAAGTTTTGATCTCAGACCGTGGATCATCGTTCATGGCCCAGCTGACGCAAGAAATCCTTCGTCTCAGCCACACCAGCCATCGGCGCACAACGGCGTACCACCCGCAGACCAACGGGCTGACGGAGAGACTCAACAAGACCATCGCCGACATGATCTCCATGTACGCCGACGTGGAGCACAAGACCTGGGACGAGGTGTTGCCATACGTCACATTTGCCTACAACACGGCCGTGCAAGAGACCACCGGGGTGACACCCTTCCAACTGGTTCATGGTCGTAAAGTAACGACAATGCTGGACGCGATGTTACCCCACGAACCGGCTCTCGACGGAAGCGACGACGCCCAGGTGGTTGCCCAACGGGCAGAAGAAGTCCGCCAGCTCGCCAGACACCGTATTCAAGCCCAACAACGTGTCGACACTGGCCGCTACAACCTTCGTCGTCGGGACGTCCACTTCCAGCCCGGAGACAGGGTGTGGGTGTGGACACCGATCCGCCGCCGTGGCCTCAGTGAGAAACTCCTGAAGCGCTACTTCGGACCCTACAAAGTACTTCGTCGACTCGGGGATCTGAACTACGAGGTGATGCCCGACGGAACACGAACATCGTCACGCCGCCCACCACGACCTGAGGTCGTCCACGTCGTGCGCCTGAAGCCGTACTACGCTCGATAGGACTGTGGACCTTATGTGCTCCAAAAGACTCTTTAGTTTATCGTTCTTTTTTATTTTGTTTTGTTTTACACTGCATCGGGGCGATGCACTTTTAAGGGGGGGAGTAATGCCGCGCGCAGGGCTGAGAAAGCAACGCTCGGTCACGGACCTCCAGAAAGTTCCCGTTTATTCATGTAGCGCACGTAACTTCTATTATTTATATCCATGTATCTTCTGCTTTTGTTTTCTAGAAAGTGCGTGTTCATTCTCGCCCCGATCACGCGACGCTCGAGCCGCTTTCGCCGAATCTTCGAGATAGCGACGCACTCTAGATAAGAGGCCGCCCGCGACCTTGTCGAGTCAGTTTTCGCCCCAGCGCTCGACTCTGCTGTCTCGCCGACTTCGACGCCCGCGACGCTCTGTTATTATCTTTTGTACCCTTTTATTTTTGGCACAAGTTCGCCACATTAAACGTTTATTTCTTCCTTTTTATTTCCTGTTTTTTGGTCACCACCCGTGACAATATAGCATTTGGAGTATTGTCCGTCCTTTCTGTTTATGCTTTCTGTAACAAGTCATCAAAACCAACGGGTTCACGTTCAACTATAGCATTCGGAGCACCTATTTGTTTGTCAAAAAGTGATGGTCTCCGTTCTGCCCTTGCGAAAGGAGACTTGTCCGCACAACAAAGTACCACAAGAAGCCGCCGGGATACCTGCCACACCGCAACGTGCTCCCCGCAACCTTCCGCCGAGCGCGGGGCACACGGGACAAAAGGCATTTCCAGACATTCTTTTTGTTTTGTCTCAACAAATTTTGGGGGTTTTCTTTAAGTTTTCTTCTCACCCCTCCTCCTCCACCTCCTCGAGCGTAGTGCGACGCCTCATGGATCTGTACCCTAATCACTCGTACCAGCAGCTTTAATTCATCAGTCATCGATAATATCTTAATCATATTTGCCAGAGCCCAAATTAAAAAAAGCACCCCTGCAGTGATGGGTTGTTGCAATTCTTTAATTTGAGGACTGCACAAATCATCAGCGACACATGTGCGTTTCAAATCAGTGCTGCCTTCCAACCTCGCCTATTCCGAGGATTGTAAACATGGCTTAATGTAAAACTGGATTGTAACTTGCAAGTGTATTGAATTGCATTTCTTAAAATATTTATTTTGCATATCTAAATATTGTAATAAATAATTAATAATACATATATATATATATATATATATATATTGGTAGAATTTCTTTATGCCATCGACAGTGAATAATTGTGACGTCTTGACTGTCTCTATAAAATCCCCACTCCTGCCATAGTCTCACTGGGGCAGCAGTTTGTAAAATAAATAAAAAAATGAATATTCATCTTCCGAAAGTAGTTCTTTTTTTTTGTATTTGTAAAAATGATTTCTTACCACTGATTTTTTAAGGAGTACAAATATCGGCAACTCAAAAGAATGTTGACACATCATTCAGTCACTGTTTAAAAGAATCAAGCTCTGAAGGAAACTGAAGAACTTATACACATCGAAATCTCTTTTTGTACTCCTGTTCAGAAAGTCTATGTAGTGTTTGATTTTTATTCGAACAACTTTTGAAAGAGGGGTGAAAGTTAGACGAAGTCCGTCTTCAGGGTGTGTTTAATAGGCCTGGCGGACATTAGAGGAGGGAATAATTTTCAGGCTATATATGCTTTCAGGCTATATAAATTTGTTAAAGAAATCTTCTTACTATTGCTTTTAGGGGTCATATTTATATTGCAGTATAGACGTCAATTCATTTCAGCGGCCAGACCAATTTAATGAATTTAGAACTAAGTGAGTGTTTTTAGATATTAATTGAATAATTTTGTCGTTTTCCCGCCTGATCTAAAATTTCAAGCGAAAATAACGCATGAAACCCTTCCCCCAATGAGCATTGGAAGTGTGGCGTAGTTGTTTTGGTCACGTCTTCACTTGTCTCGTCGGTGCACCCAAAAAGGAAACGCTGTCAAGATGATTAAATTAATTAAAAACCTAATTGCAAACTTTTATCTACTTAGCCAACTTACCATGACAATTATACCCTAATGCCACCGCCTGATAACTACTTGATGGGCGTAGAGCACGCCTAATTCTCATACCATTTTTATAAAACAAATATTTGTTCGAATTGAAAGAAACACCCTCCATATATTCTGTCGGTCAACCAAATAATATACATAATTAATACATATCAAGGAACACGTCTCCAAGGGGAAAGGGTTCGTGCTTTCCTATATACTTGTTGCTATGCGTTCGAGGACCTTTCACGTTTGACAATGCCTTTTACATAGAGGCACTGACATACTGTCATAATCTGTTAGGTAATCCTGGAACACTTGCAATAACTGAATTACTGGTATATTTGCAGTATCTGAGAGATCACACCTGCGCACTATCTATGAAAAATGGTGACTGATAATAACTACTCTTATCTCTTTATTAAAAAACGACGCGCAGATCACAAGTGTTTCAGGGCTACACAACGGATGGTGCCATTGTGCTCTTTTCAATAGTAGTCACACGCCGATGCAGCCCACAATCAAACGAAATTGTGTGAACCAGATTTTAGAGCCATCTCAATAAGACTGGCTGCTCCAGAAGGCCAAAATAATCGAAATGAAGTTCAGTGATTTTAAGATACATTGCATAGCACTGCATTATTTTCGGAGAATTTAAAATTCTGTTTTGTGGCTTGCTTGTTAACTTATAAGCGAAATTGGGGTATATGCAGCGGCGTAGACTTTCCATTTTCCCGGGGGGGGGGGGGGGAGGGGGGCAGGCTGAGAAGATTTCCGGGTGCGGAGGGGGGGGGGGGGGTTGCGCAATCTTTTTTTTACACCGGCAATTATCAGCAGTTTACTTTAGGGGGTACATTTTACACCGTATGTATATCGCCATGTGTCGGTCGCTATGTGTCAATGTCAATCACCGTGCAAGCGTAGCCGTGTGTTCATCGCCGGTACCACGGTGCATGCGCCGGAGAGCACAAATCTGAAATCTTTAGTAGCGACTCCATGGGAGTCCCTACTAAACGGGTTTTCGGAACAGCACCCGATGGAGTAGGCGTCTCTATATAAACTTCTGGTTGTTTTGATTATCTTTTTTTTTTTTCCTTTCTGATGGGACACCTCAAAATGGCGGGCTGCTGTAAAAGCAGACCAAGCGGACGTAAAAGAGATCGATGCCGCGTTACCTTCTCGCCAGAGCTGGAGATTGAAGCTAACGAAAGCGCGCTGGGATTCCATTCCCCATGTATTTTGTCAACAAAGGCAATGTGGGCGTTATTTTGTTTATATGCCACTACTAGAAGCTCGTTACATGGCATGTAAGCAGCGTCTCGGTAAAAATCATCGCGGAGGAAAGGGGGGAGCTGTGCCCCCCCGCCTCCCCGGATCTTACCAGGGAGAGCACGAGCCTGGATGCCCCCCCCCCCCCCCCCCCCCCCCCGAAGTCTACGCCTATGGGTATATGAATAATTTTACTGACTGGGGAGCAGCGTTCTTTAAGATTTAATAATAGGAGATTTTTGTGAAATAGATAAATCTGGTACTGCAGAGAAACAGAAACAGCAGTAACAGCACTACAACAGTCCGTATTTAAAAGTTTGTGTCCCAAAAGGCTTAAACCGGAGAACAAAATTTATGAGATGGTACTTTTTCAATGCAATACTTTATTCAAAAAAATTTAGGCGCCTTGCAATTCTTTATGAAGGGGCAACAGCAGGGCTTGTTTCCGGAGCCGGTACACTGTCGGTTACAGTTTTCTTCCTGAAAGTTAAGTATTTATTGAAAATCTTAAAAGGTTGAAGCCTTAAGCTCGTTCACTTTACTCGAATCTGTGTGTACTGGTTCATGATATGTATCTCTACTGGGTTCCTGCACCCGTCCCGAACGTGTTTTGGGAATCTTCGAGCATGCAGGAAGTACGACAACTGCACAGCTTGTACACTAACATTTTGACCCCAATCTGGACGATCCACATAAATCGGGTGCTGTACCCTGCTAGGACTTACTAGAGAGCTCCCCGAAGGGTGGTGGAAGCTCCAATTAAAATTGTGGAAAGAATGACTCACTTGAGTAAATCACAAAAAAAAGTGTTTTCCCAATACTTTGCGTTTGCAATTAAATATTATTTTGTGCCACCACGTGCTTATTTGGGCAGAATGAAGTGAGTGATAGTTAAGTCAATTGTACATTTTTTTCCGTTTCACCGATTCTTTAGTAGTTATAAACTACAGTATATCCCAAAAAGATTTTCTTGGGTGATTAAAAAAAGGCTTAGGGACAATGATTTCTTAAACAAAAACCAGTTGTTTTTACTCTAGAGCTTTCACGTATTCATACTCAATTAATGGACGCACTAGTTTCTGGCATCTCTGTAGTAAATCCCAGCGGAATACGATGAGAAAAGAATTTTCGCGGACCGTCCAAATAGGGACTGAAGCGTTGGTGTGCACGCGGTAGAAGTATGCCACATTGAAGGTGACAATTCGCATGCGTAAAAAAGAAAACAAGAAATTGAAAAAAAAACACAAAAAAACATACTCATTGTGAAGATTAGAAAATCGTGAGGAGTGGCTAATCCTTGCTTCCTATGTTTTAATATTTTATTAATATGCGTTAAATGTTGAAATGTATTGGAGACCAAACCAGATTGAAAGTCTTCATGGTTTCGATTTCCTTGCTGAAATTACGTAAATCAATCCATCGTTTCACTTGAAGGGCAGCAAAAACAGCAACGTGACGAGTAGCGAGACAACTCTTACCCAAACAGACTTTAATAATTCAATAAAAAAAAAGGACTCAAAACGCTCTTCTGCGCTGTGCTCCGGAAGATTCGGAGGCCGTGTTTATTTCATTGCAGCTTGATAAAATTGAGCAAAATTTTGAACGCGGGCAAAGCACTTAAATGTCCGAATACCAAGTCAGCTTTTTTAGATTTGGAGAAGTGCGCTACTGGTTCGCTTCCATTTGATTTGGTGATGCTTGTTAAAGGTAGCAACCCGATAGTGATACTGCACTGAACAAGTGAACTCCCTACAGACTCGTAGACTAAGGTCACCCAACTTAAAACGGCTTAAGGTAACCCTGCATAAACGTCAACTCACCTACCGTTTACTTTCCTGAAGCCTAGTAATGAAATGTCGACATGGTGGATAGAATCACATATTAGCTTTTTTGGCACAAGATACCTACTTACCCTTTCTTCGCTTGCCGGGTGGGTGGTGTCTTCCTGCACACATTAAAAACAAACATTTTGAAATCATTATCGTACCAGAATAATTGTCGAATGTATTTCTCTTTCAATGTAAAATAAAAGAAATAATGTACTTAGAGGAGAATAACCTAAAACGGCTGATGTGGCTTAAATATTCTTTCATTTGAACTACTGCTTATAATTAGACTTGGGGTTGGATCTCAACATGATGTCCTTAGGACGTTGTTAGTGATGATTTATACTTTTTATCGATAAGAATTAATCGATGAGGATTTAATTTCGAAAATTCAGAAAGCGTATAAAAACGAAAGCTTTAAAAAGGTTGCATGCAGGCTTTGACAGGAGCAAACAAAAAATTATAGCTGATATATATTTTGGTTTGCGAACACTGCCAGCATAATGGTGCTCAAGCTCTTTTACAATGGCGTTTTGCGTCTTTCACAATAAATATATCACGAGAATATTTAGGAATTCATTATTAAATGAAACTGAATACATTTTAAAGTGCTTATAACACATTATAAAATTTTCGAATTTGTCTAATAAGTCAAACAAGCGCCAGGGCGTGAGCCGTTATGATCACACTTCTTGCATTATGGTTTATTCTTCGGAATTCTGGTCGGGTGATGGAACAATATTATTGGCTGTGGTGCCATATGAGATGATTCAGACTAAGCACGGCTTGCAGCAGTCAATCACTTTAAGCATCTGATACCATCTAACAGCTGTGTCTTATTATTTATATACAAGTCTCAAATATTTCTTAATCGAAAACCTATATATAGAATATCAAGTTTTACCTATATATTTCTACATCCATATAAAAATGGAGGTAGAAAAAATACGAGATGTTGTACAAAGTTGACTTTTCCAAACTATGCTCAAGCTCATGCTACTATAGCGATTCTGAGGAGAGGCTACGTAGTGGGAGTAAAAAAAAGATCTACGTAATTATGGTCTTTGTTTGTGAGGCAAAATGTTAAAAAGCTCCACAATAAATAACAAAAGACAGCTTGGGAAGTAGCTTCCTTTTTATCTTAAATATGAGTAAGAGAATATCCGCGAAACACACCGTATGGACAGGAATCCATGCAGCATCCTAGGCTTCCAAAGTCATTGTAACCCCCGCCACATCCAAGGTATTTCTGGCATCTGTCAGTGTGGTTGTCAAAGTAGTACATCGTAGTAATTGGAGTCCCAGGGGCGCAGGACGACACAGGATGTGGTGCTCTGCAGACGCGTTCTGCAGAGAGAGTTGAGACGACGTTAAATATAAAGAAACTTGCTATTTGTCTTGTGTTTCTTTAGAGGATAACACCGCTCACTGATCATCATTATTGTGTGAATTCTTGTGATTAGCAAAAACAAAAAAAAAAAAGAAAAGCCTCTCACTTTTTTTAATAAAACGAGATTCACATATACACCGCTCCCGCCTTCAAATAAAAAATATACAAAAGCAATCGATTAAACGATTAGAGGGACCTATAAAGCTAGTAATAATGTCTGAACCAAAATGAATGCTTTTGCTGCGTCCCAGAAAAAACAGTCAACCTAAGGTTCTATCAAACAATCGATTAAATATTTCCTTACAATAGAAATAAACTAAGTTCAACTTTTGCTGACTACGAAATACGATAAATTCACCAGAGTATGGCAATTTAGTAAAAATCGTTTCGCCACAATTTCCTGCTCTCTTGAAACGTTAAGGGCAAGCACCACTCCGGTACACATTTAAACTATATTCTGATTAAAGTGATTTATTGCATGAAGACAACAATTTGTTGCTGAACAACGCGTAAACACAGCTGTATGGTGCCCATGAAGCTTTATATTTGCCGGATGGAGAAAGTCTAGTTTTGAAATGCTACAAAAGGAGTATTTTGTCGAGTCTTCAAAGTGAGGTGGTTGAGTGCACTCCTAGTGGGTCCATAGCACTTCTAAAAGAGACCGTTATGCATTATTTGAAACCTTGTCATTGAATGCCTTTGAAAAATGCACCAAACTGACGGGCAGTTATGCTAAGGGAGAGGAAATATAATTGTTGCCCCAAAAAACATCACATGAAACTGTGAAGTACTGAAGCATTTCCTGGGACAGATGTGCTTGCGTACGTCCAAGTACGTTTATATTTATTGCGAAACGTATATAAGAATAGGTGTTTTTTGTCATGCTCTTGACTAGTGCTTGCTTAGTGTGTACCAATGCTGTGCTCATCACAGAATTAAAAATTATTTTGAACGGTTGGCAAGGATGTCGATCCCCACCCTGACCTGACAGCGTTTGGCTCATTTTAAAAAAAATATTTGGTTGTCTTATGTGAATTTGAAAGAACATAAAGAGTAGTTTAATAGTGTGACAATGGGGATCGAAATTGCAAACCTAAGCAAATTATTTTAGTGAGACAAGGAACATGCAACTTTAACAACTTAGGAAACAGACTTACCAGGCAGCAGCGCAATGACGCACACTACTGCGGCTAGCAAGCAAAGAGCTGCGATGGCTGCCTTCATCTTGGATGGTAGATGTCGACGATGTGTTTACAGATTTTGGGATGGCTATATATAGTGTTTTGCTGGCGTAGAGACAGCATGATTTATGTAGATATTTTTGTTCGAGAAAACAATGCCTTTTTCTTGCATTGTTCTCGAAGTTCATTGCATGGAGCAAATTGTAACAATTGAATATCGCACTGTGTGAGATAGTGACAAACATGTTTTCGTCACAAGCAGCAGGGGCTCCGGTACACCGGCCTGGAGGTGATTCTACAGTTTTTCATGCCTTTTTTCTAACATTGGTGCAAAATCTTGAAAAATAATAGAATGATAGCATCAGAACACAAACAAAGGTATTTAAAGAAAACAGCAATTTTGTCGAAGTATTTGTCAATTGTTTTTAAAATTTATTAACCATACCTGTCCTGGCTTAAAAGACAATTCTAGGCTGCAGACCTTACGTAGATTGACAAGCCAAAGTCTAAGGAGTATATTTTTGTCATAATTATGTCTTCCAAATAATGCCCAAAGCGAGATTAACTTTATTCGAACCGTTAGGGTAGCGAGTACAATATTCACATTCAGAAAAGTAATTTTAAAATTTATAGAAATGATTTTTTACCGCAGACATTTTAAGAGGTGCAAAATATTGCAACTCACACGAATATTGATAGATCATTCAGTCAGTGTGTGTAAGCATGAAGGTCTGAAAAGGAACTGAGGAAATGTACATAACGAATATATGTCCTTTTGTACTCCTGTTCAAAGTGAATACATGATCTATTACTTTAATTGGAACAGATAAAAAAAAAAGGTGAGTTAAACAAGTACCGTCTTCATGTGTTGTTTACTAGTCTTGACGTACATTAGATGAGGAAATAACTGTTATGGTGAATTCACTATTAAGTAAATTTTGTTAGTCCACTTTGATTCTTGGTTCTAGGGGTCTAATTGAAATTGCAGTTTGGCGGGAATGACAATTAGAGGCCAGGTCAATATAAAGAATTTTCCAAAAAAAAGGTGATGGTTTTTTAGATATTAGTCGAACGATTATCGTGTTTTTTCGCTTATCTAAAATTCCTCGCGAAAAAAACAAAACAAAAAAAAACTATCAGGCCATTTTCCAATAGCCTTTTGAAGAGTGACGTTGTCTTCTAGATCAATTCTTCACTTATGTCGTCAAGCAACAACTTAAGGACCCGCTGCCAAAATAGTGATGTCACTATTCTAGACCTTATCATAATCAGGACTTGTAACGCACTTTTCAAGCGCACAGTTTATTTCAGGCAAAAAACAAAAAAACAAAAAAAAAAACACGAAAATTGATTGTTTAAAGGAAAGCTGAAACACTTTTTGAAACAACAACAACAACAACGAGTTAGAGCTGAAATCTGACGTATGTTTTTCCCGTGAAACTGAATATCACGTTCGTTTTCTCCAATGATGTAACTAAACTCGAGAAAACGCGAAAAACCTCCGATCAGTCGTGGCGTCCTATTGTAGGATCTTTGGGCCGCCAAGCTCGTGGGGCTCGTGTGGGCAGCGTGTACAATTGCAAGCTTGCCAGGCATATTCACAAGCAATGACACCGGCTGTGAAGTCTCTTTCTGACCTTCATAAAAATAGGAGGAGTGCGCGTGCATAGCTTTGGTAGGCGCTGAAGATGTGAGAGAACGGAGATTCCGAAAACTCCTAATATAACGTCACGCCCCGGGAAGGAGGGGCTTCAGCAGTACTTTAAAAAAATAATATATGCAGCCTCCGTGCACCAAATTAAAAAAAAAAAAAATCTCGATATTCGTGATCGCGTGTAGGTTGGCTACACATATTTCCTTACTCTATTAGAAGTAACAACGTTTGTCTAGTTGTACTGCCGTGCCCACCGATGTAGTTGAAGAGTTTTCGCGACTTATTGCTGCTTCTTAGTGGGGATGTGGAACGCAATCCTGGTCCCATGTCAAAACCAGAGGCCGCGATATTTGCGAACATTGAGTCTATTGTTTCTCAATTACATGCTGGACAGTCAAGCATCATGAGTGAGTTAAAATAATTGAATGACGAAGAGAAGCGTACACATGACTTGATGTATGCCCTGACAACGCGCGTTGGGAATATTGAGCGTGACCCTGTAATTTGTAAATCAAAAATGAACCCTGCGGAAGAACTGGAAGGAAAGCTTGAATCTGTTTTTTCTGAAATAGCGTCCCTGAAGCGGCGTTCTCATAACGCAGAAAATCGTTCACGGAGTTCAAATCTGTTCTTTTTTGGCTTAAAGACGCGGCTAAAGAAACATGGGCCGAATATGAAAAACTGGTATTGGATTTGTGCTCCGATAAGCTGGGACTACAAGTTGACCCCGCTACTATCCACCGGGCTCACCGCATCAGGAAGTTCAGTCCAGCTAAAAACAGACCTGTTGTTGTAAAGTTTTCTCAATTTAAGCGGAAGGATGAAGTGCCGGGGTCGTCTTTCAAAGTTAAAGACACGGGTGTTTCTGTTGGTGAAGATTACCCAGAGAATGTTCAAGAAAGAGGCTCCTGGAGTTTTCCCGCACACAAGGCAATCGTTTCCGTTTTCGTGAGGATAAACTGCATATCGGTGGAAAGCAAGTTCTTTTTAATTAGGAAACGAATCAAATTTACGAGGCCATGACCTAACCAAGCCGACGTAACATTCTCGAACATTCTCTTGTCTACGTTGGACTTAGTATTCGTCAGCAACACTCTAGCACAGAAAGACCCTGTCATTTCCGCTCTGGACGCGATTTCTGACCATAAAACAGTTCACCTGTCCCTTTCCATCGCTGCGGAACCTGAGAAACAGAGCAAAACAGTGTATGTCTCTGATTTCGCACGGGCGAATGATGTTTGTATTCTCGACGAAATGGAGGAGGCTTTCTGTGAGTTTTCAGCCATTAGCGACTCTCCTCAATGTAATGTGGATGAGCTCTGGCTTTTTTTAAAATCATTGGTACTACGGTGCATCAAAGATTATGTGCCTAAAATTAAGAAAACTACGCACAGAAAGAATCCCTGGATGACTCGCGACATCATCCACTTGGTACGTAAAATTAACAGAGTAAAAAAAAGTTGTAAGAGACACCCTAACAACGGCAGGAGCCGTAATCTGGACGACTTCAGGCAGCAGTTGAAAGAAAGCATTGAAGCGGCTAAACAGAAATACCATTCTGAAACACTGCCAAATTTTATGCTGACATCACCAGATAAATTTTGGAGGTATCTCTCGCCTCGTAAACCGACGATCAGTAGTCTTAAAGTGGCCAGGGAGCATGTGAGTGACAAAGCAAAACTGGCAAACTGTTTCAATCTCTTTTTTAAATCTACCTTCACAATAGATGATAACACGCACCCCACTTTTGAGGCGCCGACGAATACCGCTCCGTTGAACGACTTAACAATCTGTGAAGATGGAATCTTTTCTTTGTTGCTCGATCTCGACGTTAAAAAATCTACCGGAATAGACAACGTTCCGAACGCTTTTCTACGGCGTTATGCCGAATGGTGTGCAAAATATCTTACAGTTATTTTTCGGAGGTCTCTAGAAAGCGGCAGGGTACCCACAGAGTGGAAGTACGCAAAAGTTATCCCTGTTTTTAAGGCCGAAGATCGTGAGCTTGTGACAAATTACCGACCAATTTCACTGTTGTGTACTGCGGGGAAAGTATTGGAACATGTATTATTTACGCATATTTGTCATTTTTTAGAATCAAGAAACTTACTGCATCCTCGGCAACACGGTTTCCGCAAAGCTTTGTCTACTTCCACTCAGTTGGTTGAAACCACGCATTATTTTTCTGAAGTCTTAAACCGTCGTGGCCAGGTGGACGTGGTCTTCTTGGACTTCTCAAAAGCTTTCGATCAAGTATCCCACCCGAAGTTATTAATAAAACTGAAAGCAATCTTAAGGAACGACATGATTACAAATTGGATTAGTGACTACTTAACACTTCGTCGACAGGGGGTTGTCATAGATGGATCAATTTCCGAACCTGTTTTCGTTGACTGGGGTGCCTCAGGGATCCGTTCTTGGACCGTTACTTTTTTTGATATTCATTAATGACATCTTAGATGATATACCAGTCCAGATTAACCTTTTCGCCGACGGCTGTGTTCTTTACACTGAAATTTCTAGCCCTGAAGACCACCTTCTCATCGATGCCTCCCTGGCAAAAATTAACTTATGGTGCGCGAAATGGCAAATGACTCTAAACGCGAAAAAAACAGTATTTATGAACATCACACGAAAAAAAACCATTTCACATTTTTCTTACTCAATAGGCGGCGTACCTCTGCAAAAGGTTGAATCATTTAAGTACCTAGGGGTGATCATTACATCGGATCTACGATGGAACGATCACATTGGCTACATCCCAAGACGTGCTTTCCAAAAGCTAGGCTACCTGAGACGATCCCTGGGGCGCTCCAGTGTTTCAGCGAAGCTGACTGCATTCCAGACCTACGTGCGACCCATTCTGGAATATGCCGGAGTGATCTGGGATCCGCACACCGAAGTAAACAAAAATAAACTGGAAAAAATACAAAGGAGGGCGGTAAGGTTTATCTACAACTCCTATAGCTGGTCTGTGTCTCCCAGCCAGCTCCTGCAAAACGCCAACCTCGAGAGTCTTGAATATAGACGACGGAGAGATCGATTAAAATTCTTCTATCTAATCATTAATGACCAGCTAAAGATTAACAAAAACAAGTATATCTCATTTTTTCATCCACGATTAACAAGACGATCACATCAACTGTCAATAAGGGAATTTTCCGCTAAAAACAATGTATTTTATTATTCATTTTTTCCACGCACTGTTAGAGAATGGAATTCCCTGCCAGCCAACGTTGTGAATAGTCCAACCTTGTCTTCATTCCTCTCCCAAATCGGTTAGAAAAGTAAATGGTTGTTGTACGTGTGAGTTGCATCTTGATTGTATATTATGCATTCTATATTCGCGAGTGTTTTCTGATGGGATTCGATGAGCGAGTCACTTTGCTTGTCTGTGTCGCGTTGCAGCAAGGCGCTGCCGAGATTTTGAACTGTGTATAACGGCACTTTTTTCTTTTCTTCAAATGTGTACAGTTTCACTCCTGCTATCGCCTCCACGAGGTGAGCAGTATTAATAAATAAATAAATAAATAGATAATGCTATTAAATCTGCCACATAAAACAAATGCATAGTCTTCCTACTTTTCCAGATTCTCTTTGAGTTTTTTTCACGAATATAAGAAGTGTTATTCATAACCACAAAGACTTGTCTTCACTCTTAGACTTATCACCGAGTGACACTGTAGTTTTTACCGAAACATGGTTATCAAGTGTAGTCCGTGATAGTGAACTTTTTGACTGTGCTAAAATATTTAAGTTTTATTTTAGTAAGGTACGTTGTTGGGCTAGTTGGTTCATCTTAGTAAAACATATAAAATAGCGCAACAGAAACAAGGACAAGAAGTAAACAGGACAGGCGCTTGTGAAAAAGAAACATCTGCACAAAAATTGAGAATATCATGGTAATGGGAAGGGCTGCAAAAAGCAGTAGGAAATTCTCCCGGCCCAGTAATAGGCCGGGGGAGGGGGTGGATCTGATTGCTGTAAATAATGGCCTTGAACGCTATCACGTGAATATTGCTCCCCGTTGGAACTTGTTTGCATGCGCTTACAATGTGTTTATGAAAATATTATTCTGCGTTCCTGCTACCGTCCCCAAAATGCCTCTGTTAATTTTATTCCCGACTTGTACGATGCCTTGAACGCTATTTGTTCTAGGTTTCCTCAGGCGCCTGTGTTTTTACTTGGTGATCTTAACCTACCCCTAATTAATTGGCCGGGAGAATTTCCTACTGCTTTTTGCAGCCCTTCCCATTACCATGATATTCTCAATTTTTGTGCAGATGTTTCTTTTTCACAAGTTGTTAACGAACAATGAAATCAATAATCTCGGCTATCACCGGTGGGTGGCAGAGGCTCCCCGGGTCAGGTGTCAGATTTATGTGTGGCTTCGTAGCGATTCGCAAGCCACCACGACCACACCTTTATACCTTTTCATCCTTCAGTACACTAAAATGGTCACTTAATTGAAAGTCTACCACTGATTGTTTCAGTTAGCCTCCAGTCCAGGCTTCGACGTGGTAAATTGACAGGTAGTAAAAGCGGTGTACCAAAGTAACACTTTCATAAGCTTCAAAATCGCCTTGTGCACTGAGATAAAGAAAAACTGTCCACAATTTTTTTCTTTTTATTTATTTCGCACAGAAACTGGCATGGAGAGATAAAAATTTGTAATTATAGACCAATTCCAGTTCTCCTCGGGTTCTAAACTTTTTTTTAACACTCTGTGCCTTAAACACTAACTAATTTTTTCCCTGATGTATAACAACCCAGGCTCAGTATAAATTACAGAAGAATAATCCACAAAACAAACCATTAACATAACACATTTTTGTATAAAATAAAAAAAAGTCGTGTACACAATACTTATTTTTCATTAAAGAAGCGCTCGATATTGCTAGATGATATAATACTGAGAAAACGTAGCTGACGTTAAACGAAGGGTAGTGCTAAAACTACATAAAATGCATGCTTTAGGTGGTTATGAATCATCTTGTACATTTTAAGCAAAACAGGCAAGTTCGCAGCGCGAAAATTTAGTCAACGCTATCACTTTTGTATTCTGTTCATCTAACTGATCTGCAAAACTCTCCTGATCCAAAACTGTGCACAAAATACACTCTTTAATAATTTTGTTAGAATATTCTGTGTGTGTGCGATTTTGTTTCAGTGTTACCTGATCCTTTTTTAATATGTTGAGTACGGGATCAATGCAATGGCTCTTGGAATATGAATTCGTATATAACATATGAAATAAAAAAGGTGAAACGCAAAATCACAAATGCAGGCGTGTGCATTGCTTCGAGTTTATTCACTTAAAAATCTCGCGGCTTTTCAAGAATAAATTCTCTTCAGCCGGCCTGTTGTTTGAGCATTTTATTGACTTCGTTTATGATTTTTGTGCGCCAATTCAGCCCTCTCAATCCAGTGGACGAAATTAAAATAATTGTTTGAATACGGCAAGTGCTACAAATGGCCGCAGATTCTTGCATCGTGAAACAGTAAAGAGTATATTAACCTCAAATTTCTCGAGGTTTTTCGCCTGTTGTTTATTTTATTTGCTTGACTTTTCTTCGCAATTTCAACACTGTAACGCACGTGGAGGAAAATAAAAGGATTACTCGATGACGTCAAGTGCTCCAAGTGGCCGCAGAGACTAACATCGTAAAACAAAAATAAAAAAAAAAGTTGAAAAGACAGTGAGCTTTCGCCGAAACGGGCTCTTACATACGTCCTCAGTAACCCCTTCAATAGTAATCTCCGTGAGCAAGTCGCGTAGAATAGCCATTCGAATGTTGCACGTTGATATAAGTACGCTTAATGCCAGTATAATGCTGTTAAAATCTGCTTTAAACTGGGAAAAAAATTATACGCTTATCGGGAAAGAAAGATACACAAAGACGTTGATACACAGAGTTCTGGTGGCGTACTTACTGAGGCTACAGTAATTCAGTTTAGCCTGATTTATTTCAACAATATTGTGGTTTCTACGAGCTTAATGCTCAGAAAAAGTAGGAGGGCTCTTTTGTGTTCAACTTTTAAAATATTTCTGCATTAAATTTTACTAATACACTGCGTACTTTAGAGCTGCAGGAACTTCTGACTGCCAATCTGAGGTTTAATAGTGTTTTTGTTTACGTTTTCTAATAGCAAGAAGTGGCAGATAATTCTACAAAGAAATACATACATACAATTTAATGGCAAAAATGTCTTGCGTGTGTTTTTTTTTTTAATTTTCGATCTCAATATGGGCTCCACATGCATCGCCGCTTTGAACGACGAAACATATTGGTCTTCCGTTTTAAAATACATTGTCCGAAACACGAATGTGCTAAATCTGAAAACTTAAAAAAAGCTTTTTTTTATTAAGAACAGGATACATAGGATGGTTGTGCAGTTCATACATCTAACGATGGCACTTAGACGGTTGAGCATACAAAAATGCAACCTTGTAGTCCATTTTTCTTTTACTTATAAGCATCAGTTGGGCTCCGGTGCTCAGTACATATTTCGTAGTCTTCGGATAACAACTGAACCTTGTGAAGGAAGTACAAGAAACAAACGACACTCAGGTACGTTGAGGATTATCTAATCGCTCATCCCAGCAGCTTCAATTCATTGGTCATCAAAAATGTATTAAAGAATACTCGCCCGGGCCTAAATTGAGAAATAGCACCCCTACAGTGATGGGTTGCAATTCCTCAATTTGACGGCTGCACCAAACTGCCGATGCATTACCTTCTGAACTCCTTGATTTGCGATGCAAAAATCTGCAGATGCTCGGAACGCTTGGTATCAACAGGTTATATTTTTATTTCTGTTCACGTGCTTTAGATACCTGAAATTAATATAAAAAAGCCCTAACAAACGTAAATGAACTCGCAACAATGAAAATACGGGAATTTGTATTTCTATATTTCCATCTCGGTATCTTTTCTGCAAAACAATTAATCAAATTTTTATTGCAGAAGCGATTGTAGAATCATATATTCCAATTACTGGAAAGACGTACGAGATAACAAAAGCACAAAATGGTGCGCACACTAAATGATCAGGTAACCAAGTTTTGTTAGAAAGAACACATTGACTACAAATAAACTTTTAAAATGATACCCGAACATTGAAAAAATTGTCTTCAGACAATAGACTGTTTGAGAAATCTTCCGATAAAGCCCGAAAATATTACGTTATGGTCCCGAACGTCTCTGCTGCTCATGCACGCAATTATTGTAGCCATCGCGGGCGATCGACAATTTGGTACCGGAGTCACAAGACAATTTGGTACCGGAGTCAGTTTGTGTTTCCCCTACTCTCGTAGGGGAAACACAAACTGATTTTTGTTTTTGTATGCATAATCAAGGAGCAAGATATAAAACTAAATGTAATGCACGCGGCGACTAGCTACTAAATTAAAAAAAAATGTTCCCCTGTGCTACTTTAGGTTTTAACAAAATCGAGACACGCAACCTGGAATTAAACTACGACGCAATAATCTACTTCTCAAAATAATGAAAGGTATCATTGAGTTTGAAAACTGCGCTGTGGGAATAAAAAGGGCCATTGTAAGACCTTGCAGGTCGCGTACCTCACTTTTGTTAAATCGTGAAAGCATTCGATTTTTCAGGTAAAACGAAGAAAACTCGTGGCTCGCGTTCCAAGAACAAGGGCATGGGTCCCGAGGCATCTACTATCGTTTTGTAACGGTACCCTCATAAGCTCATAACTCTTCTGAACTGCACAAGAAGTGCGAGTATATTAGGCATTGAGGTGATAAGTCGTTTTCTCAGTAACCGACACTACCTTTTTATCATATTTCATATCTTTAATTGAACGGTTTTTGCTATGACTTTTTTAATAAGTTGCATATCATAAAAAGACGCGGATGATATTCTCACCATCTACTTTTTCGCATTGCCAGCCTCGTGCCTTCTGCATGAGAAGACTTTAGCGCGCCACCCACCTCACTCGAGGTTCATATAAGTTTCATTAAAAGCGACTTTTATAGTGGTTTTCAGTGACGCTCGGCAAGTCTCTGAGGGGAAACGTATTTATTTTTACTGATAAGAACTAATTAGTACAGGTTTGGTAATCATTTTGCTAATTAGTGTGATTTAGCCATCCCTGACGCCTGTCGTGTCTGGATCGAAGATTGTTCTCGAAACTCTTTTTTTTTTTCTTAACCATTCTACAGTTAGGACTTCTTAAAGCATTCGTTGAAGCACACAGTATTATTCTCCTTTCACGATGGAGGCAGTCTTTTTTACTTACCAGAGCCCCGTTTGTTTCACTCACCATCACTTATAATAAAAATAATAATCTTTATATTTATAAATGGTGGGCGAAATTGGCATGTTATGGAAAGCAGCATTTTAGTTCTGGGGGAAATTTATCTTGAATGCAAAACTTTGAACATTTAAATCAAGGCTGAATCTTAGAGTAAGTACCTGTTGTTTATGTTTAAGGAATATATTGCATCTCGTGCCTCTTTTTTGTTCTTTGTAATACTAGCAGTTAAACCCTACCGATAATACAAAGTACGGTGACACCTAATAAAATAAATATTGAAATATTTTTTCTATCTGTATGGCGCCCCCCCCCCCCCCCCCCCCTTCCCCCTACATAAAGAGCTTGGCGCTCTTTCACGTATGTTGACGACGTTCAGGAGCTTATTCCACTTATTTGGGGGGATGGGAAGCAGGTCATATGTACCAAAATCATGACGCGATTCGAGACGTACCCTTTGTACCACCTAGAGTGCGACGAGTCAGTGTTTAATGCGATTAACAAACCGGAGGGTGGCCAGAGTGAAGTATTTTTCGTAAGTTTTTCGGACGACCGAACTGCGTTCGTGTTCATCTCGTTAACACAGTAGATAGTGAACGTGTCACACAAAGCTAATGTTTTTTCAGAGCGCAGCTCTTCGGCGCCTGTTTCCGGCTCGAGCGGCGTCTCCGTCACCATCGGCGTAACCGCGCGTTGCATTATGGGAGACGTCCCATAATGCAACGCGCGGGCCTCAGTCGTGACCCGCGCGTTGCATTATGGACGTTTCCCATAATGATGTCACGCGTGACGTCACGAGTGACACCACGAGGGTCACGAGGGTCCCGTGCGTTGCACTGTGGGAAACGTCATATGATGCAACGGGCGGGTCTCGCTCGTGACCCGCGCGTTGCATTATGGGACGTTTCACATAATGTCGTAACACGTGACGACATGAGTGACGTCACGAGGGTCCCGCGCATTGCATTATGGAAAACATCACATGATGCAACGCGCGGGCCATTCGTGAGCTGTGCGTTGTATCATGGGACGCTTCCCATAATGACGTCACTCGTGACATCTCGCGTGAAGTCACGGTCACTCGTGAAAATCACGTGAAGGCCACGACCTTCACGTGACCTTCACTTGACGAGGATTTCACGAGTGATGTCACGAGTGACGTCCCGAAGGGGGAGGCAGGGAGTGGAAGGACGAGGGGAGGAGGAGGGCGGACGACGATGAAGGAGGGAGAGAGGTAGAAAGAGGAGGAGGGTGGAGGGGGGGGAGGGGGGATCGAGGAGATCGACCAGGAGGAGGGGAGGAGGAGAGGATACGGATGAGGAGGAGGGGCATATCCTCTTCTCCGTACCCTCCCCTCCTCCTCCTCAAAAGCTGCGCTCTGCGTTCTAATTCGGCATTAGCGGGAATTGTAAACGTCGTTCATTTTTGTAAAAATGTAAAAAGCTTCGTACGAAGGCCGATACGTTAATGACAAATGTAATAATTTCACACCATGATATCATCAGTGTTTCCGAAACATGACTCTTGAACCATGATATCATTGTCTGACGTCAACGTAACGAATCCCGGAAGAAGCTCACCGGACAAAAACTCACCGGATGTTTCACAGACCCGGACGAAAGCTCACCGCTCTTACTCGTGATACCGGACAAAAGCTCACCCTGATAAAATTGTTTGCTCTTTAGCATGAGCTCAAACAACACAACAAATTAAGCAGCGTATTCTATTAAAAAGTGTGTGTGACTGGCGCAAGTATGTTTCTTATTTAAGAAAAGGATGATACAGCCTTCCATCGCCCCCAGCAGTTGCATGTCTCCGTGAAGCTGACAGTTCAGAGACAGCCTAGTCCCCTCAAACGGTTCTGAAGACGCTTCGTTGCTTTCCGAAAACTCTTCACCGGATGTTCACGTTGGCTTTTTTGCAGTAAGGCTATACAGTACAATCCCCTTAAGATGATAACACATATGACAATGAATCGCTTATGACGATCAATTCCGAGAGTTTCTAGACTGGGAACAATTTGTGGTTCAGACACCATGATAATCAGTTATAACGATTGAATATATTTTATTATTATTATAAGTGGATTGGACTGTAGTGACCAACGCTTCTTCCCGTTGAAAATATTCGATCAGGCTCCAGACACTTAGATTGTCCTGTCCCACAAGCTTGTAGAACCCATCGCTCTACCCTTGGCACGAGCTAGGGGACCTGTCCTCGTCCCTTAGCATGCCCTGGTGCACATTCTGGTGGAAATTCCAGTTGCCGTCGAAGGACGGACTTCCTGAATGCTGCACTCGTAGAAAGTCCCATAACAACCCCTAAAAGTTTGACCTTGGTTTTCAGGTAACAGGGTTCAATGTACATACCTTTCAGAGGGCTGTTGATGTGACCCCATTTAGTCCACAGTTTAGCCTACAGCTACTTGATAAGAAAGCCTAAGTGCTGAATTTTCCTGCGCCACTAAAAAAGGCCACTGTAGGCCACAGATTGGAGACGATTGCGGATTTAGCGTTCGGCTAGGAGTTGTGCGCTTAGTAATTGGACAGGTCACCTATGCTCGGTGGGCGCTACGTGCCCGGCGGACCAATCAGCCGCCTTCCTTTTATCACCTTAGCCGGCTTTCCGCTCGTGGGTATGGCCAGCAGCGTGATGACGTGCCAAGAGAGAGAGAGAGAGGCGTATAACTGGGCCAACAAGCACGTAGCGTCCGCTGCAGGCTCAGCTTAGGAGTGAACAAAGTATAGCCGAACGCCGACTCCGTAGTCGTGTACAATCGTTGGCATATGGTGGCCTTCTTTTAGGGACGTATAAAAATTCAGCACTTCTGCTTTCTTATCTAGGAGGTGTTCGTTTACCTAAGCCTATTTTACCCAGAGTAAACTTTCGCCCGGCATATCATAAAAAGAAAAGTGAGCTTCTGTCCGGGTTCGTCGAAAATGAGTGAGCTTTTGTCCCTTTCCGCCAAAAATTAGTGAAGCATTTGTCCCGTGAGCTTTTGTTTGGTGACCTTCTGTCCGATGAGCTTTTGTCCGGTGAGCTTCTGTCCGGTTCCCAACCTAACAGTTCGTTCTTTCTTCCGTTGCTTGGATAATCGGCATGCCAGACTGCTTGCATGAAAATCGTGGAGAGACAGGAAGTATATAGTGATACATGATGGGAATAAACAGCTAAAAAACAGGGGAGACGATTAAGAAACATACACGACAGGAAAAGTACTCGCAATGGTAGAACTTAATAGAAGATATGACATAAAGAAAAACATATATAGTATCTTAAACGTTCACAACATATATGACCACACCCGTCAACCAGGCAACGCGTCACAATTTAGATATTTCACCCTTGCAATACATGACTCAATTTTTCTGCAGGTACGAAATCTCCTTTACTGACAACCCCAACGATGGAAATGTAAAACGTTGCGATAACCTCCCCTTGTCACCTTAGCCTTGCTTTCCCCAAGAATGGTTCCCCTCCTAAAATCAAGCCTGCACTTACAACTTGTGCAATTGCATCGGGAAATGCCCTCTGACCGTGGCTTCGAGCGAATAGGAATGCTGTGTAAATCTATCGTTTATACATATGCCTGCCTGGCCCACATAACATCTGTTAAACGACAAAGG
This sequence comes from Ixodes scapularis, assembly GCF_016920785.2. Classification (NCBI taxonomy): domain Eukaryota; kingdom Metazoa; phylum Arthropoda; class Arachnida; order Ixodida; family Ixodidae; genus Ixodes; species Ixodes scapularis. Next base: position 42,253 of record NW_024610041.1, read on the forward strand.
AATCTTATACACAACAGAGGACACACAAGCAACGAATGTTTTTTTTTTTTGTTCTCCTTAGTGCACTTCTCCTTTGAACACCATTCAGCATCCGCACTAACCCTAGAGCACATCAGTCCCATTTTTCGGGGTGCAGAAAACACTACAGCAGGGGTCTCAAACAAATTTGAAAAAAGGGGCCAGATAGCACAGTCCCTAAAGGTCGAGGGCGAACGTAAGACCGGCGAAAGTCGGGGGAGGGGGGGGGGGGGGAGTGGGAGGAGGAGATTTTGTAAAGAAGGGACCTCGTGTTTTCTGCTTTTTGTAAACTCTCAGCTTTGCCCCTTATATCTTTAGATATGGTTTGTTTTGTGCACTTACCTGAGCTAAGAATAATAATTAATATGGCACCGTCTCGCCAACGTGGGCGCGACAGCTTCCATCCGAGCAGGATGGAGTGGGCCCGACAGCTTCCATCCGAGCAGGATGCCTAAGTTTTTCGTCATATCGTTACAGTTGCTGTCTACCGTCCTGGCACCGTCATGGTCACCACTATCTGGGAACGGCAATACCATCATCGGAGGCAACTTCACATCAGCGACATCTGCAGATACAACTAAACTGCACCCGTCATCGCCGGCCTATTCTTTGTGGATCGGTCTTCAGCACGTGTTTCCTACGGTTCTGCCCCTGCTTGGCCCCAACCAGTCACCATCAGCCACCTCCGCGAGCCCAGCGCCCCTGGGTAGACAAGCGGCGGCATCACTCAACATCGCCAGTGGGCCCGACAGCTTCCATCCGAGCAGGATGCCCAAGTTTTTCGTCATATCGTTACAGTTTCTGTCTACCGTCCTGGCACCGTCATGGTCACCACTATCTGGGAACGGCAATACCATCATCGGAGGCAACTTCACATCAGCGACATCTGCAGATACAACTAAACTGCACCCGTCATCGCCGGCCTATTCTTTGTGGATCGGTCTTCAGCACGTGTTTCCTACGGTTCTGCCCCTGCTTGGCCCCAACCAGTCACCATCAGCCACCTCCGCGAGCCCAGCGCCCCTGGGTAGACAAGCGGCGGCATCACTCAACATCGCCAGTGGGCCCGACAGCTTCCATCCGAGCAGGATGCCTAAGTTTTTCGTCATATCGTTACAGGTCAGTAGTTTTAAACACCTTGGTTTAAAGAGCAACAATGTGTGTCTTTTTTTGCTGCCGGGCCCCAAGGCATGCTCAGTGTTGTACCTTGAATGTTGTGAACTGTATCGCGTTGGTGGTGCTTGTGTGGCTGCCTACCTAGAAAGTGTTAGATATATGTCACTTTTACTCCTCGGAGGGGACATTGAGACTAACCCTGGTCCTATGACGAAAGCGCAAGAGGACCTACTTAACCAAGTTTTCACCATCGTCACGTCATTGCAGACTGGCCAGACTAGCATACTTCAGGAGGTTAGAGAGTTAAAAGAAAAACAGAGTAGTACTGATGAATCGTTGAATGCCCTCACCACACGAGTTTGCCACTTAGAAAACGAACTTTCCACAATAAAAGAAGCAAGTGCAAGTAACTGCATAATATCGGATCCCCAGATAAAATCGGCGGTTTCCGAGATATCAGAACTTCGGGCGCGCTGCGATGACACAGAAAGCAGAGCGCGCAGGTCGAATCTTCTTTTTTTTGGCCTCCCCGACGGGGAAAGGGAAACTTGGGCACAATCGGAAAAAGCTGTTCTGGACGTGTGTCGCGAAACATTGGGCATCCAACTTTCAACAGCAGCTATCGAAAGAGCGCATCGTCTTGGCAGGTTCAGTCACCAAAAGCATCGCGCCATTATTGTAAAAATGGTCTATAAAGAAAAGGAGACGGTGCTTTCAAACGCTTTCAAGCTTAAGGGCACCCCTTTTTCCGTTAGTCAGGATTATATACCGTCTGTCCGCCTTGCTAGGCGGAAACTGATAGAGTTCGCCAGGTCGCATGGGAAGCCCATCAAATTGCGTTTCGACAAACTACTCGTTGACAACAAATGTTACATCTACGCGCCTGGCACAGACTCCGTTCGCGAACTAAACCCACCTGAGCGGAACTTGGAGCCTTGACGGGACTCCTTCCGGACTTCATGACCCCGTCATGGTGCTCAGAAAAACCGGCAGTTCTAACCTAGCACCTGCTCTGTCATAGCGTTCGGATGACATTAGTGAGTCACCCCTTGTAAATATTTCTGTTTTATTTACTAACATTAGAAGCGTTATGCGTAACCGCGATGACTTGTCGTCCATTGTGGACTCATCAGACGCGGATGTTGTTGTTCTCACCGAGACCTGGTTGTCAAGCAAAATACGTAACGATGAAATATTAAACTGTCATAAACGTTTCAATTTTTACCGTCATGACAGAGGCGAAAAAAATGGCGGTGGCGTATTGGTCGCGGTGGCGGAAAACGTATTATCATTTCAAATCAGTATTGTTTCTGAACTGGAGCTTCTATGGGTTTGTCTTCAGTTAAAAACAAAAAAAATATATTTTAGGCGTTTGTTATCGTCCTCCTTCAAAAGTGCCACTTTTGTTACAAGCCTACACGACGCCATTAACGGAGTCATGATCCGTTTTCCCAATACGCCAATAATGCTGCTGGGTGATTTTAACTACCCCGCCATAGTATGGTCAGATATGGGTGCTAGCCTCAGTCCCTTTTCTTCAGAGAGTAGTGAGTTTTTGAACTTGTGCTTGGACTTTAGCTTTTCACAAATTGTTACGAAACCGACGCGTATTACAACTACAACTGCCTCTGTTTTAGACCTTATATTAACAACATCGTCCGAGCTTATTACTTCATTGACTTACATGCCTGGTATTAGTGATCATTCCTTGTTGCATTTTATATTAAACATTCCCAGTTTCCGCAAATCAAAACAAATAAAGCAAATACACGATTATGCTAGAGCGGACTTTGATATGATTAACAATGAAATGAGTCTCTTATTTTTAGATCGCTATATTCACTGTTTTGCCGAGCGCTCAGTCGCAGACAACTGGCGTTTATTCAAAGATAAGGTAATATCACTGATGAAGGCACATGTACCTCTTCGCAACATAACGTCGTCACCTGAATCGCCATGGTATACCGTGACTCTGAAAAGGCTCTCAAATAAAAAGAAGCGTTTGTTTCGTGCTGCCAAGCTGAAGGATGACGTACAGCATTGGGCAGCGTACCAGCTAGCTGCGGGCGTGTACAAAAATGCTGTTGTAGAGGCTAAAAGCTCATTTTTTAATATTCTGTTACCATCTATGCTAATAAACAACCCCCGTCAATTTTGGAAAGTTGTTAACCCCACTGAAAGCTCCGATGTTGCGCTTAGAATGGCTGACGGAGTAGATGTACCAAATGATCAGTGTCCTTTTGTTTTAAATGATGTTTTTGTCAAAGCGTTTTCGTGCCCTGTTACCTCCAACTTTACCGCAGCTCCAGTTTGTAACTTTTTGCCAATGTATCCTGTCATTATAGAATCTGAAGGGATTGCTAACATAATTGAAAATCTTAAAACCTCTTCGGCAGCCGGCATCGACAATGTAACTGTTAAGTTTCTAAAGAACACTAAAACGTATTCAAGCATTATTCTATCTTATCTTTTTTCCCAGTCTCTCGAACAAGGAATATTACCCAGTGACTGGAAGGTGGGGAAGGTGATTCCAATTCATAAAGGCGGCGATAAACATAATCCTATTAATTTCCGCCCGATCTCTCTAACGAGCATCCCTTGCAAAATTCTTGAACACGTAATATATTCGCATCTTGTTAATTTTCTTGACTCCAACTCTTTTTTCAACACAGCTCAACATGGTTTTCGAAAGTTTTATTCCTGTGATACCCAACTGCTAACATTAACTCATCATCTTCACCTCACTCTAGACCGGGGTTCTACGACTGACTGCATATTCCTGGATTTCTCAAAAGCTTTTGACAAGGTTTCTCACCAGCTACTTCTTCATAAACTTAGTAACCTTAATATAGATCCCAATGTCCTCACATGGATAAAATCATTCCTAACGAATCGCTTCCAATTTGTTCGAACTAATGACACTAATTCTTCGCCCTCGCCTGTTAACTCCGGTGTCCCTCAGGGCTCCGTACTCGGACCACTCTTATTTCCTATTTATATCAATGACCTTCCTGTGCATGTTTCTTCCTCTATTAGTTTATTCGCTGACGATTGTGTAATTTATAAAGAGATAGTTAACGACTCTGACATTTCCGCCCTTCAGGTTGATATTAACAACATCTGCAAATGGTGCAAGGAATCGCTCATGGAGCTTAACATCACTAAATGTACATCTATGAGAGTATCTCGTCATAACAACACTTGTCCTTCCTACTCTATTAACAATTCTACTTTAGTTTCTGTGTCCTCCTATAAATATCTCGGCATTCACATAACCAGCGACCTCTCCTGGAATATCCACGTCCAATATGTCACTAACAACGCAAATAGGCTTTTGGGCTATCTCAAACGTAACTTTTCGCTGGCTCCTCTTTCGTTAAAACTTCTCCTCTATAAAACCCTAGTTCGTCCTAAACTGGAATATGCAGCTTCTATCTGGAGCCCCGGTATCACCCTTGCATCAGCTGTCGAATCTATTCAGAATCGTTCTGCCCGTTTCATACTCTCGAACTATCATCGTACAGCCAGTGTAACTTCCATGAAATCGTCCCTCTCCTTACCTGATCTCTCTCTCCGAAGAAAAATATCTCGTCTATGTTTATTTCACAAGATTTATTACTCTAACCCCGCTCTCCGTCAAGCATTGTTTTTAGAACCATCGTACATATCATCACGTGTAGACCATGACCTAAAGGTAGGGATTCCCCATTGTAGCACATCCACTTTTAATGCTTCTTTTCTACCCCAAACCTCCATTGATTGGAATCGCCTTCCCGCACATATAGTCTCAATAACTAACACTGTTTATTTTAAAAATGCTATTACCAACTTTTTAACAGATGATGCGTAGCGCGTGTTTTTGCTGTGTGTGTGTGTGTGTGTTTTTTTTGTATTTTTGCCTCGTTCAACTATGTTATTTTTATCTGTCGACCGCCCACTCCCCTCTGTAATGCCTTCGGGCCCTGAGGGAATAATAAATGAAATAAATGAAATGAAAAAAACGTACTGGCATTTTTTAGAACAAGAGAATAAGTACACTTTTGCTCCCGTTCCTCAATTTACTCTGTAATTAATCGAACTCAAATTGTCTAGAGAAATAAAATCTCTTCATAACTATTTCTTGCTTTCCTTGCAGTCTGAAAAATACTTGTATTTCAATGTTAATATTTTCAGAAGACAAGAGTCGCGAGCTCGTAGCTATACCTTTAGTAACTGCTCCCGCTGAGCAAGAATTCGTGCAGCCGAGATGCGTACTTCAGCGAAGAGCTCATATCCTATTAGCGGAATTGTCGGTGATTAACATGAAAAAAAGCTGAGAAGCAGTTAATACGAAACACACGGCAGATGAAAACGGAATAGTGCAAACCATGTGAATGCGTTATAAGAGTAGAACTATGCTTTGAGCGGAAATGTATCGCTGACATAAAATCAATATGGCAGATGCCATTTCCAGCGCTCCACACATGGGGACGCGCGCCATCTCCCAGCGAGTCGCAGGCCGTCTCCCAGCGAGTCGCGGGCCGCGTGTTTGAGACCCCCGCACTAAGGCAATCCCATACCTATCCCCTACTAGTTTTAGGTTGTGGGACAAGGTGGAGGTAGGGGTCCCCTACCAGGTGCTCATGGTTTACAAGGCATCCTTTTCCAGTTTGTTGGTGAGGCATCTATGCTTTCCTGGTGACTAAGCAACGCCAAACATATCGTTTTTTTTTGTTTTGTTTTTTTTGGATGCGGACTTTAGGATAAATGGCTTCCCCACTCTGGAGGTTCGCTAGGCTTAACTTCGCCCCCCAAAAAAATGTTTCTACAAAAATGTGTTTTTTTTTTTTTTAGAAATGGCAGAACAGTAATTTTAATCTTTATTTTATCGGCTATAGAACAGCTAAACGCAGCGCACGCACGTACGCATGGATGCACATAGGCACGTACGAACGCACGCACGCATAATAGCAGAAAAAACAAACCTCTAAATAAGCTACGCTTCAGAGTAACGACACTTCAGTCACCGTGGTGCTTAAAATCATGGTTTGATAAAAAATCTGAAACTTGGTTTGACATTGCAGAAAGATCGCAGACTAGTTCGCGACAGAGCAAAACGATATCACCCGAGCTTCGACGTTGTACAAAGCTGAGGAAGTCGCATCTTTGGCTTGTGACGATCGACAGTCGCGTCTGCTCTGCGCCAAGCACCAAGATGGCGGCGCTCACTAGCAGATCAGGGGACGGAGTGCCGACACTCTAAGCGTAGCTTATTTTGTTAATCTAGTCACCTCTTTCCAAACTTAGAGGTTAGGGTGGCATCAAGTATGCCCGTACATTTACAATATATTATATTGGAAAAATATATTTTTTTGGTGGCTCTTGTTTGGTTTTGATGGTTCACTAGTGAGTTTTATAATAGCCTATTTAAAGGATTTGCGTATACAAAAAGAGCGTGGTCGCCATGCGTGAATTAAAAACACCATTTGGGCTCGTCTCAAGTGCACTGGCAACGCGGTTGTTTCCTTGCGAAGGCAAATATTTTCGTAACGTTATTTTAGAGCTTTCTAATGTGCGATATCAGTGCTCTAGAACGTGATATCGCTTTATCGAGGTATAAGAATAAAGACTGCCGTGAGTTCACAGTGAGCATTGATTCGTCCTTAATTGACAAAAAAAACAAAAAAAAAAAAGAACGATGAACGACACTTTGACAGCAAATAAGCAAATGCTTAGAATCAGGAAATTAATTTCCGAATGCGGGAAACTTACCAACCTGCCTCTTTGAAAACAATTATTATGTGTCTTCGCACTGATGACGTTATCTGCAGAAAGGAAGCAAGAAAACTGCTACGGTTTCTTTTCTTTTGAATGTTGTTTATTCCAACGATTTCGTTAAGAATTTTAGGGATGATTTCATTTAGAGGTTTACAAGCATCGCAGTTGTTTTATTTTTTATTTTATTTCATCATCTAACCTATAAAGATGTCCAAATAAATGAGTAGAAGTACGCCGGGGAAATTACATGCATTGGTCTCGCTGTTATGGTGGTACACTAGAGAAGTCTGTTTTCACCTTTCGGCGAAAACATTTTTTTTTTTTCATCTCCACGAGAAGTGCAGACAATCGTTTCTGCGTTGGACGTTGCGACCGTGGCTTACGCGTTCCCTGGCTGACGTTGCCCATCTTCATGCTCACTTTTGATGGTATTTGTTAAAATTATATTTTGAGTTTAATTACACCTTTAATCAGCATGAAGCAAACACTTAAATACAAAGAAATGTGTTTTCAGCGACTGTCAAGTTACCTCACACATAAAATGCACCTTGTGCACACAGGCTTACACACACTCGCACGACAAAGACGCTCGTACACACGCACAGATGCTCGCACACACAGGCTTTCAAGCACACGCTCCACATACGCGCTGGTGCGTAGGCGCGAGCGCCCACGCTCATACACACGCGCGCACAGGCACATTCATGTGCACGGTCACGTTCACGCAGCAACGTACACAGACGCATACGCCCACACCCTCTCACGCGTGCACGTATACACACACGCTCACAGACGTGGCCTGTAATAATCACTGCTGCATTACACGTTGCGAGAATTGCATAGTATATGACTGGGGGATTAACTGGTATGTTCGACCGCGCGTCTTGTTCCACAGGGCGCTCGCCTGTCGGAAGCCGGTGGTTCCAATTGGTCACGTGGTGGCGGGCCCATCTCAGATCGCGGGGGAGCGCGATAGGTTCTCAGATCAAATGCTAAAAGGAAATCACGTGCACCGTTATTTATTTTTTTTAGTAAAAAAAGTGACGGATGATGTTTATTTTGCATCTTGCATTACGCAGCCCATTTTCCGACACAAAACATTAAATAAGGATATAATAACACTGGTTTGATTGTGGTGTATCTTTGATACAGCTTCGATACACGCCCGAGCTTAAAGTCTCCCGTGCCCTCCCTTGCGTTTGCACTACGCGACCATGTGATATCATCGGCTGCAGCTAAAATGTCGCCCGGCAAAAAAAAAAACAAAAAACAAAAAAAAAACGCTTTTTGTGCGTTTTAGTCAAGTTTGGCTGCGACTTTACGTCACTGTGTGGCTTTGTTGGTGTTTCAGCACCAGCTGTTATGACATTTTTTATAGTTGTGAAATAAAACCTGCAATAAAGCAAGTGTTTGTCCGAACTGCATCGTGTTCGTGTGGGCTTCACGCGTATATGAAGCACTTTTCTTCGAAGGACAATGACTGTTTCAGCTTGGATTTCGACTCCACGTGCAGGAACCTTTCCATGACGTAGAGTAGGGAGGCTTTCTTGTTTAAACTTTATTTTCACTCAAGTATCCTTCTTAGAAAATAAGAGTACAGCAAGGCAATTTCTTTGCTTCTGTACCTAGGATTGCTGGACGGAATTATTATGTGCAGTTATATTCATGATTGTTACGTTTTGTAAGTTGAGAGTATTTTGTAGTCCTGAGTCTAAAATAAAGTCTAGAGGTTTTTTGCGCGAACACAAGGGACAATCACAAGCGAGTAGACACGGACAAGCGCAAACTTTCGACTAGTTTATTCGTTTTTATTATTCGATCGACCATGAATAAACTAGTTGAAAGTTTGCGCTTGTCCGTGTCTACTCGCTTGTGATTGTCCCTTGTGTTCGCACAAAAAACCTCTAGACTGCATCATGAACCAACTAGGCCAACAACAAGTTTTAATAGTCTAAAATACTTCACGTGCGTGCAACGGGATTGTTTTGAGGCTTCTTCCGGAAAGAGTGTAGTGGTTTTTCAAGCATTACGCTGTTCTTGGTAGCACGATATATTCGATCAAAATACCTTTAAGTTCAACATATAAGCTCCATCACCGTTATCGATTCACATCGGTAAAGGGCTGCCCGGTCTTAATTGTTTTTTCTACCTATAGACAGACGGCAGGCAGGCCGACGGGCAGTGCGCATTTCCAAACTCGCGAAGCAGACGATGCACGCCTGCGTTTGTCGGCAGTCACCTGGACAGAAGTATTCTACACATTACTAAATAAAAGTTATAAATTAAAATTTCTCTTTGTTAAAATGCATTCAATTAGATTACTTGATTATTTGTGAGAAAAAGGTAATTGTCCTGAATTGAAAAACCAACCGCTACTTCTGCAAGCTTGAAATAGGCCTTTTTCAATGTAAATTATGGGATTAGAATGACCAAATTACAAAATACTGATCTTCTAAATCTACCACTTCTTGTTGACCGCTTCTATGTCGGTGACTTGGTTCGCGAGTTCCTATGTAGGAAGGGTGTGGGGAGAAGAAATAGTAACGATTACAAGTAATTTTATTAATTTTCAAAGTAATGAGATTAATCGTGGGTCAATCCATGCCAATGGAGCAAAAGTAATTTGTTTAGTGTCTAAGATATGTACGAAAAACATAGTTTATAAAAAGACCCGTCCGAACTTCAAAAAAACATTTTTTTGTGAATTTTGTTTTTGTTGGTGTCATGTTTTACATTTTTTTCAAATTTCAAGTTCCAAAAAACATCGAAAAAAGACGATTGCTTACCACACAAACTTAGTTAGGGGATTAATTACTTAATAATATGTCCTAATACATTAAAATATCAATATTGAGAGACGCCATATTCAGTCCAAATAGGAGCTTAACCTGCCGGTGGCTGGGCAGACCAAGACAAAATAGTCTTCTGCATTGAGTGATTTCAGTCGCGAGTTGAAGGCATCATCAGGATGAAAAAGGTGACCCCATATCGACTGGTCCTAAAGAGCTCTGCACCAGAATATGTGCTGGTCTTGACCATATCAATATGATTTTTTTGTATATACTAGAGATTACGCATTACACCGATACAAGCAAGGGACTTCGCAAAGAACACAAGGCAGCGATCGAAGAGCCCGACATAGTGCAAGGAGAGCATTATGCGTTTGACGGCTTTAAACTCTGGCACAGCCTTCTGAAGGCCGGTGTGGACCGACAAAGGACTGCATGCCCTCATTGTTGCAAAGAGCATCCTCAAGGTTTCTGCAGTGCGGTGAGTTGTTCAAAAGCAGGAAATGTTGAAAAACAGCTGTTTTACCCTTTCAAGTTTGTGTTTTGGGGAACACCTCTACAAAATGCAGTGCTTGTTTATGGCAACCAATCATCGACAAGCTCTAGATATTTTAGTGGCAGAGTTGAGCTTTTGTTACAGTGAAGAGTTTTAACAAACACGAAAAAGACCTAATTGAAGGGATGCATTTCTCAGAGGAATACCAAACTGAAACTTATACTCAAAGTTAGTGTTTCTAATAATAAATATGGTAGGTATGACATCATCAATATAGTAGGTAACTCATTCTTCAGACACGGCCTCACCAATGAACCTGTTGCAGCGAGGCACTATCAAGACGTCAGTTCGTGCGGGCTCTTAGTGAAACCAGAATTCCCATCGTTCAGGGCATCGTTGCATACGATTGTCCACGATTCCCGTGAAGATTCTCAGCATGGCATTGTAGAGATTAAGTGCCCCTTTTCTTATTATGAGAAGATGGTAGAGAAGGTGTAGAAATCGAACTTCTGCTCCAAAGTGGAGGAAGGTTGCTCAAAGCTAAACACGTATCGCTCAGAGTTGAAGAACGCCCCCTTATCATTACCAAGCACTCGGACAACTGACTGTTCCTAGGCAGCAGTAGGGCGATTTTGTTTTGTAAGGAAAGAATTTCATCTTAATTGAGCGTGTAAGGTTCAGTGCGGAAGAGCGGGAGAGTGCAAGCGTAAAGCTAGAAGACTTTTAATGTGTTTCTGCCTCCACGCGAATGCCGCAGGTTGTTGTCTGACACACGTGCAGTACAATATGCACCAATATACGGAAACGGGCTCAACCGCTACATTTTATTTAAAAAGAAAACTAAGTAGAGGATATATCAAGCATTTGTTGCAGACTTATTAACTCACCTATACTCGTATTCACCTCAAGAACCACAGTAAAAAAAGCCCTGCTCCTTGCGGAACATTACTCATTTCTCCCTTAATGTGTTAAATTAAGGTATACGTATGTGCACCATAGATTAGCTTGGTGATTTCATCAAGACACACATTTCAAACCCAACAAATATAGTTTCTTCCTCTGACAACCAAATCTTGTAAGAGCTGCTTCGTGCAGTGCCTGCATAATGCGCAAGACTTCCCTTTTTCTAGATGTGACAACGAGTATAGCTTACCAAGGTGCTTCTCCTCGTCAGCCACTTCTCCAGGCACAAGCACTTCGGTGCAAAGGGGTGAAGCCCACTCGATTATGTTTTTCTTCTGCATTTTGGTCTTCGGCCTAAGCAGGCCCCATCCCAAACTTTTCAAAATTAATTTTAAATTGTGTTTGTACATTTGCTCACTATTTTCCGGTCATGGCAAGTTGGTTTTTGTTGTTTTCCAGGAAGAAAAGGAAATAGTCAAAATAGGTGTGCGCCTCCACTACATTGCACGTAACTATCCTGAAGACATACATGGCCAGCATAAAACTTGCTTTAAGTTCACTTTAAGGATTGATTGCCAGCTCGTGCATTGTGTCTTGTGTCAACAGCAGTTGCAGTTTTTATTTCTTGCCGAGTCATAGAAATGGCACACAGAAACAGTCAAACTACCCACAAGATCCAATATACGGTAAACGACTTATTTTTCGCGGGCTCATATTTCGCGATTTAGATAAAAGCTGAACTTTTTGAATAATTCACGGGTTCTAATTTTCGTGAAGCGGAGGGATCTCAATATAGATTCCAATATGTTTACATTTTACCTGAATTGTCTGCGTGACCTATTTTTCGCGAATTGTAGCCGATTCGCGAAATTCGCGAAAATTAGGGCCTCGCAAAAATTAAGTCTTTTACAGTATATTCTACAGACAATGTAGTCACAATAAAATGTCATCTGTCAACAATGTTCAGGAATATTTGCAGATTGTGTTTTCTTGACTATTGGGAGTTTCCACTGCGACTTCAAGGCGGGATTGGCGGCTGAGTGTATGAGCGCGTTGTAGCTTTGAGCGTATTGACCGAAAGCATGCGCCGTTGACTCAATAGATCCTGAGCTCAATCTTTGTCCCTGCAGATACAGACGAGCATGGTACGGGAGTGAGGTCGTAAATGTGATACTCGGTAAAAATCATAAGGTAGCAGTCGTACTGCACTGAGTAGATTTTTTATCTAACATGTGAGCTATGCTCATTGTGACCTAAAAAGGCCTTTTCGCATAGGATGAGGAAGCTTTTTTACAATATCTGTATGCAAAAAAAAAATAATAAATTTTTTTTTTTTTTTTTTGCATTTGACACTTGAATGTTTCGATATTTTAAAAACAACTCATATTAGATACATATACAGGTGTTATAATTCGCAACAAAGGTCTAAACTGGTCACACTATTCGCGGGGCTAAATTCTTTGTGCTGAAGTCCTTGAGGTGATAGTGCATAGAGCGTCTCCGTCAACCATTCGCTGTTAAAATACTAATGTTCAACTTATTTCGTCGACACCACTAAAAAGAACGGCCTGAAGCGTGTGCTTGGAGCTGTATCCGACAATTGAAAGCGATATATTAGAACTGCCTCTTTCACTTGTGTAAGAAATGCAACCAGTTTACTCGCTGTCCTTAATCAGTGCACTGCATGTTACTGAGCATAGTGCACACTGTCCATATTTCGTTGTGTGATGCGGACTAAAATATCACAGTGACATAATCATTGTCAGACTTTATTAGTAAAAGGAAGTGTTTCATTTCGATAACCGGGAAGAAAGTTTTATTTATATCAAGAGGTTCTTCGAAACAAGAGAAACAAAACTCTAGAATTGTAAACAAGGTATTTTCACTTGTTTTAGCACTCATGAAAAAATATAGAGAGGACGTTAAACACTGCGGTGATTTCCACAACATTAGACGATAGATGTTGACGACGCTTTAAATTTCAGTATGGTTTATTGACTCAAAAACCATTCAGGCCCCAGAATTATCTCCACGTGCGTTATTGCTCAAGCTGGTAAAAAATGTTCAATTTATATATCAGGGTGTCGAACCGGAACCGAACCGAACCGAAAACCGGAACCGAACCGGTATTTTTTCCGGAACTGAACCCGAACCCGAACCGTTATATTGTTATCGCGATGAACCCGAACCGGAACTGAACCGGAAAAAAATAACGGTTACCGGCTCATGTCAAAACGGTTCGGCCTCGCGCTGTTGACAATGAATGTGATATCAATGCCATTTGTTTTTTAAGTGCCGTCAACTGACACACACCTCGCTTACATATTTTTCTTCTGCACTCAGTCTTAGGAATATAAACGCTGCATTCATGAATCTTGACAAACGCTGCATCCATGAATCTTGACATAGGAACCAGTATTGCGCTGGTCGCGGCTTGCACGGAAGAAAAAGAATTGGAAGGCTGTGCAAAAAAAAAAAAAAAAAAAATATCGCGTCACGGGATTTCATTTTCCTACAATTTCGTAAATCCTAAATGCTGCTGTGTGCTCATTTCATAACACGTTTCTAGAACGCGCGAGTTCTTAAAGCTTGCTTCCATCGGAATGAGAAAAGAAGAGGCTGTGGAGTTTGATAATGTTTGAGGGAGAGAAAGAAATTTTATTTACAGTTGAAATGAGCATTCATGAATTATATCTGCTCTTCGCTGCCCCAACCACCGGTCAGAGTATATCGAGCTATGAAGTGTCAAGATTTACATGCCGTACTTTTTCGTACCGGAAACTCGATGTATCCCGTTTCGTATGTGCTGATTTCAGATGTTTCATTTGTAATTTATTTTGATGTTGCAATTTGTCATTTATAATTTCCGAACCGGTTCGCGAACCGGTTCAGCGCCCCGAACCGGTTCGCGAACCGGTTTCGCGGATTGAATTAATCGAACCGGAACTGAACCGGAACAAAATAAATTTACCTGAACCTGAACCGTAACCGAACCCGTATTTTTTTCGGTTCGACACACTGATATATATATATATATATATATATATATATATATATATATATAAAATAAATAAGTGAGTACCTTTAGAGCGCAAACGAGAATTGCGCTGTTTTCCTCCACGTGGAATCTAGACAATAACTGCTGTCTTTGACCGTGCGAGAGTCATTTACCTTTAGCTGGCATATGTTCGCGTACATATGTTTTTGATGTTTCTTATTGTATTCTGAGTCAGCACACAATGAAAACTTGCATACAAAGAAAAGTGTTTTCAGAGACCGTGGCGTTTTTTGCCACATAGACTATTTTGTTTTTCTAGCATGCCAAGGGCTGTTTTCGTTTGCATACGAACTCCAGAGTCAAGAAACTTCCTACTACTTAGATTCCCTAAGCCTAGTTGAAGCCTAAACAAACGTTCAACTGAATGTTTTATTTTGATGAGCGGGAACATGGCAATTTAAATATATATTTTCTCAGCCAGCATGACTGAACACAGCGTACGCGCACAGGCACGCACATAGATGCAGAGGCACACACACGTTCACATAAACACGCACGCTTACAAACATACACAAACGCTCATACACATACGCAAGTAGAGGCACGCTTAGTGCACAAGCAGACATTCGCACGCACACATGCACTCACACATGCATGCACACAGTCACGCTCACGTACCCGCGCGGAATGCACATACACGGTCACGCGCACGCACGGAAGCATACACGCACGCAGAACACACAGACAGGCACGCACACGCACGTGCATGGTAACGCGCACAAACACACACGGAGACACAAAAGCATATATAACCAAGGATTGAAGTGATAGAACAGCCACCTGCATGAATATTTGAAGTCTAGATATGGCTGCAAATACGTGAGTTTTTCTACAATGCCGCGCTCTACATTGTATGGGACTTTTTTGGGAAATCAATTGTGTGGAATTGATGGTTTGATTTGTGTTAGTGCTCCGGAATGTATGAAGGTGTGACAGTGCTTCTGTACGTAGACTTCAGTGAAGTCATAGTGATGACGTTTTTAATTAATATCATGATGCGGAAAAAAAAGCTTTGTGTGACAGTATGGTACTAGAAATGCAAAGTGTGAATATAAGAAACAAAATTTCCGAACATGGTTAACGTAAAAATCCGGCTTCGTTCAAAACCAATCTTTTCCCCACCAAAAAAAAAAAAAAAAAAGAAAAAAAATGAAAGCCGCTTACAACTCCCTGTAACGCCGAATTAGAGCGCAGCTCTTGAGGAGGAGGAGGGAAGGGCACTGGCGGGGGGGGGGTTAAACTAACCAGGGGGGGGTCACGTTACCTTGGGGGTCACGTGACCCCCAATGCCGATGATGTCATCACTGACGTCACTGATGACGTCATCAGTGACGATGACGATGCGGGTACCGATGACGTCATTAGTGACGTCACTGATGACTTCACCAGTGATGATGACGATGACGATGCGAATGTCGGTGACGTCATCAGTGACGTCGCTGATGACGTCATCAGTGATGATGACGATGACGATGCGGATGCCGGTGACGACATCAGTGACGTCACTGATGACGTCATCAGTGATGATGACGATGACAATGCGGATGTCGGTGACGTCATCAGTGATGATGACGATGACGATGTGGATGCCGGTGACGTCATCAGTGATGATGACGATGACGATGTGGATGCCGGTGACGTCATCAGTGATGATGACGATGACAATGTGGATGCTGGTGACGTCATCAGTGATGATGACGATGACGATGTGGATGCCGGTGACGTCATCAGTGACGATGACGTCATCGGGGGGTCACGCGACATCGGCGGGGGTCACGTGACCTCGAGGAGGGGGCCACGTGACCTCAGGGGAGTCACGTGACTTCGGGGGGTCACGTGACCCCCCACGAGGTCACGTGACCTTGGTGGGGGGCTCGCGCGGTGCATTATGGGACATTTCCCATGATGCACCGCGCGGTTACGCCGACGCCGACGGCGACCGCGACGCCGACGGCGACGCCGCTCAAGCCGGAAACGGGCCCCTAAGAGCTGCGCTCTAAAAAAAAAAGAAGACAGTATGAACTGGATTATGGAACAGGAAATCTTACTGGATTTCTTGCTGTAAACCTGAAATCCAGTTAGCAGAGAATTGTCTGCTGCAAATCAGATTTTAGGTTTCCAACAAGAAATCCTGTTAGATTTTATGTTCCATAATCCAGTTTAAACTATTTTTTTTCAGTAGGGTATCCATCTTTGCACTAAGGAAAATGAAAGCACGAATTAAGCAAAGCACTGGAATGGCCGGTGGCGCAGTCTAGCCGGGCCATTTCGAGGTAACTATATAAATCATCATATTTTGACTTACCGCTGAAGGGCGAAGCTGTTATCGCATTTAGTTTAGTCTCGGTGGACGCGACCGGTCCGGGTTTCAAGGGTGCGTTTCCTAACTGAGTGTTTTAGTGACGTTTTCACATTTTTCCCATAAGGTCCTTATGAGAAAAATGTAAAAAAAAAAGTGAGATTTCTTTTATGTGCCTTACTTATTCTTCGTACCATTCCTGCGAAACCTCATAAACGTTTCTTTACAATAGTCGTCACAGAAGCTTCGAGAAGTTTATTTTTATTCATTACTCCCAAAAATGTGTATGTGCTTTCTGTTGTCAAGCAATAATCGCCTTTGGTGTATACGTCGAGGTCTTGATACGTGATGCAGCCTACTAGGCTGCCTCGATCAGTGGGATCGCTCTTTGGACTCCAGAATTTGTTAGCAACTAATTATGAGCAGTTTCATAGTATCGAACAAATACTTTGGAAACTCGCTCCAGCGCCCGCGCAGCAGCACGATACAAATGCTTGGTGTACTCTATTTCTTAGTCGGCAGCGCTGCGGAACTTAAGGATTCTGGGTTTACTTCCCACCCCTACCCGTTTCGATCTGGATGTGCATCGTACCGGCGTGCGGTCAGGGGCTCTAAACTCGTCGAGCACGAAGTTCGGGTCGAAGTTGACTGAGCGCACCGATTGGCCTATAAAGACGATGACTTCGCGCTTTTCTCGCCGACGTCCAATCGGCGCGCTCCACGAACTTTTGGCTCCAACTTTGTGTTCGACGAGTTTAGGGCCCCAGGTGTAACTACTGCGCGGTACACGTTAAAGGGACACTGACATTCCTTAAAAATTTTCTGCCAGGCAATTTATTACGGTGTCAGAGGCCTACCCTGTTAATGTTTTGCTAGAGTCACGTATATTTTGAATAAAGCCAAGAAACAGAACTGCTCGAAACGAAAACCGAAACCTGCGCACGGAGGTCGTGCCGGAAGTCACGTGGCTACACCCGACTGCGCATTTTTTTCCCTCCGTTCTTTTTTTGACCGAGTGCAGCAGACGACGCGGGTACCATTTGCCGTGCGATTGCTTTGCAGTTATGTTTGTTCCGCTCGTTGTTCTGCACTTCAAGATGAGTTGTTTTGTACATTGAAGAGTTAAAAAATGAGTGGTGAATGCCCGTGATCGGCTCCGAAAAGAATGCTCCCAAGATGTTGCGTGGTGAGCTGCCTCACAGGTTCTGCATCCAAAAGTGGCATTGTGCGGCAGAGTCTGGAGAAGTTCCCGAAAGATCACCGGGATCGGGACCAATGGCTGGCCGCAATTTCAGCAGAACAGTTACGGGCATCTCGGAGAGCGGAAGCTACCCGATTAATATGCTTCTTGCATTTTGTGCAATGTGACTACATTGAGTTCGCAGGTGTCAAAACGGGAGTCCCATACCATTTCGTTCAGCGACGTTTAGTCCACAACATTTTTCTTTCAGTGATAATTTTAAAAATTAAATGTGTAAATATCGCAAAATGTTGGATAAAAGAAAATTGTATGCCCGCATCGGGATCGAACCGGGGTCCACTGCGTGTGAAGCGGACACCTTTCCACTGAGCCACTCTACACCATGAAATAATCTTTTTTTTCTGACAACACAGACTTGTGGATATCTCTGGGCGTGCAGCTTCCTATCATGGAGCTCGAAGTACGATAGTTTTAACATCGTAATGTTGAGGGAGAAAGGGGGGCGGGGCGGGGGGAACTCCTCGTTCGTAGTATTGCAGCTGGTCGACTGGCACTCCCCAGGACCGAAGTCGGGCAGCACCACGCAATGGCCACATTCGCATCTAGTAAAGAAATCGTACGCATGCATATTGAAATCGAAGTACGCACTTCGTGCTTGACGTTAGCGGGTTTTTCAAGTTCTTACCAATTCGTGTTCGTAAGACGAGTGATGTATTCAGCCACGAGAAGGGGCGATGACTCGGCGAGGTTTTCGTGAATATCGGCTTGGTGGTCGGGCGTGTCGTACGGAATGAATCCTAATTGTTTTGATCGGTCCAAAATTTCTCTTTCGAAGGAAGACAGATTCGCCGGTACCGCGAACGACAGTCCTGAGATAGAGGTCCCAGGCCCGTCGTCCGCCGCTATCACCGTCAAGCCGTGAGTTCCACGATACGCGATACCACGCCATGTTGAGAATTAGGCAGTTAACGTAAAGAAGGCTTCCGGTTGTCTGTGCAAACTTTTTGTTTCAGTCAACGTATTTGCAGCTTTTTAGAAGCCACGAAAAATGGGTTTCATATTTTTTTTTATTTTTAATATTGATTGTGTACTTTCAGTAACCTAAGACTTTGAATAAATTTGGTTGTTGTGTCTAAACCCTAGAAAACGACCCGTGGCCACGGAAAAGAGAGTGAGCGCGACTCAAACCGGCCAGTTCTCGATCGGCGGTTTTCGGACAGAAAGCAACCGAATTTTGAGCCAAAAATTCTGTTCTGGGTAGCTGGGCTTTCATATGTCACGTACAACTAAAAACCTCGGCGAGTGTAAATACCCTGCCAGTGTCCCTTTAAAGATCCCAGGCTAGCGCTTGTACTCCACTGGCTAAATTTCTCATCAACAGCTGGGAGACAAGTCGTCCGTTGAAGCAGACTAAGTTCTAGGCTGTACAAACATACACACACCCCAATTTTTTTTCTTATTCAGCATGTGTCATTTGCGAGCCTGCCTGCCAGTGACGTCAGAGTACTGAAAAGCGCGATAATATTTGAATATTGGTTTTGCCATAATTTCTATTTGTTTATTCCACAAAAACTATTATGATTTGTTTCGATAATAAATAGCACACCAGAAAGGGTAAATAAAAGCCGGGGATTTATAGACTATAAAAAGTTGAAGAAGTCCAATACTTCACCGCAATGCTTCTTTATATCTACTTAACACATTAGAAAATTGCTGGGTGTCGTGCTCCAAAGCCCATACGGTCTCAGAGGAAAAACGAAAGTACCGCCTTCTGGTCATTGAGAATGCGTGGGCATTCGCTCACGGCGCCGCTCGTCTTTCTTGTTGGCCACACCAGCGCCTCTATCTAGGTTCAGCAATCAGATAGACGACACATAAGCCATCCTGGTGCTTCAAATAATTGTTGCCAGATATCCAAAACATTTTTCATAACCTCAGAAAACGTTTTTCCGTACTTCAGAAGTATGAAAACAGCCCGTTATAGACCAAAAGGATATTGCCTATACATCCTGGCATTATATGTGAAGCTGAGGAAGCAGGAATTTGAAATCGAAGAAATCCCGAATGGCGTTTTATCCTTCACCCAAAAATGGTGGCGCTCACAAATGAATAAGGGAAGAGAGTGCGAATAATCGAAGTAGCTCTTGGACTAAACCCCTTTCCTCTGCAGTAAGAAGCAGGTTCTAAGAATGAACGAGTCTGCACTAAAGAAAGTTGCACTTCCATCCGCCATGAACCTTCACGAAATCTAAATTTTTTTTAATCGGATATTGAGTTGAAACATTGAATAATTCAATCAATGATTAAGGATTGTAAGAAAAATGTGCGTTCTTCAGAGAACAACCATCAGCCAAAGGTCGAGATTCGTTTTGATGGGTCGAAGCTTGTCCATCCTTTCGAAAGTATTCGAAAAGTCATAATCACGGATGTTATATTTTCATTTAGAGTTTAAGTGTAAATCAAAGAAACAAAAAACATTCATGTTGCCTTTTTAAATCTTCACAAATAGCTGCTATAAATCGTAAATGTTTTTTTTTTTCGAAATTTAAATTTTTAGTGAGTTTTCGTTCAGACTGTTTGTTCTAATCCAGCAGATAGAAGAATAAAAATTTGTCATGTTTAAAAACCTATAATCATAAAAATCGCTAGCTTTTAGTTAGAGCGATTCTATCCATACAATTTTATTTCTTTAACAAAGAATTCCAATTTAAATCAAGTAACTATAATTTATTTGATTAAAACAATGACATTCACAACTTTATCTTGGCTAGAACGGAAACTTACGCGTGGAGATTTTAGGTAAATCATAAAAGCTAAAGGCTCAGTAACTGCTTTATTAATATTACCCTCTTGCCTCGATTCAAGAAAGCAGACTCAACATGTGGCCGTCGCCGTGGCGTGTGGCATTGTAAGCCTGATGCCGCAAGTACTCCTTGTTGTTGCAGTTCGTTTTGCGGAACAATGGTGCGTGGCGATTTTTCATTGTCTATTTGGCATTAAAAAAGAATATGCCCAGTTCCAGGCAGATGGTGGGACATCTTTTTTTGTGAGTTATTTCTCAAGATTCGCATGGAGGAGGAACTGCTTTCACTGTGTTCAAGCTATGGCAAATTTTAGGCAGGTTGGTTTATTATATTATTAACCATCAGAATACCGAGAAAATGTATGTAAAAAGTAAAATTTATATTCCGGCACAAAATACATTGTTCGTTTAAAAATAATTTAGAAATAAAATGCCGGTTTCCTCTGAGATTGCTAAGACATGTTTGAGAACTGGTCCCGAGACGTGGAATTTCTAGGATTCTGTTAAAAAGCGTGATTTTTTTTTAAACTGGATATTTGTTAAATATTCTTAGGTGAAGAAGTCGCATTTATTCGTTTTACTACACGGTGACCGGGCGAGCTGAGGATGAGATTCGAAGTGATTCAACCTGTCTGCGCCACCCGTGTGTGTATTGACGATGACACTGGGTGATAAAGGAAGACGATGCATGAATAATCATGCATATCTTCTATGTAACATATCCTTACCCCCCTCCCCCCTCCCCCCTCCCCCCCCCCCCCCCCTTTTGTAGAGCATGGCATTTTGGAGTGGGAGGTGTATCGTGGGGCGTGTTGGATGGGTGATTCTGTTGAGTCGGTCGATGTGAACTCGTTCGCGGCCACGACGACGGTGGTGCACAGGGCTGGCGAAAGGTTGTATTATGTAGTCGACTGTGGATGTTTGAAATATAACCTGATACGGTCGGTGGCATTTGCAGGGCAGTTTTCAGAGAGGCCCATTTAGCGTTGTGGAATCCAGAGCCACGCTGTGTCCCCTGGTTTGAAATTGGTAGTTCGGTGGTAGGAGTCATGTGGATGTTTTTGTTGAGCCTGTTAGTTGGTGATTCCTAGACGCACGATTTGTCGGCGCCCTTCGGCATACGGTACAATTTCTGAAAGCGACTGGTTTTCAGTTGCAACGGAAAGGTAGGGCAAGATAGCGTCAATCATTGCCGAAGCTTCTCTGATGAACAAAAAGAAAAAAAAAAGAAGAAAACAAACAAGCAAGAAGTTGTTGGTGCCTTGAATGCAGTGTTGCAGGCGTTACCGGATAAAAGTAACAACATACACTACAGACATAAGTTAAATCAAAATAAAAGATGCGTTACCGTTAGTTTTATTTTTCTTTGCTTTTTCAAATTATGATTTTACACGTTTTACTGTTTGGACGGTACAGGTATGCATAAGCGCCAGATTTCAAGAAACATTTTGTTTATGCATAAACTATACATGATTACTGTTTTTATGCTCTCACTTTATTACTCCCGAGAAAAAACGCAAAAAAACAAAAATAATCGCATACCTTGGCGCCTAAAAACACGAAACAAATTTAATTTTTTTTTAAAGTCTTGTGAAATAATAACTAGCGAGTAACGCAACTACGTCACCCGTTACTTGAGATAAGTAACGTAAGTACGTTACCCATTACTGTTTTTTTCAAGAAAGGAACGAGTAACTTACTACGACACCGAAAAGAGTTACGTGTTACCGGTAACGCCATTAGTAGTAACGCGTTACCGCCAACATTGCTTGAATGCCAGTATCGTAGGCAAATGTTACGGAAGGCAGATCTCGGTCCCAATTGGTTTGATTTTCGTCTGTATATATGGAAATCGTATCAAGAAAGTCCATAATATGCAAAGGCGGTCAAATGAATGGAACTGAAAGCCGCAACGAGCGCTTGCAATAGTGCCGAAAGAAACACCCGACTACAGTCGCTGAGAAGAGTCGGTGGTGGACCAAAAGAAGCAATATACTATTCAGGTAAACCTTGGCCACCACTTCTGCAGTCGCGCTCGATAGAAAGGATATTTCGGCATGATTTTTTAAATTTCTACTTCCATGTTTCGTGTTTTGTGCATATAGGCCCCTATAAAAGTGGTGGAAGGTACAGTCTTTCTCAAAGATATTGAAAGGTATGTAGAAACGGATTGACTGGTGATTTTTTGGGGAGATTTCAATTGCGTTTTTGCGCCCCAAGACAGATCGAACAGCGCAGATGCAAGTTTAGTGCTGTCAAACGATGTGCTTGATCGATGTGAATTAGAGGACGTAGCCCACTGCGCGTTAAGTGGCAGGTATGTACAGTACACGCATTTCCAGGGAGGTACGGTATCAGAAAACGGACCTTCAAATATGAAAAACGTACCAGCTCTGTGTCTTTAAAAAGAAATTCTTATCGGCGATTCTTATTCCCACATACAATATTACTAAAGTCCGCTGGAGGAATCGCATGCAATAGTCTCGCTATCTTGGCGGTAAACAAGAGAATTTTGTTTTCACCTTACGGCGAAAACAAGAATTATTTTGTTTACCTTCACGGGAACTGCAAACAATCATTGCGGCAATGGACGTTTTGACAATTGTTTTCGTTCACTTTACTCACATTTCCCATTTTCGTGCATAGTATTGATGTTTTTCTTTTTTAGTTATATCCTGAATTTAAATACATCTTTAATCATCATAAAGCAAAAACTTCAATACAAAGAATTTGTTTTCAGAGACTGTCAAGTTCCTTTACACGTGAAATACACGTGTAGATACATGCTTACACACCCATGCAAAACATAGACGGTGGTCCACACACACACAGTCCATTGCCCACACATGCTCACTCACACGCACAACACGCGCGCGCATACGGACAATGATTTGCACGGTCACTCGCACGCACGCACGCACAGCCACAGACGCATACGGCTACACTCACTCACACGTGAACGTGCATACACACGCTCACATACGTTGGCTACAGACAATCACAGCTGCATTACACGTTGCTGGAAGACTATGTACGTCACTGTGTGGCTTTGCTGCTTTTGCAACAGCAGCTGTTATTAAATGTTTTTTAAACATAAAATCAAGCCTGCATTAAGACGAGTGTTTGTCGCCACTGCATGTGTGCGTGTAGGCTTCTCAAGCGTAATGAATCGCGTTTCTTAGAAGAACAATGCCTTTCTCAACATTGATGTTGAAGCCTCGTGTAGAAACTTTTTCATGACGTAAATTCCAGAGGAATCTTTTACCTTGAATTATAGACAATTGAAAGCATGGCGTCTTGACTTGTGCTACGTTGTTACGTTTCCGGCGGTTCGACGACGTACAGGGGGAACAGCGCACCCGGAGAACAGTCATTCAAATCAGCATACACACAAAAGAAAGAAACACTTACTCAGCGCTGACTGACAACTCTCTATATTAACACTTTCTCTTCTTCTATTTGTGCTATATGCAAGGGCCAGTGCGAATAACTGGTCTTTTTTCTTTTCTCTCGATATGATGCTAAATAGTGAACTAAATTGAAATTAATGTAAAGCTAGGTAGTCTAATTCTTTTTGTGACAAGGTTAAAGACGGAGTACTAACGCATGTGCCGTTATGTTTCGCAATGTTCTCTGCCTCGATAATTTCTCTTGTGAGCTTGTTATGGTGCTTGCCAAGCACGCCGCAGTTACTCAGCGGCACTGAGCAGCCACAGTCTCGACAGTGAATGCCTAGATGACCGGAGCTTTTGTTGGTGAATGTGTTGTTATGCTCTCGAAGGCGATCGTTCAGACACCTTCCGGTTTGACCTATGTGCAGCTTTCCACAAGAGAGGGGAAAGGAGTAGACCACCTTTTCTGTACAAGGGACAAAGGTGTTCTTGTGCTTCTTTTTGCAGCCAACTGTTGTTATTGGTGGAGCTGCGTACAAACCCGACAAATACCTTCAGCAGAAGGGCCAGGCGAGAAGTCGCCTCCCTCACAGAGAGAACGACCGACCATCTGTGGAAACTCACTTTGTGGCATCTCCGTAAGAACAGACCAAGGGAATAACAGGCGTTGAATAACCCCGTATGCACAATAGGAGACATCCACATACCAAACGCAGTACAGCAAGTTCTCAGTCTGGGCCCTAAGTTTGCGGTGGAACCTAAGAAGACGGCACCGGAGTTACTTTCCCTTGTGAGGGAAGTCTCGAGGCGAGCTCTGGAGACCCAAATGGATCGCTGCACCTCTGAAGGTGTAGACATGCTTATGCGGTACAAACCACCATCTACTCCTCTGCCCATCAAGAGAGTAGAAACGTACCTGAAAGAGAATTCATTATATCTTCTGCCCGCTGACAAAGAAGGAGGTTTTGTCCTCATGCATTCGGACACGTTTGGAGAAAAAGCATTAACAGCAGTCGAATCCGTTTTCAGCAAGCACTCCGAGATCTCCCTGGAAAAAGTTAAAAGGGAAGCAAAACAATTTTGTCACTTGAACGATTTAAAACAACTCTGCTCCTACATCGATCGCAGTAAAAATCTGAGTCCAGAATTATTTTTTCAGCGCCAAAACTCACAAAGACGATTGCCCCCTCGGGGTTATCGTTTCTGAAAGGGGAACATGGCAAAAGTCTGTTGCCTTATTTCTGCAAACACGGCTAAACCTACTTAACATTGATGATCCATACCTGATCTGCAGCTCCTCTGAAGTTTTCAACTTTTTAGAAGAGCATCGTGACCAAGACCTAAAGGTGTTCTCCATCGACATTAAGGATCTGTACTATTCCTTGCCCCACGACCGCCTCCTAAGGTACATGGAGGACAGCATAGACACCTTCGGTGCAATTGCCTTGCAAAATGAGTCGGGCTTATCCCAAAGCAAGTTTTTGACCTTGATTAATATCTACCTCAGGTCGACCTTTGCTAACTGGGATTACCAACCATACCTACAGAAGAGAGGTGTCTGCATCGGGTCCTGCGTTGCCCCTGTCCTTAGCGATCTCTATCTAGCGCACAACGAAAGGAAGATAAAAGAATCACTAGACAGCTCCAAAGTTATAAGAGTGTTCCGGTACGTCGACGATTATTTAATTGTTCTAGCTTCAGACGATCGCAACTTCACCAGCATGGTTGCTGACGTCCTCGACAGTTTTAAAATGTGCATGAGTCCTTTGGAAATCACCCATGAACTTCCAAACGAGCGCTCTTTAAGATTCCTGGATCTCAGACTCTTCATGTTACCCTACCATTTATGCTGGTCGTATGAGCCCAGGGGGAAAAAACCGCTCTTACCATTCAACTCGGCCCATTCAAAACTTGTTAAAAGAAGCATCGTGCGGTTATGCCTCAAAAACTCATTCATAAAATCCTGCTCGCATTCCATTCCAGCAAGCTTCGACGGGCAAGTCTCAAGACTAAAGCGCGCAGGATACCCAAACTCGTTATTAACATCAGTGGCCGAAAAGCTCATCAACGAAAGCAGGCAAGACCTATGCACACAACAAAAGCAAAGAGACAAAACAAAGAAGCCCATCATTGTGCCATATATTCATAATTTTTCTCACGGACTAAAGAAAATAGCTAACCGAGTAAACTTGGAAGTTATCTTCTCAGCTCCTAACAAACTTCACAGCTTATGCAAGAAGGTAAATACTCCACCAATAACAACAGTTGGCTGCAAAAAGAAGCACAAGAACACCTTTGTCCCTTGTACAGAAAAGGTGGTCTACTCCTTTCCCCTCTCTTGTGGAAAGCTGTACATAGGTCAAACCGGAAGGTGTCTGAACGATCGCCTTCGAGAGCATAACAACACATTCACCAACAAAAGCTCCGGTCATCTAGGCATTCACTGTCGCGACTGTGGCTGCTCAGTGCAGCTGAGTAACTGCGGCGTGCTTGGCAAGCACCATAACAAGCTCACAAGAGAAATTATCGAGGCAGAGAACATTGCGAAACATAACGGCACATGCGTTAGTATTCCGTCTTTAACCTTGTCACAAAAAGAATTAGACTACCTAGCTTTACATTAATTTCAATTTAGTTCACTATTTAGCATCATATCGAGAGAAAAGAAAAAAGACCAGTTATTCTCACTGGCCCTTGCATATAGCACAAATAGAAGAAGAGAAAGTGTTAATATAGAGAGTTGTCAGTCAGCGCTGAGTAAAGCCTGGTTCAGACAGTTGCGTTTGACTGCGTTTGACTGCGTTGCGGCAGCGAGAAACCAGGACATCCCTGCTGCTTATATCGCGTGCCCAGATGATTCCTTGGATTGGATTCCACGCTTCATACGAAGCACAGATGTGCCGGTGACTAGCTTTCCGCACTCGACGCAACGCAGTCAAACGCACTCAAACGCAAGTGTCTGAACCGGCCTTAAGTGTTTCTTTCTTTTGTGTGTATGTTGATTTGAATGACTGTTCTCCGGGTGCGCTGTTCCCCCTGTACATCATGAGCAACCAACTCGCCCGAACCTCTGTGTTAACAAGGTTCGACGACTGTTTGTGGGCAAACTGGGCGCACAGCAGCGCTTCCGCGGACGGAGGCGCTCATTACTGCAACGAATTGAAGCCTCATTGCTCTATTAATAGATTGCGAAACTAAAATAAGCAGCGAGAATTATGTTAATAAAATAAAGCGCTAACGTTTTCATTCATTCAAGATGGCAACTGGTTTGCGTCGGTCCCATTCCCGTCTGCGGCTTTTTTGTTACTCTTCGCTGTTGTTGCTGCTTTTGTATCGTGCTTCCTCGGGCGTTGCTCCCCGGAACAGCGTGGGTCTCCGTGGATATGCGGTGCACGTAACAACAACTCCTTCCGCTGGCTACGCGCACATCCCCCCCCAAGCACTATCGGCACAGCTCTGGTCCGGCCACTAAGCCTAACAGGCTGACGTTTCCTCGGTGGCAACACTCCTTCGCTGGCCTGCTAATCTGCGTGGGCACCGAGTGGTTCGTCCAATCTGCATTGTTGCTCTCCGGGGACATCGCTGTGGACCCAGGACCGGTTCGCTACACCTGCGGTCGCTGCTCAAAGGGTGTGAGAGACAACCAGGCTGCTCTTTGTTCTGTCAGATGTGAGGTCTGGTTTTATCGTACGTGTGTTTGTGTCCCACTGAATCAGTACCGGAGGATGGGCGCCTGCGAAGAGACTTGGCTGTGTTTTGGGTGCTCGTTCCCAGGTTTCACGGACGACTTTTTCGACGTCCCAGTTGTAGGCGCCGCCTCAACACCACTCAATCAGCCACCTACCGACCCGGTGTTTGCGGCCGCTTCGCAACCCGCGATTCCTGCACCGGTGACGCCATCGACTAACCCTGGCAGCAAGAGAGTATTGTCCGTTTGGTTCTCAAATCTGTGGTCAATTAAGAATAAGCTTCCTGAGTTCCAAGTCCTCGTCGCGTCTGAACCATCGACCCTCTTTGCGGCATGCGAGACGTGGATAGACTCTTCGATGTATGATGGGCAGTTGGTGAATACAACACAACACACCGTTTACAGGAGGGACAGGTCTGGACATGGTGGGGGAGTTATGATCGTCGTACCGCGACTACTGCACTCCCGGAGGAGACCCGACTTAGAGGCCGACAACCTCGAGGCAATCTTTGTCGAAGTATCGCACCAAACTGGCAAGACCCTAATCTGTTGCGTGTATTGTCCACCTGTCACTCGAGCCTCTTCATACAACCTGCTCCACCACTCACTCCAACAAGTCAAACCCCAAACCTACACCAATGTGTGTGTTGTTGGCGACTTTAACGCCCATATCGACTGGAATGACCTCGCAGCCCCCATACCATCCGGACCACCTTACGACCAACCCCTCGATGTGATGAGACATCTGGCTACATACAGCTGTGTGGGGAGGCGTCCTACGTCTCCCGCAACCAAAATGCGTCCTTCCTTGACCTGGTGTTCGCCAGCAACCCATCCGTGATACAGAGCTGTACAGTGCGGCGAAGCCTTGGTGGTTGTGACCACAATGCTATTCTTCTGAATAGCTTAACATCCTTGCCAAAGGTTGGACACTTCGCGAGAAAAATACTATTTGAAAAAATTGACACTGCCCATCTCGACATGCGACTTCACTTGGCACCATGGTCGATACTGCTGGACAAACCGTCTGCCGACGAGATGTACGAGACCTGGCTGGATTTCATACATGCCATTGAAAAAGAATGTGTGCCCACAAAGACTAAATCGAAGTCTCGCTCAGGCCCGTGGATCACTTCTGACATCTTAAAGCTAGCCCTCCGTAAACAGAAGTTATTCAGAAAAGCTAAGAAAACCGGATATCCGCACATCCTTAACCTAGCCCGCCAAGTACAGAGGGAACTAAAGAAGAAAATTCGTGTACCCTACACGGCCTATGTGCAGCATATCGCAGAGAAGGCCGCCAGAAATCCAAAGCTCTTCTGGTCTTTCGTGAAGCGCCACACAACGACTTCCTCTTCTCCAGTGTTCCAGAACAACGGAATAACAGTAAGAACGGCTCAAGAGACAGCTGCCATTTTCAGCACCTACTTTGCGTCCGCGTGGAAACCCGCGAGAAACTCCTCCGGCTCATTCCTTTCTGGAGGAGCAGCCCTCATTTTCCGAGCCTCTTGCACCTTTGTACATAACCTGTGATGACACCTGGGAGGCATTTCAAAGTGTGAACCCGTCCCAACGAGCAGGGCCTGATGGCATACACCCAGCGTTCTTCAAGGCTTGTGCAAGCAAACTCTGCCCGATCCTTACCATCATGTTCTCATCACTTCTTGAACAGGGGTCAGTTCTATCCAAGTGGAAAACGGCTTTGGTTAAACCGATCCACAAGGGAAACGGCACTTCCGTCACATCCGTGCGCTCCTACCGCCCTATCTCTGTTACATCAATTGTGTGCAGAACAATGGAGCGAATTATTAACACCAAGATACTTCATCAACTGGAGGAGCGGAGCTTACTCTCGACTCACCAGTACGGTTTCCGCTCACGCCGTAGCTGCGAGCTTGCTCTGGCCACACTGGTGCACCAAGTAAGTGAATGCTTGGACGACCGCACAGCATGCAAGTTGGTCCAGCTGGATTTTAAGCAGGCATTTGACAAAGTCGACCACAGCCTTCTTTTGTGGAAACTGTCGAGCTTTGGCGTGGCAGGTGCAACACACAAATGGATTGCAAATTTCTTATCAGGCAGAAGCCAGAGGGTTGTATTTCGAGGAGCCAAGTCCGAGTCCTTAGAAGTAGTCTCGGGCACCCCTCAAGGCAGTGTATTAGGCCCAACACTCTTGAACATTTTCATTGATGATGTGACCCGTTCCCTCAGCTCAACACCGTTTTTATACGCCGACGACTTAACTCTCCTTCTGCCTATCAGGGGCAGAAACCCTTACAAACGACTACAAGAGGACCTTTACAAGATTGAAGAATAGTCCGTGATAAACAGGCTACTTCTCAATGCGGAAAAGTGCTCTAAAATGCTATTCACCACCACCCGACAGCCTCCGCCTCCCCCTGACTTGACGATCAGGAACAGCCTTGTCACAAGAACGCAGCGAACAAAATTGTTGGGAGTCAAGCGCGAAACACATGTACGACGAAACCGTCCGATCCGACGTGCGGACTGCCGGAATGACCTTGGGGGGAGAGGGTTCTCGTAGCATCGGAGAGCGTTAAAAACCCTCGCCACCGACCGTCGTATTGCGCGGTCGGACGTCGGATCGGACGGTTTCGTCGTACATGTGTTTCGCGCTTCACACTTGATTCGCACCTCCATTTTTCCCCCCACATTGCCGAGGTGCTCTCGCGAGCGCGACGCACGCTGGGCTTCGTACAACGAGTGTCAAGGGGGGCCGGCCCAAAAGCACTGCGGAGTTTATACACTGCACAAGTGCTCGCGCAGCTTGAGTTCTGCTGGTCAGTGTGGAGCCCCAGACAGGTCGCCGCAAATGCCTCACTAGAGAGGGTACAACGGCGCGCGGCCTACGCTATCCTGCGTCGCCAATCACCACCGCAGCTGAAGCGATACAGAGACATTGGCACCCCCGAACTTCTCGGAAGTGTGGGGTGGAACTGCCTGTCTTTCCGTAGGCAGGTGGCTTCGCTTCGCCTCCTAGCTTGCACGCTAGGTGGCCGTCCTACACCCCTTCTAGGGTATGTGAGGAAGAACCGCGCCGACAAGCTACAACCCCTCCTTGGACGGACGGAGCGTCACAGAAGCACGCTCCTTCCGAGAACCATCGAGCTCTGGCGCTCCCTCCCGAGTGACGTCACACAAGGGACATTCGAAAGCAAAGAGGACATAAAAGAACTGTGCAAATGTGCAACCCTCCGCCTCAAAGAACTGTGATGTGACACTCAATCAGACCCAAATCCCAGTGTACAAACATTTTTTTCGGATGTATGTGTGTATGTGTGTGTAGAGGGTACAGTGAGCCTCTATGGCATGGGCCTTTTCACTGTCACCCGGGTTTTAGAAACCAAATAAAGCATTATTATTATGATTATTAATAATTACTTTTGATGCCGTCGAACTAGCTTAAGTGGCTTCCTAGCCGTTTGCGAAGACGAAGCCGCTCAGAATCCAACATGGCGCAGCCCCTCCGCCGTGCCCTGCCGCTGCCCCCTACCGCAGTACCGCCGGTACTGCGGTAGGTTTTGTTTGGAAATTTACGGTTCGCGCGTGCCATGCCACTTGTTATGACAAAGAATTGTAAGTTCTGCTTGCCTACCTTGTGTGCAGCAGTTGACAGTCCGTTACTTGTCGTCGGCGTCTTCCAGGGAATCGAAACAGATGCAGCATTTTTCGCACTCGTTGACACATTTATTCAGTCATTTGCATGACAAGAAAAAACACTTTAAACAAACGTTGCTATGCGGAAAAAAATTAATAATGCGCGCAGTATCTACGTTAGCAAGAGGTGCTGCAGAGAAGATACAATATGCGACACTGTTAGCGCGAACATGACATAGCTTTTTCACTTTGAAAGGCTATCGGCGCGCACCTACTATTACTGCCTTAGTTCGCCAAGTGACTGTTTAAAGGTTCGTAAACCTCAGATGCAACTATTGCGCGAGAATATCTGTCTTCGCGATTGAAAAGCACAATAGTCATGTCTCGCTAACATGGTCAATTGCTTCGGTCACGCCGATAGGTCATAGTTTCGGGGACTTATATGTGTCCCCATACAATTCTAACTCGTCACGTTAAATAAGGTAACCCGAAGTACGTACTATGAACAGCTAGCTTGGGAACGAAATGGATAAATACATGTTTTTATCTTCTATTGTGGTCTCTGTAAAGACAAACGCAAAAAAAGAAAGCGGAAAAATATATTAGTGCGGCAAAAAAGATTAGTAAAGCTCTTCGATTACGGAATTTACCCAGAGCTGCACCAATGTCAGATATGACAATGGTGACTCAATGGTTACAATTTTCAGGGGTTTCCAGCCTGAATCACTTGCAGTTCTTTCTCTTTCCCAGTTGCAGATGACAAAAATAAACAATGTACCACCTTCATTGTTTATTCTTTGTGATTTTGGCAGTGATTCAAGATTATGGATGTTGAACATTATGGAGAATTGTTTTGGAAACTGGAGATGTCCATATTAAAGAGAAAACACTGTAACAGCAAACAGAAATGTCTGTTTCCGTGGCATGAAAACACAATAATCATTATTTCTGATATGTGTTACATAGAAGCAAACCCAGTGTGAAGTAAATTTGCAGCCTTGCCGGAGAATTGTATGCAAACAGCCCTATCGGTGAGGTATGTCTAAGAAGATATTTAAATCGTTATTGGTTGTGGAATCTGAAATACCAACCTGAACGCATATTACGATAAAACATAAATTCTTCAACTTGTGTAATAAGACAATAATGCAAAATTTTAGTGGGCCAGATATTGTCCACCAAAACTTGAGATCTTAAACAATGAAACTCTCCAAGTACACAGTTTGAATTCTAGCTACCAAAGGTCCTGGAATCACTGGTTCGAAGCAAGAGATACTTTCCCCCTCGCCCTCCCACCCTAAAAAAAAAACTGCCTAGAGGTTGTTGGCCATCAGCAGGCTAACAACGCTTCTAAACAAAGTGGATGCTCAGAGGCTTCTGTTAGTCTATGATCTTGCTCCATAAAAATCGTGCAAGAAGCAACCTGCTGACGCAGTGGACAACATTGTCTCTCGAGGGTCTCAAGAAGCACAGCCAAAATATTTCATGCCTAGTTGAAAGCTCGTGTCATTCTGACTGGTCCAAGCAAATAAACAGTTAAAACAATGAATTGTAATTCGGGCAACCTTATTCGTTCCTTACTTACAGACCTGAATCAAAGTCTGTAGAGACTTAATAATGTGTAGACCTAGCTCACTGCAGACCACTTTGGTATTCTCTTGGCCTCTTGATGAGCTTCCGATACCTGTCGCTCGCGCCGTCAAGTTGAACCACGAGCTGAACCAAGTTTTCTTGGTTCAACTCGTGGTTGTTTGTCTAGCCTGGGCAATTGATCGATTAACCTTCCGATTAATCGATTAAGGCTTTAATCGCGATCAAATTGTTTTACCGGTTAATCGGTTTTTTAATCGGTACTCAAAAGAAGTCCGTTCCCAGCCAGGTGCTATGAGCAAGGTTCAATTCTCGCGCTCGCGAAGCGTCGTGTGTTCAAGGATATACACTACAGTTCCGCCGAGGCCAGACGAACAAGCCGGGGCCGCAATTACTCCCCGCGCGACCGCGAAACTTCACTCATTACACATCCTGCCCAGGCTAGACAAACAAGCAGAAAAACAAGCTGGGAAGCTAACAACGCTATGGTTACTTGTTTCAGTATTCGGCACGTAAAAATGGACGAGTTCACGAGTATGAAAGGCAATTTCTCTGGAAAGTTTGGGTTTAAAGTAAACTTCAGCGGTGAAGTTTTTAACTCGAAGGAAGTCTACTGCATCACCTGCAAAAAGTCGTTTTCGTACAGTGGAAGCCTAAGTTCGCTTCAGTATCGCCTACGGGCGAAGCACCCATTAACCATTTCCACTTAAATGCTTAAACCATTTCCACTTAAATGCTAGAAGTCTTGGCAATAAACACGATGATGTTGTTATGTTTCTGAACTCTTTAAATTTTACTTTTGATGTACTTGCATTCACTGAAACTTGGTTTACGAGCAGGGATGACGTTGTCGGGTTCATAGGATATAATAGCGAGGGAGTATATCGAAGTGATAAAAGGGAAGGAGGGGTCTCTGTTTATTTTCGTGATAACTTACATTATGAAGTATTACCTGAATTTTCAAAAATATGCTCAGACTACGAAGCACTTGTGGCTAAATGTCGTTCCCTGGTAATAGTCACTGCTTATAGACCCCCCGCCGGGTCGTTGACGAAGTTTTTTGAATTCATTGAGAACGTTATGGAATATGCTGCCTCACTGAACCTTTCTACAATCTTAATAGGTGACTTCAATATTGATATGACCTCGCCCGTGAGTGGATCCCTTGAACTACTTGATATTGTTCAGTCCTACGGATCTGATAATGTAATAAACTTGCCGACTAGAATCACGGTGGAAACAGAAACGCTAATTGATCTCTGTATTACAAATTGTCATACCGAGGCTGCTGGTGTCTTTTCTTGTGATTTAAGTGACCATTTTCCGATATTTAGTTTTATTGTCGGTCCAGTAAATTTAAAATTGAGCTCTAATAATGCGGCTGAGACATTTAGTAGAATTGATAACAGTTCAATTGAGCTGTTTCATTCTAAGGTATCGAATATAAACTGGGAGTCGGTAGTAACTGAAAGGGAACCAAATAAATCATATGGTATATTTTTGGACCTCCTACAAAAGTGTTATGAGGAGTCATTTCCATGGCTAGAGTTTAAAAAATATAAAAAGTCCAAAAAACCTTGGATCTCAAGTCAGTTATATAAGCGTACAAAAGAGCGCAATAAATTATATGATAAGTTCGTCAAGACAAGAGATATCTCAAAATTACAGGAATTTAGGAAAGTGAGGAACAAACTCAATGCTGATACCAAGAAAGCTAAAGCTCAATACTACAAAAATAAGTTTAATGCAATATATAACAATCCGCAGAAAGTCTGGCAAGCCGTAAATGAACTTTCTTCTAGGCCTCGTGCACATGCTCCAAAAGAACTTACAATCGAGCGGGTTACTTACTCGGGTCAGTCTCTTGTAGATAAATTTAATTCCCACTTTCTAGAATCCGGTTCTTCTACTATGCCCTCAGCGAGAACGCCTACATGTGAGTCTTATGTTGGATACCCTTTACATAACTCAGTATTTCTGGCACCTACCACTGAACTAGAAATAACTACTATCATTAAATCCTTAGGGAATAGCGGTGCCTGTGGAGAAGATGGGCTATGTTCTAAGCCAATCAAAGCAGTTTCCTCTTTCATATCTACTCCGCTTTCGCATATCTGCAACCTTATTTTAAGTACCGGTATCTTTCCAGAAAAAATGAAAATAGCGAAAGTCTGTGTGATCCATAAAGGTGGTCCCAAGAATAATATGAATAACTATAGACCAATATCAGTACTTCCAGTCTTTTCTAAAGTAGTGGAACGCGTTATTTACAAACGTTTAAGTGATTTCTGTAATAAACATAATATTATTACAAACAACCAGTATGGCTTCCAAAAAGGTAAATCAACTGAAATGGCACTGCTAAATATCAAAAACAAAATCATAGACAATATTGAAAATCAGTGCTATACTCTGGGTGTTTTTTTAGATTTCAGGAAGGCCTTCGATTCTATAAAACACGACATCCTACTCCGAAAGTTACCGCTGTATGGAATAAGAGGCAGTGCGCTAAACTTGATAAGCAGTTACATGACCTCACGTTTTCAATATTGATATGATGATATCGCTCTCCTTTAGCAAAAATTCGATACGGTGTGCCGCAGGGGTCGATTCTCGGGCCATTACTTTTCCTTCTTTACATCAATGATATAGTAAACATCCCACAAACACCTAACATAATTTTATATGCAGATGATACGAATGTATTCTTTACTGGTAGCTGTTTGGATAGCATAGAAAGAGAAACAAATAATTGGCTGGAGCAACTTCATTTATGGTTAGGCTCAAACCAGTTAGAGCTGAATACGGCAAAGACTAAGTACATTATTTTTAGAGGAAAAAATAAGCCCATAACTAGCGAAATTAGTATATCTTTTCAAAACTCGAATATTGAACGCGTGGAATCCTTTAAATTTCTTGGTGTTCGTTTTCACGAAAATCTATACTGGACTTGTCAAGTGAACGAACTCCGAAGGGATATTTCTAGATCAATTGGTTTCATTTGTAAGCTAAAATACCTTCTTCCAGCCTGGTTAAAAAAACAACTGTATATATCTCTGATTCACTCGAGGCTGCATTACTGTTTATTGGTCTGGGGGACGACTACAGCAAGTAATATTAAGCAATTATTTACATTGCAAAAACGCGCAGTTAGGTCAATTGATAATTTACCTTGGACTGAATCGACTCCCCCTAGCTTTATTAAACGTGGAATATTAACGTTAGACAATCTTTTTTGCCTAAAGGTCGCAATTTCAGTTCATACTTAAATAAACACGAATCCCGCAATATTTTACGAAACATATTTATTTAAGC
Source organism: Ixodes scapularis (assembly GCF_016920785.2). Lineage (NCBI taxonomy): Eukaryota > Metazoa > Arthropoda > Arachnida > Ixodida > Ixodidae > Ixodes > Ixodes scapularis. The sequence continues at coordinate 78,296 of NW_024610041.1, forward strand.
AAACAAATTACAATTTGAGACACCAGCAGTTTTCAAAACCTAAAATAAGAACTAATTACGGTACACAAAAAATATCCTACCAGATACCCGATCTTCTTAACAGAAATTATTGTGTATTCGAATTAGCCCAGACAATAGCGTCCGTGTTTCTTTTCAAAAGATACCTTACGGTATACTTCAATGTGCCTAGTGTGTATCCTAGTATAGTTCACATCAAAAAATAGATTGTACATTTTTTAGTGTCATATTTTTATCTTCTCAGATATTGTTTTATTTTTTATTTATGCTGTTTTTGATTCATTTCCTGTGCCCTGCTGCTGAGTGCTGTAACGGGGGTTGGGGACCTAGTCAGGTGATTCGTTTTCGCCTTTTGTCCCAACCTCCCTGACAGTTGTGTCAAAAATAAAATAAACAAACAAACAAACAAGCTGCAGCATGAACCATCCGCCAAAACGCAGACAAGAATCAACGCCTTCTCATCGAGGTTCCTTTCTCTGAAAAAAGAAGAAAGCATCGAACAAGCTCTGACTTCTTGTCTTGCTGTAGGAGAATGTGAACAAACTTCTTTGTCTTCGGAGCTGGAACAAAAATATGTCTTTGAATCGTTGAACTATATGTATCCTCAATTCTAAATGTCGTTTGCGCCGTGTAACAGAGAGTAAAATAAGTCTTCAAAGGCAAGACGAGTTGTTGCATTCTTTTTAATACATTATTTATAAAAAATTAACGCAACCGATTAATCGATTAATTAATCGATTAAAGAGTGGCGATTAATCGGGTTAAAACTTTTAATCGACGCCCAGCCCTAGTTGAAAGTAAGCGCTCTGTGGTGTTCTTCCTCTTAATCATGTTTTTCACGCACAATATCAACTCGCCCAACAATCAGCAATGGTAGGAGAGTTCTGAGGGAGACCATGCGTATTTTGACCTATGGTAATTGTGTAAGCACACCGTCCTTGGCACTGGACAGTGATACGAAGCGGTTTTTGTGTCTCTATAAGGTCTTGTTTTGTGGGTTTTCTAAAAATTGTAAGGGCTGTGCTGGAGCTGGAGTTGCCTGTTATCGCATATGTGGCTGGTCAGCCCATAAGCGAACTCATCAGGGTGGCTGGTTTGTGTGAATCATTTAGATATGTCTGAATCATGAATGATATCGGTTCGGTCTGAGTGTCCGGCTCTTGGTGACCTAGTGAAGAGGAGGTGTTTCTTTTTTGGTGGTGAGGGTCTTGAGGTATATGTAACAACGTTCGTTGTTGAAATAAACTAAAGCTCTGTTTGAGACTTGTTGCTTTGCTCGTTTCTTTTTTTTTTTTTTTATCGTTTCGTGTCTCCGTTTTTTGGAACTTCTACATTTATTGGTATATTTACAGGAGCAAAAATTAAAGGGAAAAAGCATACAGGCACAAGTAGATCTATTAATTTTTTATGCATAATGTAGTAGGTAAAACTCATGCAGAAGCAAAAAAAAAAAAAAAAAAAAAACCTATAACCCCCCCCCCCCTTCCCCTAAAAAAAAAAAAGAAAAAAGGTGGCGACATCGGCGGCGCGCCGGATTTATTGTGCGGCGGCGGCGGCGGCGTGCTGACTCTGGGGATTCCGGCGGCGGCGCAGGGCGGCGAGAGCAAAACAGGCGGCGGCGGCGGCGGCGGCGCGGCGCGGCGGCGCGGCGCGGCGGCGCACAGGTCTATTTTAAATAACACGTTGAGTGTTAAAAACATGATTTTCTCAATAGCGTGGCGGCAGCTGCCGGGAAGATATCGGACGACGGCCTTGTTTGCCAAGCTAGTTGACAGATGGCGCCAACAGTGCCTACGAACAGCATAGCCTACGAACAGCAAAATCCCGGACGTTACTGGACTCAAGAACAATGTGCTATTGTCGTAGGGCATGCGGTTGCCACCTGCTCGTCTTTTACAGCAGGCGACTAAGGGTTCTATAACAAAACATCGTTTTCACACCCGCTTCACATGTTGGAAATCTGCTTTGCAATTTTTCCAGATTTGTTTGCAACGGCAGTCGTGTTGTGAAAGGTCCGATAAGTTCACATGTACGGCAGCTCAAGTTTGTGTTGGTCATAGGCCGGGCGGGCCCTACACCATCAAGCGCCCTGGGCGAACTCCTCTCCGTTGCGTACCCCGTACCCCTCCCCCCCCCCCCCCCCCCCCCTTTGTTATACGCCCTTATCTACTATGCACGACATCACGTTGTTATACTTCGTTTCAGCTTCGGTCCGAGTGCTGCGATGTTGTGAGCCGAAGGGCCAATCGAAGGGAGCAAAAAGCGCGGCGTCATGGCGTGCTCTCTGCGCTGGATAGGACTAGCCGGCAGAAGAGCGCGCACAGAGAGACTGCGAATACCGGCTGGTCCTACCAACTGCAGAGAGCACGCCATGACTTTGTGCCTCTTTCGCTGTTTGATTGGCCCTTCGGCTCATAACATAGGCCGCGCTCGGACCGAAGCTGAAACGAAGTATAGTAAACATGCGAGTAGTGGCCCAACACCATTGTTTTCAAAGACGAGAACCGCATTCCGAAAAACGAAAGGCGATCGGGCATATAGCGTTGTGTCGTGCACCATGCTCAAATAAATCAAAACGTTCAAAAATAAAATAAAGAAGAGGCTCACTAGGCGCTCTCCTTTTTTGTAGCGCCCACCCCTGGGGACGGCCCTGGCCATTGGGTTCTGTCGCACGAGAGTGAAAACTAATTGAGTGTTAACATACTTTATTTTTACTTAAGTGTCAGGAAGGTTGGGACAAAAGGAAATTCAAATCACCTGACGAGGTACCAACACCAATACAGCACTCGGTCAGCAGGCTTAGAAATTGGACAGGGAAGTGAACGGAAAACAGTACGCACGGCACGGATTTCGAGGTTACAGCATTGGATTACAAGTGAGTAGATAATGCTTAAAGGGGCTGTGCAACAAAATTTGGTGGGAACGTTTCTCCCTTTACAACATCTTACTGGCACTGGTGGGCCCCAAGAATACTCAAACGCAACGCCACTGACCAAGAAGCGTCTTCGTTGCGGCGGAATTCCAAGGATAAAAGCGGACCTTTTCTTTCTGTCTCTCCTTCGCAAAACTTGATGACGTAAAATGGGGATTGAAGTACACCCAAATGACGATATTTAAATTCGATTCATAGATTGGACGCGAGCATCGCGTGAGCACGCGATTTAGGCTCGTGATAATTACTAGCTCGAGAAGCATTCGAGTAGTGGCCCGTGTCCAATCGCTGCAACAACGACAATAGCCGAGCCATAACAATGTCTGGAACTCAGCGCGAGTCCTGTGTTTTGCCAATCCCAACGTGCGGCTATGATCAACATTGGCGGCACATAATCGGCTCCAGATCACGTGGCTGCTTGTTCTGGCTGCGAGTTGAGGGGGTGAACGCTGCTCGTTTTTCTTAATTTTTTCTGGGACTCCTATTGTGTGGAGTGAAAAACGAACGCGTGTTTCATAGGTCATTAACGTCAGGGGTCTGTTCTAAGCGGTATTTGCTCGAAGTACAAAAATCGTTGCATCGCCTCTTGAGCATACTTTTTAAAAAGGATATGTTTGTTGAGGAAATCCGGGATTTGATAAGATAGTTATTGATTGGAGTAATTATTAAATTTTTTTTTTTTTTTTTTAAATTGCTGATGTCTTAGGTTGTAATATATTTGTTTAGGTGGCTATGTGTGATAAAATTAAACAATTTCTTATCGGAATGAGCGGCAGCAAGGATGCGTGCGGTAGCTGCTCCGCTCCGTTTTATGGGCTGCAGCAGTTTATCTGTTGTTCTGGCAGCTGTAAAAGGCGTTTCCACTAAGTGCGTGAATGTCGTTGAAGCAGACTATGATGTACTCATGGTTGATGGAATCAGCACATACAAGTGCACGTTTTGCACAAAACCTGGTATCGACAGCGACGACGCCGTGGCAGATCATGACAGCGGGGGTGCGACAGCTATGGTTATAGCTCCCGATGACAGCAACCAAATCATTGCAGAAAATTGTGAGTTTGCCTTTTAGTGCATGACACCGTCGCCCGTCAAGATTCTTCAGCAGATGGCAAGAAAACTGGACGTTTTATGGCCAAAACTAAGCGGCTGACGGCAGCGAACAACGCCATTCGCTCTAAAGTCATCGCTGTACGTCAGCAAGTCGCACTGCTGGACAATTTGAAGTCCGAAAATTGCGCCTTTCGTGCCCAGATTGCTGAACTGAATGAAAACGTGGCCTTGAGTCCGCCCATGCAATGTCTGCAAGAGGGGAGGAAACCGACTGAAAGTTACGCGTCAGCCGCCGCCAACTCTTCAACATTGCAGAAGACCGTTGCCGCTACCGGAACATGGACTGACAGTTTATCCGCTTCGAGAGGGACCAGGCCCACGTCCGTAAGCAAGCCATTTGGTTCCGAAAGTGCGCACAGTAGCGCGGGTCCCGTGAACTTCGCTGGTGGTGTCGATGTCCCAGGTACTAATTCGTTGTACCAAGGCGTTGTACCTGGTGATGGCTTTACCATGATAAAGCCACGGCGTAGGACCAAGGCATCGGTGGAAATGGAAAAGTCCTCGAGTGTATACGCTCGATGACTTTTCAGAGTGGTCGAGGCACAAACACTATAGTGTTTGTGCCTCGACTACTCTATTACAGGGCTCTGTTTGTTTCCAGCTTGTCACCCGACACTTCTGTGAAGGACATTGAGGCACTCATCGAACCTTTTCTGGGAGGTAAGAAGATCACCTGCACAAAGCCAAATATAGATTTTCGAGTGACAGGTGCGCGCGCGTCATCATTCCGCCATTTAAAAAAAAAAAAAAAACTGCATCGTCTTAATGCAGCACAAAACAAAAACACAAATCCACAATAAAAGAGCAGCAGAATCGCGAGCCACAGTTCACAATTCACTCTTTGACGAGAGTCCAAAGTTCTATCGTTCATAATACGGCTTAAGCCGGACATCGTGCACCACCTCGGGTCTTGGCTGGCGTCTTGCAGAAGGGCGCGTTCCGTCGGGAAGAACTTCGAAGTTCAGATCGCCGAGGCGTCAGATGATATTGTACGGACCAAAATAGCGTTCCAGAAGCTTCTCGCTTAGACCGCGGCACTGCATCGGTATCCACATACAAACCTGGTCTCCGGGTTGAAAGTGGACATCCCTGCGACGAAGGTTATACCTGCGCTCGTCGACTCGCTGTTGGTCTTGAATCTTGATTCTTGCCAGTTGACGAGCTTCCTTGACGCGTTGAGAGATCAGTTGAGCGTCGTCGTTGCCATCGTCGGTTGGCACGTTAGGCAGCATAACGTCGAGCATCGTGGTAACCGTCGGGCCGTGTACCATTTGGAACGGCGTCATTCCAGCGGTTTCTTGAACCGCACTGTTATACGCAAACGTAACGTACGGCAACACCTCGTCCCACGCCTTGTGCTCTACGTCGACGTACATGGACATCATGTCGGCGACCGTCTTATTGAGCCGCTCCGTTAGCCTGTTAGTCTGCGGATGATAAGCTGTTGTTCGTCGATGGCTGGTGTGACTGAGCCGAAGAACCTCTTGAGTCAGATGTGCCATGAAAGATGACCCTTGATCTGTGATCAGCACTTAAGGCGCCGTGTCGAAGGAGAATGGACTCGACGAAAAACTTGACGGCTTCAACCGCTGTGCAGGATGGAAGGGATTTCGTCTCGGCGTATCCTGTAAGATAATCGGTTGCGGCAATAATTTAGCGCTTGCCTTGCGTCGATGTTGGGAATGGCCAAAATAAGTCTATTCCGACCTGCTGGAAGGTAGTAGTCGGGGCAGATATCGGCTGCAGGAGTCCTGTTAGCTTCGTCGGAGGCTACTTACGTCTTTGGCACTCATGGCACAACCGTGTGTAGAGATGGACGGCTATCGGGAGTCTCGACCAGTGATACTTGTCATGAATCCGGGGTGAGCGTCCTGCAGTAGTCAGGTTATCCAGCCGCCGGGTCGTCATGGCATGCTTGGAAGATTTCATCTCGCAGGCTGGCAGGAACAACCAGCAGCCAGGCAGGGCTGCTGGTTCCGAAGTTCTTGAAGATCACGGCTTGCCGCAGAACCAAGCTTGACAAGTCTCGGGCCAACCCGAAGGAAAAATTCATCAATGTAACCCTGTTTGGCAGTCAGTGTTTTCTAGTGGACCGCTGACTGTGCCTGACTGTACGTCAAGCATGTCTGATTGGCCAACAAGTTACTCTGACCGACAGTCAAACTCCAGTCAGACTCCACTTGTCGGCTTTCTGATGGTTTCCTGGTGGCAGTCGGCCGCTGCGAAATGCCATCAAGATGTCTTGGTGGCGATTCTGATTGTACAGCTCCAACGGAAAAAGAGTAGCACAAGTGACCGATGACCGGAGCGGCAAAATCGCGACACGCGGCGCTCTTGTTCCCAAGCGTGCCGATAGCGAGAGTGCCAGTCACGTTGCATGTCTCAACGCGGGGGTGGCCGGCAGAAAATTGAGAGATAAGATAGCTTTTAAAATGAGGGCTTTAGGATGGGCTGTTTTTTGCCGGCCACCCCCCCGTTGAGACATGGAACGTGACAGTCACTCTCGCTATCGGCGCGCTCGGGAACAATAGCGCCGCGTGTCGCGATTTTGCCGCTCCAGTCGTCGGTCACTTGTGCTACTCTTTTTGCGTTGCAGCTGTACATCGATTGTCTCTGACTGTACGTCAAAAAGCTTTGACGTGCAGACAGACGTACGGTCAAACGACGCAAAGTTCGTTCGGATACCACTATTTCGTCAAATTTATGAATACGAAAAATAATCTATGCACAAGAAAACGACTTCGGGCCGTGAGCCCATAAAGCCGCTGATGTTAGAGATATGACACGCAGCCGACCGACAACCTTGATCAGAAGCCCGCCGAAACGCCGAACACGCCACTTCGCTTCGCCCATAGAGGCTTCGCCGAGCTTTCATGAACAATCGCTCTCGACTCGTTTTGTTTGCCCATTTGCTCTAACCTGTCGATCCTGCCCGGGCTCTACAATGTCTTATGTTTTAGTAGAATTTCTACTCGACAAGACCCAGCCTGTTGTGAGTTCCGACGATGTAAGGGACTTTAGCGGTGTAGTTGAAGACGACAAGATGTACCAGGTCTACTGGGCCGGAGACGCGCGAACAAAAGGTTCGTTCTACGACGCGAAAGTACTCTACATAGCAGGTGAGTAGAACTGAAGTACGGCGAGTGATGTACGAGTGCTTTGCATAACATGCTGAAGGCTTAACTGCATTTGCAGCTGAAGCATCTCGTATAACACAAATGGTCAAATCGAGTTTCCAAAGCGATGGCATAGCATAGGGGTTAAGGTGTCCGATTTGTACGCAAGTGGTCGCGGGTTCGATCCACGGCCACTTGCTTTTTTTTTTCTCGAACATTTTGTTTTCTCGAGGCATTTGGCGATATTTATGAGTGCGTATAGCTTTACTCTTATATAAATGTTGCCCTTGTTGATGAAATTCCCCTTGGCAGTGGCAGTCAGACGTCATCTGATGGACCATCAGATGACGTCTGATGGTTCATCACGTTCCACCAAGGCAGTCAGTGTCCGAAAATACGTATCTTGATGAAATTTTCAATAGGGAAGACTCGCGGTACTGAAGTTTCTTGACATCGAGGTAGTCGATCACGGCGTGAAGTTCCGGGTCGTCTCGTTGAAGCGGTCCTATGTCGGTATCTGTAACTGCGCCGAGGAAACGAGCGTCATCCTCGTCGTCGGTATTGTCGGGAGGACATTCTACTGGGGCCCTAGACAAACAGTCGGCGTCTTTATGCTTGCGGCCAGACTTATGCACAATGTACACGTCAAAATCTTGCTGTCGAAGGCTCCAGCGAGCGAGGCGTCCAGACGGGTCCTTGAGGTTGGCGATCCAACGAAGTGCGTGGTGGTTTGTGACAACGCGGATCGGGATACCATACAAGTACGGATGGAACTTTGTTAACGCCCAGACGACAGTGAGGCATTCCTTGTCGGTCGTTGAGTAAGCTGGCTCTGCCTTGGACAGTGCCCGGCATGCGTAACCGATCACCTTCTCTGCTCCGCCTTGTCTTTGGACGAGTACCGTGTCGAGTTCGGCTTCTCTGGTGTCCGCGTGAACTTACGTTTCCGCTGATGGATCGAAGTGTCCCAGGATAAGGGACGACTGGAGTCTTTCCTTCAGTTCGTTGAACGCTTGTTCTTGTTCCTCCCCACAATGGAAATTCACGTCGTCCTTTGTCAGATGCGTGAGCAGTGCAGAAATCTTGGCAAAATCGCGAACGAAACTTCTGTGGTAATCGCTCAGCCCAAGAAATCTTTGTACAGCTTTCTTGTATGATGGCTTCGGATATTCGGCGATAGCGCATGTCTTTTCAGGGTTAGGGCTAACGCCCTGAGCACTCACGACATGGCCAAGAAATTTGAGCTTGCCGTAGTGAAACCGACATTTTGATGGCGTTAGTGTCAGTCCAGCACTCTGGATAGCCTCTAGCAGGATTCGGAGACGTCTCAGGTGCTCGTCGAAGTCGCTTTCGAATACCACGACCTGGTCGAGGTCGGCGAGACAGCTTTGCCATTTCAAACCGGGTAGGACGGTGTCCATTACGCGCTGGAAGGTCGCCGGTGCTGTGCACAGTCCGAACGGCATCACCTTAAATTCGTAAAGTCCGTCCGGCGTGACGTAGGCAGTCTTCTCATGATCCAGTTGGTCGACCTCGACCTGCCACTACCCACTCTTCAGGTTCATCGACGAAAAGTATCGGGCGTGGCGCAGCCGGTCCAGAGGGTCGTCGATACGTGACAGCGGGTACACGTCCTTTTTTGCCACTGCGTTCAGCCGGCGATAGTCCACGCAGAACCTCCGGGTCCCGTCTTTTTTCTTCACCAGGACTACTGGGGAAGCCTACGGACTATTTGAGGGCTGGACAATGTCGCCATCAAACATTTCCTGAACTTTCTTCTTGATGACATCTTTTTCTTTCATGGAAAGTCGGCATGGTGGTCGATGCACAGGAAGTGCGTCGTCCTCAGTAACTATTCGATGCTTCGCAATCATCGTCTGGCGCACCTTTGATGACGCGTCACATCACTCATTGAACTCGGCGAGGAGGTCAGTCAGCTGTCGTCGGTGGGCAAGAAGGGGGTGGGGTCGATGTCGAGCTCAGAGGTTTACGCTGTCTCGCGTCGCGACGAAGGGGAGTCGTCAGAGATTCCGGTTTTTGCGGCTGTGTCCTGGAGCTCCTCGATGTGTCCCGGTGGTACCTCCTGTAAGATGCTGAGCCTCTTGGCGGAAGTTCGTTACACGGGCAGCTGTGCTTCAATCTTGGAGCTTCGCTACGCCTGTGGCGACACCGATCCCTCTGCCTAGGAGCAGTTCAACATTACCTTCCAGCAGAGCGTCTCCGCAGATTGCTGTTTCGGTTCCGACGGGCACCAGCACACTCGAGAGCTGTGGCAAGTTCACGTGCTCGGACAATACAAGCGCTGTGGTGGAGGCGGCCGACGTTGTTTCCTGATCCCCGGACGTCATCACAGGTTTCCAGAACCTCGGCTGGTCGGCTTCCAGGTCGATGACGGTGCCGTATTCGCAGAGACAGTTCATGCCGAGCATAACGTCTCTTGCACAGTCTCGTAGAACAACGAACTTAACCGTGAATCTTGACGCGAACGGTGCTCCTCCTGACTGGTGTGATGAGGTGCCCACCAGCAGTTCGTATCTGTGAACCATCCCACGGCGTCGTCACCTTCTGAAGGCGTTGGGAGAGCCCCACACTCAGGACGGAGTAGTTTGCTCCGGTGTCGACAATAGCCGGCGCGTCATGGGCGTCAATAAAGACGTTTAGGTTATTCTTTACCGTTGCAGTAGCGTCGTGTTTACGTGCGGCGTCGTTAAAGTGGGGGCCCTCCGACGTTTGTGGAGGATGTTTGCATCGGTTATCTTCGGGCAACACCACCTCCAGTTGTTGCCGCGCCTAGTTTCCCCGGCGAGGAGCGAGGGGCGACAGGCTTTCACGTCGGGGTCGGTGCATCGGCGAAACTGGACGGCGCGGCGACGGTGGCCAGAACTCTCGGCGGGACGCAGGCTCGGGCGACAGCGGTCCTAGCAGGTACTCGCCGAACTCCCGAGGGCGTTCGCCATAACGGTGGCTCGGGTCGTTCGGGTGGAACCCGCGCAGCCCGAGTCGTCGGTATGGGCATCGGCGGTAGTTGTGGACTTCTCCCCCGCACTGGAAGCACAGAGGGCGTCGGCCGGGCGTTCTCCACGCGTCTGTTTTTGTTTGGGTGCGGGCTGTTCCGGACGGACGTACGGGACCCGTTCTTTCTTGTCATCGGGGGTAGTGTGGCGTTGGGGCGCCTTGTCGAGGTGGCGACGTGTATTGGCGATCAGCCGGTGGTGTTTGTCGCGCCACTGAAACGTAAGTTACCACTGGTTCTTCGGGTTCAGCGATATCGACAGGAGACTTCGGTTGAAAGACTCGCTGAATTTCGTCTTGAACGAGCTCGGCGAGTGAGAGCGCAGCTGGTTGTTTTGTTGCCGGCACCAACTTCCTAAGCTCTTCGCGGACAATGTCGCTGACCACATCACGGTTTGTAGAGAGGTCAGAGCTGCCCGAACCAATGCTGCAGGTATATGGTGGAATCACGGTGGCACCAGTACACCGCTGGTAATGGTTCGCCCCAACGAGGAGCGCCCTTTAAGGGTTGGTTGCCTCCGAGACGAAGCTTTCAACTGTCGCCGGAGGCGCCGAAAATATCATCTCGACACCTCGCATGAGTACCTGCAGATTCGTCTCATTGGTGGCCTGGGGGTCGGCGCGGCCGAACAGCTGGAGGACGTCTGAAACATGTAAGGCTTCCCTTGGGTCCCATGGTTTCTCCCTCGAAACAGGTCTTCGGCCCGCTCATGTCGGTGTTGACTGACAAATGTTTTCTTCAACTCGTTCTGACAAACTTCCCACGCGGATAAGGCGACTTCGTGATTTTCATACCATTGCCTTGGTGTTCCTTCCAGTGGGAAGTAGATGCATGTTCTGGAAACGTTGCTCATCAGTCCATCCGTTGTGGCTTCTACGGCCTCGTAGATTTCACCGCGGAATGGCGTCGGCACGCGGGGAACCACAGGCTAACACGTTGGATGACGCTGCTGGAGTGTTTTTTGTCTGCTGAGCCGTGGAGCTCATCGTCGGCTTTCATGGCTTTTTTGCCTTGTCCGACAGTAGTCCGAACTCAGGGCGTCGTCCTTGCAGACGATAGCTCTGCCTCTTCCACGAATCGTTGACTTGGAGTGGGGCTTGCCGAACGAATCCTCAGAGGGGTACGGTTAAGAAACAGGGTGCGTACCCCGCTGCTCCACCAGAATATCATAGGTGGCGATTAAAAAGCAATAAATAAACAGTAGGAAATAAACGTTCACTGGGGCGAGCTTTTGCCCAAAACAAAAAAGGAACGAGAATATAAGAACAGAGCGTCACGGGCGCAGAAGTCGGCGTAACAGCAGGTTCGAGCGCTGGGGCGAGACTGACTCCAGCTCGGTACGCGAAGCACCTTTGCTACACGCGTGGACGTCTGGAGGAATCGGCCTAGAAGATTCGGCTTGTAGAACATTCTGACCTAGAACAAGCAAAACGGTTCACGAATTTACCCGAACATCACATTACAGAGTCAACAAAAATGTGTACCCGCGACCAGGCATCGAACCCTGCTTTTTGCGTGGAAGGCAAGCGCGATAATCGTTAGGCCACGAGCGCGCTGCTGCTTGGTCAGGAGCTCGCACTTCAATATTCAAAATGGGCAAATTCGAAATAACGAAGTATCTAGAACGTAGCCTCCAGTATTTGTTAACGTATTGAACTGTTAACGACCAGTGATGTAAAAAAAAAAACGAAACAACAAAGAAATTTCGCTAGACATTGTTATTTGTTAGTTCTCACAGTTTGTAACGACAGCTTAACACCTAGAAGGTTAAAATTTCCGTATATTTGAACCCCAAACTTGTCAAAATCAGTTTTCGTCCTGATTAATTCAAAATGCTCAATAAATATGGTCTGGCCTGACAGAGGCGGAAAATAATATCTTCCAAAAATGTAATAAAACCGTCACTTCCCTTAATTTTCACCCCTACACACTCCGTGCATGTTTCGATAAAAACGTCTATACGACCCAACGAACTTTTCAGTTGCCATTAAAACACCACCACCTAACTTCTGTATGGTACGGACACAGTATGTATCTCGGCGTTATATAGTGTAACTTGAACAAATGTAATTTGAAATAGGTATGCCATTATAAAGCCATGTGTTGGAAACACAGATGATGTCATGGTATGAAATTAGATTTGATATGAACTCATCGGCCTTCGTACCGAGGATACACATTTGGATAAAAAAAAAAAAAAACACTAACCTTGGGTGCCATGTTCTTTATCTACTGTGTTAGCGGGATGAACCCTAGACCTGTCCAGTCGTCCGAAAAAATTGATGAAACATGCTGACTGGCCATAATCCAGCTGAAACGAAGAGTACGTCCCAAATCGCCGATAATTTTCGTACAGGTGACCTAGGTTCTCTTCAAGAAAGACGCAATAAGCTCTTGAATATCGTCAACATTTGTGACGGGATTAAGCTTTGACACAAAGAGCGCCCACCAGCGTCCCGTCGGAGAAAAGGCAGTCATTTTATTTATCCTAGCAGTCCCGGTTGACGGCTTGGTTCTTCGTTGGGACCCGACCACGATGAAACCGTCATCTACATTACTCTCGCTTGCAGCCCTCGTGCCACACCCAGAAAGTGATTTAAAGTCGGCCGTGAAGCTAAAGCACTTGTCAAAGACGTTGATGCAGCGGATGGACTTGCTGCGACGGAGGCTAACGAGGGAGGTGACAATGACGAAGTTGGCATCATCTCGAGGACGCTTTGGTGAAGTTGAAGCACCTCGGAGCGAGGGCTGGTGTTTTGTGTTCCGAGGAACTTGAACTGAACCACCATTATATCCAGCTTGCTAGACAGGCTTTCGATGACGTGCAGAAGGCCGGGCGGCACGAAGTTGCCACCCCGAACAGCGTTTGACGACGCTTCCAGCGGCGCTCGGGCGGGACTCGCGTCTCCGATGGAAGTAGCTGTATCTCTCGGTGACAATGTGTTTCTCCTGGTACAGCCCGTGCACTAACGTTTTTGAACCACTCTCCATGTAAATGTCGTATTCTTCGTGGCCGATGTTAAGGCATTTGCAATAAAAACTTCAAAAAATCGTCTTCAGACAATAAACTGTTTTAGAAGACTCCCGATAAAACCCGCCACATAACGGTACGGTCCCTTACGTCGCCAGTGCCCATGCAAGCCATTATTGTAGCGATACCGGGAGACCGATAATTTTGTACCGAAGTCACAACGTTTAATCTAGTAGGGGAAAAAAAAGATTTTCGTTCTGACTGCATGAAAAAGGAATAAGAAATACAAAAAGTAATGCACGCGACGACAAAATACTAAAACAGAAAGAAGAAGAAGAAGAAGAAGAAGAAGAACAACAACAACAACAACAACAACAACAACAACAACAAGAACGTTTCTACGTTCTATGCCAGCTTTTAACAAATTCGAGATATGCCACCTTGAACGAAACTGCGAAACAATAAGGCACGTACTTTTCAAAGTAATGAAAGGCGTCATTGGGTTGGGAAACAGAGCCGTGGAAATAAAAAGCTATTGTAAAGCTTCGCAGGTCGCGTATCTCGATTTGGTTAAATCTTGGAGGCATTCGCTTTTTCAGGTAAAATAAACAAATCTCGCGGCTCACGTTTTAAGAACGATTGAATGAATTCCGTGGCATTAGAAAGTTTTAGAATAACGTACGCAATTTTAGCGCACTCTAGCGCTAAATTTAGCGCTTGTATTAGAGTTTTAGAATAGCGTTTCTCCGTCGCGACGCAAAAGCCCTATCAGCTCGCGCTTGCGACGCCATCAAGATACAGTCACAATTTTTATTTCACACACGAAATGCTGTAACTTTAGAAAGAAACAAGATTTTTTCGGTCCAGAGTACCATTTTAGATTTGTTTAAACACGAAAATGCGACGCGAGCGGTTGACCGGTCGTGCCCGATTGCGTCGCCTCGGCAAGAGAGGTCTCGTGTACTGACCTTCGCACATCGTACCTTCGCCGAGAAGCGTTCGCGCGTCGCAAGCATCAAGTTGCCGGTGATCGTTGCCAAACCGAGTACAATTTCGTCTCGTATTGAAAATCGCAGTCGCGAGGATGCCGCCGACGTCGCACTCACGACGCCGCCAAAGCAGCCGCCGACATAATCCTGGAAGCCGCCATTTTTGCTTAACTCTGCTCGTCCTGGCTTTAGCCAACTTCTCATTATGAATCCTCCTTGGAGAAGGGCAAAGGCTCTTTGCGTACGCACGCTATTCCCGAGAAATAGCGCACGCTAAAATTGCGCACGCAAAGCGCAAACCTGGTTTGCGTTCGGAGCATGCGCAGTGGCGACGACGCTATTCTTTGCGTGCGCAAAGCTTTAGCGTGCGCTATTCTAAAACTCCCTATTATTCTACTTACGTTGCGTAACAGCCCCTTTGTAACGATGCAAGACTGCACGTGAAATGCGATCATTTATAGCGTTTGTGATAAATACTTTTCTCACTAAACTACAGAAATGAAGTTTCGATCATATCTCGTATTTCTAGTTGAACGTTGTTTTGCTCTGACGTTTATAATATGTTGCACATTATAGAAGGATGCGAATGACAGTCGTCTCATCCACTTTTAAGCCTTGCCAACCATGTGCCCCCTGGACGAGTACAAACTTTAGTGCACCACCCGCTTCACACGTGCTTTCTAAAATTCTTCTTAATAGTGACTTTTATTGGGGTTTTCGGTGACGCTCGGCAAGTCTCTCATGAAAAACATGTTTATTTATTCAAATTGAAAAGCTAATTAGTACAGGCTTAGTAATTATTATGCTAATTAGTGCTTTTGTTTGCAATGGCTGACGCCTGTCGTGTCTTCATTAAAGTTTGTTCCTGAAAATAATTGTTTTTATTAACCATCCTACATGCAGAATTTTTAAAGTGTTCGCTGAAACACAGGGTAATATTTCCCTTCATGATGAAAGGCGTCTTTTAACCCACTCAAGTCCCATTTGTTTCACATGCCATCACTTATAATAATGAGAACAACCGTTATTTATATGAACGGTAGGTGCAATTGGCACGTCATGGTAAGCAAAATTAAAATTCTGCGAGAAATTTATTTCCAGTGCAAAACTTGGAACTTTTATATCGATGCTGAATCTTAAAGTAAGTACCTTATTTAGTTTCAAGGAATAAATCGCATCACATTCTAGAGCGATGAAGATCGTGCCTCTATTTTTTGCTCTTTGTAGATACGTGCGGGTGCACGCATCTTTACTTTCGTGCGGGTGCACGTAAGTTTAGCCCGATGAATTACCACCTTAAATCGACTAATGAATTGATCAAGCGGTTTCGTTCATTACCATGCATAATTGTTTTAAAAAAGTACTTTGAATTCTTTATAAACGGGCCCAACATACAATTTCGGATTTCAAATCAACCACGATGTGTAGTTCAAAACACTTAAAAGACACCCACACCCACAATTCAGCCGTAGAGGTAAAGAGGTCCACTGATTTTCTCCGGCAATAGCGAACTCCTTTGATTGTTCCTGGCACGGCGTTCGAGGCGGCTGGAACATAATGCTTCTCCTGTTGTTTAATGTCCCTACAGTTTACTTTAAGAAAAATGTTCACTTATAGTTTGCCTTCATACAGATGTACTCGTGCCCGTCTGTGTACAGGAAGCCTTGAACTTCTACATTTTTGTTTGTAAAAATTCAACGGATTAACCGGTTAAAACATTTATCGCGATTAAATCATTTATTGATTAATGAGTAGGTGAAACTATCGAGTGCCCAGTCCTACAAAAGACAGAGAAACACTTGGACCACATTTGGAACTGCAAAAAACATTTTGTTGCTTGGTAAATAACAGTTGACTGATTGGTGTTACAGTTTGGTTAACTGAGCATTTTATTGCTTTCGATCAGATTTTTATTTTGCATTGTCTCGTTCGTTCGCGAAGGCTTTAATGTTCTTCACCCGAAAATACTGCCATTGCAGACACTAAAACGTTTTGCTTTTTCCTTCATTTTGAGGACTTCGATGTTTCAGCTTTTTATGCTCAGGTATTAAAATGTTAATGTCTCGTGTAGTTTGCAACACCGACAAATCCTCCCCCTTGCAATTTGACGTTCCTTCCGTAGGCTTTTTTTACATCTCCCCTTTTTTCACGAGATCGAAGTCGCCCTACCTGTAAGTCGGATTAAAAAACCACTCATACAACAAACGACTAAGCCACTTCCTCGGGTTGTGCGAAACCACATAAAAAACAAACAAGCATATACTTCGATGTTGTCTTTTTTGTGGCCCACTAAACTGTGCGCTTTCAGCATATATTGACACTAATCTGGGATTGTACCCCACCTTTTTAATTTTAAGATCTGACTCCCCAATGGCAAATATATACGGTCACCACATGGTTTACTGAAAAGATCATGCCGCACTGACATTACAACTGCTCCCTTCACTGATCTGGCGCGGAAACTTGAGAAGCGCAACAGTGGCTTCAGTTGGGTTTCCTATACTCTTAGCAGAAACCTCCTATTTTGACTAATTTAATGTCTAAAACTGCGAAACGTTTTTATTTGGCCCTTTTGTTGAAAACTTATACTAGCTGTGCAAAAATTTCAGTGCTTTGCTTAAATAATTTGGGAGTTGGTGTCTCGAACTTTCTGAAGTAATGAACAAAAACCGGTTTTGCCTGCATGTTCTAGCTATTAATTTAAACATTCACAAGGATTGAGGTTTTCGGCACCTCTCAGCTCCTTCACCAACTTCCGGGTCACGTGCACTGTGACGTGAAAGGCGGACTGTTAGCACACGAGACCCAAGTTGGTCGGAGACCAGTTTATTCAAGTGGCCTGGCCGATACACAAGACTGACAACAAGTCACGCCCACCAGGGTTGTTATATCATATCAGCACAGTGTTATCACACTAGCATCGGCCCCCTACTGGGCTAAGAATACAACGCTTCTCTTCCCTTATTTCGCGACCACGCAACATGTTATACAGGACCACAGATAATCAGGTGTAGCCATATCTGTCAGGTTTTCGTTTGGTTTTAGTGGATCGCCGAGGTACCTCTGGTCCTACTTGCTGCGGAGGCGAAGTCCGTTCCTCTACTGTCCCTTTTCTCAGTTGATCCCGACATATTCCTTCTTGATTTGTCTCCTCCTCATGCAGCGACATTTCAGACCAGGGGCCCCTTGGTGGATTCACTTTACATCGGAGGTGATCCGCGTGACAAAACCGAACGACACCACCTACGAGCACCAAGAATGTAACGGTTGACACCACTTTCACAACGTTTCCCGGCCACCAATTCACCTTTTCGTTTCTCACGGTTCTCACATACACCTCTTGACCCCTGGAAAACTCGCGACTTCTTTTGCTTTTTTCATCCACCATGAGCTTATTTCTTTCCACTTTGTCCTTCCACGCTGTCACCGTGCATGGTGTAAGCATGGACAGTGTTGTCCGAATCTTCCGACCGAGGAATAATTCGCTCGGCGCTTTTTCCGTGAATGAGTGGGGTGTATTTCGATAGGCAAATAAAAAGTTGTCAACTCGGTGCCCCAACTTTTCATATTCAAGTTGGGCTTTTAAGAGTCCCCTTTTGGTTGTCTGTACCGATCTTTCCACGGCACCATTAGATTGTGGATAATATGGTGGCGTAGGCATTTGCCTCACCCCATTCTCACTAAAAAATCGCTCAAAGTCGTGCGATCGAAACTGCGGCCCATTATCTGTTACGACAACCCTTGGGAGGCCATATGCGGCAAATACGCTTCTTACGGCTTTCACCGTTGCTGTGGCCGTAGTGGTGTTCATGAGTTTCACCTCTAGCCGCTTGGAAAAGGTATCTACTATCAACAACAAAGCCTTTTCTTCACATTCCGCTAAGTCGAAGTGGACTCTATCCCAGGGATTGCCCATTATTGTCCACGGCTGAAGTGGTACCGGCTGAGCTGCACTTCGCACGCTTTGGCACACCTCACATCTTCTGACTATTTTCTCTAAATCTGTGTCAAGTTGCGGCCACCAAATCCAACTACGAGCCAGCATCTTAATTTTACTAATACCTGGATGCCCCTCGTGGCGTAGGGAAAGCAGGCTTGGCCTTAGTGACTGTGGAATGACGACTCGAGTGTTCCACAACACACATCCTTGCTCGATCGAAAGCTCGTGACGACGACTGAAGTATGGCCGGAAATTCTCCTCCGTTTCGTTTGGCAAGCCGTGCCACGTCATGTCCACAACTGTTCTTAGGACTTCATCCTTTTCTGTTTCCTGAGCCACCTCTCGGGCTGGGAAAAGAATTTCGGTTAACGGTGAAAAGAAATCCATTTCCTGCTCCTCCCCGCCAGTCTCTTCCAACGGCAGTCGCGATAAGCCATCTGCATGCCCCACACTCTGGCCTCTCTTATACCGGATGGTATATTGATAGGCAGCCAACAAAGGTTTCCAGCGCTGTACCCTGGCTACTGCCACTTGACTAGAATGCCTTTTGGGGTCAAACAACTGCGTCAAAGGCTGTTAATGATCAGTCACTATCTCAAACTGCCGCCCGAATAAATACTTGTGATACTTTTTAACGCCGAAAACTGTGGCCAGTGCTTCGCGCTCTACTTCGCGTAGTTTCGCTCTGCGGCGGTAAGTGTGCGTGACGCGAACGCTATTGGCCGCTCGTCTTGGTTTTCGTTGTGTGCGAGCACCGCACCAAGACCGTATGCGGACGCATCGCACGTGAGGCGCAGTGGCTTACTACTATCATACAGCGCTAGCACGACTCATCACTGATAAGCAGTTTGCAATGAAGAAAGCTGTTTTCGCATCCTTCCGTCCATTCCCACTTTGCTTCTTTGCGTAGTAGCCTGTACAGTGGTTCGAGGATTGTCGCTGTACCCGACAAGAATTTGGCGTAAAAATTTACCAATCTCAAAGGAGCTTTCAGCTCTGTGACGGACGTTGGTTTGGGCGCTTTCAGAATAGCATCGACTTTCTCCTTAGTTGGATGAATACCTGCTTCATCTATTTTGTGACTCAGATACCTCACGCGGCTTTGGAGGAACTGGCACGTGGCACCATTTACTCGAATACCATGGTGACGGAGCATTAGCACCTGTTCCGTGCTTCTAAGACACTCCCCCTCCGTCCTTCCGGCAATCAGCACGTCATCAATATAGCACACTGTGCCTCCCAGCTCTTTCAATACGCGGTCCATTACAGACTGAAAAATTGCTGGCGCACTGGCAACCCCAAACGGCAGACGTGTGAAACGAAAGAGACCCAGGTGGGTGTTGATTGTCATTGGTTCTTGTGATTTAGCTTCCATTTCAAGCTGCAAATACGCTTTTGATAAATTGAGCACAGTGAAGCTTGTGCCTCCCGCCAGAGACGCGAACACATCTTCCGGCAATGGCAGCGGATAATGTGCCACCGTAATGCAGGGATTCAAGGTCACATGATAGTCTCCACATAACCTCACTGCGGTGCCGTCGCTCTTTGGCACCACCACAAGAGGAGTTGCCCATTCGCTCTCTTGTACAGGATACAGTACCCCCTTCGCTTCGAGATCTCGCAAGTCCTTCTCTACTTTGTCTTTCAGAGCGTACGGTACCACTCGGGCCTTGCAGAACACCGGTCGCGCTTCCGCTTTTAGCGCAATGTACCCACGGAAGCCTTTGATTGTGCCAAAGGGCCCATGAAACACGTCATGGAACTTGTCTAGAAGCAACTCCTGCTTAGAACGTACTAAGTTCACTCTCAGCACCTGCGACCAGTTTAGGCGAAGGTGTTTCAGCCAGTCCCGCCCCAGCAAAGTGGGTACCGTGCGCTCCTTGTCCGTAGCTGCTACCACTATTGGCAAACTAAAGCAAGCCCTTTCGTGTTTCACGGTGACCGTTACCCTGCCCTTCACTGGTACGGTTGTGCCATTATACGTTCGCAAAAAAAAATTCACTGGTTCATACTTCATTTCACTGAAATAGTCTAGCAGCTACTTTTCCGGAATAATAGACACGGCAGAACCTGTGTCTATTTCCATCGGAATCAATTTTCCATTCACTTCGATCTGAAAAACGTACGGTGGACAATTTGTTTTTTTAAGTACGTACAAGTCAACACTAGACACTTGTTGTTCCTCTGTGAAATGGCTTCGTTTAGTCCTACACATCGACGCTAAGTGTCCCAACTTCGAACAGTTAAAGCACATTGCCTTAATGTGCCGGCAGTCCTGAGGTTGATGATGTCGACCACACCTGAAGCACGACGGCTGTCGGTCCTTGGCCGAAGTTGGTTGCCCTGGCCCCGCTGTCCCCCGTCGAAGCTGGTCGCTGCGTTGCCAGTTGGCGTCCACGTCCGGCTGCCGTGAATGGGTTGGCGCCGGAACCACCTCCCTGGCGTGTTTCCTTTGCCGCCTCCATCGATGTGGCGATGACACAAGCTTTTTCCCATGTCAGGGCGTTGCCGTCTTCTACGGCTAGCAGCTTGCACCGGAACCCCCTCGCTGCGCACACCCACGACGAGCTGGTCACGCAGTGCTTCGCACAAAAATGCCCCAAACGAGCAGTTCATTGCCAACCGTTTCAGTTGCACTATGAACTCGTCGATAGGCTCTTGGCTTCCTTGGGTACGTTTGTGAAAGCTGTACCACTCCGTCACAATAGAACGCTTTGGCTTGTAATGCTTAAGAAGCACCTCTTTAATCTGCTAATAAGTTTTCTTCTCTGGCGTCTCCGGGAAGACCAGATTCCGTAGGGTCATGTAGGCTTCGTCACCCAGTACTGTGATGACTACATCTGTTTTGCGCTGTTCGTCGAAATTATTGACTCTTGCAAAAGCTTCAAACCGCTCGAGGTAGACTTCCAGGTTACCTGTGGCGGTGCAGAATTCAGTCAACCGACCGATGAGCGGGTGGGTGACGCTGGCCGATGCTCCCGCGTTGCTGTCCACGGTGCTTCACACTCCAGCTCGTCTCGTTTCCGCCCGGTAGTTCCGTAACATCCTGGTCGCCATTGTTAGCACACGAGACCCAAGTTGGTCGGAGACCAGTTTATTCAAGCGGCCTGGCCGCTACACAAGACTGACAACAAGTCACGCCCACCAGGGTTGTTATATCAGATCAGCACAGTGTTATCACACCAGCATCGGCCCCCTACTGGGCAAAGAATACAACACTTCTCTTCCCTTATTTCGCGACCACGCAACATGTTATACAGGACCACAGATAATCAGGTGTAGCCATATCTGTCAGGTTTTCGTTTGGTTCTAGTGGATCGCCGAGGTACCACTGGTCCTACTTGCTGCGGAGGCGAAGTCGGTTCCTCTACTGTCCCTTCTCTCGGTTGATCCCGACTTATTCCTTCTTGATTTGTCTCCTCCTCATGCAGCGACATTTCAGACCAGGGGCCCCTTGGTGCTTCACTTTACATCGGAGGTGATCCGCGTGATAAAACCGAACGACACCACCTACGAGCACCAGGAATGTAACGGTTGACACCACTTTCACAACTTTTCCCGGCCACCAATTCACCTTTTCGTTTCTCACGGTTCTCACATACACCTCTTGACCCCTGGAAAATTCGCGACTTCTTCCCGTTTTTCATCCACCATGAGCTTATTTCTTTCCACTTTATCCTTCCACGCTGTTACCCCGCATGGTTTAAGCATGGACAGCCTTTTCCGAATCTTCCGACCGAGGAATAATTCGCTCGGCGCTTTTTCCGTGAATGAGTGGGGTGTATTTCGATAGGCAAACAAAAAGTTGTCAATCCGGTGCTGCAACGTGCGCTTGCGCCCCAACTTTTCATCTTCAAGTTGGGCTTTCAAGAGTCCCCTTTTGGTTATCTGTACCGATCTTTCCACGGCACCATTAGATTGTGGATGATATGGTGGCGTAAACATTTGCCTCACTCCATTCTCACTCAAAAACCGCTCAAAGTCGTGCGATCGAAACTGCGGCCCATTATCTGTTACGACAACCCTTGGGAGGCCATGTGCGGCAAATACGCTTCTTACGGCTTCCAACGTGGCTGTGGCCGTAGTGGTGTTCATGAGTTTCACCTCTAGCCACTTGGAAAAGGTATTTACTATCAACAACAAAGCCTTTCCTTCACATTCCGCAAAGTCCAAGTGGACTCTATCCCAGGGATTGCCCGTTATTCCCCACGCCTGAAGTGGGCAATTTAATGTCTAAAACTGCGAGACGTTTTTATTTGGCCTTTTTGTTGAAAACTTGTGGGAGTTGTGCAAAAATTTCAGTGCTTTGCTTAAATAATTTGGGAGTTGGTGTCTCGAGCTTTCTGAAGTAATGAACAAAAACCGGTTTTGCCTGCATGCTCTAGCTATTAATTCAAACATCCACAAAGATTGAGGTTTTCGGCTCCTCTCAGCTCCTTCACCAACTTCCGGGTCACGTGCACTGTGACGTGAAAGGCGGACACTCGGGGTTCTGGTGAAACTCCCTCTCTAGAGTCATCAGTGAGCAGCGAGAACTCACCCGCCCGCGACCACGTGACAACGTGCTTGCGCAGTCCGATCAACACTGTGAAAGGAGGAAAGTCTCGTCCCAGTCCGGCCATCCCTGTCCGGCTCGGCCACCGTCCCCCTCCGGCTTCTGGCGGAAAAACACTCGCTGAAGACATCTAGCATCAGGATTTCAAAAGTTTGTGGCACGCTTGTGTGTCTTTTATTATTCAGTTGACAGCTATTCCTTCCAGTAGTCTTCACCACAGATATGTGAAAATGATAACTCTGCTGGGCATCATATTTTATTGCAGCAAAGCTGTCTATGTCGAGGTTCTGAAAATTTTTGCGTGCGCGGACAGAGCGTGTAGGTCGAGTGTGGCGTGGCCGCCGATCCTCACACCACCTATGCGCCGCTGATAACGCTCTAGCGACGTTATCCGCAGTGCACTTTGGTTTTGCTATGGGCAGGACGCACGTAGTTTATTCAAAAAGCGACAACGAAAGCAAAAGCGCGAATGCGCGGGTGCGAATGCGACGAGAAGCCGCTGCCGCCGTACGCGCAGCGGCCGACGGGTCGGGGCTGACTGAGAACAAGTGTGCCCGTCTAGAACGTCGACGGTAGGAGAAGCGTGAGTGTGGTCTCATCCTACGCGCTACCCATCGCGGAGCAAGCCGAGTGTGCCGACATATGTGCGCCCAGAGGGAAGACAGGACCGTTTTCGCGACGGTCTACGTCCCTTCGGCTACGTCCAAAGGAGACATTGAGACTTTTCTAGAGACGCCTTTGGTTGGACCTCATCCGTCGAAGACAAGTACATCACCATAGTGGGAGACTTTAACGTCGACCTAGCGCGCCCCCACGGCAAGCGGAGCGTGCCCTTCCTGTTGGAATGGTGTGGAATTGAGTGCTTCACCGACGTCAATGTGCCGACTACGCTTCACCGGTCGTATATAAATTTAACCTTTGGCAGCAACGTGTCTAGCAGAGCAGTACAACCGATCGCGGTGTACCACACTCACGTCAAAGCTATGGTCACTATGGTAACGATCGAATGAGAAAAAATAGAAATGATAACAACCCCAAAGTTACATGTATGTGTCTTCCCTAATGAAAAATACACCAGGCAATCCTGGTGTGACATCAAAGAATCCTGATGTGACACCAGAATATCTGGTGTGCCCACCAGCGATGCTGATGTATCGAGCACACCAGCCTGGCGTGCCCACCAGAAATGCTGGTGTACCCGCACATCAGCCTGATGGGTACACCAAGGGTGTCTGGTGTCGCATCACAAGGACTCATGCGCCGACCAGGCAGCCTGGTGTGCACACCACGCAGTTTGATGTGACACCAGAGTTCTGTTTTCGTTGACTTCTCCCCCGGTCCGCGCGCGTGTTTTCTATTAGTTTGTGTGCCGCTCCGTCCCCCGACGGGGTGCCTTGTTTCCTCCCGTCTTGGTGGTCGCCGGAGACCCCGCGGCGGGCTCCTTTGTGCTCAAGAAGTGTCCCCCTCGTCCCGAGCACTTACCCGGGCGGCCTTGAGCAGCTTGGGGCGCTCGCCGGCTCGCCTCTTCGAGGGTTTTTCTTTCCCTTTCCGCCGGTATTCTTGTTTAAGTTTGAGAAAGTAAAGAAGTCTTCTTTGGGAGTCGAAGCCGAAAAGATGTGTTGGTGCGCTTGCCTAAATTCCGACGAGCTTGGTTTGGTAGCAAAGCAACAAAGGAAGCTAGTAATTATTACGATTTTTGGGGCCGAAATGCCTACTACGAGCGAGGAGGGCGTCGACCGCCTGAAGCCAAAGAGGATTACCCTGCGAGCCGCCACAACAAAGATCATCAACGAGACTGGCGTCTGCTGGCCACGGATCCAACCGACATCGGTGAGCTCGAAGAAACATTTGATATTCTTCTACTTAAGGAGGCTTCCCTGAAAGAGCTGGACAAGGAAATCGAGCTATCTGTCGAATATGATGCCTTAGAAGAGGAAATTTCTGGTGCGGAAGGGTACGCGGAACGGATCAGCGTAACTAAGACACGAGTCAACCGCAAGCTAAAAGGCCAAGAATTTCGGGACGACTGGGCGTCCGGTTCTTCGACGCACGGCAGTGGCTCCGGACAAACTCCAGTTGATCACGGCCAACTCCCTACAACAGTAAAGCTTCAGAAGCTTTACTGTTGTGCTTTTTTGCTTTTTTGAATAAAGTAATTATGGCAGCAGCGTTGTTGTCAAACTTATCATTGTACGCTTTTTTGTGAGTAAAGCAACACCCAGTCAACAGGTGGTCTGGTATCGTATTACAACAAAACCTGATGTCCCGCCAGAACACCAGATTTCTGGTGTAACATCAGAACACCAGATTTCTGGTGTTATACCCACGCATCAGATTTCTGGTGTCACAACAGAACACCAGGTTTCTGGTGTCACACCAGAAAACGTCCCAAATCACATCTGTGAAAAAGTCTGGTGTAACATCAAGTCACACCAGCCCTCGAGCTGGTGTATTTTTCACTAGGGTTTATTCAATCAATATAGCAATAACCGTATTAATCAGTAGAGTTGTCAATATAGTCATCCCAATACAGCTTCGCTGGTTACCCTCCTTCACAGAGTGGAAGGGCACTAAGTTTTTTTCTCCCGATGAACATTTATAGCGAATTCTCGAATCTCGGGAATTAGCTCATGACAGAAGTACTTTGGCTTGTATGGCATCATATGTTGCAAATTTTTTTTCGGTTCTATTTTGACAAAGTTTAATTACGGTGGCTGGGAAAATCTTAAACTCTTGGCATAAAATGCAACATCAAAATACAGAAACCGTCAGATAATGTATACATATATATATTTTATTCAATAAATGTAGCACAGATATTGTTCTGTTGACAACGATTCTGGTCGCTCTTGTGCCATAAAGATACCATCCAATCAATCAAGAAATCTCGTAATTTAACATTACAACATAAAAAGCTTATACCAAGAAAACATAGTTACTGATTGTTTTAATTTTTTTTCAATCTTCGAATAAGAAATTTGGGAAACATAACGTTAACCGGATAAAAAAAAATGATGAAAGCGAAAATTAATTTTTATACAACTAACGACATTGTTGGCAATAACACATTATTTCAGTGAAACTGGCCTATGAATCTGAAAGGCCATATTTTTCCTTTCTTTGTTTCAAACGTGTGTTTCAAAAAACGCCACACTTATCTTTTCATCCGGGTAAAATCATGTCCCCGTACTTGCGCATTCGATCACCATCGCTAGCATTATATTGAAGCAGGGTTTCGAATTTATGCAAATCATATATTGTTTACTCATCAGGAACGACTGGGATATCCATTTTTCAGATAGAGCTTATAAAAAGCAAAAGTGACACCTCCGAACGCCATCTAAAGCACCAAAAAAACTTGGACGGCCTATCAAGTTAATAGGTTTTATTCAAAGATTTTAAATAATAGACAATAGATGTTTTAATAATGTACTGCCGAGGGATTGTAAGAAGGATTTACACAGTTTTATGGTTGTTTTGCATAAGGTTTTACATTGCTCCTGGAAAATTATGCGGAAGTTCGTAATTGCAGTTGCGTTTCTCTTCGAGCTACGATACATTTCTTGGACGATCTTCGTCCTTCACGTAATAAGACCCCATCCTTTGCATTAGTGTAGTTGGATGTGGATAGTTTTTTTGATATTCGACAATAAAGAATTTCACGATAGTCGACGAGTGATAGTGTTCTATCGATAGTTTTACGATACGTTACTATTGATAGTTGAATCGATAGAGTGTACTGCTGATAGTGTTATCGATAGCTTTAAGAGAGTTGACTACTAATAGCACTATCGATTATTTTTTCACTATTGACAGGTATATTTGGTTTCATTATCAATTGTTTCGGTGGTAGTGCTATCGATAGCTTGCGTCACTAGGCTATGTGTTCGTTCGTGCTCGCTCGCCACCCTTCACGTGCGTCTGCTTGTTTTTTTTTATGTTAGTATTTGACTGTGTCCGAGCATTTGGCAGAGAAGGCACTGGCCTTCCCTGCAAAATCTCAGAATTCAGTGACCCAAGTTATTGAAAGATTAAAACCAGTTTGCAGCTGTCTTTGGAAAAAAAAATTTAACAGAAGCATACTGCAAAGTAAAAATGGCTCTAGCAAACTTAGCTATTGTAAAAGCTCGTTCACCTAGGGTTCACATAGAAGCGAAGACAACCATTGTTATTCTACGAAAAAACATACGGTTTACGTGTAAAGAAACTTCACTGTTTTTGAAAACACCTTTCTTTGTATCCATAATTTCGTTCATGCTGACTCAAATACAATAAAAAAAGCATAAAAAAATGCACATCAAAAAGGGAAAAGTCCATCAGTTAAAGAGTAAACAATCGCCGCAAGGTGCAACGCAACAATGGTTGTTTATACTGCACCTGGAGGTGAACAAAAACAATTACAGTTTTCGCCGAATAACTGAATAATCCACGTTGTCATCGAGACATAGAGCTATTCCTATGCAACATTAACTCCTCCGGCAAAGTTCTGCAACAATTTATGTGGACCTTAATATTGGTTAGAGGATAAAATATTATGAAATATATTAAACATTTCTCTACCACATTGCTGCACAAGCTATCCCAAAATTTGAAACGGAATCGTCGAAATCTAAGCCCGAAGATAAAGGAAACCATTGCATTATTTTTGTTCCCTGCTGCTTATGTGTTTTGAAGTGCGAATACAGATAAGAACTGGTTTTAAGGATGCAATGTTTCAGGTTTTTGAGTGCTGGGAACTTCATTTTGTTTTTAACAAATTTCATATCTGCTGTCAAAATAATATACAATGCTGTCGTTTTTTTTAAGGCTCCTAATATTGAACGGATCTATTTTTACCGTGAGCACGACAACCAAGATTCTCAGACCATCTACCCAGCGGTTTTGCGTTATACCATAGTAAACCACTCATTAACGACTTCTAGAATATCGTAGAAATGCTTGGCGCACACAAATAAATAACCTTGTCGCCACTGCGTCTTTGGGCTGGTACCAAACAGTGGTTTGAATTAAATCATCGTGACAGAGACATTTCCTTGCGCACGCAAACCGTTTGAGTACGCTATTAATAACCTCTTGCCACCAAGATTACATCCAGACTGTTCTAGCACCTAAATTTATGGATTATTTTGCTCTCGTGTATTCGCACCGGCATAGGTGCGTCCGTGTGTACTTGCGTTCGCTTAAACATGCACGTCCATATGCATATGCATACGTGTGCATGTGCATGTGCATATGTGCGAACGCCTGTTTGCGCGTGTGTGCTCCCAGATTCTTTGGACAAGGCCCGAGCAATTCCCAATTCCAGACATACACCCTCTTTTTGCATGCATTCTTACTCTCCATATCACACGGGAATTGTTGTTAAGAGGATATCTGAAAGCAACGGCCATGGGATATGCGGCCATGACTAACCGCAAAAGAGGGTGTGTGCATCGGTTCGGTAATTGCTCCGGCCTTGTCTAGAATATATAGAAGATCTCTTGGTCGCGACGTACAAACGTTCTGGGGCTGGTGAAGGAAGGGATCGCGATTGTTAAAAAGTTGCGGATGATATTTTGGTGCGTGCGTTGGATGATTTTCCCCTAAAGGGCATAGTGACTTGTATTCAAAAGGTAACGCCGGAGTTTACATTTTCATAACAAAGGCCAAATAAAGAAGTTTCACAGTTTTAGACATTAATTTAATCAAACTAGGAGGTATCTGCTGAGAGTATCGGAAACCCAATTGAAGCCAGTGTTGCACTTCGCAAGTTTTCGCGCCAGATCAGTGAAGGGAGGAGTTCTCTTGTCGGTGCTACACGATGCTTTGAGTAAACAATGTGGTGATTGCATATATTCGGCATCCGAATTTCTGATATTTAAGGTTGAAAAGGGTAAAGTACAATCCAGGGTTAGTGTCAAATGCAGGCTGAAAGCTTACAGTTCGCATTAGAGGGGCACAGGAAAGCGCAACTCGATTGGAAAACATCAAAGTAGATTTCTTTTTCATGTGGTTTTACGCAACTGGAAGGCAGCGGCGCAGCCCTTTGTTGTACGAGTGGTTTTTAAATCCAAATTACAAGTTAAGTGACTTTGATCATGTGAGGAGAGGGGATGTGTGTAAAAAGCCTAAGGAAGGAAAGTTAAATTTCTAAGGGGGATTTACAGGCGGGATAGACAAAATGATGTATGAACAATTTGATATCTGAGGATAAAAAAGATGTAGCATCAAAGTCCTCGAAATTAAAAAAGCAAAACGTTGAACGCCTGCAATGGCAGTACTCTCGGGCGAAGAACACAAAAGTCGTCGCGAACGAATGAGATAACTCAAAAAAGAGTTCTGATCGAAATCAATCAAATGCACAGTAAACCAAATTGTAACACCAATCCGTCCACCGTTATTGACAAAGCAACAAAAAGGTTTTTAAAGTTGCAATAGTGGTACTAGTATTGCTCTGTCGTTTGTGAGGCTGTGCACGTGATAAATTAACCTACAGATTCATCAATAAATGCCTTAATCGCAATAATTGTTTCAACCGGTTAATCGGTTTAATTTGTACAAACTTATATTCGAAATTCAAGGCTTCAAGCACGCACACGTGCACGAGTACATCTGTATGAAGGCAAGCTCTAAGTGAACTTTTGACTTAAAGTAAATCGTAGGGGCGACATTTGTAATTCCAAACAACTGGAGAGCATAATATTCCAGCCGCCTCGAACCCCGTGCAAGGAACAATCAAAGGAGTTCGCTATTGCTGGAGAAAATCAACAAACCTCTCTACCTCTGGAGCTGACGTGTTAGTGTAGGTGTCCTTTGAGTGTCCTAAACTACACATCATGGTTGGTTTAACATCTGAGATTGTAGATTGCGCCATTTATAAAAAAATTAGTATTTTTTTAAATATTATGAATGGTAATCGACAAAGCCGATTAATTTATGGATCACTCGATTTGAGGTAGTAATTAATCCGGCTAAACATTTCACTGACGACCAGCTTTAGTACTAACCGTCAGATATTCAAATAATCAGGCTGAATTAACTGAAGACAATAATGCCAAGGGTAAGGACCAAAATAATGAAAAGCAAAATGGACACGAGAAAACACGTGTGACTTTGTCACAAAAGCGCAGGTGTTATTTATGTCTTTGCTTAATCATCTTCCGTACCAGAAAAAAAGTTTTGACAAGGTATTAGAAAGTATCAGGGTTGAGCAGAAAAAGAATATTTCTAGAGGCAAATTTCTTAATACGTTAGAAAGACAGTTAAAATACTGAAATTGAAATAGGTATCGCGACACGTATATAACAATATTATAATGTAGGTCGAAGAGCACTGAAAAGTTCAATTACAAATATGAAACAATTTTGCGGGGTGTGAGGCGGGGGCGACACTGATAGAAAGGAACATATCTTTAATACCTATTTGATTAGATGTCACCGCATTTTGTATCATTAGGCGTATGACCCCATTCGAATCTACAAAGAGAGAAAAAAAGGCATGATCTACATCGTTTTATAAAGAGATGCGATTTGTTTCTTGAAAATAAACAGGCACTTACTCTAAGATCCAGCATCGATTTAAATGTTCAAAGTTTTGCACTCAAATATTGACGGATTATATCAGTTAAAACGGCTTGCTAGTTTCAAAATATCCGCCACACTTATCCTTTCTTCCGGGTAAAGTCAGGTCCCCATACTTGCGCCTTCGATCATCATCGCTAGCTTTATATTCTAGAGGGATTCCGGATTTATGCGACACGTATATTTTACCCACGAGGGGCGACAGAGATTTACATTTTTCTGATGGGGCTCATAAAAGCAAAGGCCACATCTGCGAAAGCAATCTAAAACAGCAAACGAATTGCGCAGACTATCAAGTTTATAGATTTTATTAAAAAGTTTTCAATATATACAATAGATATCCAAATATTGGATTGCCCATGGTTTCTCAGAAGAATTTGCACAAATTTGTGATTATTTTCCAAAATGTTTTGAATTGTTGCTCGAAAATGTTCCGCAAGTCTGAAATTCCAGTTGCCTCTTTTTCGAGCTACACTACCATTCTTGCGCATTGTTCGTCCATCACGTAATATGATCCCATCAATTGCATTACGATAGTTGGATATCGATAATCTCTTAATATTCGAAAATAAACAATTTCACGACAGTCGACTAGTGGAAGTTTTCCTATCGATAGTTTTACGATACTCTACTATCTCTCTCGATATTCGAAAACAAACAATTTCACGACAGTCGACTAGCGGAAATTTTCCTGTCAGTTTTACGATACCCTACTATCCATAGTTAAATAGATAATGTTGTATGGATAGCAGTATCTCAAGTTTTAAGATAGTCGACAAGTAATACCACTATCAATAATTTTTTTTCAGTATCAATAGTCATATTTGGCTTTCATTGTCGATAGTATGAATAGTACTATCAATAGTATGCGTCACTTGTGTATGTGTTCATACGTGCGGCGCGCGTGACCTTTCACTTGCGTCTACGTGTTCACGTGTATGTATGTACAAGCGAATGCGTGCGTCTGTGAGCATGCCTGCACACGTGAGCATGCGTGTGTGTACACCATGCCCGAGTGTGTGCGGTCGTTACGTTCAGCTTCAAAGACGTTTTTTGTATACACAGATTTTGATATTCACACGCCGGCCGAACAAGCGCACATCTTCGTAACGCAACCAAATGCGGCGTCGGCACTTGGAGGCATTGAAAAATATTTTGTCCTGAAATACATAATAGGAGCAGTATGATTGTGAGATACCTGTGGAGCTGAGCAGGATTGGTAAGTTGATTGCATACATAGTAGCAAAGACGCTTATCTTGTAGAGGAACGCTGTCAAAACGGTGGTTCTCGATAGCGATCTAGGACTAGTTCAGAACGACCCTTTCCAACCTTCGAAGGCTTGAACGAACCCCAGTGGCGATTGTCTAGGCAACTGGAACAATCAGACAATTACCTTGTGTTGTTTTGTTTTCTGTATGTTAGTATTTGATTGTGTCCGAGTATTTGGCAGGGAAGGCAATGGCCTTCTGGGCCAAATCCCAGGATCCAGTGACCTTAGTCCTAGCTATTGAAAGATTAAGACAGCTGTGCTGCAGTCTTTCGAAAAAAAAATTTAACAGAAGCATACTGTAAGGTAAAACTGGCCCTAACAAATATACGTAATGTATAGGGTGGTTCAAGTAACCAGGCTCGATCTCAAATGGACCCTAAAAATCGATGCCTGCACGTAGCAATCTAAACTTTCCGTCAGAGGTGCATTTCAGAAATCGGGGTTTTCTCGTAAAATTACAAAGCGTAGTTCTCGTTTAGTAAAAAATAGGGCCAAGAAACTTGCCAGGGACTAAGGCGGGCGGCGACCCAGACGACCAAGTCCAGTCGCGTGGTGTGTTTGGCGTTGGTATTGATAGATGGCGTCGAGAGCACCGTCAGAAGGTGCAGCCGACCAGCGAAAGATAGCAGACGACACGCGGACGAAATCCGTTAGCAGCAAAAACGCCGCCGTTATGCAGACGCGTTTTTTTAACTTTAAGTGTTGCTTTTATTGTGTGCATTTCTTTTTTAACCGAAGTTACATCTAAAAAAAGATTATAGTCATTTTAATAAACCACGGAGGTCGCGAGCCGTCACAATATAGAGGTTGCGCCATCTATCAATACGAACGCCAAACACACCCCGCTACTGAACCCCTGTCGTCTGCGTTGCCGCCCGCCGTAGACCCTGGCAAGTTTCTTGGATTTATTTTTTACAGAAAGAGAGCTACGCTTTGTAATTTTACAAGAAAAAACCGACCTGTAGAATACACCTTTGACGAAACGTTTAGATTGCAACGTGAAGGCGTCGATTTTTGCGGTCCATTTTAGATCGAGCCTGGTGACCTGGACCACCCTATATATTTGTTAGGGCTAGAAAAAATAATCCTCCAAGATTATTTTTTCGAGATACACTACAATTCTTAGACATCCTCCATCCGTCCCGTAATAAGACCCCATCAATTGCATTACGATAGTTGGATATTGATAGTTTCTCAATATTTGACAATAAACAATTTCACGATAGTCGACCAGTGATAGTTTTCTATCGACAGTTTTACGATTCCCTACTATCGATAGTTGAATCGATAGTGTACTATGAGCAGTAGTATCGATAGTTTTAAGATAGTCGACTATTCGTTGCACCATCAATAATTTTTTCACTATCGCTAGTTATATTTGGCTTTCATTATCGATAGTTTCGATAGTACTATCGATAGTTTGCATCACTAGTGGATTGTGTTCATTCGTGCGCGCGCGTGATCCTTTAGGTGGGTCTGCGTGTTCGCGTGTATGTATATACATGCGTATACGTGCGTCTGTGAGCATATGTGTGTACGCCTGAGCATGCGTGTGTGTGCAGCGTGCCCGTGTGTGTGCGTTCGTTACGTTCAGCTTCAAAGACCTTTGTTGAATACAGGGATTTTGATAATCACACACTTGCCGAACAAGCGCACATCTTTGTAACGCCACCAAATGCGGTGTCGGTGCTTGGAGGCATTGAAAGATATTTTGTCCTGAAATACATAATAGGAGCAATATGATCGTGAGATATCTGTGGAGCTTAGCAGGATTGGTAAGTTGATTGCATGCATAGTGCCCAAGACCGGCGCTTTTCGCGGAGAGGAACGCTGTCAGTACGATATTCCTCAATAGAGACCTTGGACTGGTTCAGAACAAACCCTTTCAAGCTTCGAAGGTTTGAACGGACCCCAACGGCGATTGCCAAGGCAACTTGAACAATCAGCTAATTACCTTGCGTGGTTTTGTTTTCTTTATGTTAGTATTTGATTGTGTCGGAGTATCTGACAGGGAAGGCAACGGCCTTCCCTGCCGAATCCCAGGATCCGTTAACTTTAGTCCTAGCTATTGAAAAATAAAAATCGCTGTGAAGCTGTCTTTCGGAAAAAAAAAAATTAACAGAAGCATACTGTAAGGTAAAACTGGCCCTGGCAAATATACTCAATGTAAAAGCTCGTTCACCTAGGGTTCACACTCAAGCGAAACAATCCTTGTTCTTTTTTTATTTATTTATTTATTTATTTATTCAGATACCTACAGCGCCATGGGGCATTACAGTAGGGGGGGAGAAGTTGGAAATGAAGAACACGAATAGTTATACAAAAGTTGAATGAGCAATATTCACAAGCCATAAATCTTTCAGTATCACAACAAAGTGCAGGCTACATAAAACTTTTACGAAAACACAATAAGGTTTACGTGTAAAGAAACTTGGCAGTCACTGAAAACATCTTTCTTTGTATTCATAGTTTTGTTTCATGCTGATTCAAGATATAATGAAAAAACCATGAAAAATATACGTCAAAAAGGGCAAAGTCCGTAAAGTAAAGAGTAAAAGATCGTCGCAATGTACAATCCAACAATGGTTGTTGACACTGCACGTGGAGGTGAACACAGAAAATTATATTTGTCGCCCAAGAAGTGAGCAGTCCACATTGACATCGATACAGCGAAATATTCTTATACAACATTCATTCCTCCTGCAAACTTTTACAAAAATCTATGTGAACTTCAATATATTAGAGAAGATAAAATAAAACCAAATAAATTAAACATTTCTCTACCAGATCACTCCACAAACTATCTCAAAATTTGCAACTAAATCGTCGACATCTAAGCTTTAAGATAAAGGAGACAATTGCATTATTATATGTTTCTTAGTGGGAGAACAGAAAAGAATTGATTTTAAGGATGCAATACTTTCCCGTTTTACGTATAGGGAAGTTCATCTTATTTTTCAAATTTTTCATATCTGTTGTCAGATTGTGGTGCAATGCTGTCATTTTTTTAAACCTCCTAATATCGAACGGATCAATTTTCATTGTGCGCTCACGACAACCTATTATTCCAGCCCGTATGTCAAGCGGTTTTACGTTATACCTTAGTGAACCGCTCATTAGTGCGCTCTAAACAAATTGTACATTAGCTTTGCGCACACAAATAAATAGCGCCGTCCCCACTGCGCTCTTGCGCCCAGCCCAAACCGCGGTTTGAATAGGATCATAGCCGAAAAAAATTTTTTTTTTTGCGGAAGCATACCGTTTGAGTACGCTATTGATTCTTCTTGCCACCAAGATTACATCCCGACTGTTCTACCACCTAAATCACAGTTTTTTTTGCTCCCGTGCGTTCGCACGGGCGAAGGTGCGTCTGTGCGTGCTTGCTTGCGCGTAACCATGCACGTCCATGTGCATGTGCCTACGTGAGCATGTGCGTGTACATATGTGTGCATACCTCTCTGTGTGTGCGCTCTCAGATTGTTCATACAAGGCCGGACCTATTTCCAGTTCCACATATGCACCCTCTTTTTGCGTTCCCTCTTATTGTTCATAACCCACTGAAATTGCCTTCAAATACGTTGGAAGTAACTTGGCGTTGTTAAGAGAATATCTGAATGCAACGACCATGGGATATTGGGGACATTGATAACCGAAAAAAAATGTTCCACAATATATCTGACATCTCTTGATCGCGAAGTAGAAACATTTTGAATGTGGTGAAGAGATGGATAGCGAATGTTAATAAGTAGTGGACGATATTTTGGTGTGTGCGTTCGAAGTATTTCACATAGAGGGCATAATGAGTTGTATTAAAAATGCAAGGCGGAACTTTAGATTTTTCACCAGAAAGGTGAAATAAAAAAGTTTCCCAGTTTTAGACATTGAATTCATCAAAGTAGAAGGTATCGGCGGAGAGTATGGGAAACCCTGCTGAATCCAATATTGCGCTTCGCAAGTTTTGACGCCAGATCTGTGAAGGGAGGAGGTGTAATGTCGGTGTTGCACGATGTTTCGAGTAAACGATGTGGGGATTCAGGGAGTCAGACTTTAAGGTTTTAAAGGGTGCGGTACAATCCAGGGTTAGTCTTAGATGTATGTTGAAAGCTTACAGTTCGCGTTAGTAGGGCACAGAAAATTACAACTCGACTGGAGAACATCGCAGTAGTTTATTTGTTTCATGCGGTTTTGTACAACTTGAAGGCAGTGCCGCATCGGTTTGTTGTATGAGGGGGTTTGAAATCCGACTTACAAGCTAGGGGACTTCGATCCTGTGAAAAAATCGGAAATGTCTAAAAAAGCCTCAGGATGGAAAGTTAAATTGCAAGGGAGAGGATTTGTAGGTGGGACAGCCTAAACGATGCATTAGCATTTTGATATCTCACCACAAAAAGCTGTACATTAAAGTCCTCAAAACAAAAACAAAAAAAACAAAAAAAAACATTTGAGCGTCTGTACCCAGGCAGCACCGAGTTCTGGGCCAAAACTTGGCTTGCGTCTGGCAGTTTAGGGCATTAAAAAGCCCGAAGAAGCCAAAGTAGTGCCAAACCTGACCTCCCTTGGCAACAGTCTGGGTATCTTGGCCCTAATTCGCCAAACAAGTACCAAACTTAGGCTTCGCTCCCGGGTAGTTCGGTTATTATCTGGCATCTTCGGGCCTAAATCGCCTAACAAATGCCAAATTTAGGGTTACTGCCCGTTAGTTCGGCAG
This sequence comes from Ixodes scapularis, assembly GCF_016920785.2. Classification (NCBI taxonomy): domain Eukaryota; kingdom Metazoa; phylum Arthropoda; class Arachnida; order Ixodida; family Ixodidae; genus Ixodes; species Ixodes scapularis. The sequence goes on from NW_024610041.1 coordinate 114,478, forward strand.
ATCTTTGGCATTTTTGGGCCAAAATCGCCAAACTAATGCCAAAGTTAGGCTTCACTTTTTGATAGTTCCGCTGTCACCAGGCACATTCGGGCCAAAATCGCCACAGGTGTGCCAGAGTTAGGCTTACTACCTTGTAGTTCGGCAGAGCTTTGGCATTTTCGGGCCAAAATCGCCAAACTAATGCCAAAGTTAGGCTTCACTTTTTGACAGTTCGGCTGTCACCTAGCACATTCGGGGCAAAATCGCCACAAATGTGCCAGAGTTAGGCTTACTACCTTGTAGTTCGGTTGAGATCTGGCATCTTTGGGCCCAAGTCGCCAAGCGAGTGCCCAAGTTAGGCTTCGCTTCCCGATAGTTTGGCTGTGATCTGGCAGCAACGGGCCAAAGGTGCCGAACAAGTGCCAGAACTAGGCTTACTGCCTTGGAGTTCGGCTGATGAGGTATTTGATGTCCGCGGGTGGTCTTCATCTTAATTAAATAGAAATCAAGTTTTATTCGGCTGGCAACTTTATCTTATTTTGGTTGTCTCTTGATTTCTGCAGTCCAAAGGTTGGCTGAATGTTTTGACGCGGCTGGAGCAGGCTTTGCAAACGCAAATTGTGCCAGATGTTTTACTCGCGCGTAGGTACACAAGCCAATATCGGGACGCGCCGTGAGACTGGTTCGACATTATGGCGCGTTCACACCGGCGATGCGATCTAGTCGCGCCATAACTTTCATCGCAAAAGCGACCATCGCGGGCAAAAAGTGACGGGTTTTGAGCAGTCGCTTGCTGACCCGACGTTTTGCGATGCACTCTAGTCGCGGAGAGGCCGAGCCAACCAACGGCGTTCGGAGCGAGAGTTTTTGAGACGCGACTCGCCAACGAAGGCATTGGACTCGCTCATCGCGCACGCCAAATTGACCAACTAATTACTTTTTTTTTTCTTTTTTTTTTTGCGATGCGATTTAGCTGGATCGCGCGACTGCTATCCCCGGTGTGAATCCGCCTTTACAGAAAGTGCTGCCATTGAGCTAACACTGCGCAAGACGGATGTGCGCACGTCTCAACAAGATATATCATTATTAAGGGGTGTCCAAATTGGACACTACAAAACGCACGACTCCTACAAATCGTGAAAATTGAAGCGGACGCGCCCGCTTCAAGCCCGCTTCAATTTTCACGATTTGTCGGAGTCGTGTCCTGTTTGGACATTCCTTTATGCGGCGCATTGCAAAAGCGAGCGTGGCTCTGTGCGTGTCTTGCATTGTGATTGAGCACTGTCAAATCCTAGCGATAACAAAGTGCGGAAACGACCGTGGCTCTATGGCGCGGTTCCCGCATCACACTTGGGGGATGAAAATGAAATCCCGGAAATTGTCCTATTTTAGCGTGTTGATACTTTTTAAACATTAAAAAGTGGAGACACAAAAGGGACGATAAAGACAGGACAATCTCTGAACTTTAAAGCCGCTGTACAAACGGGACGTTCTGCAGAGAAGAACCTTCTCTCCCGAAGCTGGGGGACGGGGAGGGACAGGTCAAGCGTTGGATGGAAGGAGGTTTAGAGAATGGGATTAGCCTCGGGGCGAGGCCATCCTCTCGAGAGGGAGTGGGGACGGAACAAAGCTGGCCGTGGTGGTTCCGGCCAGGTGGAAGAAAGTTAAGCTTGTCAAACGGCGACCTCGGATCCGAGGACGGGCACGCCAGAGAATTTGAAAATAGCTGCTTGATTAGCCGGACGACCCAGTGCGGTCTACTGGTTCTAGAAGGTGACTCGGATGAAGAAAACTCGTTTTGGTCGAAAACTCTAAAACCATTCTGGACGTGAACCCTTGCCACAAATAAAAATAACACATGCATGAAAAACTGCGAAGGCACCTAAGCTTTCGCCTATGATGTGGGAATGCGTGAGCATTACTGGCAAAGTTATGTTGGCGCAACTTGCAATAAAGAAAGAAAAAAAAAAAGTTATGTTGGCTGCAATAAAGAAAAAAAAAAAGTTATGTTGGCGCAACGGATAGCGCGCTAGTTTCACGATCAAGAGGGCCTAGCTTCGAAACCGGGCAGGGGATGGTTTTTTTTCTCGTGTTATTTTTTTTTCGTTTTTTTTTTTTTTTTTTGTTTGGTCACGTGGCAAGAAAAATCACATGAACAGAATTTTTTTTGGCCAAGTCACCAGAGATTTTTTTTCTAATTTCTCCTTTTCTTCAGTCTTTCTTTCTTTCTTTCTTTCTTTCTTTCTTTCTTTCTTTCTTTCTTTCTTTCTTTCTTTATATTTTTTTTTCCTTTTTTTCGGTTTACGCTTCCTATCGCAAAACTCTTTGCACCTATTTCGCGTTACATTGGCGTTAGCCAAATCATTTTATTTATGGCAGGGAATTCTGCCGTACGTATCTTATGTTACTATTACCAACCCTGGATTTCGTCCGGCAACCAGTTTGGGAATGACGACGCCAAATTTCTGTTATAATTTCTTTGAGGTCTAAGGCCTCGTTATCCGTCGGCCTCTAAGATTGGCTCTTCAAGTATCTTTTGGGAAAGAGTTGACGACAGGCATCTTTAAGGAGCACGTGTGTCGACCAGAGTAAACATTGCTGAAGCGCCTCTAGTGTGATTTTGGCCGTAAATAACTGGAGGCCCCGGGCAAACCAACCCAATGGAGAAAAGTATCTACCTTTCTGGTTTCATAGAGAGCTATGAAAGTCAGAAGGGACGAATCCCAGCCGAGTCAAACTACCGGCTTGCAAACGCAATCGTGTTGATAATAGCGCAAAGGAGTTTGTATGACTCTCTCTCTCGGTGCGCACAGGGTAAAGGCACGGAGGTAATATATGCTTTTGCCCAGTCACCTCGCGAACGGTTGGGTATTGGCTGCAGAGATCCATTTCGCGTTGTTTTATTACGGGATTATATCTTGTTTTCTTTGTTCCTAGTTTCACAGACAGAACGAAATCGCTTTTCTCGTGTGGTGTCACGGCGGGAAGACAGAAATCAATCAGAGTACCGAAATTCGACGCTTGTGCTCGTTCTATAGCGCTTCTAAAAACCGTGCGATCACGGCTGTGTATCGTCAACATTGCATAAACTGCCGTTACTTGTACTCGTATTGCATCGTGAGGGAACGACTATGACTGGGTAAACAGAAATAGGGAGAATGGGTGCGTGTGATTTGTTGAAGTTCGAATCAACAAATCGAGCTTCAACGAATGCGATAGTATTGCATTCACTCAACCAGCTATATGAGTTTTCAGATCCTTCCAAGTATGCGATTCGTGTTCTGCCAGTGGTACCTCAGTAAAATTAAAAAAACAAAATCCACGTTAAAAAAAAAAAAAAAATTACGGTGACTCGAGTTGCTCCCGCGCCGAATCATGTTTCACGTAAGCGTAATTTTGGGTTCGATGCACGACGAGGGGTCTTCAATTATAAAAATATTTTGATTACGATTATTTGCGGCGCTAAAAATTTGAAAGCCAAGCAGTGAAGACGATGGTGTTCTTATAAATATTATATACATTTTATTTTACACTGTTTGAATACGCTGCCGTCGTTATGTTCTTGAATTATTGGCTAGCTTGTGGCGGACAGGGAAGTCTTGCTGGACCATTATGATAGCACCTACACTAAACCTGCCGCGCTTCGAAAAATGTTAGTCCAATGCATACCAGCTTGTTCAAGGCGGACGAAGCATTACGCATCCGGCAAAGCGCATTAAATCGCTGCCCGCGACGTTTTTTTTTTTTTTTTTTTTTGTTTTTTTTGTGCAGCGAGATAATTTTTAGTCAAGCAGCACGCCCCCTCTACGGCGGGTTATGCCGGATTAACGGAGGCGTCTCCTAATCCATTCTCCGTGTTGGCCCCTCGGGGGAGGGCGGTGAAGTGAGGAAAGGAGGGCAGGAGAGGAGGAAACGCAAAAAAAAGTGGAAAGAGCGAACTTTATTTTCGGCTTCAACCTCAAAACCCGCCCGCTCCGTGGGAGTACCGGAAAGAGAAATCTTGGCGGAAGGAGAGGAACCGAAGGAAGTGTACGCGATCCCCCTGTCCTGCGGGACCAGGTACATCGGGCAAACGGGGCGATGCCTCAACGACCGACTCCGAGAACATCAAATGGACGCCGAAAGAGCTGCTTCGGACTCAAAGCACCCGATAGTCATTCACGGGAGAAAATGTCCCGGTTGCGCTCCTAATTTATGTAATAACAAAAACGGCTTGACATAACAAAAATAACAATTTAATTAAACGTTGCGCCTCCAATGCGGGAGGCATCTTCAGTAGAGCACAGAGCGAGTGAGAGTCGCACAAAAAAGTTCGGCTATTTAGGCATAAAGTTTGTGTACACGTCCGGCAGGGGGGTCTAGGAGAACTCGTCACAAGCCGACTCGTCGCAGCCAACTCGTCATAGGTAAACTCGTCAAATAGGGCAAGTCGTCATAGGGCATCTCGTAAACGGGGAAATCGTAACAGAGGGCAACTGGGCACTTGTCCATTTCGTCACAATTTACCTTTTTCTCCGATCTTGCGTTCGCTATTCGGCTTCGATAACTGATGACAAATAGTAATTTACAACTAAAATAAAAGCACGACATGGTATTGTATAGATTTTTCTCAAAAAGAGCTTCTGCTGCCATCTCGAAGAGTTTGTGCGTATGGCGCGTGCTGTACTCGCCTTCCGAAGCGATAAACACGCACGTGCTGGGCTGTAAATATTGCACACTGGGCCGTACCTGAGAATGGTATATTGTCGGGGACAAGTAAAGAACGCGCACGTTAGCTTCCGCCGTGCTTTGGTTGGGCGTGCGCGCTCGTGCTGTCAAGGGAAGCAAACTCATTAGCCCATGACCGACTGCAACAGCCACTCTGAAACATGAAAATATTGGGTCTAGGGGAACTGATCACAAACCAACTAACTCATCATAAGTAAACTCATCAAGTAGGACAAGTCGTCATAGTGCATCTGAGGGTGATGGCTGTGGCCTTTGCAATGATTTCTACCTTTACAGACCCAGTACACAGCGTCGGGGTCTTTTCGGCTAAGCGTATAAGAATACCCTTCGCACAGCATGGGAGCGTCACGCTGGGTTTTAATTGGGTCCATCATACGAAATGCGGTCGTGCTCTCTGAAGGTCCGCACAATTTGCCCCTGTATATATATATACGTATTCGAAGCCACTTCAAATGAAAAACCCTTTTGGAGCAGATATAGAGAAAAGAGAAGACGCCCTCAAAGACGAAACCTAACTGCTACACTTCCTAGCATCCTGGTGCGAAGGTGTGCATCGCACCCCTGTTTTGTCATTGCACAATGAGTTCCGACCTGCAAAGCTTCCAAAAAGGGTTTAATAACAAAGGGGCGTCGTAAGTAAACATAATACCAGAAAGCCGACCACAACCGCCCCCTGAAAACAAGCAATAGGAGAGGACAAGTTTGAAACTGCGACAAGTTCGATGCGACCACTTTCCAAAATGAAGCCCCCCCCCCCCCCTTCCCCTCCCCCCTAAAAAAAGTATGTGACGAACTTTCCAAGAACGAGAAGGTCACTGCGACCACCTTCCCTACTACCAGTTCACCTAGAACGAGATGCCCTCTTTGACCAGTTCACCTATGACCAGTTTTCCTATGACGACTTGGCTGTGACGAGTGGGCCTGTTCCCCCGGCAGGGGGCCACGGTTCTTGTTTACCAGCGATGAATCACTTCCGCATTTGTCATTCTGGATGAACCAAGATTCCAGCAGCTTCCTCGGTCCCCACCTTATATCTCTCGCCAAGGTCGATGCCTTGACAAAGTCAAATTGGTGTCCTCACGTCCATGCGTGGTCGACGAGTTCGGACTTGAAGCGGGTGGCGTTCGTGGAATTGGCGACATCCCGTGCGTGTTCTTTTAGTCTTGTTATTCTTTTTCGTCCCGTCTCTCCAATGTAGGAAGCGTCACATTCCTTGCAGTGCACCTGGTAGATCACGCCCCTTTCTGCCTCTGGCGGGGTCAGGTCTTGTGGCATGGAGATAACATTGACAATTGTTCTTTCGTACCCCCAACGGCCTAAGGGCGCGTCCCAATGCCTCCGGGATGCACACGACGTCACGTGTTCGTTCGGCTCGATCCGGGCGCCGATGGGACATTTGTTTCTTAACGCGATTGACAAACCAGTCGGGGTAGTTACGTTTTTTCAAAGCCTCCCGCACATGGCTAAGTTCTTGAATGCTAAGTGTTGACTTAGATGGGACAGTTTCTGAACGATGAAGTAACGATCTTACAACTGAGCTTTTGTGTTGAGTAGGGTGATGAGAGTGGTAGTCAAGAAAGTTTTGTCTGTCACATGGGTTACGATATACGGATGTTTCCATCTTAAAAAAAGGTTCACTAGTTCTATGGACACGTACATCTAAACACGGCAAGGTACTATCGGTTTCATGTTCGCAGGTGAACTGAATTGAGGGGTGGACACTATTCAAATTGCGGTGAAAATCAGTTACGTTCTCTCTGTTAACCATTACAAAAGTGTCATCGACATAACGACGGTAGAACTTCACGGGGAAATCAATGCCAGACATTACCTTTCCTCAACATATTCCATGACGAGATTCGAGACGGTGACGGAAACTGAACTCCCCATAGGGCATCCGCTGACCTGATGATATATGTCCCCATTAAAACTAAGATTACACTGGTTGAGACAAAAACGCAAAAGGAGTATAACGTCTTCAACAAGGAGGGTTGTGCGAGTGGACAACGACTGGTCTGCCAACAACCGGTCACGGGCGACATCAACCGCCAGGGCGTTGGGGACATTCGTAAATAATGAAATCACATCAAAGGATACCATAGCCTCGTGCGGTAGCAGGGTCTGAGCGCGTATAAGTTCAACAAAGTCATGGGAATTCCGGACGCTAAACTCATTTTTTCTTGTAAGAGGGCTCAGAATCATAACCAGATATTTGGAAAGGCTGTAAGTGGATTTACTAATAAACGATACAATCGGGCGTAGGGGGCAACCCGGTTTGTGAATTTTGGGGAGTTCATACATCTTGGGTGTCGCGGCGTCAAAGGAGAAGAGACGACGGTATAGGTCGTCACTGATGCGTCCTTTCTTTTTCAGCTCTCGAAGGTGGTCAACTAACTCTCTTTCGGACTTAGCAGCGGGATCTCTTGATAGCCTCACGAAATAGTGACTGTCGTTTATAACTTCATACATCTTCTTCATGTAGTCATCCCTATCAAGCACAACGGTTCTTTTTCCTTTGTCGGCCTTTAAAATCATGATGGAGCTGTCTGACTTCAACTCATTAAGACCAATGCGTTCTTGTTGACCAACAAACAAATGTCCCATCGGCGCCTGGATCGAGCCGAACGAACACGTTACGTTAAGGGTTTCGGAGGCATTGGGACGCGGCCTTGGGCCGTTGGGGGTACGAACTGTATACAAACCCTATAGAACAATCGCCAATGTTATCTCCAAGCCAAAAGATCCGACCCTGCCAGAGGCAGAAAGGGTCGTGATTTACCAGGTACAGTGCAAGGAATGTGACGCTTCCTACATTGGAGCGACGAGACGAAAAAGAAAAACAAGACTAAAAGAACACGCACGGGACCGCCACCCGCTTCATGTCTGAACTCGTCGACCACGCATGGATGTCAGGACACCAGTTTGACATTGACAAGGCATCCACCTTGGAGGGGGATAAAAGGTGGGAACCGAGCAAGCTGCTGGAATCTTGGTTCATCCAGAACGACAAACGCGGAAGTGATTCATCGCTGGTAAACAAGAACCGTGGCCCCCTGCCGGACGTGTACACAAACTTTATGCCTAAATAACCGAACTTTTTTGTGCGACTCTCACTCGCTCTGCGCTCTACTGAAGATGCCTCCCGCATGGGAGGCGAAACGTTTAATTAAATTGTTATTTTTGTGATGTCAAGCCGTTTTTGTTATTACATTTATCACGTCTTCGCCCGGCTTGTGGAGTATTTTTGCGCTCCTAATTTCACCGGCACGACAGCCATGGGAGGCCACTGCGAGCAAATGGGGAGAGAAATAATTGAGGCCTATCGGATGGCGACAAGCCCGGAAAACATAACCACCCCGTCCATTTCGCTCTCAAGAAAGGAGATTATCTTTCTTAGGCCCTTAAAGGGCCCATGAAACGATTTTTGGGTTGGGATAAATCATTTTAGATTGGGATTTTACTAATAGCACATCGTTCAGTGGACCAAAAGAAAAAGGTAGAAAGTCAAAAGCCTGACTTTCAGTGCGAAAATTTGAAAACAGAGCGGACTATTTCGTACCTCCTCCCCTTCGCAACCTCTCTGCCTTTTCACTGTGATACAACCGCGGTCCCAAAAGCGCGTTATCGGGTCCAAACTGAGGTCACACGCAACCGGACCTCACTTATTCCCTTCAGCCCTAAGCTGACATTGTGGTGGAAGCTACACGCTTGCCGGACCAATCAGCCGCCTCCCTTTCATCACCTGACTTCATTCTCTGCGGCCACATTTGCCACGCTCACGTGGCAAGTGTGGCTGGCCCAACGAGCACGTAGCTTCAACAGCACTGTCAGCTTCGGAATGAACGGGGTGGGGAAAGCGACTTTTGTCTGAATTTTGAGCGACGGGCTAATCTTCTAGGGGGAGAATGGATGTGTCCGGGATTACACAAACGGGAGTGCGAGCAAGAGGGGACTCCCCCTTTTCGTCTTCTTCAACTGTTTGGGGGAATGCGCGATTTATGAGTTCAGGAGGAAAGCGAAACAGGAAAAAGTTGGAAAAGCGTTTCATGACCCCTTTAATGGAAGCCGAACGCTGACAGACTAGGCAAGGCGACAAGGTCACCGGCAGAAGCCGCCTTTCCTTTTATGCGTTGTTGATGCCCCTTCGACCTCGCCTTTTGCAAATCCTCCCCACCTGCTTTTGCGTCTTCGTGTGGCTGTCAGCGAGCGCGACAGCCGCTTTAAGCAAATCAAAAGGATGAAGCGAAACGCGTTACTCAGCGTGACCTCTCTACATAGGACGCGTAGGACAAAAAAGTTTGGACGAAAATTTGTCACGTGACGTTTTCTGTCACGCTGATGGGATCTCTGGGGCTGTCGTTTTCGCCGTTTGCCTAGTTATAGAAATAAGCAGGCCACGTAGGTCCGGTTTTCGAACTGGGCTCTTCAGTGTTCTGTTGCTTTCGTGCGTTGCAGACGTGGCCGTGTTTTTTCGTCGTAAACGGTCGGAATACGTCCATGCCAATTTTTCGGTAACAGTCATTTTTTGCACCGGAGTTCGTGGAATACTTGTGATGTGTTTGTTGGACACGCTTCGACAAAAACTGCTCTTCGCCGACGACGAGACGTCACTTGAATGTGCGCAACCTTCTTCCTCGAATGTGTTTGTGGGGTGCCTGAGTTGGATTATGCATCTATCAAGGATTACATGATATCGCTCTTTTATTAGTAAGTGCACTGCAAGCGTGATTCTGATAGTCGCCCTGCTTTCCTTTCATTCTCCGCGGTTTTACGTGTGATGAGTTTTGCTTGGCATGAGGACAGTGTTAATTGTATTTTATAATTTGCTTTTCGTTTTACAGAGAAGTGTGACCTTTGTAAATATGTTGAGAATACACTGTGTGTAATGATAGTTGTTTAATAAACTTCTGGAAGCGATCGAAAAAATTTGTTTGTCCGTATAAGTGATTGGATATGCAACAAATGACATGTAACGTACACATACTTGCACGACGTTCGGCCAATACGAAGCAGACGCATCGTAGAGTTTTCGCACAATATTACGCGAACGCTAGGCCGGGGCGAAACAGCTGTACGGCAATACCTGCCGGGTATCAAACGGTGGTGCAAAACTGGACAGTTGAGCGATATTGTAACCGACTTTCGGCCGGCACTGGCACGATACTGCAAAGTATTGCCGTGCTGCTTGGGAACGGAGGTGATGACATCTTACTATCGTGCTTCCAACGCTTATTTATTTTATTTCTCTCCTGGGACGCGTAAAAGAGCACTTCTGTGACACACCAGAGATATTCGAAACTTGGGCTGGCCTCTCGGCTTTCTTTGCCACTTTTGGCACTTATTTGGCACTTCAGTGGGTAGCCAGAAAAGAGCCAAACTTCGGCATGCCCCGAATCGACAAATTAACATTTACTGCGGCAGTTATGGCTCAAGTCTGGCACTTACTTTGGCACAACTGTGGCGGACCAGAGAAAAGCCAAACTCGGCGAGGCTGAAATACCGAAATTAGGCGTTGCTCTGGCAGTTATGGCTGAATTATTGCACCAACTTTGGCGCTCCTCTGGCGCACCAGAGAAACGCCAAACCTTAGCACGTCCCAAATACCGAAATGAGGCGTTGCTCTGGCAGCTATGGCTGAAGTATGGCACCAACTTTGGCGCTCCTCTGGCGGACCAGAGAAACGCCAAACCTTGGCACGTCCCAAATACCGAAATTAGGCGTTGCTCTGGCAGTTATGGCTGAAGTATGGCACCAACTTTGGCGCTCCTCTGGCGGACCAGAGAAGCGCCAAACCTTGGCATGCCCCGAATTCCCAGTTTTGGTTTTATTATGGCAGTTATGGCTCAAATCTGGCACCAACTTTAGCGCTCCTCTGGCGGACCAGAGCAACGCCAAACTTTGGCATGTCCAAAATACCCAAATTGGGCATTGCTGTGGCAGTTATAGCTCTAGTATTGCACTACTTCGGCAATCCTGTGGCGGACCCGAGAAAAGCCAAACTTTGGCACGTCCCAAATACCGAAATTAGGCGTTGCTCTGGCAGCTATGGCTGAAGTATGGCACCAACTTTGGCGCTCCTCTGGCGGACCAGAGAAGCGCCAAACCTTGGCATGCCCCGAATTCCCAGTTTTGGTTTTATTATGGCAGTTATGGCTCAAATCTGGCACCAACTTTAGCGCTCCTCTGGCGGACCAGAGCAACGCCAAACTTTGGCATGTCCAAAATACCCAAATTGGGCATTGCTGTGGCAGTTATAGCTCTAGTATTGCACTACTTCGGCAATCCTGTGGCGGACCCGAGAAACGCCAAACCTTGGCACGTCCCAAATACCGAAATTAGGCGTTGCTCTGGCAGTTATGGCTGAAGTATGGCACCAACTTTGGCGCTCCTCTGGCGGACCAGAGAAGCGCCAAACCTTGGCATGCCCCGAATTCCCAGTTTTGGTTTTATTATGGCAGTTATGGCTCAAATCTGGCACCAACTTTAGCGCTCCTCTGGCGGACCAGAGCAACGCCAAACTTTGGCATGTCCAAAATACCCAAATTGGGCATTGCTGTGGCAGTTATAGCTCTAGTATTGCACTACTTCGGCAATCCTGTGGCGGACCCGAGAAAAGCCAAACTTTGGCACGTCCCAAATACCGAAATTAGGCGTTGCTCTGGCAGCTATGGCTGAAGTATGGCACCAACTTTGGCGCTCCTCTGGCGGACCAGAGAAACGCCAAACCTTGGCACGTCCCAAATACCGAAATTAGGCGTTGCTCTGGCAGTTCTGGCTGAAGTATGGCACCAACTTTGGCGCTCCTCTGGCAGACCAGAGAAATGCCAAACCTTGGCATGCCCCGAATTCCCAGATTAGGATTTACTATGGCAGTTATGGCTCAAGTATGGCACCAACTTTGGCACTCCTTTGGCGTACCGGAGAAGAGCCAAACTTTGGCATGCCATAGGATCGCCCAACTTAGGCTATAGTTAGGCACCGTACTTTGGCACTGATGAATGCCATGGTGCAAAAACCGAACTGCGCCAAAGTTGGGCCCTTATGTTTGCCAGACCTTTGCCCAAGTTGGGCATTCCTCTGGCGTGCTACCTGGGTAATGGCCGTGCTTTCGGGTGAAGAGCACAAAAGTCGTTGCGAACGAACGAGATAAGGCAAAAAGAATTCTGAACTAAATCAATTAAATGCATAGTAAACCAGACTGGAGTACTAATCCCTTAACTGTTATTCACGAAGCAACCAAAAGGATTTTAAAGTTCCAACAGGGGTTCCAGTGTTGTTATTGTCTTTTGTAGGGCTGGGCAGATGATAAATTTATCTACCGATTAAGCAATAAATGCTCTAATCGCAATAAATATTCTAACCAGTTAATCGGCTAATTTTTGTACGAAACAAAAAGAGAAATTTAAGGCTCTCATTACGCAGACGTGCACCTGTACATCTGTGTGAAGGCGAGCTGTTTGGAGAAACATATGTTTCTCCAAACAACTGGAGAAACATTATATTCCAGCCGCCTCGAACACAATGCAAGGAACAGTCAAAGGAGTTCGCTATCGCTGAAGAAAATCAAGGAACCTTTTTGCCTAAACGTTCAAAGTTTTGCATTCGAAATAAATTTCTCGGAGAAATGAGATAAAGATTATTACCATTACCATAATTGATAGTATCTGGAACAAGCCGGACTTGAGTGAGTTTAAAGACGCCGTACATCTTGAAGGAAGAATGAATACACTGTGTTTCAGCGAACACTTTAAAATATCATACATGAAGGATGGTTAACAAAAACACTTACTTTCGGGAACAAACTTCGATTGAGACACGACAAATGTCAAGGATTTAAAAAAATATTAGCGATTAGCTGGATAATTAACAGAGCCTGTACTAATTAGATTTTTATCGGAAAAAATAAACATGTTTTAAATTGGAGACTTCCCGGTCGTCAGCGAGTAACACTATAACAGTCACTTTTCCAAAAAATAAATATAGGAAGCAGATCAGAAGCGGTGGTGCGCCAAAGTTTCATATCGTATAGGAGGCACAAAGCTTGCAATGCCAAAAAGTGAATGATACGACTATCATTCTCGTTCTCTTATAAAATGCAGCCTATTCTGAAGGTCATAGGACAAAAACGTTCAATTAAAGATACCAGATATGATAGAAATCTATGTTTCGTTTACTGAGAAAACAATTTATCACTTCAACCCCTATAAATGCTCGCATTTCTCGTGCAGTCTAGACTGGTTACAAAGGGGCTGTTACGCAACAGGTGTAGAATAATGCCTATAGAATCCAGTCGATCGTTCTTAGAACGTGAGCCGCCAGATTTGTTATTTTAACTGAAAAATCGAATGCCTCCAGAATTTATCGCAAATGAGATGCGGGACCTGCGAAGTTTTACAGTGGCTTTTTTTATTCCCACGTCCTAGTTCCAAACGCAATGAGGCCTTTTAATATTTTGAAAAGTTCGTGCCTCATTGTTTCGTAGTTTCTTTCTAGGTGGCCTATATCGATTTTGTTAAAACTTGGAGTAGAACGTAGAAACTTGTTGTTTTTAATGTTTTTAGTAGCTTGTCGCCGCGTGCATTGCTCTTTCGTATTTCTATTTTATTGATCATGCATTTGACAGGAAAATTGGTTTTTGTTTTCCCTACTAGATTAAACGTTGTGACTCCGGTACCAAATTACCAGATTCCCGGTATCGCTAAAATAATGAAATGCTTGAGCAGTGGCGACGTATACTGGACCGCACCGTTATATATCCGGGTTTTATAGGGAGTTTTCTAAAACAGTCTTTTGTGTGAAGACGAATTTTTGTGAAGTTTGTTTAATATAGTGTAGCGTATAATTTGAAAAGTGGACATGTAGTCAATGTGTTTATCCTCAGAATGAAACCGCGAGCCAAAGATTGTCTTATAGCGCTCCGCTGAAAGACGTAAGTAACACGTGTGCTGTTCGATTTGACGGGAATCAGAAGTTTCTTGTCTGTTCGGCTGGCTGTAATCGCCGTTTTTATTGCGAATGCCTTAACATAGGCCACGAAAAATACGACGTCTATATAACGAGTGGTTCAAAAACGTTAGACAGCATGGGCTGTATCAGGAAAAACACGCTGTCACCTGACTGATGGAACGGATAGATGAGTCTGCCGGGCTTAAAAATACGTGTAGCGATAAAGACCCCACTACCTTCTCTAATTCGCTTTAGCTTCAGTCCAGACGCAGCCGACGCTACGATATAATGGGACCAATCAAGTTGCGTCAACGCGCAATCCACTAAGCCTTTTCTGCTTATGATTGGTTCAGCGCTAATAGAACAGGTACAAAAACATGACACGGTGCGCTTTTGATACTGTCTGATTGATCCCACCTACTTCCATCGTCGGCCGCAAAGGAACTTAAGGTAAAACAAAGCATAACTAAAATAATCTTAAATTATTCCCATTTGAATTGAAAAAATATATTTGTCTCAAGTACATTTGATTTAAGTTATTGTTTCAAACTTCTTATGATTATTTTACCCTACTTTTTGGGAGGCTGACCAATTTATCATGTTCTACCGGATCGCAATACTATGTTGTTTTTCTTCTTGATATTTATTACTTACAAGAATCACCTTCCAGATTCGAAATGTTCATAACCCCAACAGTGCCTTATATATTCTTAAAGCGACTGCATTGAATACTCGTTTATTCCCGGCTGTATTTATATTTATAATAATTTCGCGGAAAGCGTGTGCAAGTGCTTGGAACGGGCGATTTGGTCTCCAGTGTCCACACTATGTTTTGAACTGATTTCGACTTTCGTTTTATGTTTTATATGCTGCGTTGTCGCGTGACTTATGCTTGACTTGATTTGATTTGCTAATTTTATTATGTAAACTCACGTGTAGAAACCGCCATTTGGAACTGTCAATATGCAATGAATAGAATGATATCCGGTCCACGCAAGGGCCGTCTTGAATATCACGTCTTAATTAACGTGAAATTCAAGACGTGAAATTCATTTCAGGTCTTAATTGAAATAAGCTCCTAAAATGCTGCACAATATGAAGTCAATATATAATAAATTTTCATAATTTTTACACCCATCATTCTTGTACAAAAGTATAAAGGCAGAAATCTTAGCGTGCTTTAAAAGATGTTTGGCGATTAAACGATACTTGACTACGACTTACCCCTAGCAACCCCGGTACAGAAATTTTTGAACCTGGATTTTTTTAACACAAACATAAATTATTATGATTTAGAAACAAACAACACGCATTTCACGTGAAGGAAACTGCCATTTGCAAAATAACCCAATAAACAAAGGAAGCTGCATAACAAATACACAATGGACAGTGTTCATGGTACCGTTCTTGGTAAACCAATTCCCACTTGATAAACAAATTCCTTGTTGTGTAGTCTTCATTATATAAATATCTAAAATGATAATGGAACAAATAAAAAAAACTACAGAACAGATACACAATGAACAATGTGGTGCAACGCCCTTCTTGTAGCCCGCATACAATCGTTGCACCAGTGAATGCAGCAAAGCTAACTCAGACTCTCTACCTGGTACTCAATGATGCGCGCTCTTCTCTAGTAAAATTCAGTACGGTGTCCCACAGGGACCAATTATCCGACCTCCAGTCTTCCTTCTTTACATTAAGGACATAATAAACATCCCAGAAATTCATGAGGGAACTTTTTACGCAGATGAGATGAATGTATTTTTCACCGGTACTTGCTTATGTATTTTAAGACACAGAGAAACACTTGGTTGGACCAACTTCACCTGTGGTATAGTTGCTAATAAGTTAGAACTAAATATGTAGAAAATTAAGTATATAATTTTTAAAGAAAACAAAAATACAAACCCATTGCTAGAACAATTTTGATATTTTTTCAAAACTCCATCATTGGATGCGTGGAATCTTAGAAACTTCTTAATCTTTCCTTCCACGAAAATTTCAGTTGGACATCCCAAGTAAATGATCTACGAAGAGATATTTATAGATCCATTGGCTCAGATTTTAACTGCAAACATTAAGTTCCAAACTGGTTAAAGCGACAAATTTATGCTTCTATGATTCAGTCCAGGCTTCATTACTGTTTATTGGTGTGGAGGACAGCCACAGGAAATAATATTAATCCATTACTTACATTACAGCGACGCGCGGTTCGGCTAAATTATAATATGCCCCTGTTTCAATCGACTTCCTATAGTTAAAAAAAAACATAATGTACTTACGGTAGATAACCTTTTTTGCCTAGAGTTGGCGATTTCAATTCATACTCAAAATAACACTGATCCTGACATCTTTCACTAGATGTACCTACAAAGCGAACAAATTACAACCTGAGGCAATATATTTTCCAAAACTAAAACTTAGAACTAATTATGGTACTGAGAAATTATTGTACCAGATTACAGTTAGCCTAAGCAAACATTCTTGCATGTATGAGATGGCCGTGGAAACCACTTCCTTCTTTTTTACAAAAAATACCTAGGAAAACATTTTCCTAGGTAATTAATAGGTATGTTGCGAGTGAGCATACCTAGTTGGTTGCGTTATTAATCATTGCGATTTATTTATCTTGTTTGTTAGTTGTGGTGTGAGCTGGCATTTTGATTTTTTTTTTGTCTCCATTGGTGTCCTTCTGTTAAGTATCGTTACAAGGGTTGTGACCCAGTCAGGGGATTGCATTCGTCTTTTGTACCAATCTTTGACAATTTTGTCAAAACGAAACAACAAAACAAAAGGTATTCACATTTTTGATGAAGCCAGATAAGAAAAAATGATATGGGTGCCATTTCTGGTACGTTGCAGTGGAAGTAGTGCCACTTTTGAATTGTACAGTGTGTCAAATAAAAAATTTAGTCTCTCTCTGAAGCTTGTGCTTTCGTGCCACTTTAGGGGTGCAGGTCGTGAAAAAATATTGTTTTACAACTATTTTTACGACCGCCACCTCTCGAGTTTTATAAAAAAATAAAATGTTATCTTGTAATGATTGAACTGATAGTGAAAGACCTCGCACAGGAAATTTTGAGCACCAAAAAAAATTTAACATCTACATCCACGTGTTTAACAAATTTCAGGGCTGTAATCGTCGTTAGTATTCGTGAAACTATTGCAAATGGAGCTTATATACTCTGTTTCCGGAGACGTATTGTTTTATCGAGGATCCTATGACACAATTAGAACTGGAACAACTCCTCACTCCAATCTCTTGGGATATTTCACTGTCCTGGCACTTTCTTGTTGCCATCGTCAAGCTCCTGAAAAAGTAAAGAACTAAATTATTTGCAATCAGTATGTGACTACACTTTCTAGAGAATTTTTCAGGAACGCAGAACAGTGAATCATTGGACAGGATGTTACGATAACTTGATGGCGATCTTAAGGAGACGGAGGTTTAGTGCTCCAGTGGTTCCCCTAACTTAACTTTGTGAGCACGGGAAAATTGAAAATATCCTAAATAGTTTTCTACTTTTCATAAACCGTCGAAATTTTTGCCTTTATAAATCGAATCGTTTTCAAACACACCTGGGATCATAGCTTTGTTCACACTGGGTTCATAGCCGGTGACGTTTACCGCTGCAGAAGTGTAACGGTTCCATTTTTATAATGCAATTAAATGCACAGGTGCATGTAATTAAGAGCTAGACATATGCGGTTTGCGCTTGTTAGCTATACTGCGAGGGAAACAATGTATTGGGTGCTAATCGTAACGATCAGTAGGCCAATAATTAAGTTTTTTTAATTTTATTTTTAATAAGTGAAAATAGACATATGGTTCCAATTAGAAACATGCTGATCGTAATCGAAAACCACTAAATCAACTCTTTATAGAGGTAGATAAAGCAGAGGCAGCATTTTACGAAGTACTCAAAAACCGCTCAATTCGGACGCGATTCTAAATTTCGGTTTCTTATCGGAGCGCATCTTTGCACCCGCGGTCCTGCTTCCCTATGGTCGCGGCGCGAAGCCGCCCTCTCGCCTCCTTCGCAGGATGAAGGCAGTGCGATATACCTGGGTACCTCCAGATACAACTGTGTTGTGAGTGATTATAAGCTCAAAAATATGATAATATTTAGGGCTGAGCGTCAATTAAAACTTTTAACTCGTTTAATCGTCACCCTTTAATCGATAAATAATGAATTAATCGGTGTGGTTCATTTCCATGCCTAAAGTAATGAAAAAATATGGGTAAAATATGTGACAAACGGCTCAATATAAAAATTTTGATTTGGAATCAACATCGATGTGTAGTTGAAAACGGTTCAAAGACACTCACTCATAGATTATTACTTAAGCTGTAGGAGGCAACGATATTCGTTTTTATTCTACTGCAAGAGTGATTGCCCTTGATTATTCACAATAGTCTCTACTGCGCCAAACGGGCATCCAAAAGGCATTGAAGTGACTGGAGCACGCTTAACGTTCAGCTGTTGACTTCAGTTACAAATATCGCCCCTATAGGTTTCTTTAGTTTCAAGTTTCTCCTAACTTTTGCACTTCCTACAGCTGTACTCGTCCAAGTCTACATGCTGAAAGCGTTAAACTTTTACTTTCTTTTGCTTCACAAGAAGTTTACCTATTAAGCAGTTAAAAATATTAATCGCGATTAAAGCAAATCGGATAATCGTTATGTAATCGGTTATTTCCACATCATTACTATCATTAGTTGTTGAATCTGTACAAGATGTATGTATCGATGGATTGTCAACTTATGTTTTTTTTTGGCAGATAAATTTTGACGCGCTGATTTATATGCACCTTCCGTAAGGTGCAATGTTGTCACCAATAAAACAAAGGATGAATTTAGAAAAAAAAAACGTTTATGTGGTTATCGTGCCCCTACAATCTTAACGAGAAAGGTACCACGCATCTCGCGTCGGCGACAGAAGGGAACTGACCCGAGGCAGCCGAGTTACCGCCACATCCAAACTCGCGTCACGTTCAGGAATGTTCTGGGCAAGAACAGCTGATAACATCCGTGTGTGAACAGCTATGTTTTCATCATGTGAAACTTGTACTAACTCGCCAGTTGATACGGTTTATTTCTTAGAAGAATAGAGAATTAATCGATAAGGGATCCGGGACGAGCGGGATTCTTCTCCGTGAAAAACCATATCGGTTGCCAACTCTGCCACGCACGAGGTTTTTCTTTTTTTTCGGATTTGCACGGTAAACCAGGGCAGTGACACAAAATCGCGATGAATCACTAAAACACACCTGCCATCTTGGCTATTGACGATGCTACACGCTTTTGAATTTAGACACTGAAAAAATGGCAGCTACTCAGGTGTAGGTTGAGTATCGTCCTTATAGAATTCCTCGAGAAAGCACATGTGTTAACACAATCCTTAGGCACAGCGCGAGCCAATCGCTGCAGGCGATACGTCAGATTCACTGTACAACCTTCACAGCGTGGATAAGAACCTTATTCAGAGTATGTTTTTTGGGTTGTTTCAATATTCTCAGGAAACGTTTGTTCTTTAACGAACTTGTTGATGTAGTTAAGTGTTTAGAAAACTTTCCTTTTTCAGTAAATGTATGAAACCAAGCGGGAGCTTTTGAACTCATCAAATGCTTGCTACCACCTCTAATCATCGGCATTCGGCAACCGCTCAAAAAGTCAAGACGTATTACGACTTCTAGGAAATTCAGATGTAGTTAACTGCAAATACTTTTCTTCCTCTATTGAGAAATTGCATATTCGAAATTGTGGTTTAAAAGCAATTTCAAAATAAGGGAATATTGCTCCTTTGAACAGTAAAGCGTATGCTCTGTAACGAGCTTGAAACTATTGGACGCTTTTTCCCACTTTTTACCGATGCCCGTATCTATTAAGGTCGTGTGGGCTAAGAAGAAGGTAGCCATGCACATAAAAGGCAGCTCTACATTCATCGCAAAGCGTCTCCACCTTTTTTAAACTTATTTACTTGGTTGAAACGTTTCCTTCGTAAAACTATCTTCCCTTCAACATCAAAGAATAGCAAGGACATTGCGACCTTTGTCCGCGGATTTTTTCGAGCAACAGCGAATAATTCACCTCTGAAGAAGATTATACGTTTTTCTTGTAAACAAAGTGTGGCAGCAGCGGCTGGGAGCAATAATGTGATTAATGATATCACCGAGAGTTTTCGCGAAGGATGACCTTGCAATTTCCCTGCGAGGTCCCATAAAAGGACCGCGCAAGGAAATTGCCGTAAAGGTGCAAAGTCACGGCGCATTCCCATTGCCAGAGTTGTTTTTGTCGTTGATAGCAAACATCTAAAGACGATGAGCTTTGTGACGATGCACTTTTGTTGCTCTTTGATTGCCTTCATATGACCGACACGTCGGCTGTAACGTTCTTTTTTGTGCTTTGTTCGGTTTTTTGTGATCCAGTGACCCTGCATTGAACGTGTTCGACGTGCACACTCGTGCATGAGAACGAAGGTAGCAAACCAGAAGCCTGCCAAGTTAGTTGAGTTAATCCCATCATGCCGGTTACGGAGAGCTTTACGTTTGAATATTTTTCAAGTTTAATACATAAAACAAAAAAAGAAATGACTCGAGGGGCACGAAGTGCTTCCACGTGACCATATTTTCAATTCCTTTAATTTCATTTTTCGCTAAACGAGTTTTTGAGCATCCCTTCGTATTATAAGCCTTTCCATAGTTAATAATAAAAGTGCCAAGATATATAAGACTGCTGACGTGTAGAAACGCTTTCGGCGTTCCTACACGCAGCGCATTCCAACAAGGAGGGCGCCACGTCTTCTTTTTTACACGGCGCAACGGTGGTGATATGACGTTCCCCCACTGCGCAGGCGCAGTACCCGCGCCGGCTCCACTGTGCTTTTGGCCAATGGGATTTTGAGTGCGTTTTGGTCAGCCAGTGAGAATTGAGGTGCCGTCTTTCACTGCTGCAGACGGAATATAGATGTTGTTTTTCCCTGCTACAAACAATGCCGGCTTCGTTTCATGTTAATGCTTTCGCATTAGAATCGACAAAGACACAGCGCTGTGTTCATTTTCCTTCGCCTTGTCTCGTTGCGCTTTTTTAAATGACATGGATGTCCAACTGGCCTATTCTTCCACTCTTGACACTAGACCTAGATATTGTTCGTGCGCTATCGGAGGCCAGTGCGGCACAGCTTGGTCATGAGCGCACCGTATACATTCGGTTGGGAGTGGCGTTCTCACTGACCGCACGCGAGTCGCAACCAAACACTGACGCAGCTCACGTCTAGGTTTAAGTGCAGTGAGTCTGGTCAAAATTTCTCATAATAACGAAAACGTTCAAAACGAAAAAGGTAAGGCCGTGCGAGTACTTCACCAATCGATTACCAGAGAATTATTTCTAGATTCAACATTGTAAAAAAAAAAGAAAAGAAAAACAGCTGAGTTGCGCGTCTGCTCTAGCACTGTGTGTGGTATGAATGATGCAGGGCTATTCAGTTTAATCCAATACTTTCACTCCGCAACAAAAAACATCTGTAGACCCCATTAAAAAATCAGCTATCTTCTGGAAGCTGTGCAATTTCAGTACCACGGGGCCTAAACCCGCAACGTCACGGCACACTTTATGCGTTTGGTTGGAGTAGAATGAAAAATGCATTCACAAAAAGGTGATGAGAACAGTGACGTTGCACTGTCGACGATGTTTGATTGGCTCGTCGGCTTTTAACGATGACCGCGCTCCCACGATTGCTATCTTATGGAATGACTTGCACGTTCTACGATGTCAGTTGTTCCGCCGTTCTGCGGTCGTACCGATCTTCTAATTATCGCCAAGCGAATGTCGAAAGGGATCTATTGTCGGGGCCTGCCTGCATGCGAACCTAAAACATCTTCAAACACGCCGATAGAACACTGATCTTTATAAGCCCAAAATTTTTTTAAAACTATGAGCTACTTGTGTCTGATTCTTTTCTGCAGAAGTGGGCTGGGCATACGATTCTTTACTTTCCTCTTACATATTGCGATATTCTTCAAAACTAACATTGAGCTCCACTTGGGATTCCCACAGAACCGATTTATTTCACAATAATGTCCAGCATCTCCGCGCTTTCTCTACAAGTAGAGTTACAACCTTGTGATCGAAGCGACGCAAGAAAGAACGACCTGTCGGGACGTCGACAGACAATCATACCGGACCCTAGCTAAATCGTATCCGGGTTGCAAAACGCTTTCCTTAAATGCTTGCTTAAATTCTTTTTTCGCGGTTGGTCTATAGTGCAAACCACCGTATACGATTATTAGGGATATGTGTTATGGATTCATGCAAACATTCATTGTTAGCCATAAACTATTGTCTTGCGGCTGCTCTATTGTGCCGTATTTATTTGGAACAAGGTAATTATTGACAGACGTTATAATGTTCTCATTTAAAAGTACTGAAATGCCAAATACTGCTTAAAAGCTTATTATGGACTTATACCCAATAAACGAAAAATACTAGAAACGTCATTTGCGCCCGATTGTCTTTTTGACTTCTTTACTATTTCTGATTTCAACGACCCGCTCTTTACTCTGTTTGAAATAGCAACCTGCAGAAAAACAGAGGAACATTGTCCTCTGGGTTCACCGGAAACAATGACTACAGGGACATTCGCACAAGCAGGTGCCAACGGCATAACTTCAGGAGAAAAATAAATTATTGTCTCGGCGTGTTAACCGACAAATTCAGAAAACAATGCGTATATGCAGGATCGCATTTGCGTCAATACTAGAAAATACAATAAGGGTTAAAAAACTAACATACTGGAGGAGCACTATATAAACCTACGCCAAAATTTGTAACCGCATCGTCGACATCTACCGTCCAAGATGAAAGCTACCCTCGTGGCCATTTGCCTCCTTGCTGCAGTTACGTACTCCATGGGAAGGCTGAGTGGTAAGTCCAAGTGTCTCACGCCGGTAAAAGCTTTTCTTATGATCTGAAGTGTTTCTCAATGATCGCCGTTCACCTCATACTTTTAAAACTATTACAGAATTCATGCTTTATTATTTTTTTGTAACTTCAGTTAATCAAAAAAGAAAAAATAGCCAAATTTTATCAAACTAACAAACACTAGTCTATAGTCGTCTCCAATATATTTTTTATAATCTGCTTAAAATACATCGGACGGCTATTTTATTATTCGATACGGCTACCTCTGACTAATCTTTTTGTAACTGCTAGTTTCAAGTTTCAATCGACTTGGCACTTTTTTAGCCACTGCTTTCGTACATAATTTACAAACATCAACAAAAAGTTATATAAAATATCGTGGTTAGTTTCCCTTTTGAAAGTTTTGTTCAACTCAGTACCCGAGGCTTCTCACGCTTCCTGGTAGACAAGATACTTTTTTAATACACAACCATTAGGTTTTTTCCTGAGAGGTTATTACTGTATTTGTGGTTCCTTTGATTATATTATCATAGGGGTTTGTGTCCGCCTGTTATGAATTCTGAACTATTTGGAGCCTCTCATTAGTAAGTGAATGAACTGACTATACATCTATATCTTTTAGCCTGGCACCCAGCGACGTTGCTATCCGGTATGCCTTCCGAGAAAAAGCAAGAGATTACGACCCGGAACAAGTAAAAAAGTACCGATGTGTCTAGCGTTACGTCCGACGTAAACCAGGTTACGTCCAAATCTCCGGCTTCCCTAGGTTCACGAGAAAGAGAGAGAGGAGGGCGGGGTCAGGTCTACGGGTTTCAGTGCTCCGTCCGGACGTAACGCTTGCCACAGCGAAAGGCAATAGAAGGGAGATAACAAGGACGACTGACGGTGGCAATGAAAATGTTCACACGTTCTGCTGCCGAGGCGAGAAAAAAGCCATGTTTCCAAGCATGCGGGAAGTTTCAGAATTGAACATGGCGGGGACTACGTGCAAAAGGTGTATAGTTCTCTAAAACCCTCGTCATCTGTTATTACTATTGACATAATCCCATTAGGTAGATAGTCTACCACTCTTGCAAATCAAATTACAAAAAAAAAAAGGTCGGACATTATTATGCGTGAGTTTCACTCTCCGGAAGATAAAATTTAACTGTAGCCTGCAATTCCGCTGCGGTGATTCTGGCTTGCCTGCAGATTACGTATTACTCCAACGCTTGCGAACAGAAGAAACAACAAAGCAGATTCAATGATCGCTAGGCGAATCTCAGGCACAACGCTTTAAGACATTTGTGAACTTATGGCGCACTTTAAGGTCATGTTCCTCGAAAAAGATTTTTTCTAAATTTATATTTTGGAAGCAAATATTACTTGATTATTAGAGAATATTTTTACTTCTTTGTATATTTCTGATCAAATTTATTTTAATGATAGTCCCTATTGACGACAAGTTGCATCACGGCCACTTCCTTTTTGTATGGGAGCTTCAACTTGCACCGAGACGAGACGCCTGAGCCTCTTCGAAATTCACTCGTGTTTTTTTTATCTAAAAAACCTTACCTTATCTAAAAATGAATATTAAAATATTATACTTTTCACGTTGGTGTTCCTTCTGTAGTTATTTTTTGACAGCTATGTAATCTAAAATTGTTCTGCTGGAACTATAAGTAGTACTCAGGATGATGGTATAATTAAAATTAAGATAAAAACTTCTTAAATTTTTTTAAACCTTTCTGCAGAGGAACAATGCAAAGCACCTGTTCCATCGACTTCCTGCGGCATTGGTGCTGATATGAGAACTATCTACTACTTTGACGGCAACACTAAAAAATGCGAGAGTAAGCAGAGCTGTGGGGTTGGTATAAACCACTTTGAAAAGAAAGAGTGCTGCGAGAGTGAATGTCCGTACGGTGAGTTTTACGCCTATTTTATTATTTCTTCGTTTCAACGCGAGCAACCCTTGAGCTAACAATAAAAACATCCAGAAAATACGAGAACGTATTAACGGGGTACCATGCTTACATACTGATGTATTTAGTGCACAAAGTAGAAAGAAGAACAGGACGGAAAGAGCGCTCCTCGCAACTATACGTTTATTGGGATGAAATGAAAGAAGAAATGTGCCACCCGGACACGTGCATCTACCACCAACTCCGTGAATGACGGTCGCTCGCTCATCCAGGCTCGTTGTAATTTGTAGGAATTATCTTCCCTTGCCTGATATCGTCATCGATTCTACACTTACACAGTTCTGGTCTTTCCAGAGGAAGTGCAAGGCTTCCAGCACCACGCGAGTCAGTTTGTTGCAGTTCCTCGCCAAGATGATTGTCCCGCCGAATAACGGTCTGCATGTGCGATGAATTGAAATATATCCGCCCACTGTGGCTTTCAAGTAGCTATTATGCGCACGAAGTCGATAATTAATGCATTTGCCCGTTGGTCCTTTCTGCGCTAAATGCTTCAATATCATAGAGTGCCAAGTGGCCCAAATGTCAACCTTTGAACATTCCGTTTCCTTTTATTTCAAACCTGCCATAGCCTTTTCAAATCATATGTCAAGCCAGATTGCTATTTTTGAATAAATAATCATCACGAAATTTAATTTATTCCTATCTTGAAGATTTTCCCATTATTATTTTATGCTCACCAAACTGCTACTTTCTATACTGCATTCTAGTATTAAATTTTATTTAATTCAACGGGCATTGCAATAGTTGCGGTAATAAGTTTTTTTGAGCTTGCAATGTATTCAATACGACTTTTCTTATGTAGTGCGGGAATATTCGTGTTACGAAATTGAATCGAGTAATGATTGTCCGAATATTTCTACTTTACTTCGAATATTTGTTAAGTTTACGAATAATTTTATGAATGGAATATTCTAGTTTGTAGAAAATATCTGGTTTATTCAGAAACGCCGCTCCTACGAAGAAATAGCCCTCACTAGCCTTTGTTGGATCTCAATCAAGCCTACATTCAGAGGCTTTGAACAACAAAGCGTTTCGAAATATGGTTGTCGTTTCTTTTGTGTCCAGAACGAGGCGCTGCCTTTCAGGTACACGACTCATGGTCCGTGATCGTGTATCAGGCCAACGAACGGTTTTTCTTGCGACATTTATGTCGAGTGACGTAAAACTGTTTTTGTTTTTATTTGAGCGGTTCGGACTACCACTCTACAGGGAGATTCAACTGGCATCACCAAATTATAAACCAAACTGAAATACTAGCTCACCCTTGTGGTTTCAATGGAATCACGGCGGCATTTGAATACTTTGTTCTCCCGTCATTACTGAAAGTGAGGCTCAAATCTTCTGAGCAGTTTTGTCATGCCTCCAAATACCTAAAAAAAAAAAAAAACACAAAAAGTAGAAAATGGCGAGTTCAATGCGCCATCAATGTGGGGAAGTAATATTGAGTTATTTTTACGTAGATCTACTGATCCATTCACAGGTAGGTCTAACATTGACAAGGCAAATCTTGTATGTAGATATAAATAAAAAAGAAAATCCTAGGCTCTACCAATATGAGCGATAGATTAACACCGATATCCTTGGGCCTTCTAAGCTGTATTTAAAAAATGTAAAAAAAGCTCAAGGTTACCTCTAACCACTTCAGGAAATACTATTTTATTCACTGTTGTCAATTTCGCTAATTCATCGTCTGCATTGTGCTCTTGACATAAATGCCTATTATTCTTACTTATGTTTAAAAGCCGTGTACACAGTAAACATTCAGATGATGCCTACAGATAAAGCACCAACACCACGCTGAGTGTCTAATATATATAACAGTGTATACGTGTTCACGGAAATCGAATTAACACCATGACAACCAGGCCGAGCCGCATGACATTCTATATCACCTACCAGAAGTCGACACGATGAACAGAATGGACAAAAGGGACTATCTCACTGCTCGTCTGTGGCTAAGTGTTCAATAGGTCAGAACACGCATCAGCCGAAGGCACCTACTCTGACTCTAGTCTACTATTCCTACGGCCCTGTCTTCTAGGATTTTTTGATAAATTGATATTGATGCTTGAATAAGTCCTAAATGCATATAAAATATCTATTTTCAGGCGGGACGTTTTAAGCTCTCGGCCGCTGACTCTGATGACGTGGTTCTGCGGAGGCAACTACAAGCCAGTTGGAAGTCCTGAAATAAAACTGTGCATTCTAAATCCTTTGCCGTTTTCTCTTCATGTTGTTATATTGTGACCTTATGTATGAGCAAACTCTTAGGTGCAGATATTGAATGCCGCTATTACTATTCCCATTGAGTGCGCTGCTGCAGCGGAGAAACAAATGGCCGCAGTTCGTGGTTGCCTGCTTTCGCAGATCAGACGTCGAATATGTTGTTTCAAATTTTCCAGAAAAGTATTAATTGATTAAACTCTGTATATCTCTAAGGGCACAAACCGCTGTCCAGGAGAATCGAACACAAGTGTGCACATCATCAGCACACTAAGATTAAATAAGATTTTTTTTATATCCTATAAGGTGCTGTTACGTGGAGCACCTTTTAATTTTCAAAGGTTGAAAAGCGTGCGCCACCGTTTAAGTGAATAATACTTTGGCGACTACTTCACGGTATTATAATTGTTATGGTTTGTTTTTCGTACGGAACGATCTCCGAACTTCAAGGTGTTATGTTTTATATGTAATTTTAGCCCTAAATAAGAAAAACAAAACATATAAGTCAAACCGTAGCATAAGACGCACCGACGGAATGTATTAAGATAAATAAAGGCGATTGATAGCTCGGAAGAACTGTACTCGTACCAATAAATTGATGGTTTATCATCATCTCACTGATTTGCTTTGAAATAGGAACCGTGTTGCTTGCTATAAAGAAAAAAAATTGTCGTAGCTGTGGAAAGTGTGACGCCGTTCAAGACCGCCAAATCGAAAATTATCTCCGCTAGAAGCATCGTATTGCCCACTGGCTTAGAACCTTTTACAACGTCTACTGAAGCTACAAGCAACTACCGTGTCATCGTGCCTCGCCGGCCTTCTGATAACAACGTTTTTAGATCCCTCTACTTGCACGTAGACCTCTGCGCCCGGTGCAACCATTGCCCCGAATTCGGAAACGCTTTATGGGAATTTGTCAATTTTTTGAAATTATATATATATTGCCGGACGATATATGTGGTCGATTCAAATTTATAAATTTACCGTCGTCCTCTGCAGAGACACTAAATCCATGTCGTCCTTCAGATCGCCCTAGAGGTCGTCGTTGGGGTCGTCCTAGACGTCGTTCTTACCGCCGTCCTTTTGGACGTCGTCCTGAACGTCGTCTTAGACACCGTCCTTGACGTCATCTAGGACGACGACCTCGAGGGCAACGTCAAGGACGACATCTGAAACGACGCCCAGGGCGGCTTCAAGGATGACCTGTAGGACGACCTCAAGGAAGACCTCAAGGACGACGTCGAGAGCGACGCCCTAGGGGATGATTTCGAAGACGACGTCTAGCGTGCGTGCTAAACGATTGGAAATGGCCTACTGAACATACCTACTGCGCGTTAAGGGGCAAGAATTCATATTACTGAAAATCTTGAGTGTTAGCTTATTAATGCTATCGCATTGAAACTGGTAGAATTAGGCCAATACTAAATGAGTCATGTGTAGATGTACACTTTCGCGATAACCCTTCCCAAGAAAAACCTCGTTTCCAAAGGCGAAGTCTTTCACCTGTCAAAGATCGAGACTGTCTCGTTATCGATCTCAACCCAAAGGGCATCAAAATAAACCTGTTGTGGCTACCGGAAGATTTTGAAAACCGTACCGGTGATGGAGGCTATCTAGTCTCGCGAAACCGCGAAGTAGATAACCTGGGAAAAGTGGAAGTGCCCGGGTAAGGAGGACCCTAGCAACCTCAATTGGATGGTGGTCATGACCAGTACCTCCAGGAGCTAAAGCCGTAGTGCTCCGAGTAGTGACGTCCCATTCCCCGGAGAAGGAAGGCCTCGTCGAGAATAGGCACCCACTCTGCGTCTCTTTACTCCGGCAGCGTCGTCTGCTCACTCAGGCCATGTGTATCTAATTGTGCTTTTATCCGGCATCAATATAGGTTTGAAATGAAAAGTATTGGATATTTTATCATATATATTGTAACGGTGCTGCTGAGGCGCGTGCTAGAACCCACCGAGGACAAAAGACGAAGCGCGTGCAGAGGGCGCGTGACACTTCTAATCTGGTCTAATTTGATTATGGACGTCCCTTGTAAATTAAAACGTAACAATATATATATATATATATATATATATATACAGGTATATAAGATAAACCTAGTGTACAGCGCGTTACCATGGCTGAAAGCACCAAAATTATGTTTATAATTAAACCTTAGCCGCGGCGCCACAGTGCAGTAACGCAGCTCTCCAAACGATTTGAATGAACCGGCTCCGGTAGCGACCTTTTCTTCCCTGATACGGATTCCGATTCTGGTGAATTCTCATTGTGTGTGAGTTGCTGACTGTCTACAAAAAGGAAAGCCGACAGATTTTAGAAGGAAAGGGAAATGAAAAAAAAAAATGCAGTCACCAACGGATATCGCACACAAGTGAGATATAAGTTGACGCGGTTAAGCCTTTCGTCCCACGCTTGTGCCGCTTCTTTTGTTTTGTTCTTTTGTGTTCTTTTGATACTACAGCATTTACCTGTATTCGCGGAACAATGCCTGCTACGGTGTGAGTAGCATCTGTGGCAATTAGTAAACACTCGGATACTGGTTGATTTTCCATAGACCTCTCTTTTTTGGCAGGGAAAGAGAGTTATGTAGTTCGGATGGAAACGGTCCACAGGTGAGAAATAACTTAATTATGGGCTTTGTTCGTCATGTAGGACGCGAGCAGAGTGCTGCAATCCTTTGCTTAAATCTCGTGATATATTGGAAACAGACTTTGTAATTATCAGTGTGCAATTCAGTCGATATTTGTAAATATACGTCGCAACATTCAAGTTTTTAGCGGAAGGTGAGTACCAAGCCAATGTACCATTATTGAAAGCGCCTTCTTTGTACTGATGTGTTTATTTATACTTCTGTTATTTTGTTGCTTTTACCACGTTTATACTACGATTCTAGGTGTCTCAAGATACTTGTATATTGAATATTATCCAATAAAAAAAAGCCCTAATGTTATCGTCCTTGGCTTCTACGCAAAGGCTCGAGGTTCGATGCCTGGAGCTGTCGCGTCTTTTTGTTACTTGCGTAAATGTCGCGTCCTGGTGAGTTCGAGAACTTGAGTAATTATCGACCGATTTCCCTAACGAGCACGTGCTGTAAAACTTTAGAACATATCTTATCGAAACATTTGATCACTTTTATTGAGAGTAACAAACTTCTGGGCTCTAATCAGTATGGATTCAGACGGGGGTGTTCAACAACTACGCAGCTAATCGAAATTTTTCATGATTTGAGCATAACCACAGATAAAGTGGGGCAGACATATATTATATTTTTAGATTTAAGCTTTTGACCGCGTATCGCACCCGAAATTGTTGTACAAGCTTAGTCACGTTCTTAAGAATGATCAGATAGTCGATTGGTTGAACTCATATTTATCAGGACGGGAACAGTATGTGTATTTTAAAAAGAAGAGAACAGAATCATTACAAGTAATATCCGGCGTCCCGCAGGGATCGGTACTTGGACCGCTTCTTTTTATATTATTTATCAGAGACATGGGAAAGGACTTTGACTCCGCGGTAACTTTAAAGCACTTTGCGGATGACACTGTGATTTACTCCAATATCAGTTCCAATGAAGATCAACTAAATTTGGATAAGCACTTGCGTAAGATATGAAATGGTGTGCTGACTGGCAGATGGAACTGAATATAAGTAAGACGGTCTACATGAATGTAACGCGCAAAAAACAACACTTACAATTTAACTACAGTATTAATGGTCTTCCGCTTGTTAAAGTTAACGAATATAAATACCTTGGAGTGCACTTAAGAAGTGACTTAAGCTGGAACTCCCATATTGACTATGTATGTAAGAAAGCCTTTCAAAAACTATGGATGCTTAAAACAAAGTTGGAGTTCGCTAGTTCCGATGCCAAATTAATCGCCTTTAAGTGTCTAATTTTGCCAACTCTGGAATACGCTAGTCCGGTTTTGGAGCCATTCACAAATCAAAATATTTATAAATTGGAAAGAATTTAAAATAAGGCTGCTAGATTTATCTTTAATTGCTACCGGTCGACTGAGTCGGTCACAAAACTCAAGGAGCTAGCAGGCCTGCCCAGCATAAAGACTAGATTAGAAACGAATAGAATGAAACTTTTTTTTCAGATATTTCATGGTCATTCGATGTTGGATACCCGAAAATACGTCGTGATGTCTCCTCCGGTGTACCACAGAATAAAACATTACTTAAATATCCAATCCTTTCAATACTCTACGGATCATTTTAAGCACTCCTTTTTTGTTCGATGTATTGATTTCTGGAATAAGCTGCCTGAATGTATAGTCAACTCTCAAAGCGTGTCAACTTTTGTGAAGGAAATTGAAATGTTTCTTTCTTCCCATGTCACCAAGGGATGTGACTGAATTATTGAATTCTTTGTGTGTCCTTGGTTTGTTTTTGAAAATATGTACCACTCCTGCCTTGGCCTCACGGCTGGCAGAATGAATATATAAAAATAAAAAAAATTGTTGTTTATTCAAGGATCGAATGTTGTACGGGCCGAACCTTCTACTCCGATTGTTCCAGGAGCCCACGCGTGTTCAGAGGGGGCTCCCCATGGCGAGTCGAGCTCAGTCTCGTCCCAGCGCTAGATAATGCTGTTTCGCCGATATCAACGCCTGCGACACTAACCTGATTCTATTTTGTTTTGGGCAGAAGTTCGCCATATAAAACAAAAAAAAAATAGTTTTTCCAGTTTTTGCCCGCCTCATCATTCCTGACGTTCTGGTGAAGGTGCTGAGTAACCCACGTACTGTGTTGCGAGGGCCCGCATTGCAAGTCCGATTTCAAGCCCGGCGAGAAGACAGCTCTGCGAGGAACCTGCAACTCGCGCGAGCCGCTTGACCCCGGTAGAGGCTCCTGAATTTGGTGTGCTGCTGGACTAGCTCAAGCCAAATAGGATGACGATGGCCAACCTGTCGCAGACCCCGGCCGCTTCTTTCGTCATTTGCCTGCCCGTCGCATATCAGAAGGGGCTGCTCCCTTCACGGTGAACTTATCGAACATATCAAAGCTTGGGTCGAGCAGTACGAAAGCGTCGCAAGGCCACAATGGCTGGACTAACGAACAGCGCCTGCAAAAACGTGCATTTCTCGCTGCGGGGGACTACCAGCTGCTGGTTCAGAAATCACGAGTGTGCTTTGAGATCGTGAAGCGTCTTCAAGAACGAGGTGACGGGGACGTTTGCCTAAGAACACCGTAGAGAAAGGGCTCTAGACCTTCTTTGAACCAGAACTCAGGGCACCAATAAGACTATCACCGGCTTTGTGAAAGACGTCCTGCCCCGTACGAAAATGTTATACAGTATAAGGCCCTGATATATTTTATGTATAGCCATATATAATAATATAAGAAGTGAAATATGGCGACATACCGCCATATATAGAAGCAAATACGGCCATATATCGCCATATACGCGTGCAAGTACTCGTACATGGCGTATTTGTACGCGTATATATGGGCCCGTTTCGGTCGCGCAAGCAAAACGTCATACTCGCGAATACACTAGTTCATTTATATTGCATGAGTGTCATGTAATTGGTTAACTATTGTTAACATCCTTAAAGTGAAGTTATCCCAGATATTTTGACGAATAAATCAAATGCGCAATTTAGAGATGTCACGTGATGTAAATTTTTTCCCTAAAGGTTGCAGTGAAACTACGTTTGTTCATGTTTCCCCGCTAAATTTAGCGGGGAAACATGAACCGTTAGCTTACTGAAGGTGCAATACGCTACTCCGTCATCGCGATTCCTTTTGCCTTCGAGCGGCTGCGAAGCCGTTGCGTCCGGAGTACCCTACGCAGCATCTTTCAAAAACCGTTCAAGCAACATCGTAGCCTTCCGTTTGCGAACGTCGGCGATTCATGAAAGTCGGAAGTTGTGCTGTCTGTGGTGTCCTTTATATGCAACTCTTTCATAACAAAATTTGAAGTTTGAAAACGCGAACCTACCAGTGTACAGATAATTTTAAATTTATTGGTAAAAAATATTTTATTTTTCTATTTATTTTCGGACATTGTGCGCAAAAATATCCGCGCTCAGTTTAATATTTAAAATTATAATGTGCGTTATACGGCGTAAAACATAGTATCTTCAAATTGGCATCGTTTTGGGTCACTTTAAGACTGGGCAGCTTCTTTAGAAGTTCAAAAGCTGGACTATATAGAGCTGTCCCTTTCACTCGGTATTGACAACAGGGTAGACGTTATGCGTGTTTTATTTCCAGTCGTGTCTCCGGTTAGGATCACGTGACAGTCTAGAAGCTGGTGATAATGCTGAACACGGCACCTGCCTCAAGCCCAAGGCCACACATAGCATTCACGGCTCTATAAACCTTGGGCAGAAGTGACAAATCCTTTCGTTGTGGTCATTGCTGGGATCAGGACCAGGTTCTGGTTGGAATGCTCCGGAAGATAAGCCTTTTCTTTGTGCACTCCTTTTTTGCCTTTCTTTTTCTCCTTTTCTCTCTCTCTCAAAGCTGAAAGCGTGGTAGAGGTGCGCACTTGCCTACTTGCGGACATAGTTTGGCGTGTCTTGCGCGCCCTGCGTGGCTGCTGTGGATTTTTATTCTGTAGCAGATGATATCTCGTTCAAAAGATCCTACCCGTATATCGGCAACAACCGATTTCTTCAAAGAAGCCCAACACCTTTTTGTCATCAGTTAAGTGTTCGGTTTCACAGATGACAGCCTGTGCTACATCCTGTTGAATCTTTACGGACACCTTCGTTCACGTTTTTTTGTTTGAGTGCTTGTTCTGCCGTGTCCGTGTCGACATATATCTCGGATTACACCTTTGAAGTCCGGTATCGTGAATGTAGGTGCGCTACAACCTACTTAGCGACAACTAATCGTTTTCCTACAGGTTCTCTTCCAGATTACCTCTAGAATTATGCCGTGTCTATCTCATGGCAGCCGGGAGAATAATTTCTCCGAAATTCTACCTGCTGTCACCTGCCATTATCCCTCTGATATCATATCACAACTCAAGGTAGAATACTGTATTTCTTATTCTCCCTGCGTTTTGTAATTACACGTTCCACGACCACCTTTTCATGGACACAAGTTTCATGGACACGTTTCATCGATATTCGTTAAAAGCGAATGTCGATAACCCTGCTTTCCCCTGGGAACCAAGTTGATCGAAATCAGGAGTGGCTCGAAGCAGCTCATGTAAAAATAAATAAAAGTTGGTACATGCTTATACAGATGAGAAGTCACGTTTGGAAGATACTTGTATAAACAGAAATATGTATATATAAACGTTGCATTATTTGATTCGGACATTTCTAGCCTTATGCGGGTAGCATATATACCCCTATTTGGCAGAGCCGATTGAGATATATAAAAAATGCGCATATCTGGCCAGATATGCCTTATATAAACCGATATGCTTTATTTGCCCAGATATGCCCAAGTTTTTAAATAACCACATCCGTTTTTTTATATATATAAGTCCAGATATGCCATTTTTGTAAGGGGCGCCTGAACGCCTCTGCCAACCCACGAGCCATAGACAACAAGAAGCTGTGGGTCCTCACGCGCGGGTTAAGGGACGATAATACGGTGTCCTCGTCCGCAACCTGCCGGGCACCGTCGAAGCCTTTATCGCTGACGCAACAAACATTAAGCTCGGCCACCAAGCGGGCGCTTCCCTCTATCAATGACATCCAAGCGTCGCTGTATCCGCGCTGCATAGCGGCGAAAACGCTCCTGGTACCCCGAACATCCGTGAAATAATCGGGAGGTCGCCCGGGAGGAACTGCGCAGGTTGTTGACAGCCGCTAATTGTGCAGCGACACTTTCCATCGCCGAAGCTGTGCGCGGAAAAGTACAACGGGTGGTCGAGCCTGAAGTTCCCATAAACAGGGCTACACCGGAGGAACCAACGCTGAGCTATACTGCAATGGTCGGACGAGCACCACCAACCACGCGTCCATACAAAGACCCCCCGACGTGACCTCCAGCACTACAGTACTTTCACCGCCAGGACGATCGGCCGCACGTCTGCCCAGAACAAGCTGTGCCAAGAAAGACTGACGTGAGGAGGACGGCCGATCGACGCCTTTTGCGCCACCACTGCGGGAGATCCAAGAGTTCCTCAGAAGACCTCGGTCTTGCGCTCCTGCAGCTCGCCGCGTGTCTCGGTCGCCGTTGCCACGACGTCCAGCTTCGCCGATGCACCGATGCCAGTCGTGAGAGCCTGTCGCCCTTGTCACGCCGGGAAAATTAATCGCGGCAACCCCTGGAGGTGGAGCTGCCGTAGACCGACGACGTAAAAAAAAAAAGAACGCTAGCGAAGCTGTGAATCATTACTGAAGAATCTAATTAAAAGAAAGGGAGGTGATTCGAGACCAAGAACTGGAAATGCTAGACGACAGTATGTTTAATTCCTCAAGAAATCCGTGGGCGTCCCCAGTCTACCTTGTAAAGAATGACGGAATCCTGAGGTTCTGTGTGGATATTTTTCGACTGAACGGTGTTACTAAGACGGATGTCTATTTCCTCCCTCGCATCAACGCTACGTTAGGCGGACTGCGGCACTACCACTATTTTTTCGATGTTGGACCTGAAGAGTGGCTACTGGCGGATATATGTCGACGAACGCGACGGTGAGAAAACGTCTTTCGTCACTCCCGACGGTCTGTACGAGTTCAAAGTGATGTCGTTCGGTCTTTGAACAGCTCCAGTCACCCTCCAGCGCGTCATGGAAACTGTGCTAACGGGTCCGAAATCTGTTAGCTTTCTCGTCCACCTGGATGATGACGTGGTATTTTCACGGGATTTCGACGAACACTTCAGACTACTGAGAGCTGTGCTTCAAGCCAACAAGACCACCTGCCGGTCGATCAAGCTAACAAATTATCGATTCGTCTATGGTGAACTAAAGTTACTTAAACAATTTAGTGAAAACCCGAGACTGAGGTAAAACAGACGACGACGAGGAAGAGAAGGAGAACGTCTCAAACACAGCTAAACCTTTATTGAGGAAAGCACCCTTTATATAGGGTTGAAGAAAGAAAGAAGGCAAGGGAACCCTTCTTCACTTCACCTCTCTCCACAAAAGGTACGACATTTTTACTTTTACTTTGCTACGTCTTGAACAATAAAGATATTCTTCTTGACCCAGAGAAGACCCGCACCGTAGCTCCATTTACACCGCCGTCTGACGAGAAGGCCAAGAGAAGATTTCTCGGACTCTGTGCCCTCTGCAGGCACTTTGTACGGGACTTCGCAGAGTTTTCCCCAGCGCTGACTCACTTCACGAAGAACGCCGCAAGGCTTGAGTAAACAAAACACCAACGGCCATTCGATGAACTCAAACGAAGACTCCAGACGCCCCGGGTTCTTGGAAATTTCGACCAGTTCCCTAAAACAGAAATTCGCAGGGACGCTGGTAACACCGGTCTTGGCGCGGTACTAGTCCAAAGGCAGGACTGGGCAGAGCGAGTGATCGCGTACGCAAGTCGAACGCTGTCTAACGCGGAGCGTAACCACTGAACGACTGAAAAAAACTGCCTTGCTGTCGTCTGGGCAATAACAAAGTTCTTCTCATATTTGTATGGAAGTCCTTTTCGTGGGGTCACAGACCACCACTCGCACTGCTATCTTCCAAACCTGAAAAAAAAAACGGACGCCTCGCCCTGTGGAGACTACTGCTGCAAGATTTTAACATGACCGTGGTGTACAAGTCTGGCCGGAAGCACAATGACGAAGACTGCCGGTCAAAGGCCTTCGTCGAGGCCGGTCCTGCCAGCACCGGAGGCGATGACGATGTGTGTTTCCTAGGCGCTCTGGATGTTAGCGACATGGCAGCACTGCTACCAGATGACCCTGAACTACGAGCACTCATCATGAACCCAAAGGGGCAAGCGAGTACGATTCCCCGTGCTTTCTTACATATCCTGCCATACGGCAAGGGGTGTCGTACAAGGAGAACTTCGTCAAGAACAACGCAGCGTGGCTGTCAGTTATCCCTTTAAGCCATCGAGAAGAAATCTTCCAAAGATGTCATGACGATTCAACAGCCGGGCACCTTGGCTGCAGCAGGACGCTCGACAGGGTTCGAGAAAATTAACCCTGGCTGAGTCTACTGAAGACCGTTCACTTCTCCACTCAATCATTCCTTCCACGCAGTTTTAGCAAAGCAACAAACCATCGACGAAGCCGTCAGCATTTCTTTATCAGAGTTCTCCCCCGTCCACGCCGTTCCAGCATATCGGAATGGATTTACTTGGCACTTTTCCGCCGCCAACGTCGGGAGACCGCTGGATCATCGTTGCCACAGACTATCTGACGCGATACGCCGAACCGAAAGCCCTACCTTTGGGGTCTTCTGTGGAAGTCGCTAAAATTTTCGTCGAGTCTATTGTCCTCCGGCACGGAGCTCCCGCAGTTCTAATCGGAGGTCGAGGGTCATCGTTTATGGCACAGCTGATGCAAGATATCCTCCGTCTCAGCAACACCAACCATCGGCGAACCATGGAGTACCGCCTTCAGACTAATGGGCTGACGGAACGCCTAAACAAGACCATCGCCGACATGGTATCGATTTACGTAGATGTGGGGCACGAGGCAACCGACGAGGTCCTGCCTTATGTCACGTTCACCTACAATGCAGCGGTTCAAAAGACCATTGGTGTTACACTCTTAGAGCTGGTGCATGGTCGCAAGATGACCACGATACTTGACGCCATGCTACCTCACGAGCCAGCTGGCCGCGGAAGTGACGACGCCAAGGTGGTTGCGCAACGAGCAAAAGTACGCCAGCTCGACCGAGTCTGGATCCAAGACAAGCAACGTGTCGACGCTGAACGCTACAACCTTCGTCGTCTTCACGTTCATTTCCAGCCAAGAAACCTTATGTGGGTACGGACACCGATACGACGTCGCGGCCTCAGTGATAACAGTTTAAAGCGTTTCTTTGGATCAAACAAGGTACTTAAACGCCTGGGAGATCTGAACTAGGAAGTCGTGTTCGACGGAACGCACGCATTAGTGCGACGCCGATCGCGACCCGACCTGGTTCACTTCGTTCGAGTCAACCGAATCTAAGCTCGATAGGGCTGTGGACTTTATGTGTTCGAAATGAATCTTTATATTACCGTTCTTTTTATTTGATTTGCATTTTTTTCCGTCGAAGCGATTCACTTTCTAAAAGTGGGAGTAATGCCGCGCGTGCAGCTGTCCAAGTAGAAGCCCCTCCCTTGGTCGAACAGTTGTCGTCCTTGGCTCATATGCTAAGGGCTCGAGGTTCGATGCCTGGAGCGGGCGCGGCATTTTGTTACTTGTGTAAATGTCGCGTTCTAGTGAATACGACAACATGTTTTTTTTTTTTTCGAGTTTCGAATGTTCTACGCGCCGAACCTTCTACGCCGATTGTTTCAGAAGCCCACGCGTGTACATAAGGGGCTCCGCATGCTGAGCCGCAGTCAGTCTCGTCCCAGAGCTCGATCCCAAGGTTTCGCCGACATCGACGCCTGCGAAGGTAATCTTTTTCAATTTTGTCTTAGGGCACAATTTCGCCCGTTTAAAACACTTAGTTACTCCCAACCCCAAGATTCTCGGACAGGCGAGCGCCGTTACTACTTACGCCATCTATCGGCCGCCGCTGCGCCGGCGCCCGTAACTCAATGGACCAAAGCGATCTTTTTTTATACAAAGAAAACTAATCACTCAATCCCTTTGCACTTTTGTGTCACGTTTTAATACGTTGCCCTCAACCTCCATGAGAATTTTCGTGGTCCTGGGTTCATATTAAGTCTGGCCAAAATGCAACTAACCTTTTACTCATTGGTTCCTATGGCGAACCGCAGAAAAATCATACGTCTTTTCAACATTCGATGCAAACCCTGAGAAAACCACACGATCAATTTAGTTGCATTTTGCTATATATATAGCCAATGTCTCTAGCTCCATGGAAACAGTTTTTATTTTCAAATTACTTAAATTTAAAGTGGATCCCCAGGGCTTTAAATACCAAAAAGAATCCGCAGTTGGTGAGGAGACTCGAGGATTCAGTGGCGTTGTTGCGTTCCTAAATACATTTTTTTAGCAACATATGTAATGTATAACAAAACGGCAACTACACTGAATATTTTCCTAATTGATAAACACAAAACCTAAATGCAGGTTTTTTTTTTTTTTTTTGTTCTTATCGCGTAATTAGCTAAAATACACTATACTTAAAGCGCTGAATAATTAAGGAGTCGAAGCGTTTTTTGATCCAAACTATCTTTTACAAAGTGTCCAAATTTCATTTCACCAGCTATTCCACTTCCAAGAATGGTATTAAAAATAAAAATGCCAAAATGAGTGGGCGTGGTCCAGACACTTTGGCAAACGGGACATGAAGAGTACCATTTATGGCGACATTTAGCACGCTGTTACTGCTAATTAATCAATCTTATGTAGGTTTGCTTCGCGTGCGCCCAAGAGCTTTTGAAGCGGCCCAGTATCTCTTAAGTCATCACAACCTCAGACGTCAAAATCAGGCAAAAAAGGGGTGTGTCCCAGAAATTTGGGCATACGCGCCGCCAATTGTACCATCAATGGCGACACTCAGTACTCTATAAGCCATAATAATGCATCTCCTCCAGTTCTGCGACGCATATGCCCGAGTGCTTTTGAAGCGGCCCAGAATTTATTTAGTTATCGCTCTCCAAAGGTTGCCTCAGACGTCAAAATCGGCCAAAAAGGAACGTACCCCACAAATTCGGGCACACGCCGTCAATTGTTCCATCAATGGCGACACTCAGCAGTCTGTAATTCATTATAAGCAATCTCCTCTAGGTCTATGACGCGTATGCCCGAGTGCTTTTGAAGCGGCCAAGAATTTATTTAGTTATCGCTCTCCAAATGTTGCCTCAGACGTCAAAATCGGCCAAAAAGGGGGCGTTTCCCACAAATTCGGGCATACGCGCCGTCAATTGTACCATCAATGGCGACACTCAGCAGTCTGTAATTCATTAAAAGGAATCTCCTCT
Source organism: Ixodes scapularis (assembly GCF_016920785.2). Lineage (NCBI taxonomy): Eukaryota > Metazoa > Arthropoda > Arachnida > Ixodida > Ixodidae > Ixodes > Ixodes scapularis. Next base: position 154,230 of record NW_024610041.1, read on the forward strand.
AGGTCTATGACGCGTATTCCCGAGTGCTTTTGAAGCGGCCCAGAATTTATTTAGTTATCGCTCTCCAAAGGTTGCCTCAGACGTCAAAATCGGCCAAAAAGGGGGCGTTTCCCACAAATTCGGGCAAACGCGCCGTCAATTGTACCATCAATGGCGACACTCAGCAGTCTGTAATTCATTATAAGGAATCTCCTCTAGGTCTATGACGCGTATGCCCGAGTGCTTTTGAAGCGGCCCAGAATTTATTTAGTTATCGCTCTCCAAAAGTTGCCTCAGACGTCAAAATCGGCCAAAAAGGGGGCGTTTCCCACAAATTCGGGCATACGCGCCGTCAATTGTACCATCAATAGCGACACTCAGCAGTCTGTAATTCATTATAAGGAATCTCCTCTAGGTCTATGACGCGTATTCCCGAGTGCTTTTGAAGCGGCCCAGAATTTATTTAGTTATCGCTCTCCAAAGGTTGCCTCCGACGTCAAAATCGGCCAAAAAGGGGGCGTTTCCCACAAATTCGGGCATACGCGCCGTCAATTGTACCATCAATGGCGACACTCAGCAGTCTGTAATTCATTATAAGGAATCTCCTCTAGGTCTATGACGCGTATGGCCGAGTGCTTTTGAAGCGGCCCAGAATTTATTTAGTTATCGCTCTCCAAAGGTTGCCTCAGACGTCAAAATCGGCCAAAAAGGGGGCGTTCCCCACAAATTCGGGCATACGCGCCGTCAATTGTACCATCAATGGCGACACTCAGCAGTCTGTAATTCAGTATAAGGAATCTCCTCTAGGTCTATGACGCGTATGCCCGAGTGCTTTTGAAGCGGCCCAGAATTTATTTAGTTATCGCTCTCCAAAGGTTGCCTCCGACGTCAAAATCGGCCAAAAAGGGGGCGTTTCCCACAAATTCGGGCATACGCGCCGTCAATTGTACCATCAATGGCGACACTCAGCAGTCTGTAATTAATTATAAGGAATCTCCTCTAGGTCTATGACGCGTATGGCCGAGTGCTTTTGAAGCGGCCCAGAATTTATTTTATTTAGTTATCGCTCTCCAAAGGTTGCCTCAGACGTCAAAATCGGCCAAAAAGGGGGCGTTCCCCACAAATTCGGGCATACGCGCCGTCAATTGTACCATCAATGGCGACACTCAGCAGTCTGTAATTCATTATAAGGAATCTCCTCTAGATCTATGACGCGTATGCCCGAGTGCTTTTGAAGCGGCCCAGAATTTATTTAGTTATCGCTCTCCAAAGGTTGCCTCCGACGTCAAAATCGGCCAAAAAGGGGGCGTTTCCCACAAATTCGGGCATACGCGCCGTCAATTGTACCATCAATGGCGACACTCAGCAGTCTCTAATTCATTATAAGGAATCTCCTCTAGGTCTATGACGCGTATTCCCGAGTGCTTTTGAAGCGGCCCAGAATTTATTTAGTTATCGCTCTCCAAAGGTTGCCTCAGACGTCAAAATCGGCCAAAAAGGGGGCGTTTCCCACAAATTCGGGCAAACGCGCCGTCAATTGTACCATCAATGGCGACACTCAGCAGTCTGTAATTCATTATAAGGAATCTCCTCTAGGTCTATGACGCGTATGCCCGAGTGCTTTTGAAGCGGCCCAGAATTTATTTAGTTATCGCTCTCCAAAAGTTGCCTCAGACGTCAAAATCGGCCAAAAAGGGGGCGTTTCCCACAAATTCGGGCATACGCGCCGTCAATTGTACCATCAATAGCGACACTCAGCAGTCTGTAATTCATTATAAGGAATCTCCTCTAGGTCTATGACGCGTATTCCCGAGTGCTTTTGAAGCGGCCCAGAATTTATTTAGTTATCGCTCTCCAAAGGTTGCCTCCGACGTCAAAATCGGCCAAAAAGGGGGCGTTTCCCACAAATTCGGGCATACGCGCCGTCAATTGTACCATCAATGGCGACACTCAGCAGTCTGTAATTCATTATAAGGAATCTCCTCTAGGTCTATGACGCGTATGGCCGAGTGCTTTTGAAGCGGCCCAGAATTTATTTAGTTATCGCTCTCCAAAGGTTGCCTCAGACGTCAAAATCGGCCAAAAAGGGGGCGTTCCCCACAAATTCGGGCATACGCGCCGTCAATTGTACCATCAATGGCGACACTCAGCAGTCTGTAATTCAGTATAAGGAATCTCCTCTAGGTCTATGACGCGTATGCCCGAGTGCTTTTGAAGCGGCCCAGAATTTATTTAGTTATCGCTCTCCAAAGGTTGCCTCCGACGTCAAAATCGGCCAAAAAGGGGGCGTTTCCCACAAATTCGGGCATACGCGCCGTCAATTGTACCATCAATGGCGACACTCAGCAGTCTGTAATTAATTATAAGGAATCTCCTCTAGGTCTATGACGCGTATGGCCGAGTGCTTTTGAAGCGGCCCAGAATTTATTTTATTTAGTTATCGCTCTCCAAAGGTTGCCTCAGACGTCAAAATCGGCCAAAAAGGGGGCGTTCCCCACAAATTCGGGCATACGCGCCGTCAATTGTACCATCAATGGCGACACTCAGCAGTCTGTAATTCATTATAAGGAATCTCCTCTAGATCTATGACGCGTATGCCCGAGTGCTTTTGAAGCGGCCCAGAATTTATTTAGTTATCGCTCTCCAAAGGTTGCCTCCGACGTCAAAATCGGCCAAAAAGGGGGCGTTTCCCACAAATTCGGGCATACGCGCCGTCAATTGTACCATCAATGGCGACACTCAGCAGTCTCTAATTCATTATAAGGAATCTCCTCTAGGTCTATGACGCGTATGCCCGAGTGCTTTTGAAGCGGCCCAGAATTTATTTAGTTATCGCTCTCCAAAAGTTGCCTCAGACGTCAAAATCGGCCAAAAAGGGGGCGTTTCCCACAAATTCGGGCATACGCGCCGTCAATTGTACCATCAATGGCGACTCTCAGCAGTCTGTAATTCATTATAAGGAATCTCCTCTAGGTCTATGACGCGTATTCCCGAGTGCTTTTGAAGCGGCCCAGAATTTATTTAGTTATCGCTCTCCAAAGGTTGCCTCCGACGTCAAAATCGGCCAAAAAGGGGGCGTTTCCCACAAATTCGGGCATACGCGCCGTCAATTGTACCATCAATGGCGACACTCAGCAGTCTGTAATTCATTATACGGAATCTCCTCTAGGTCTATCACGCGTATGCCCGAGTGCTTTTGAAGCGGCCCGGAATTTATTTAGTTATCGCTCTCCAAAGGTTGCCTCCGACGTCAAAATCGGCCAAAAAGGGGGCGTGCCCACTAATTCGGGCATACGCGCCGTCAATTGTACCATCAATGGCGACACTCAGCAGTCTGTAATTCATTATAAGGAATCTCCTCTAGGTCTATGACGCGTATGGCCGAGTGCTTTTGAAGCGGCCCAGAATTTATTTAGTTATCGCTCTCCAAAAGTTGCCTCAGACGTCAAAATCGGCCAAAAAGGGGGCGTTCCCCACAAATTCGGGCATACGCGCCGTCAATTGTACCATCAATGGCGACACTCAGCACTCTGTAATTCATTATAAGGAATCTCCTCTAGGTCTATGACGCGTATGCCCGAGTGCTTTTGAAGCGGCCCAGAATTTATTTAGTTATCGCTCTCCAAAAGTTGCCTCAGACGTCAAAATCGGCCAAAAAGGGGGCGTTCCCCACAAATTCTTGCATACGCGCCGTCAATTGTACCATCAATGGCGACACTCAGCAGTCTGTAATTCATTATAAGGAATCTCCTCTAGGTGTATGACGCGTATGCCCGAGTGCTTTTGAAGCGGCCCAGAATTTATTTAGTTATCGCTCTCCAAAAGTTGCCTCAGACGTCAAAATCAGCCAAAAAGGGTGCGTTTCCCACAAATTCCGGCATACACGCCGTCACTTGTACCATCAATGGCGACACTCAGCAGTCTGTAATTCATTATAAGGAATCTCCTCTAGGTGTATGACGCGTATGCCCGAGTGCTTTTGAAGCGGCCCAGAATTTATTTAGTTATCGCTCTCCAAAGGTTGCCTCAGACGTCAAAATCAGCCAAAAAGGGTGCGTTTCCCACAAATTCCGGCATACGCGCCGTCAATTGTACCATCAATGGCGACACTCAGCAGTCTGTAATTCATTATAAGGAATCTCCTCTAGGTGTATGACGCGTATGCCCGAGTGCTTTTGAAGCGGCCCAGAATTTATTTAGTTATCGCTCTCCAAAGGTTGCCTCAGACGTCAAAATCAGCCAAAAAGGGTGCATTTCCCACAAATTCCGGCATACACGCCGTCACTTGTACCATCAATGGCGACACTCAGCAGTCTGTAATTCATTATAAGGAATCTCCTCTAGGTGTATGACGCGTATGCCCGAGTGCTTTTGAAGCGGCCCAGAATTTATTTAGTTATCGCTCTCCAAAGGTGGACTCAGACGGGAGAGGCCCTTTCGAGCGCACGACACTAGCCGGCCTCCAGGTGAGGCGCTTCGTGTAGAACCTGCCAGGTGGCGCTGGTGTTCGATTCCGGAGCACTCCTGCTAGCGAAGCTCGCGCCAAGCGTAGCTGTTTTTGATATTAGCGGTTCATTAGTGTTGCCTTTGAATGCTTCATGGGTGTTTCAACGTGTATGAATAAATTGGTTAAAGCTTACTTCCACAATTTAGTGAAAACTGGGGTAACCAGTCTTGCATGCTGGCGCGTAGCGCTGCGCATCCGTCTTCTTTCTCTTCGCTTTCATTGCATAGCGACAAAACTCGAACCTATGTAATCACAATGCCATGCACTTGATAATCACAAAAACAAATTGCAAAAACGACCATAGACACTACAGAAACCATCCGAGAACGTACGCGACGCCATATCCCATGTTACAGTAGCCATGTCCTCCGGATTTCGACAACAGAGCCACTCGCGGCAGTCTGCACTTCTGGCTTCACACGGCCGATGGGACGCCGCCGACATTTTTTCCACTGCCCCTATATTCTGGTTCAGTGTAACTAGAGCGCCGACGTTAGAACGCGCGACTCGAGAGCGCTGCGATAGGAGCGCGCTTGCCATTAGAGTGCACGTCACAAGAGCGCATGACCAGTAGAGCGCATGTCACGAGATTGATTACCTTGTCCGAAAAAGAAGCTTTATTGTACGCAAACACTTTAAAGCACACAGAACCACCTGACGACCGATCGGCTGGGTGCAGGAGCCGAGATTGAATGTTATTTCGAATGGTGAAGTTGTGTACATTAGGAAGTGACTTCCAACTCAACCATAACCACATTTTCTGACTTCCATGTTTGCGAAGCGCTGCTCAACAACACAAGGTGCACCTCACTAGACTGTTTCTTTCTACCACACAAACTTGTGGTGTAGTGGAAAGTCATCACTTGGGCCACTAACTTTAGCGCGTCGGTGTCGTATTGGCCCTCACAGCATTCGCAAACACGTTATGAAAGTGCGTCACACACCGCTAACAAATAAATGCGCCCCGCAAACTCAATAATGAGCGGCCGCACCATCGACGTCTGTCCTGAGCCGGCTCTGCATGCCATTCGTGCCTTCTTTTTCTGGACAGCATCTCCGTCGCAGTGCACACCGATGTTGCGATCGCCGGAGTACGGTAGACTTGCCGTGTAGTTTCCGCTTCTTTTTTGTTGCGCGAGCGCTTGCTGCAGCCCAACGCACCACCGTCTTCCATAGCTCCACTGCAAATCGCGGTCGTCTCAACCACCAGCATGGTCGAAACCGGCGTGCGACGTCCTTCTGTGGCGTAGGTGCAGCCCATGTATAGTACAATGGTTTGTTTTAGGCTTCATCTAGCAGTCTGAAGAGTCTAGGACATTTCGGTGCTCGAAATATTTGGTGTGCGGAGTTTTTGTTGCATGGTCGTGGAACACAAAGCGACGCAAAGAATCGCTTTTGTCCTTATTTTACGATTATTTTTTGCCCGAACTTCAATAAAAAATGTCATCTTCTCTTTCTGCTCGACTTTTTAGCAGATACCACCGCCCCACGGGGGTTAGAGCATGTGTTTCTCGCCTCCGACCACAATGAATAAACTTGCACCCCCGTGTAGCGTCTTTTGGAAAGCCGGGATCAGGGACTGCAATGGTGCTCGACGATTCCTCAGGGGCGTTGCTAGCAACGCCGATTAGTTCACAGAGCAGTGAGCACACGCGTTTTGTAAATAAAAGGGGCCCACATTACCCTTTGTGCGTGATTACATTTCTTTTGAAGGCAGCTGGCCTCAGACTTTATTACATATACGACAACTCACTTGTGATACGTGGCCGTTATAGTATTTGGGAGGGCTAGAAACTGGCATTCTTTCCGGAATATATTATTATCAAGCCAAGCATGCGAATAACTTCATATGCGTAGGCTTATGCACGCTACATACCTATCATCCAGACATAATTATGACAAATCTTAATAAAGATGTCCTAGACGTATATTCTAACCTTTAAAATATTAAAGCATGCTATTGCCAGAAATGACGGGCCGTTTACACCGAAATATCCGTGTACCTTACGTCTTCTATGAACATGTCCTCACAGGATCACACAGGCCAATAATTGCTTGATTACACGTATCGTATATTTTCATTAGGGGGAAAAACATAGTCAAATAAAACATCTCGATAATTACATCCCTTATATTGGGTCCGGACATTTCGTCGAACGCCGTTTCATCGAACACCGTTTCATCGAAGCCGTTTCATCGAACACCGTTTCATCGAACGCCGTTTCATCGAACGCCGTTTCATCGAACGCCGTTTCATCGAACGCCTTTTCATCGAACGCTGTTACAGCCTGCAATATTTTTGCAATTTATTTTGATTTTTATACACAACGTCATCTAATTCTCCATTTTTTTAAATCACAGTATGCAGTGACGAGATAAGTTCCATTGTGAACATGTCCTGCTTCGAGCAGAAAGCCTCCATGAAACAATGACCCCTCTTCATGTCACATGAAACAATTAAAAATGAGACAGAAAAAAAACAACAAAAGAAACAGAAAGCACGATGTGCTTTCTGGGAAGCGGGTAGTGTTTTATTGTTTGACAGCGTGTACCTGTAACCTTGGGTTATGTGAGGATCCGAAAGGGTGACAGAGTACACCCAGGGCTTTACTATTGTCTGGTGCGTGTTGGCCTTCCTAAGAAAGCGTCCTGAAGATGATTCATAATAGGCAAAAGGGTCGGTAATAAAGTTGACAGTGAAGGTGAGGTGGTTCCAGTCCAGGTGTAGCCCGAAACCATGTTGGCTGACACTTTGTGCAGCTTTTGACTCTGTAGAGTTTGAAAACTAAAAAAAAAAAAAGCAGAAACGTTCAATCTGAGCATAAAGCTGATAATCAGAGTATCATTATATTTTATTTCGTGTGCTCTCCTGGCAGAGCATCGTTTTATTATAAGCGTGCTGCCCTGGCAGTTAAATGCTTTTCGTGAATAAACCTTCAACTAAGCGTAAGTGTGCAAATGAGCTGGTGTGAATGGCACATTACCGAAACCCCCGGACAGCCGGTAAAAAAAACGACAGACGTTCAAAAGTGTTTTAAGTGTCGGTCCTTTACCTCCAGTATCATGTTTTCTGACAGGCACATGAGTAAAACTTTTCAGTAAGTCGCATACCCATTTGTTTTTATACCAATGGTTTTTATTTCTAGTAATTTGGCTCCACCCTAAAGACTGTTTCTTAAGTGACTACCTTAGTCTTAACAAATGTAAGGTAAAACATCTACAAAGCACTGTTATGCCTCAAAACTCGATACAGAGAAACTCGATGAAACGGCCCTAAGCGATTCGATGAAACGGCGTTCGATGAAATGGCGTTCGATGAAATGTCCATTCATTCGATGAAACGGTGTTCGATGAAATGTCCGCTAGCCGTCCGCAATGCCTGCTGGAAAGCTCAGCTATTTGAACTTACAAACGTGTATTTACACAAAAATATCCATGCAGCAAAAAGTCTCTGCACCGAAAAGTCCGTGCTCCGAAATGTCGGCACCGAAACGACCTACACCGAAACTTCCTACACTGAATTGTTCGGATCCCCAGTCTGAAGAATCCAACAACCTTGCGAATAAAGACAGAGCCATTTGACTCTCTTTGTATCTTTCTAAATTTGTAAAACGCCAAGTATCCGGGTTCATCAGAGATTTAAGCCATAACTGCAGCGACTGGCGGCTTCATAATAATATATAAAAACAAAACTTATGCAATCTTTCACAAGAGCAGTCGTTGACACAGGGCGCTCTCCCACTACCCCATGCCTCCCGCGCTTGGAAATATTGAATTAAAAAAAAAAAAAAAAAAGAAGCAATACTGGAACGGGGTGAGTGTGATTCATGCTGAAAGCGAGGAAGGGGGAGGGGGGGGGGGTGCACTTATCATTCTTCTTTGTTCAGTATACCAGGAACTCTGTGATAACGTTATTCCCGTTCAAGGTTTTCGAAACGCACAATGGGTCGCTTTAGAGCCTGCTTGCGGAATTCCTTCGGGTCGCTGAGGTGGGGCTTGATGGAAGTAGGACATCCGGACGCTACAAGCTGTTCCAGCAGATGCACTGCTGTGAGGGTTTCATATGACTTCTCGCTCCTTGGCGCGCATCGCTGCGCCAAATCCGAATGCCACGTGTCACTTTTCCCAGCACTGAGTCACCTCCGATGTCTCATGGTATCGAGGCGCTCGAGGGGGAAGGGGGGGAGAGGAGTCGCCACTGCGTTCTTTCTTGTGTTTGGGTTCAATGTTTGAAGCCCAAGTCTGTAAATAACGGGGAGGCTTGGGAGAAAGCTTCGAAAACCAGACAGCTTTTTGTGCAAATTTCCCCCCCCCCCTTTTTTTTTCTCGCTCAGAAAAAAAGAAAAGAAAAAGAAGGGAGATCATTTAATGGTGCGACTTTTGCCGACGGTGCACGCGCGCAAAAGTACATGTCAATCGCAAAAGTGTTATTTATAAGATAAAGTACACAGGAAAGTGATTGTCGCTTTAGATGTCATTATAATTGGTTTTAGTAGTGCACCCATACAGTAGCCTAACCACATAGTTTTAACCCAACTACGTGAAAACGATCAGTTCTTTTGTTGACCCGTTCAAGACAGGCAGTTGTTGAAATATTTTAGCAAAGAGAAAACCGGGTATCGGCGCAAATGATAATCTATACGCAAACCCGAGCCCCTGAGACTTCAACAGTGCCTCCGGTATATGTGTGCGTGTGTTCACCTCGATTAGAGAAGTCATTCCAGATATAGTCACGGCAGTCCGGAAAGTCGAAGTGCTTCCGTCGCATTCCAATTAATGCTCGGAGCCTTTATTCTTGGCTGTAGGTATAGGTAAGGTTAGCTCGCACCTCACGCGTGAACCTAAGAACAAACGATTCCGTCAAAGCATTTTATGCTGCACAGGTTACGCCACCTCAGCTTATCAGATATCAGTGATACATTACAATAGACTTGAGTAGCTCTTGCTGTGTTGCAACTTACAAGCACAAGTAGAGAATTAAAGAAAAAAATATTATCTTCTTTTTTTATTAAAAACGAGCTTGCGAGAGCACGGTTATGGTCTCATCTCATATGTTCCGCTGTAGTACAGCATGGCGGCACCACTGATTCAGATACTTTGGAGTTACTAGCGCATCGTAAAACCTCGTTGTCATCGGCGGCTTCCTGAACAAGGTTGCGGCATGACAGTAATATATTATATTGCGCCTACATTGCACTGTTTGCAACAGCAGACTGATATTTCATTATCGACAAGCAAACTCTACCTGCAAAAATTAAATGTAATACGAAGAGAATGCCCATAGTTTTAGTAATCAGTAATTTGTAATGTGATATAATTAAATTTTAGTGATTTTTAAGAAAGGAATCGGTAATGTAAAACAGTTAGTTTTGGAAAATGCTTTTGCCATCTCTCGCCTAGAAATCTCAAGAGGGCGACTGTACTGAAGTGATTAACCATTTCGAGAAGAGATAATGAGTTGAGAAAAATTAACGCAATATTGCGTTTGACGGGTGAACTTGTACTTTAAACTTTCGTTTACGGAAAGGTGGAGTTCTAGTCACCGGTGTGGCCACGCGATATATGACGTCTAAACGCGGCACTGGTCACTAGTAGGATCTCAAAACGCAATATAAAAATGCAAGGAACCGAAAAAAAAAAAGAAAAAAAAAAGGCTCTGCTTCGTATTATGGATTTTTGCAGATCTCAATATTTGGAGTTTCGGTCAAATTTCAAAACAAAAACAACGGTCTGACAGCCCCCAGAACTGTTTATTTCAACGTGTGTCCCATTTAGGCAACACCAGGTGGGTTGGGGTAAAAGCACCGGACATGTTAGAGTACGCACGCTGGCATGAATTCCCGTCCCGTAAACACTCTTTTTAAGGCTCGCCACTTCCTCTTCATGTACCCAGGGTCACAATACACTCTGTAGTACCGTATTTTTCGGTCTATATAAGTTTAAAAGTTGGAAATTCACCCGATGCGGACTATCTACAGGTGCGGACAATACAATGATGTAATTTTTCTAGATCCTTCACTATGACAATCGTGAAGGATTTTATGAGTAACGGACTATACTAATGTTGATTTACGTACGATAAAGCTTCATCGTGAGCTAATACAGTAGGCGTTTGTCAAGGTCTGCTGAGTATGATACTTTTTACGTTCGGACTAGGTGCTAAGTGCGGGCTTTGCACTGGGTGCCGTTTGTGTACCGGGTGCGGACTATCTAAGCAAGCACTTTTATTTTTGACGCAAAATATTTCCGGGTCCGGGCTATAGTCCGGAAAATGCGGTAGTTCCTTCGAACTCTAGGCTTCTTGGACGATGGCCCTTAGCCTATGCCCATCCTCACATGGCCTTGGGTCACTTTACATGGACGGCAGAAGCAGTCAAATGCTCGGAGTAGCCAAGCATGCTTATCGCAAAACAAAACAAAAATTCAGAGACAAAACCGAGAGGCTAGGCTCTGAAATGCTGCAGAAAGGAGAGTTCGGTTTCGGGCGCTTCTCTGGTATCGCCGGAGGAAAGGGGTCGCTGTGCCTCCCGCCGCAAATCGCCCATTATGCGCTTAGCTTGGCTTATCTGGCCCCGAGAGCAGCGACCCCTTTCCTGCAGCAACAAAAGGAGTCTCCCCGCCGTCAAGTCAACTGTGGGAGAGGAGGAAATGGGAAGTGTGGCGAGGGGAACTTTTTTCGGGTTGAAAAATATTCTGCAGGTTGGTCTTTGAGCGCCGCGTGGTGGGAAGTTTTGAAACTAGCCCGAATGTCTCGGAATCTTGGCCTTGAGTTATTCCGCCCCTCATCATTTGTCATTCGTGAAAATATTTTCTAGAAGAAACCAGAGCTCATGTCCGTTCTTATTTCTAGTCGGGAGACTTCTTCATTCATTCTGCAGTATTCCCTCGTTAGATATGACAGAGGAAAACACACATAACACAGACACACGCACACACACGTACAAATCATACCGGCAGAAATGCTGTGTTCGAGAGCCGATCACGTAAAGAATTGATGAAAGTTAATGACGTTGACGTCAGTTGAAATACATTGAAGGGACAGCGAAAACTGTCGGCGGCTGCGCAGATCGCCAAAGTAATTTGATGGGGAGTGGCGCGTTGTAAAGCCCTGTTGCCGTTTCAAAGACACCGACAGCGTAGTGGAAAAGGCCGCGGAATATCCTTAAAGGCCGACGACCAGACTCGATATTCTTCAAGGCAGAAGATCGTCCTGAGCATGCGGGAGGAGGAAACCGTCAACCGTGGACAGTGTAGAAGGGGGAGAAGAGGAAGCGAAGGGAAAATTGGAAGGCGCGTGGAATAAATGATTTTTAACTGCCGAAGTAGGTCCTCACCGCATGCTCGCGAAACGGCATGCTCTCTTTAGAACTCGTAAAATTGGGGGATCTTTAACCTCTTGGACTTTTTGAGTGAGACTGGTTTGGCAGACCGTCTTTGACCGAATACCGCACGCCGCAAACAGTAAGGTTGTTAAACTGAAACCCACACTTGTGCCAAAGCCCCATCACAATATTGGACTGGTTTAAAAATTACGAAAAATAAAAAGCGCAAAAGACAAGGACAAGAGGGAGACAAAATTAAAATTGAAAATTTCCACACTATCTCTTTTAGCCACCTACGGCTGCTCCCCTATCCATAAGCCGGGTAGCGACTCGCCCCGTACAGGAGGCCAACAATTCTCCCGGCTTTCCCTTTCCCTTTCTGGACCTCATAAAACAACAACAACAAAATTAACACTCGTCTGCTTATAATTAGGAGCCTGTCAGTCTATCCTGAGACAAAGATACAGGCTCTCAATGCAGTGTCCGCTGAAAGCGAGGCCTCTGCACGGGGCAACCCGGAAAAACGCTAATAGGTCTTCCTTTGTCTAATGATCTGCTGATTTCCTTTCTCCTTCCATCTTCTCTGGCTTCTCTGGCTTCTCTTAAGAATTATTTCGCCAACCATGCGTTTGGCGGAATAATTCTTCAAGGTGCCAGTTGAAACGCGTGCTTTGTCCTGCCTACGGTCTATAGTACATATTGCTTTCCTTTTACCCCTGAAACGGAATATAGGCGTGTCTAGCAACCCTTCTCTTCCCCCAAAAAGGTGAAAACGAGAAGTGGATGGGCCCCGTACATCATTGAAGTTGAACTGACTATGATTGGCTAGAACAGGAGGAGGGTAGTCTTGGTGTGGTGACATTGGACAATTTGGCAGCCTATGGAATCGCTCAGATTTTGACGTACCCCTGCAAACAAGCCTAGGTTTACTGCATGTAGACAGTGTTGATTTCTTCTTTCCATCTCTGTCTTCTTTCTTATCGCAATCCCGCTCTCTACCTCCCTCTCAGCATCTCTCTCCCTATTGGAAAAACCAGCATGAAAATCAAACTGGTCAAGCTGGTAATTAAGGTGGTCAAGCTGGTAATCAAGGTGGTCAAACTGGTCAATGTGGTAATTAAACTGGTTTAGCTGGCAATCAAGCTGGTTTAAGCTGGGCAAGCTGGAATTTAAGCTGGTCAGTCTGGTCTAAGTAAAAACCAGCATGGTCTCACTCGAATCTGGTTTTAGATTCAATCTGGTGTAGCTGGGAGCCAGTCTGGTCTTAACTGGTCAAACTGGTTTTCCATGGAGCCAATGTGGTCAAGCTGGGAGACGAGCTGGTCATGCTGGGAGACAAGCTGGTGAATCTGGTCGAAATAATAATCGTGGTGGTCAAGCTGGTCATGCTGGGAGCGCGCACGCCAAGGTCGGCTAGAGATAGCCGAACTGGCATTGCTGGGAGCGCGCGCGACAAGGTCGGCTGCTGGAACGAGGCCACGTCCTGTTCTTTGTCCTCTCGTTTTTGGTAGACCACCGGGCGCGTCAGGCGCGCTGCAAGCTACCTTTGTGTGCGAGAAAAGAGAGAGAGAGAGAGAGAGTGGTAGAAACGGAGAATCGAAGACGCGTTTGGATAGCTTGGGCAGAGGGCAGATCGAAGGGACGGCTGTGTGCGCGTTGTTTGGAGACTAGTTGAACGACGGTGCAAGCGAAGCGGGTTTTGAGAAGACAGCGAGCGGCAGTCCGTTCAGTGCGGGAAGATGTCAGACGTCCCGACTGCGGCGTCGCTTCGTGTCTTCGAACGTGTGTGTGCCCAAGAATGACGGCGGTGCCGAGGAGTATCGCCAATGCCATCCAAGCCACACGGATTTCCTCGCCTCTGCCGACCACGCAAGTTGCCGCTTCGCCCCCATCGCTGGCGGGACCCAGGTTCGCTTCTCTCGTCCGTGTAGTATTTTCGTCTGCTATTGCCTGTTTTTGGCCTGTGTCTAGTATTTTTTTCGTGTTGAGAGATAAGCAATCTGGTTTTATTAACATTGTAGACAATTTGCACCGAGAATCTGTGCGTCGGTTAGTACTGTGTCAGCGCCGAGGATGTGTAGCATTTGAGTTCATGTGAGGCTGCCGCAAGTACGAAAATAATAAATTGGATGCCGAGTTGGCTTTTCTGACGAGCTTGGCTTTTTTATTCTGTGTATTAATTTAAACAGGTTAAACTGGTTGGGAAGTTCACCAGCATGACCAGTTTAACAGCATGACCAGCATGCCAAACTGGGCATGCTGGGGCAATAACCCAGCTTGAAGCTGGGACCAGATCAACCATCATGACCAGTATGACCAGATCAACCAGCATGACCAGCATGCCAAGCTGGGCATGCTGGGGCAATAACCCAGCTTGAAGCTGGGACCAGCTTAAGCTGGTTTTTTCAATAGGGCTCTCTCTCTGTCTTTGTCTCTTTCGCTCTTTTTTTTATTTTCGCCTTTTTTTTCGATCGTTCTTACGGCCCATCGAACCAGTAAAATTTGTTGTGCACCGATACCGGTCAGTCGGGCGACTTTTCTCCGAGTGCGGTTGTTGCTGCAGGAATCCGAGAGTCGAGGATAAGTTACATAACCTAAAGCTTCCTGGAGGGAAAGTGAAATACGATATCTACCGTGCTTGTCAAATCAGAGTCGAGATTGGGATTATTCAGATTTTGTATCAACTCCGGAATGTGCAACTCGAAGCATTCGCGAACCGTTGATCCAGCAAACGCCGAGTCACCGGTACTAAGATCAACACATTTCAAAAATTTCCTTGTAATTAAATTACGGTAGGTTGTTTTTCTCTTTCTAAAGACTACCTAAATAACTTTTTTTCTAGGTAACCAAAGTTTCTTCTCATACACGATGGCGATGGGTGGCTGGGCCATGCGGCAATAGAGCCTCGGGAGCACATGTGGTGCGCTCTGACGGCTTGAATTGAGTCACCAGAGCCGTAGCCTTTGTCGTCTGCGAAGCTACTTGGAACAAAGTATACAGCAAGGAACTTGGTTTTCATAAAGACCTATGTTTCGCCAATTTCGCGATTTCAAATAAATGACAAAATATTTGTTCCTCAAATAATAATCGCTATGGTAAGGACTACGCCACGGATCACAAAAATCTGCGTGTTGAAATAATGGCGAAACTGGTTGATCTCCGAGTTGTACGTGAAGCACCGCAATCTCAACAGAGCACGCCAAAGTTGGCTTAATCGCAAACTATACCTCAGAATTAAGAAAAGAAAAAATTGCATAGCTTTTCTTACTCCCATCTCCTGTCCCAGGGCCCGCCATAGCTCAGATATGGTTTCAAACTTCTACCATGCTCAGTATAAACAGCATCGAACTGGTTTTTCGCAAGGTAATTACTTCACAAGAGGGAACCATGGGAGGACGCCACCAAAACTTCTCGCCGCTAATACACCTTGGGGAAATTGACTTTATACGTCAACTCAGTTTTCCCGCTAAATTTAAAGGGAAAATGTACGTTTTTCCGCTCCAGTTTTCCTGCTGTATTTAGCGGGAAATTGACGTCACGTGACGTACACAAAAATTTATTTGCCCGCTATGTTTAGCGGGAAAATTAACACCTTGGAACGGTACTTGAATGCTGCTCAAAAGTGGACCAGAGCATTGTGCGAGCACTTGATTTAGGCTGGTGATAATCAATGGTTCCGCAAACATTCGCGTAGTGGCCCGTGTCCAATCGCGACAATGACCATAATAGCCGCACTATAACAATACCTGCAACTCAGCGCGTTTCCTGTGCTTTGCCAACCCCAGCGCGTGGCTATGATCAACATTGGCAGCATATAACCGGCTCAAGATCACGTGACCGCTTGTTCTGGCTGCGAGTTGAGGGGGTAAACGCTGCTTGTAATTCTTTAATTTTTTTTTTTTTTTTTTTTGTGCGGCGTTTATTGCGTGGGGTGAAAAACGAACGCGGGTTTCATCTCTCATAGAGGTCGGGGACTCTAGCGGTATTCGCGAAAAATACAAAAAAATTGTTACGCCTCTCCTTTAACGCATGCAGTCACTGAATTGTTGCATTATACCTCAGCCGCATTGTAAAATGAAAGTAACTTCCATCGAATGGCATTGTGGGGTCGGCAAACAAGCTCGCGGCGCTCGTATAGTCATTGGGGATTGCGAGCTGATTCAATTCAATAATATCATTTAATAAAAATGCATAAACTGTTTCCTGTGTCAGGTGTTCTAATCTTACTTACAGCTTACAATCAACTAATCCAATTCCTTCTGGGGGCTCGAGCTGCCTTAAAGCATTACATAATTTCTTTTTCATTCAATGTTGCAATTATCTTGGGACAGCTTGAATGTTGCCACGCATATTTACAAATGTCGATAAAACCCCACACTGATAACTGCGAAGAGGCTGCTTCCAATATATCACGAGATTAAAGAAACCGAGAGCAGCTTTCTCTTCGCGTGCTTCATGACCAACAAAGCCCGCAATTAAGTTATTTCTCACCTGTCGACCGTTCCCATCCGAACTACAGAACTCTCCTTATATGTCGAGAAAGTGAGGTCTATCAAAAATCGACCAGTGTCATAGTTGACTAGTTGCCACAGGTGTTACTCACACCGTATAGCAGGCATTGTTCCACGAATCCACGTAAATGCCGCATTATCATGAGAACACAAAAGATCCAGACAAAAGAAGTGGCAGAAGTGTGGGACGAAAGGCTTAACGTTGTAACCCCATATGTTGCTCGTGTGCGCTATTCGTTGGTGACTGCATTTTTTTCATTTCCCTTTTCTTCTGAAATATCTCGGCTTTCGTTTTTGAGACAGTCAGCAACCCACACACAGCATAAATTCACAAAAATCGGAGCCCGCATCAGGGAAGAAAAGGTCGCTACCGGAGCCGGTTCATTGAAATCGTTTGGGGAGCTGCGGCACTGCACTGTGGCCCCGCGGCTAAGGGATAATTGTAAACATAAATTTGGTACTTTCAACCTGGGTAACGCGTTGTATACTTCGTTCACAATATTACTATGGCTGCACTTGTCAATCTTCACTCATTCCCATCATTCCATGATTGTGTGAAACTGGTAATTGACTATCAGTGAATTATTGTGTGTGTGTTTTCCCCTTTTTTATGGATAGTAAAACAAATGAAACAGACTATCATGACCACATTTTATTTAACAGGCTTGTTAACGACAGCCTTTCCTTGCAAAAAAATATGGTTACCTGTTTTCATTTAAATGCTCGAAGTGTAAGAAACAAGTACGACGACATAGATGTATTTCTAGGTTCTCTCGACCACAAGTTTGATGTACTGGCCTTTTCAGAAACTTGGTGTATTAATAGCAATGACGCCGTTCATCTTGAGGATTATAGATGTGAGGGAGTATACCGTACTGATCGAAGGGGAGGAGGCGTTTCCCTTTATTTTCGCAATAACCTGCCCTACGAGGTTATACCTGAATATTCAAAGGTCAATGACTGTTGTGAATCACTTGTCGTGAAATGTGCTGGATCTGTAATTTCTCTTATGTACTGCCCCCCTTCTGGATTGGCAGCTGATTTTGTAAACTTTATCGACCAATTTCTTGAATATGTTGGTTTATTAAACATACCGGTTGTATTGACTGGTGACCTCCATATAGATCTACTGTCCCCAAGTCCTATGTGAAGGCTTTTTCTGGATGTTGTACAGACATTTGGATGTGAAAATGTCATAAGCGCTCCAACACGAATTACGTCAAGTTCCCAAACATTAATGGACGTATGTATTACTAGTTACCCAATTCAAAATCTGACTGCTGGTATTTTAACGTGTGATCTTAATGACCACCTACCAATATTTTGTTTTTTGCCATGTATGAAAAAAAGACAAATAATTCCGCTCAAGGAATTCCAGTTTTACAGAGATATATTAACACCGATAGCATAAACTATTTTTATACTATGGTATCAAATCGAAATTTGGCTGATGTTCACAACGAAAGTAATCCTAATATATCGTACGATTTATTTTTAATTAAAATAAAACGCTGCTATGACTTGGCATTTCCATTGAAACCTGTCTGTAAGCACAAAAAGTCTAGGAAACCATGGATAACGCCGGATCTTTTCAGAAAAATGAATAAAAGAAACCAACTCTACCATAAATTTATCAAACTAAGGGATGAAGGTTTATTTGTACAGTACAAAAAAAATAAGAAATAGATTAGCAGAAGACGTTGAAAGAGCAAAACTACGTACGTTATCACGAACAGAAATTTGCGGCTATTTCTAATGATCCCAAGAAAATATGGAAAGAAGTGGGCAGCCTCATTTGTCAGCCAGCCAGTAGATTACCGATAGATATCACTGTTGGCGGTGTTATATATGCAGGTGCAGCACTGTCAAACGAATTTAACTCCCATTTTCTAAGCTCGGGCGGGTCGCTTTCTTCTCATCTGAACGCGAACACTAATATTACTTCTTATCTTTCGGTTGCAGAAACAAATTCCATTTTTTTTTCACCGATTGCTGAAGGGGAAATTATCACTTTGTTACAAGCCTTAAACAATACTTTGTCGGCAGGCCATGATGACCTAAAACCGGCGCCGATTAAAGCTGTGTCTCGACTGATTAGTGCGCCTCTGACTCATATTTCCAACATTTCTTTATCTCGAGGAATCTTTCCTGATAAAATGAAGGTCGCTAGAGTGTGTGTTTTGCATAAAGGTGGGTCATTGCATGATATGAATAACTATAGGCCCATATCGGTACTACCATTGTTTTTGAAAATCCTAGAACAAGTCATCAATGGCAAATTGGTATGTTATCTAGCTAAGAAGAGCTTAATTGCGCAACAGCAATATGAGTTTCAGAAGAAAAAGTCTACAGAAATGGCGTTATTAAACATAAAAAATAAATTAGTCGATAATTTTGAAAACCAGTTATATATACAATCGGTGTCTTTCTAGACTTTCGAAGAGCTTTCGACTCCATCAAACATGATGTGCTTCTTCAAAAACTAGCATTCTACGGAATAAGAGGTATCCCATTAGACTTAATTCGAAACTACTTGTCGCATCGCTTACAATACACTGTCATCAACGGCTTTCAATCTGACCTAAAGCAGAGTAAGTATGGTGTTCCCCAGGGGTCAATTTTAGGTCCGTTGCTTTTTCTTTTATACATAAATGACCTAGTTAACATAGCACAAACTCCAGATATTATATTATAAGCCGACGACACTAATGTGTTTTTGCAGATAAAAATCCTAATAGGATTGAGAACATGGTAAACACTTGGCTCGAACGATTATCACTGTGGCTACAGCTAAATCAACTAGAATTGAACATCAGTAAAACAAAATACATTATCTTCAAGTCGAGGAATAAAGCATATGATCATGATATTTCAATAAAATTCCTAACCGATATAATTGAGCGAGTGCCCTCTTACAAATTTTTAGGTGTGTGGTTTAAGGAAACGCTAAACTGGTCATGTCACATAAACTATGTTTGTGGTAAAATATCTAGATCAGTTGGTATTCTGAATAGAATTAAGTACCTCCTCCCCAGCTGACTCAAGCGTCAGTCGTCTTACAGTCTTGTTCACTCACATCTTCATTATTGTCTGTTAGTTTGGGGGTCCACTAAAAAAAGAAATCTTAATAAACTCGTTATTCTTCAAAAAAAAAGCAGTTCGCTGTATCGAAAACTTACCTTCTAGAGAGCATACCGCCCCTTATTTTTCAAAGTTTTCCTTATTGCGTGTTGAACAACTTTTTATTGTTAAATTTGCAATAGAAATATATAAAAATATCAAAAATGACCAAGCCGCATTTCAGGAGCAGTATCCTCGTAAAAAAAAACAAATATAATTTCAGAGAAGAAAAATATGTCAAACCAAAGACGAAAACGAATTATGGAATACAAAGCTTGGAGTATCGGGTGCCTGAATTTTTAAACAGATATCGGGAGATTGAAGCAATGATTATAAGTGCTTTGTCGTTTTATAGCTTTAAAAAAAGTGCAAAAAAATTACTTCTTATCAGACTCTCCTTAGTGATAATTTGTGCCTGTCATTCTGTCATTTTAAATTTGTTGTGTATTTAGTATCGTATAAAGTGATAATTTTTGTATAGGCAGTTATAAATGTTTTGCATGGACAATTACGTGACCGCTTTTGATATGTCCGTCGTTGATTAGTTATTTTATGCATTTTCTTTATCGTTATTATTTTTTCTTCTCTCTTCTGCTGAGTGATGTGTAGGGCTGGGGGAGCCTCGTCAGGCGGCGTTAGATCGCCTTTTGCTTCCTCAGACCAGACGCAAAGTATGAATAAAGATATTATTATTATTATTATTATTATTATTATTATTATTATTATTATTATTACAGAAGAAGAAGAAGTCTCATGGTTCGGAAGGCCATTTCACCGCTGTGAAATATTTGCCTCGTCTCTCTATGGCTTCTTCGAAGTGAGGCTCCTGGCGACAATCTTCCATCTACACCAGGTGGGGAGATCGTCTGGGGCGACTACTCAGTCCACTGCAAGTCCACCGTTATTCTGCCGATGGTTGGTCTCATTCTGACGAGACCACTTGCGGACTAAAGCACATACGCCTCTCCGCTGAATTCGTCTTCAACCAGACTTCTACGCATCATCATCGGCGCCTTCTTCAATGTTTGTGTTGTGGTCTCTGCATGCGTAGTTGTGTGCCTTCAGGTTTGTTCCGGTGAGCCCGTACGTTCATATTCCAACCTTTGCATCTTCTTCCTCTTCGCTGTCTCTTGTCAACTGGGTATCCCGTTCTTCATTATGTCCCCACCTCCTGCCTGCGGCGTGTGTGGCGTGTGTGTGCCGACGGATGGTAGATGTATGAAGTGCATGGAGTGCAATAGTTCTCTTCACTTGGGTCAATGTGCCGGGATTGCCGAGGCTACCTTTACGACGATGGGAGCAGCCAAACGAGAAAAGTGGCGCTGCAAGACCTGTCGCAGCAGGGACAACCGCACGGGCGCTGGAAACGTGGAGGCTACATCTCAGGATGAACCTCACCCTTTTTCCGCCCAGCTAACATACGTCAACGAAAAGCTAGACGTGCTGCTGTCGTTAAAACAAAGCGTTGATTCGCTTCTCACGCTTCCAGCGAAGGTCGATGCCTTGTTGGCCTTAATACCCACCGTTGAGTTGCTGCGGACAACCGTCCAAGAGGTCCAGGATTCCGTTGTCTTCCTGAGTGCTCAGTACGACTCGGTTCTCACTGAAATCACTGAGCAAAAAAAAGTAACCAAAGACCTTGGGGCGGAAGTCCAGTCACTCCAAAACACAGTAAAGGAGCAGGCAAATGCTATTCACCTGCTTCAAGCAGAACTGAATGACGCCGAGCAACAACATCGCCTACCTAACATGGAAATTCAGGGCATGCCTTCCACGCCAAAAGAAAACCTGAACATGGTTCTCTGTGACTTAGCCTCTAACATCGGCCTGTCACAGTTTACGCCATCGGATGTTCTGTCCGTCCACTGTCTACCTCCGAAGAAGGCAGACAAACCAAGCACTGCTCCATTGATATTGGTAAGGTTTGCGTCCGTTGCCCTCAAGGAGCAATGGATGAGATGCCGTGGACGACTAAGAGAGCTCGGCAACGTTGGCAGTCAGCCCAAGCTATTCTTTAATGACAATCTCACTCGTTCCAACCGTGAGCTTTTCTGGATGGCGAGGAACAAGGGAAAAGAAAGTCATTACAAGTATATCTGGGTAAAACATGCAAACATCTATGCAAGAAAGTGTGAAGGCTCGCCTCTCTTACGGATCAACTCCGTAGGAGATATTGCAAAAATCGTTTAAGCTATGAGAGCCACCTTTTCCCAATGTAATAATTTTTCGACTTTTCAAACCTTGCTAGATAAACCAAAAGGTGCCACCTTTACATGTTTGCATGTTAATATCCGGAGCCTTCGAAAATATTGGGATCATTTTCTTATAATGGTACAAAATATTATGTTTCATGTCGATGCATTTATACTTACGGAAATTAATGTCTCGAACTCTATGCTTTATCAATTCACTCTCAAAGACTACAACAACTTTTGTTTCACGCGTTCAAACCGTAGTGGCGGAGGCATAGCGGTTTTTGTACATCAAATGTGGCACGTTTCTCCCCTCAATCTAGATTTTTATCACGTCGAAAATGTATCTATCAAACTTGACAACTCCACCTTCTCACTTGCTCTGTTATGTTTCTACAGGTCTCCTTCAGAAAATGTTCGAATGTTTCTGAATAAGCTGCAGGCAACTCTCTCCACATTATCTTCTATACAGCAACTTTGTTTGGTGGGCGACTTTAATATAGACACAATGAACGCAGCCAATTCCATCGTATGCGACTATCTTAACATTTTGTCGAACTTTGGCTTAGAATGCGTTGTTGATGCTCCAACCCGAGAAGAAATTTTAGGGACAAAGTTAGTCACTTCCTGCATTGACCATATTTTAATACGAGCACCAGGTGTCTCTGTGGAATCTGCTGTAATTCAGGAAAAATTAGCAGATCACTACTTCGTGGGGTGTCAACTAACACACACAATGGCGTCAAAATCTAAATGCGAAAGCTCAAGACAAGCCCAAATTATTGACAATGTTGTTTTCGACAAGTCAGTTGCCTCTCATGACTGGCAGGCCTTTTTAGGTACAGTTAATAACGCTGACTTATACTCAAGTTTTGTTCAAGTTTTTCGTTCGCTTACTGCCGCTGCCAGTGGAACTGTTACTTTGAAAAAGCGGCGTCCTCATCATCAATGGCTAGACAGTAATATACTTAAGATTATTAAAGAGAAAGAAGTCCTCTGGAGTCGGTGTCGCCGATCTCCAAAGAACAAAGATTTACAAAATGAATTCAAGCAGTTAAGAAATAAAGTAAACGCTGTCATTCGTTCTGCAAAAAGGCAGTTTTTTAAATCACAATTCGAAAAATTCAGATTTAGTTCAGCCAAAACATGGTCACTGATTAATCAATTCCGAAGAACTGGTTCTGGAAATTCTATTGACCAAACCCTCGAACGAAATTTCGGGTCACTTACCTCAGAATTAGCAGACGACTTTAACGATTTCTTTGCTAAATACTCTGGCGTGCAAAGAACGCCTCCTGTGAACTCATGCACACTAAAGAATGAATTTTTGGCGTCAGCTTTCCTTCCTTGCTTGGACGAGAAGGATCTGCGCTCCCTTTTATTTAGTTTTAAAGCCAGCAAATCTCCCGGTATTGATGATATTCGAGCTTATGATCTTCAGAGAAATTTCACATATATTAAGAACGTTCTGATCACTATGCTGAACGGCTTCATTACGTCTGGCAGCATACCTGATGAGCTCAAGGCTGCTATTGTGCGGCCACTTTTCAAAGGAGGAGAACGATCCAATGTTGCAAATTATCGCCCCATTTCGATTTTACCTATTTTAGGACAAATTCTGGAGAAACATCTCTTTCTGACGATGAACAGTTTTTTAGATAAGAACGAAATATTTTCATCTACTCAGTACGGATTCATTACTGGGAAAGGCACGCAACCGGCCCTTGATGATTTTTTTGATTACATATATTCAACATTCGAAAGTAATATGTTTGCATGTGCTCTTTTTCTTGATGTGTCCAAGGCTTTCGATACTGTAAGCCATCAGTTGCTCCTAGCAAAATTATATCGCCTTGGTTTTCGTGGCCCGTTTTATTCTTTACTGGAAAACTTTCTATCTAAAAGGTCCCAGTTTGTCCTAATTGGAAACTTTAAGAGTTCTCCGCTTTCATTACTGGCGGGAGTGCCTCAGGGTTCTGTTCTTTCTCCTCTACTTTTCAATATTTTTGTGAACGACATGGCCCAGGTTATCAACGGGTGTAAAATTTACCAATATGCCGATGACACTCTCCTTGTGTCACGTCATATTAATTTCTCTGACTCACTCCGCACACTCGAAATAAACGCCTCTCATATAATGGATTGGTTCGGCGATAATCTCCTAGACATAAACCGCTCTAAAACAAAGCTGGTGTGTTTTCACAACCCTCTTAAAAGACGCCAGGCTCAAGTAAAGTTTTTGCTTCACCCTTCCAGTTGTGCTCAATGCAGTTGTGTTTCAGTCCAGTCTGTCGATCACGTAAAATACTTGGGTGTACATTTCGATTTTGATATGTCTTGGAACACACATATGTCATATATTTGTAGCAAATTACGGATTGTGTCATGTATGCTTTATAATACTAAATTCTTTATGCCAGTCGGTATCAGAATAATAATCGTCCATGCTCTTCCTTACAGTATCCTTCGATACGGTGTTACGGTGTTTGGCAACTGTTCGGGTCGTTGGCAGTCCAAAGTTAATTCTTTATTGAAAGGAATCCTGACAAGCGTTGCATACAATTCGAATTTTTCCAGCAACAGTGATATTTTTCGAAGTCTTCAATTGCCTAATTTGCGTTCTCTTTTTATACAAACGGTAGTGCTCCGTAGCTTTTGGAAAAATGAGTTTAAAACACCATTTCAGTCTCCCCGAATACTTCGTCGCGTTCCTCGTTTTGTAGTGCCAGTTTGTTCGACCAGGTACGGTAAATGCACTCGGGATTACTACGTTCCGTGTTTGTTCAACGCCCTCCCTGACACTTTCATTGACATTACATCACTGAAGCAACTGAAGAAAGAACTCAAGTGCACCAACTTTGATTTCATCTAGTATCTCTTTGCTGTGTCTGCAAGCTTCGAGCTTGAACTGTAATTAGCTAAGTTAATTTTAACTTAGTTTCGCCTTTTGTTTATTTTTTTCCCCTTTTACTTTGTTTTCGCTTAACACATTTCGTGTTTTTTTTTCTAAGTGCTTTTTGCTTCTTCTTCCGTGCTTTTTTTTTCTTTTAACACTATTCGCTTTTTTTTTCTTCTTCTTCATGCTTTTTTTGTGTTTTATAGTTCGACTTTCTGTCTTACATTGTGGAATCATGATAATCGTCTTTTGAATTTTTTTATGGGCGTCATCATACAAGCCCTCTGCAGGCTTTGATATGCCCGTATCTAGTACATGAATTCCAATTTGTGTGAAATAAATATATTATTATTATTATTATTATTATTATTATTATTATATATACGGTGCAGCGTGTCCCTATGGGGAGGAGTGGTTCCCTAGATATCTTGGAAGACGGGCCCTTTCCGACATTTGCTAGCTGAGATGACGTGCCACGTCACTGCCGCATGTCGGAAATAGCGCGGGCCTCAAATCAGCAACGGTTGTCGTCTACCAAGTTAAGCGAATTCGAAACTAAACAGTACACAGAGAGCTGGTCAGAAATTGAGTCCGCCGAAACCAGTGGCCGGGATGGTCTAATCGGTTAAGGCGTCGCCCCGGACAGGCGAAGGTTGCGGGCTCAATCCCCGCTCCTGGCCCAATTTTTCGCCAGCTCTCTTTCCCTTTCCCCTTTCCCCAACTTTAATGCTATAAATTCAGTAATCACCTTCTCCCCTCTTCGTTCACAATTTTACTACACCTGTACTTGTCAATCTTCACTCATTCCCAATATATATATATATATATACCGGAGTCCGGCCTTCCTGACGAAGGCCGGACTCCGGCCGAAACGTCGAAGATTAAATCGTCCGTTGTTGCTGTTTTTCACTAAGGGTTTTTTTCTTCTCAGTTTTGTACCCACGCCTTCGGCCTCCCGCCACCATGCCCGTTATCACACACACATATATATATGTGTGTGTGATAAACTATCCAAGAATGTTCATTGCAAACATATATTGATGCCGGATAAAAGCACAATTAAATAGACGTGACCTGAGTCAGCAGACGACACTGCGGGGTAAAAAGAAGCAGAGTGGGCGACTTTTCTCGACCAGGCCTTCCTTCTCTGGGCATTGTGACGTCACGACTCGGAGCGCTGCGGTTTTAGCTCCTAGAGGAGTTGGTCATGACCACCACCCGATTGAGGGTGTTGAGGTCTTCCATATTCGGGCACTTCAGCTTCTCCCGGGCTTTGTACTTCGCGTGTCCGTAAGACTAGATAGCCTCCATCACGGGACTGTTTTCAAAATCTTCCGGTAGCCAAAGCAGTTTTATTTTGATGCCCTTTGGTTTGAGATCGATAACGACACACTTTCACTCTTTGCGAGGTGAAAGGCCTCGCCTTTGGAGACGAGCATTTTCTTGGGAAGGGTTGTGGCGAAAGTAGGCATCTACACATGACTCATTTAGAATTGGCCGAATTCTACGAGTTTTAATGCGACAGCATTAATAAGCTAGTACTCTAGATTTGCAGTAATATGAATTCTCGCCCCTTAACGCGCAGTAGGTATGTCCAGTAGGCCATTTCTAAACGCTTAGGACGCACCCTAGACGTCGTCTTCAACATCGACCCTAGGGCGTCGTTCTCAGCGTCTTCCTTCAGGTCTTCCTTGAGGTCGTCATAGAGGTCATTCCTGAGGCCGCCCTAGGGGTCGTTTTAGATGTCGTCCTTGACGTTGCCCTCGAGATAGTCGTCCTCGACGTCGTCCCAGATGACGTTAAGGACGGTGTCTAGGACGACGTTGAGAACGACGTAAAAGAGGATGGTGGTAAGAACAACGTCTAGAACGACCTCAAGGATGACCTCTAGGGTGATCCGAAGGACGACAATGATGTTGTGTCTCTCTAGAGGACGACGCTAAATTCACAAATTTGAATCGATCACATATATGCTGCCCAGCAATATATTTTGTTAAAAAATCGACGAATTTTCATAGAGCGTTTCAGAATTCGGCGGCAAGGTTGCACCGGGCGCCGAGGTCTACGTGCAAGTAGAAGGATTTAAAAACGATCTTATTCGAAGGCCGGCGAGGCACGATGCCACGGTAGTTGCTTGTAGCTTCAGTAGCCGTTGTAAAAAGATTTCAGCCAGTGGGCCATACAATGACTCCAGTGGAGATAATTTTCGACTTGGCGGTTTTGAACGGCGTCATACTTTCCACAGCTATGACGAATTCTTTCTTTATACCATGCAACACGGTCGCTATTTCGAAGCAAATCGGTAAGGTGATGCTAAACTAACAATCAATTGTACAAGGACAGTTTTTCCGGTGTATAAATCGCTTTTATTTCTCTGAATATATTTCGTCGGTGCGTCTTGTGCTACGATTCGACTTACATGTTTTTTTTTTTATATTTACGGCAAAAACTACATATAAAAAAATAACATCTTGAAGTTCGAAGATTGTTCGTTAAGAAAAACAAAACACAACAATTATAATACCGCGAAGTAGTCGCCAAAGATAGATTCACTTAAACGGTGACGCACCACTTTCCAACCCTTGAAAAATAAGAGGTGTTCCACGTAACAGCACCTTATAGAATATTAAAAAAATCTTATTGAATCTTAGCGTGCTGATGTTGTGCACACTTGTGTTCCATTCGCCTGGACAGCGGTTTGTGCCCTTAGAGATATACAGAGTTTGATCAATTAATACTCCTCTGGAAAATATGACACAACGTATTCGACATGATCTGCGAAAGCAGGCAACCAAGAACTGCGGCCATTTGTTTCTCCGCTGCAGCAGCGCACTCATAGGGGATAGTAATAGCGGCATTCAATATCTGCATCTAAGAGTTTGCTCATACATAAAGTCGCAATATAACAACATGAAGAGAAAAAGGCAAAGGATTTAGAATGCACTGTTTTATTTCAGGACTTCCAACTGGCTTGTAGTTGTCTCCGCAGAACCACGTCTTCAGAGTCAGCGGCCGAGAGCTTAAAACGTCCCACCTGAAAATACATATTTTATATGCATTTAGGACTTATTCAAGCATCAAAATCAATTTATCAAAAAATCCTAGAAGACAGGGCCGTAGGAATAGTAGACTAGAGTCAGAGTAGGTGCTTTCGGCTGATGCGTGTTCTGACCTATTGAACACTTAGCCACAGACGAGCAGTGAGATAGTCCCTTGTGTCCATTCTGTTCATCGTGTCGACCTCTGGTAGGTGATATAGAATGTCATGCGGCTCGGCCTGGTTGTCATGGTGTTAATTCGACTTCCGTGAACACGTATACACTGTTATATATATTAGACACTCAGCGTGGTCTTGGTGCTTTATCTGTAGGCATCATCTGAATGTTTACTGTGTACACGGCTTTTAAACATAAGTAAGAATAATAGGCATTTATGTCAAGAGCACAATGCAGACGATGAATTAGCGAAATTGACAACAGTGAAGAAAATAGTATTTCCTGAAGTGGTTAGAGGTAACCTTGAGGTTTTTTACATTTTTTAAATGCAGTTTAGAAGGCCCAAGGATATGGGTGTTAATCTATCGCTCATATTGGTAGAGCCTAGGATTTTCTTTTTTATTTATATCTACATACAAGATTTGCCTTGTCAATGTTAGACCTACCTGTGAATGGATCAGTAGATCTACGTAAAAAGAACTCAATATTACTTCCCCACATTGATGACGCATTGAACTCGCCATTTCCTACTTTTTGTGTTTTTTTAGGTATTTGGAGGCATGACAAAACTGCTCAGAAGATTTGAGCCTCACTTTCAGTAATGACGGGAGAACAAAGTATTCAAATGCCGCCGTGATTCCATTGAAACCACAAGGGTGAGCTAGTATTTCAGTTTGGTTTATAATTTGGTGATGCCAGTTGAATCTCCCTGTAGAGTGGTAGTCCGAACCGCTCAAATAAAAACAAAAACAGTCTTACGTCACTCGACATAAATGTCGCAAGAAAAACCGTTCGCTGGCCTGATACACGATCACGGACCATGAGTCGTGTACGTGAAAGGCAGCGCCTCGTTCTGGACACAAAAGAAACGACAACCATATTTCGAAACGCTTTGTTGTTCAAAGCCTCTGAATGTAGGCTTGATTGAGATCCAACAAAGGCTAGTGAGGGCTATTTCTTCGCAGGAGCGGCGTTTCTGAATAAACCAGATATTTTCTACAAACTAGAATATTCCATTCATAAAATTATTCGTAAACTTAACAAACATTCGAAGTAAAGTAGAAATATTCGGACAATCATTACTCGATTCAATTTCGTAACACGAATATTCCCGCACTACATAAGAAAATTCGTATTGAATACATTGCAAGCTCAAAAAAACTTATTACCGCATCTATTGCAATGCCCGTTGAATAAAATAAAATTTAATACTAGAATGCAGTAGAGAAAGTAACAGTTTGGTGAGCATAAAATAATAATGGGAAAATTTTTAAGATAGAAATAAATTAAATTTCGTGATGATTATTTATTCAAAAATAGCAATCTGGCTTGACATATGCTTTGAAAAGGCTATGGCAGGTTTGAAATAAAAGCAAACGGAATGTTCAAAGGTTGACATTTGGGCCACTTGGCACTCTATGATATTGAAGCATTTAGCGCAGAAAGGACCAACGGGCAAATGCATTAATTATCGACTTCGTGCGCATAATAGCTACTTGAAAGCCACAGTGGGCGGATATATTTCAATTCATCGCACATGCAGACCGTTATTCGGCGGGACAATCATCTTGGCGAGGAACTGCAACAAACTGACTCGCGTGGTGCTGGAAGCCTTGCACTTCCTCTGGAAAGACCAGAACTGTGTAAGTGTAGAATCGATGACGATATCAGACAAGGGAAGATAATTCCTACAAATTACAACGAGCCTGGATGAGCGAGCGACCGTCATTCACGGGGTTGGTGGTAGATGCACGTGTCCGGGTGGCACATTTCTTCTTTCATTTCATCCCATTAAACGTATAGTTGCGAGGAGCGCTCTTTCCGTCCTGTTCTTCTTTCTACTTTGCGCACTAAATACATCAGTATGTAAGCATGGTACCCCGTTAATACGTTCTCGTATTTTCTGGATGTTTTTATTGTTAGCTCAAGGGTTGCTCGCGTTGAAACGAAGAAATAATAAAATAGGCGTAAAACTCACCGTACGGACATTCACTCTCGCAGCACTCTTTCTTTTCAAAGTGGTTTATACCAACCCCACAGCTCTGCTTACTCTCGCATTTTTTAGTGTTGCCGTCAAAGTAGTAGATAGTTCTCATAACAGCACCAATGCCGCAGGAAGTCGATGGAACAGGTGCTTTGCATTGCGCCTCTGCAGAAGGGTTTAAAAAAATTTAAGAAGCTTTTATCTTAATTTTAATTATACCATCATCCTGAGTACTACTTATAGTTCCAGCAGAACAATATTAGATTACATAGCTGTCAAAAAAGAACTACAGGAGGAACACGAACGTGAAAAGTATAATATTTTAATATTCATTTTTAGATCAGGTAAGGTTTTTTAGATAAAAAAACACGAGTGAATTTCGAAGAGGCTCAGGCGTCTCGTCTCGGTGCAAGTTGAAGCTCCCATACAAAAAGGAAGTGGCCGTGATGCAACTTGTCGTCAATAGGGACTATCATTAAAATAAATTTGATCAGAAATATACAAAGAAATAAAAATATTGTCTAATAATCAAGCAATATTTGCTTCCTAAATATAAATTTAGAAAAAATCTTTTTCGAGGAACATGACCTTAAAGTGCGCCATAACTTCACAAATGTCTTGAAGCGTTGTGCCTGAGATTTGCCTAGCGATCATTGAATCTGCTTTGCTGTTTCTTCTGTTCGCAAGCGTTGGAGTAATACGTAATCTGCAGGCAAGCCAGAATCACCGCAGCGGAATTGCAGGCTACAGTTAAATTTTATCTTCCGGAGAGTGAAACTCACGCATAATAATGTCCGACCTTTTTTTTTTGTAATTTGATTTGCAAGAGTGGTAGACTATCTACCTAATGGGATTATGTCAATAGTAATAACAGATGACGAGGGTTTTAGAGAACTATATGCCTTCTGCACGTAGTCCCCGCCATGTTCAATTCTGAAACTTCCCGCATGCTTGGAAACATGGCTTTTTTCTCGCCTCGGCAGCAGAACGTGTGAACATTTTCATTGCCACCGTCAGTCGTCCTTGTTATCTCCCTTCTATTGCCTTTCGCTGTGGCAAGCGTTACGTCCGGACGGAGCACTGAAACCCGTAGACCTGACCCCGCCCTCCTCTCTCTCTTTCTCGTGAACCTAGGGAAGCCGGAGATTTGGACGTAACCTGGTTTACGTCGGACGTAACGCTAGACACATCGGTACTTTTTTACTTGTTCCGGGTCGTAATCTCTTGCTTTTTCTCGGAAGGCATACCGGATAGTAACGTCACTGAGTGCCAGGCTAAAAGATATAGGTGTATAGTCAGTTCATTCACTTACTAATGAGAGGCTCCAAATAGTTCAGAATTCATAACAGGCGAACACAAACCCCTATGATAATATCATCAAAGGAACCACAAATACACTAATAACCTCTCAGGATAAAACCTAATGGT
The DNA here is from genome assembly GCF_016920785.2 of Ixodes scapularis. Lineage (NCBI taxonomy): Eukaryota > Metazoa > Arthropoda > Arachnida > Ixodida > Ixodidae > Ixodes > Ixodes scapularis. The sequence goes on from NW_024610041.1 coordinate 185,384, forward strand.
TGTATTAAAAAGTATCTTGTCTACCAGGAAGCGTGAGAAGCCTCGGGTACTGAGTTGAACAAAACTTTCAAAAGGGAAACTAACCACGATTTTTTATATCACTTTTTATTGATGTTTGTAAATTATGTACGAAAGCAGTGGCTACAAAAGTGCTAACTCGATTGAAACTTGAAACTAGCAGTTACAAAAAGAATAGTCAGAGGTAGCCGTATCGAATAATAAAATAGCCGTCCGATGTATTTTAAGCAGATTATAAAAATATATTGGAGACGACTATAGACTAGTGTTTGTTAGTTTGATAAAATTTGGCTATTTTTTTTCTTTTTTGATTAACTGAAGTTACAAAAAAATAATAAAGCGTGAATTCTGTAATAGTTTTAAAAGTATGAGGTGAACGGCGATCATTGAGAAACACTTCAGATGATAAGAAAAGCTTTTACCGGCGTGAGACACTTGGACTTACCACTCAGCCTTCCCATGGAGTACGTAACTGCAGCAAGGAAGCAAATGGCCACGAGGGTAGCTTTCATCTTGGACGGTAGATGTCGACGATGCGGTTACAAATTTTGGCGTAGGTTTATATAGTGCTCCTCCAGTATGTTAGTTTTTTAACTCTTATTGTATTTTCTAGTATTGACGCAAATGCGATCCTGCATATACGCATTGTTTTCTGAATTTGTCGGTTAACACGCCGAGACAATAATTTATTTTTCTCTTGAACGTGTGCCGTTGGCACCTGCTTGTGCGTATGTCCTTGTACTCATTGTTTCCGGTGAACCCAGAGTACAATGCACCTCGTTTTTTCTGCAGGTTTCTATTTCAAACAGAGTGAACAGAGGGTCGTTGAAATCACAAATAGTAAATAAGTTATACAAGACAATCGGCGCTAATATCGTTTCTAGTATTTTTCGTTTATTGGGTATAAGTCCATAATAAGCTTTTAACCAATTTTTGGCATTTGAATACTTTAAATAAGAAAATTATAACGTCTTTCAATAATTACCGTGTTCCACATAAATACAGCACGATACAGCAGCCGCAAAAGATAGTTGATTGCTAGCAATGAATGTTTGCATCAATCCATAACACTTAACCCTAAGAATCTTGGGGTGGTTTGCACTATAGACCCACTGCGAAAAAAGAATTTAAGCAATCATTTAAGGAAAGCGCTTTGCAACCCGGATAGATTTAGCTAGGGTCCGGTATGATTGTCTGACGACGTCCCGACAGGTCGTTCTTCCTTGCGTCGCTTCGATCACCAAGGTTGTAACTCTGCTTGCAGTGAAAGCGCGGAGATGCCGGACATTATTGTGATATAAATCGCTTCTGTGGAAATCCCAAGTGGAGCTCAATGTTAGTTTTGAAGAATATCGCAATATGTAAGAGGCAAGTAAAAAATCGTATAATAAGTAGCTCATAGCCTTATCAACATTTTGGGCTAAAAAGATCAGTCTTCTATCGGCGTGTTTGAAGATGTTTTAAGTTCGTAGGCAGCTACAATATATCCCTTTTGACATTCGCTTGGCGATAATTAGAAGATCGGAACCGCCGCACAACAACTGACATCGTAGAACGTGCAAGTCATTCCATAAGATAGCAATCGTGGGATCGCGGTCAACGCTAAAAGCCGACGAGCCAATCAAACAGCGTCGATAGTGCAACGTCACTGCTCTCATCACCTTTTTTGTGAATGTATTTTTCATTCTACACCAACCAAACGCATAAAGTGTGCCGTAACGTTGAGGGTTTAGGCCCCGTGGTACTGAAATTGCACAGCTTCCAGAAGATAGCAGATCTTTTAATGGGGTCTACAGATGTTTTTTGTTGCGGAGTGAAAGTATTGGTTTAAATCGAATAGCCCTGCATCATTCATACCTCACACAGTGCTAGAGCAGACGCGCAACTCATCTGTTTTTTTTTGTTTTTTTTTACAATGTTGAATGTAGAAATAATTCTCTGGTAATCGATTGGTGAAGTACTCGCACGGCCTTACCTTTTTCGTTTTGAACGTATACGTTATCATGAGAAATTTAGACCAGACTCACTGCACTTAAACCTAGACGTGAGCTGCGTCAGTGTTTGGTTGCGACTCGCGTGCGGTCAGTGAGAACGCCACTCCCAACCGAATGTAGACGGTGCGCTCATGACCAAGCTGTGCCGCACTGGCCTCCGATAGCGCACGAAAAATATCCAGGTCTAGTGTCAAGGGTGGAATAGGCCAGTGTGTCATCCACATTATTTAAAAAAAACGCAACGAAACAAGGGCAAAGAAAATAAACACAGCGCTGTGTCATGGTCCATTTTAATGCGAAATCATTAACATGAAACGAAGCCGGCGTTGTCTGCAGCAGGGAAAAACGACATCTAAATTCCGTCTGCAGCAGTAAAAAACGGCACCTCAATTGTCACTGGCTGACCGAGACGCACCCAAAATTCTATTGGCCAAAAGCACAGCAACGCAGATGCATCGTGACGGAAGCATTGGAGCCGGCGCGGGTACTGCGCCTGGGCAGTGGGGGAACGTCATAATGCCACCGTTGCGCGTGTAAAAAAGGAAGACGTGGCGCCCTCCTAGTTGCAATGCACTGCGTGTACGAATGCGAAATCATTCCTACACGTAAAGCAGTCTTAATGCCTTAACACTTTTATTATTAACTATGAAAACAGATATGATACGAAGGGATGCTCAATATGAAGCATATCACTCGTTTAGCGAAAAATGAAGTTAAAGGAATTGATATCATAGTCACGTGGGAGCATTTCGTGTCCCTGGAGTCATTCATTTTTTGTTTTATGTATTAAACTTGGAAAATATTCAAACGTAAAGCTCTCCGTAACCGGCATCATGGGATTAACTGAACTAACTTGCCCGGCTTCTGGTTTGCTACCGTTGTTCTCATGCACGATTGTGCACGTCGAACACGTTCTATGCCGGGTCACTGGATCAGAAAAAAATCAAACAAAGCATAAAAAAGAACGTTACAGCCGACGTGTCGGTCATATGAAGGCAATCAAAGAAAGACAAAAGTGCATCGTCACGAAGCTCATCGTCTTTATATGTTTGCTATCAACGACTAAACCACTCTCGCAATGTAAATGTGGCGTGACTTTGCGGCTTTATGGCAACTGCTGTTCGTAGGGACCTCGCAGAAAAATTCCAAGGTCACCCTTTGCGAAAACTCTCGTTGATATCATTAATCACATTATTGCTCCCAGCCGCTGCTGCCACACTTTGTTTATAAGAAAAACGTATAATCTTCTTAAGAGGTGAATTATTCGCTGTTGCTCGAAAAAATCCCCGGAACCAGGTCACAATGTCCTTGCTGTTCTTTGATGTTGAAGGGTAGATAGTTCTATGAAGGAAACTTTTTAACCAAGTAAATAAGCTTTAAGAAAAAGGTGGAGACGCTCTGCGATGAATGTAGAGCTGCCTTTTATGTGCCTGGCTACCTCCTTCTTAGCCCAGACGACCTTAATAGATACGGGCATCGGTAAAAAGTAGAAAACAGCGTCCAATAGTTTCAAGCTCGTTACAGAGCATACGCTTTACTGTTCAAAGGAGCAATATTCCCTTATTTTTAAATTGGTTTTAAACAGCAATTTTGAATGTGCAATTTCTCAATAGAGGAAGAAAAAAGATTTGCACTTGAGTATATTCGAATTTCCTAAAGACGTCGTAATAAGTCTTGACTTTGTTGAATGGTTGCCGAATGCCGGTGATTTTGCTGGTAGCAAGCATTTGATGAGTTCAAAAGCTACCGCTTAGTTTCATACGTTTACTGCAAAAAAAAAAATAAAGTTTTCTAAACACTTAAGTACATCAACAAGTTCGTTAAAGAACAAACGTCTCCTGAGAATATTGGAACAACCCAATTTGACACATGCGCAAAAAACATGCTCTAAATAAGGTTCTTATCCACGCTCTGAAGGTTGTACAGCGAATCTAAGGCATCGTCTGCAGCGATCGATTCGCCCCGTGCCTAAATATTGTGTTAAACACATGTGCTCTCTGAAGGAATTCCATAAGGATGATACTCAACCTACGCCTGAGTTCATGCCATTTTTTGAGGTGTCTAAATTCAAAAGCGTGTAGCATCGTCAATAGCCATTATGGCTGGTGCCTTTTAGTGATTCCTCGCGATTTTGTGTCTCTGCACTGCTTTACCGTCCAAATAAAAAAAGAAACCGCGTGCCTGGCGGAGTTGGCAACGCATGTGGTTTTTCACGCGGACGAATCCCATCCCGCTCGTCCCGGATTCCTTACCCATTAATTCTCTATTCTCCTAAGAAATAAACGGTAGCAGGGTGATAAACTGGCGAGTTGGTACAAGTTTAGAATGATGAAAACATAGCAGTTCACACACGGCTGTCATCGAGTTTTCTTGCTCAGAACATTCCTGAACGTGACGCGAGTTTGGATGTGGCGGTAACTCGGCTGCCTCGGGCCAGTCCCCTTCTGTCGCCGACGCGAGATGCGTGGTACCTTTCTCGTTAAGATTGTAGGGGCACGCTAACCACATAAACGTTTTTTTTTTCTAAATTCATGGTTTTTTTTTTTATTGGTGACAACATTGCACCTTACGGAAGGTGCATATAAATCAGCGCGTCAAAATTTATCTGCCAAAAAAAAAACATAAGTTGACAATCCATCGATACATACATCTTGTACAGAATCAACAACTAATAATAGTAGGGATGTGGAATTAACCGATTACGTAACGAGTATCCGATTTGCTTTAATCGCGATAAATATTTTAACTGCTTAATAGGTAAACTTCTTGCGAAGAAAACTGTTGGGGCGATATTTGTAACTCGTCAACTGCTGAAAGTTAAACGTGTTTCAGCGACTTCAACGCCTTTCGGATATCCGTTTGGCGCAGTAGAGACTATTGTGAATAATCGAAGGTAATCACTCTTGCCGTAGAATAAAAACGAATATCTTTGCATCCTACAGCTTAAGCAATAATCTACGAGTGAGTGTCTTTGAACCGTTCTGAACTACATATCGAGGTTGATTCCAAATCAAAATTTTATATTGTGCGGTTTGTCACATATTCTACACATATTTTTTTCATTACTTTAGGCATGGAAAAGAACCACACCAATTAATCTATTATTTAACGATTAAAGAGTGACGATTAAACGAGTTAAAAGTTTTAATTGACGCTCAGCCCTAAATATTATAATATTTTTGGGCTTATAATCACTGACAACACAGTTGTATCTGGAGGTGCCCAGGTATATCGCACTTCTTCATCCTGCGAGGGAGGCGAGAGGGCGGCTTCGCGCCGCGACTATAGGGGAGCAGGATCGCGGGTGCAAAGATGCGCTCCGATAAGAAACCGAAATTTAGAATCGCGTCCGAATTGAGCGCTGTTTCAGTACTTCGTAAAATGCTGCCTCTGCTTTATCTCCCTTTATGAAGAGTTGATTTAGTGGTTTTCGATTACGCTCAGCATGTTTCTAATTGAAACCATATCTCTATTTTCACTTATCAAAAATAAGATTAACAAAACTTAATTATTGACCTACAGATCGTTACGATTAGCACCCAATACGATGTTTCCCTCGCAGAATAACTAACAAGCACAAACCGCATATGTCTAGTTGTTCAAAGTTACAATCTCGCCTCTAAAGTTTACTTTAAGTGAAATGTTCAATCGTAGCTTGCCTTCATACAGATGTACTCATGCACGTCTGCGTACAGGAAGCCTTGAATTTCTACATCTTTGTTTGTGAAAATTCAACCAATTGACCAGTTAAAACTTTTATCGCGATTAAATCATTTATTGATTAATCGGTAGGTGAATCTATCGAGTACCCAGTCATAAAAAAGACAGTGCAACATTTGGACCGCTTTTGGAACTGTAAAAAACATTCTGTTGCTTCGTAAATAACAGTTGACTGATTGGTGTAACAGTTTGGTTAACTGTGCATTTTATTGCTTTCGATCAGATTTTTATTTTGCATTGTCTCGTTCGTTCGCGAAGACTTTACTGTTCTTCACCCGAGAATACTGCCCTTGCAGACACTGAAATGTTTCGCTTTTTCCTTAATTTTGAGGACTTCGATGTTTCAGCTTTTTGATGCTCAGGTATTAAAAAGTTAATGCACCGTGTAGTTTGTAGCACCGACAAATCCTCCCCCTTGCAATTTAACGTTCCTTCCGTAGGTTTCTTTTACGTCTCCCATTTTTTCACGAGATCGAAGTCGACCTACCTGTAAGTCGGATTTAAAAACCACTCATACACCAAACGACAGAGCCACTTCCTTCGGGTTGTGTGAAACCACATAAAAAAATATATACTTCGATGTTGTCCAATCAAGTTGTGATTTTTTGTGCCCCACTAATGTCAACTGTAAGCTTTCAACATACATTTGACTTTAATCCTGGATTGTACCCCACCTTTTTAAGTTTAAGGTATGACTCCCCAATGCCGAATATATACGATCACCACATGGTTTACTGAAAAGATCGTGCAGCACTGACATTGCAACTGCTCCCTTCACTGATCCGGCGCGGAAACTTGTGAAGCGCAACAGTGGCTTCAGTTGCGTTTCCTATACTCTCAGCAGAAACCTCCTATTTTGAATAATTTAATGTCTAAAATTGCGAAACTTTTTTTATTTGGCCTTTCTGTTGAACACTTATAGGAGTTGTGCAACAATTTCAGTGCTTGCTTAAATAATTTGGGAGTCGGTGTCTCGAACTTTCTGAAGTAATGAACAAAAAACCGCTTTTGCCTGCATGTCCTAGTTATTAATTTAAACATTCACAAAGATAGAGGTTTTCGGCATTTCTCAGCTCCTTCACCAACTTCCGAGTCACGTGTTCTGTGACGTGAAAGGCGGGCACGCGGGGTTCCGGTGAAGCTCTCTCTCTAGAGCCATCAGTGAGCAGCGAGAACTCACCCGCTGGCGACCACGTGACAACGTGCTTGCGCAGCCCGATCAACGCTCTGAAAGGAGGAGAGTCTCGTCCCGGTCCGGCCATCCCCGTCCGGCTCGGCCACCGTTCCCCTCCGGCTTCTGGTGGAAAAACACTCGCTGAAGGCATTTAGCATCAGGATTTCAAAAGTTTGTGTCACACTTGCGTGTCTTTTATTATTCAGTTGACAGATATACCTTCTAGTAGTCTTGACCCCTGATATGTGAAAATGATAACTCCCTGCTGGGGATCATAATTTTTTTACAGCGATGCTGTCTATGGTCGAAGTTCTGAAAAATTTTGCGTGCGCGGACAGAGCGTGTAGATCGCGCGCGGCGCTTCCGCCGATCCCCACACCACTTGTGCGCCGCTGATAACGCCTTAGCGACGTTATCAGCAGTTGCACTTTGGACTTGCTATGGGCAGGACGCACGAAGTTCACTCTGAGGAAGAGAAACTGCCCTCAAAAAGCAACAACGAGAGCAAACGCGCGAATGCCCGGGTGCGAATGCGAGGAGAAGCCGCTGCCGCCGTACGCGCAGCGGCCGACGGGTCGGGGCCGACGGAGAACAAGAGTGTGCCCGTCTAGAACGTCGGCGGTAGCAGAAGCGTGAGTGTGGTCTCACCCTACGCGTTACCCATCGCAGAGCAAGCCGAGTGTGCCTACGTATGAGCGCGCAGAGGGAAGATGGGACCGTTGTCGCGACGGTCTACGTCCCTCCGGCTGTGTCCAAAGGAGACATTGAGACTTTCTAACAGACGCCTTTGGTTGGACCTCATCCGTCGAAGACAAGACGATCACCATTGTGGGAGACTTTAACGTCTACCTCGCTCGCCCCCACGGCAAGTGGAGCGTATCTTTCGTGTTGGAACGGTGTGGAATTGAGTGCTTCACCTACGTCAATGTGCCGACTACGCTTCACCGGTCGTATATAAATTTAACCTTTGGCGGCAACGTGTCTAGCAGAGCAGTACAACCGATCGCGGTGTACCACACTGACGTCAAAGCTATGGTCACTATGGTAACGATCGAATGAGAAAAAATAGAGATGATAACAACCCCAAAGTTACATGTATGTGTCTTTATTCAATCAATATAGCAATAACCATATTAATCAGTAGAGTTGTCAATATAGTCATCCCAGTACAGCTTCGCTGGTTACCCTCCTTCACAGAGTGGAAGGGTACTAAGTTTTTTTCTCCCGACGAACATTTATAGCGAATTCTCGAATCTCAGGTATATTAGCTCATGACGAAAGTACTTTGGCTTCTATGGCGTCATATTTTGCTACTTTTTTTTCGGTTCTATTTTGACGAAGTTTAATTACGGTGGCTGGGAAAATCTTAAACTCTTGGGATAAAATACAACTTCAAAATACAAAAACCATCACATAATGTATGCATATATATATTTTAATCAATAAATATAGCAGAGATTTTGTTGTGCTGACAATGAATCTGGTCGCTCTTGTGCCATAAAGATACCATCCAATCAATCAACAATTTTGGTAATTGAAATTTACAACATGAAAAGCTTATACCAAGAAAACATGGTTACTGATGGTTTTCATTTTTTTTCAATCTTCGAATAAAAAAGTTGGGAAACATAACGTTAACCGGATAAAAAAAATGATGGATGCGAAAATTTATTTTGACACAACTAACGACAGTGTTGGCAATAACTCATTATTTCAGTGAAACTGGAATCTGAATTTGAAAGGCCATAATTTCCCTTTCTTTGTTTGAAATGTTTGTTTCAAAAAACGCCACACTTATCTTTTCATCCGGGTAAAATCATGTCCCCGTACTTGCACATTCGATCACCATCGCTAGCATTATATTCAAGCAGGGTTTCGGATTTATGCAAATCATATATTGTTTACTCATCAGGAACGACTGGGATATCCATTTTTGAGATAGAGCTTATAAAAAGCAAAAGGCACACCTCTGAAAGCAATCTAAAGCAGCAAAAAAGCTTGGACGGCCTATCAAGTTAAAGAGTTTTACTCAAAGATTTTAAACAATATACAATAGATGTTTTAATAATGTACTGCCGAGGGTTTGTAAGATGGATTTACACAGTTTTATGGTTTTTTTGCATAGGGTTTTAGATTGTTCCTGGAAAATTACGCGGAAGTTCGTAATTGCAGTTCCGTTTTTCTTCGAACTACGATACATTTCTTGAACGATCTTCGTTTTTCACGTAATAAGACCCCATCCTTTGCATTACTGTAGTTGGATATGGATAGTTTCTCGATATTCGACAATAAAGTATTTCACGATAGTCGACTAGTGATAGTATTCTATCGATAGTTTTGCGATACCTTAATTACTATTGATAGTTGAATCGATAGAGTGTACTATTGATAGTGTTATCGATAGCTTTAAGAGAGTTGACTATTAATAGCACTATCGATTATTTTTTCACTATCGACAGGTATATTTCGTTTCATTATCAATTGTCTCGGTGGTAGTGCTATCGATAGCTTGCGTCACTAGGGTATGTGTTCGTGCGTGCGCGCGCGCCACCCTTCACGTGCGTCTGCGTGTTTGTTTTTTATGTTAGTATTTGACTGTGTCCGAGCATTTGGCAGAGAAGGCAATGGCCTCCCCTGCAAAATCCCAGAATTCAGTGACCCAAGTTATTGAAAGATTAAAACCGCTTTGCAGCTGTCTTTGGAAAAAAAAAATTTAACAGAAGCATACTGCAAAGTAAAAATGGCTCTAGCAAACTTAGCTATTGTAAAAGCTCGTTCACCTAGGGTTTACATAGAAGCGAAGACAACCATTGTTTTTCTACGAAAAAGCATACGGTTTACGTGTAAAGAAACTTCACTGTTTTTGAAAACACCTTTCTTTGTATTCATAATTTCGTTTCATGCTGACTCAAATACAATAAAAAAATCATCAAAAATGTACATGACAAAGGGCAAAGTCCGTCAGTTAAAGAGTAAACAATCGCCGCAAGGTGCAACGCAACAATGGTTGTTTATACTGCACCTGGACGTGAACAAAGAACATTACAGTTTTCGCCGAATAACTGAATAATCCACATTGTCATCGAGACAGAGAGGTATTCCTATGCAACATTCATTCCTCCGGCAAAGTTCTGCAACAATTTATGTGGACCTTAATATTGGATAGAGGATAAAATATTATGAAATATATTAAACATTTCTCTACCACATTGCTGCACAAGCTATCCCAAAATTTGTAACGGAATCGTCGAAATCTAAGCCGGAAGATAAAGGAAACCATTGCATTATTTTTTTTCCTTGCTGCTTATGTGTTTCGAAGTGCGAATACAGATAAGAACTGGTTTTAAGGATGCAATGCTTTCAGGTTTTGAGTGCTGGGAACTTCGTTTTCTTTTATACAAATTTCATATCTGCTGTCAAAATAATATACAATGCTGTCGTTTTTTTTAAGCCTCCTAATATTGAACGGATCTATTTTTACCGTGAGCACGACAACCAAGATTCTCCGACCATCTACCCAGCGGTTTTGCGTTATACCATAGTAAACCACTCATTAACGACTTCTAGAATATCGTAGAAATGCTTGGCGCACACAAATAAATAACCTTGTCGCCACTGCGCCTTTGGGCTGGCACCAAACAGTGGTTTGAATTAAATCATCGTGACAGAGACATTTCCTTGCGTACGCAAACCGTTTGAGTACGCTATTAATAACCTCTTGCCAACAAGATTACATCCAGACTGTTCTAGCACCTAAATTTTTGGATTATTTTGCTCTCGTGCGTTCGCACCGGCATAGGTGCGTCCGTGTGTGCTTGCGTTCGCTTAAACATGCACGTCCATATGCATGTGCATACGTGTGCATGTGCATGTGCATATGTGCGAACGCCTGTGTGCGTGTGTGTGCTCCCAGATTCTTTGGACAAGGCCGGAGCAATTCCCAATTCCAGACATACACCCTCTTTTTGCATGCATTCTTGCTCTCCATATCACACGGGAATTGTTGTTAAGAGGATATCTGAAAGCAACGGCCATGGGATATGCGGCCATGAATAACCGCAAAAGAGGGTGTGTGCATCGGTTCGGTAATTGCTCCGGCCTTGTCTAGAATATATAGAAGATCTCTTGGTCGCGACGTACAAACGTTCTGGGGCTGGTGAAGGAAGGGATCGCGATTGTTAAAAGTTGCGGATGATATTTTGGTGCGTGCGTTGGATGATTTTCCTCTAAAGGGCATAGTGACTTGTATTAAAAATGTGACGCCGGAGTTTACATTTTCATCAGAAAGGCCAAATAAAGAAGTTTCACAGTTTTAGACATTAATTTAATCAAAGTAGGAGGTATCTGCTGAGAGTATCGGAAACCCAATTGAAGCCAGTGTTGCACTTCGCAAGTTTTCGCGCCGGATCAGTGAAGGGAGGAGTTCTCTTGTCAAAGCCACACGATGCTTTGAGTAAACAATGTGGTGATTGCATATATTCGGCATCCGAATTTCTGATATTTAAGGTTGAAAAGGGTACAATACAATCCAGGATTAGTGTCAAATGCAGGCTGAAAGCTTACAGTTCGCATTAGAGGGGCACAGGAAAGCGCAACTCGATTGGAAAACATCAAAGTAGGTTTCTTTTTCATGTGGTTTTACGCAAGTGGAAGGCAGTGGCGCAGCCCTTTGTTGTACGAGTGGTTTTTAAATCCGACTTACAAGTTAAGTGACTTTGATCATGTGAGGAGAGGGGATGTGTGTAAAAAGCCTAAGGAAGGAAAGTTAAATTGCAAAGGGGGATTTACAGGCGGGATAGACAAAATGATGTATTAACAATTTGATATCTGAGTATAAAAAAGATGTAACATCAAAGCCCTCAAAATTAAAAAAAAGCAAAACGTTGAACGCCTGCAATGGCAGTACTCTCGGGTGAAGAACACAAAAGTCGTCGCGAACGAATGAGATAACTCAAAAAAGAGTTCTGATCAAAATCAATCAAATGCACAGTAAACCAAATTGTAACACCAATCCGTCCACCGTTATTGACAAAGCAACAAAAAGGTTTTTAAAGTTGCAATAGTGGTCCTAGTATTGCTCTGTCGTTTGTGAGGCTCTGCACTTGATAAATTAACCTACAGATTCATCAATAAATGCTTTAATCGCAATAAATGTTTCAACCGGTTAATCGGTTTAATTTGTACAAACGTAAATTGGAAATTCAAGGCTTTAAGCACGCACACGTGCCCGAGTACATCTGTATGAAGGCAAGCTCTAAGTGAACTTTTGACTTAAAGTAAATCGTAGGGGCGACATTTGTAATTCCAAACAACTGGAGAAGCATAATATTCCAGCCGCCTCGAACGCCGTGCAAAGAACAATCAAAGGATTTCGCTATTGCGGGAGAAAATCAACAAACCTCTTTGCCTCTGCAACTGAAGTGTGGGTGTGGCTGTCTTTTGAGTGTCCTAAACTACACATCATGGTTGGTTTAACATCTGAGATTGTAGATTGCGCCATTTATAAAAAAATTAGTATTTTTTTAAATATTATGTATGGTAATCGACAAAGCCGATTAATTTATGGATTAATCGATTTGAGGTGGTAATTAATCCGGCTAAACTTTTAACTGACGACCAGCGTTAGTACTAACCGTCAGATATTCAAATAATCAGGCTGAATTAACTGAAGACAATAATGAACTTTGCTGTTGTTGCTGTTGCTGGCTTGTGCGATCCTGTGATTGCGGCTTCCAGAGTGCATGCGTATTTTCTGCTTAGTTGCAATGTTGTAGCATGTGACACCCTTATCTTTTTTGCCACTGCTGAACTGTTGGGGGTAGAGGCTCCGTCAGGCACTTGTGCCTTTATCTCTGCCCCCCATGCGGAAAATATCCGCAAAACAAATAAAGAAAAAAAAATGCCAAGGGTAAGGACCAAAATAATGAAAAGCAAAATGGACACGAGAAAACACGTGTGACTTTGTCACAAAAGCGCAAGTGTTATTTATGTCTTTGCTTAATCATCTTCCGTACCAGAAAAAAAGTTTTGACAAGGTATTAGAAAGTATCAGGGTTGAGAAGAAAAATAATATTTCTAGAGGCAAATTTCTTAATACGTTAGAAAGACAGTTAAAATACTGAAATTGAAATAGGTATCGCGACACGTATATAAAAAATATTATAATGTAGGTCGAAGAGCACTGAAAAGTTCAATTACAAATATGAAACAATTTTGCGGGGTGTGAGGCGGGGGCGACACTGATAGAAAGGAACATATCTTTAATACCTATTTGATTAGATGTCACCGCATTTTGTATCATTAAGCGTATGACCCCATTCGAATCTACAAAGAGAAAAAAAAGGCATGATCTACATCGTTTTATAAGGAGATGCGATTTGTTTCTTGAAAATAAACAGGCACTTACTCTAAGATTCAGCATCGATTTAAATGTTCAAAGTTTTGCACTCAAATATTGACGGATTATATCAGTTAAAATGGCTTGCTAGTTTCAACATATCCGCCACACTTATCATTTCTTCCGGGTAAAGTCAGGTCCCCATACTTGCGCCTTCGATCATCATCGCTAGCTTTATATTCTAGAGGGGTTCCGGATTTATGCGACACGTATATTTTACTCATGAGGAGGGACAGAGATTTACATTTTTCTGATGGGGCTCATAAAAGCAAAGGCCACATCTGCGAAAGCAATCTAAAACAGCAAACGAATTGCGCAGACTATCAAGTTTATAGATTTTATTAAAAGGTTTTCAATATATACAATAGATATCCAAATATTGGATTGCCCATGGTTTCTCAGAAGAATTTGCACAAATTTGTGATTGTTTTCCAAAATGTTTTGAATTGTTGCTCGAAAATTTTCCGCAAGTCTGAAATTCCAGTTGCGTCTTTTTCGAGCTACACTACCATTCTTGCGCATTGTTCGTCCATCACGTAATAAGATCCCATCAATTGCATTACGATAGTTGGATATCGATAATCTCTCAATATTCGAAAATAAACAATTTCACGACAGTCGTCTAGTGGAAGTTTTCCTATCGATAGTTTTACGATACTCTACTATCTCTCTCGATATTCGAAAACAAACAATTTCACGACAGTTGACTAGCGGAAATTTTGCTGTCAGTTTTACGATACCCTACTATCCATAGTTAAATAGATAATGTTGTATGGAGAGCAGTATCTCAAGTTTTAAGATAGTCGACGAGTAATAACACTATCAATAATTTTTTTCAGTATCAATAGTCATATTTGGCTTTCATTATCGATAGTATGAATAGTACTATCAATAGTATGCGTCACTTGTGTATGTGTTCATACGTGCGGCGCGCGTGACCTTTCACTTGCGTCTACGTGTTCACGTGTATGTATGTACAAGCGAATGCGTGCGTCTGTGAGCATGCCTGCACACGTGAGCATGCGTGTGTGTACACCATGCCCGAGTGTGTGCGGTCGTTACGTTCAGCTTCAAAGACGTTTTTTGTATACACAGATTTTGATATTCACACGCCGGCCGAACAAGCGCACATCTTCGTAACGCAACCAAATGCGGCGTCGGTACTTGGAGGCATTGAAAAATATTTTGTCCTGAAATACATAATAGGAGCAGTATGATTGTGAGATACCTGTGGAGCTGAGCAGGATTGGTAAGTTGATTGCATACATAGTAGCAAAGACGCTTATCTTGTAGAGGAACGCTGTCAAAACGGTTGTTCTCGATAGCGATCTAGGACTAGTTCAGAACGACCCTTTCCAACCTTCGAAGGCTTGAACGGACCCCAGTGGCGATTGTCTAGGCAACTGGAACAATCAGACAATTACCTTGTGTTGTTTTGTTTTCTGTATGTTAGTATTTGATTGTGTCCGAGTATTTGGCAGGGAAGGCAATGGCCTTCTGGGCCAAATCCCAGGATCCAGTGACCTTAGTCCTAGCTATTGAAAGATTAAGACAGCTGTGCTGCAGTCTTTCGAAAAAAAATTTAACAGAAGCATACTGTAAGGTAAAACTGGCCCTAACAAATATACGTAATGTATAGGGTGGTTCAAGTAACCAGGCTCGATCTAAAATGGACCCTAAAAGTCGATGCCTGCACGTAGCAATCTAAACTTTCCGTCAGAGGTGCATTTCAGAGGCCGGGGTTTTCTCGTAAAATTACAAAGCGTAGTTCTCGTTTAGTAAAAAATAGGGCCAAGAAACTTGCCAGGGCCTAAGGCGGGCGGCGACCCAGACGACCAAGTCCAGTAGCGGGGTGTGTTTGGCGTTGGTATTGATAGATGGCGTCTGGAGCAGCGTCTGAATGTGCAGCCGACCAGCGAAAGATAGCAGACGACACGCGGACGAAATCCGTTCGCAGCAAAAACGCCGCCGTTATGCAGACGCGTTTTTTTTCCTTTAAGTGTTGCTTTTATTGTGTGCATTTCTTTTTAACCCAAGTTACATCTAAAAAAAGATTATAGTCATTTTAATAAACCACGGAGGTCGCGAGCCGTCACAATGTAGAGGTTGCGCCATCTATCAATACGAACGCCAAACACACCCCGCTGTTGAACCCCTGTCGTCTGCGTTGCCGCCCGCCGTAGACCCTGGCAAGTTTCTTGTATTTGTTTTTTACAGAAAGAGAGCTATGCTTTGTAATTTTACAAGAAAAAACCGACCTGTGAATTACACCTTTGACGAAACGTTTAGATTGCTACGTGAAGGCGTCGATTTTTCCGGTCCATTTTAGATCGAGCCTGGTGACCTGGACCACCCTATATATTTGTTAGGGCTAGAAAAAATAATCCTCCAAGATTATTTTTTCGGGATACACTACAATTCTTAGACATCCTCCATCCGTCCCGTAATAAGACCCCATCAATTGCATTACGATAGTTGGATATTGATAGTTTCTCAATATTTGACAATAAACAATTTCACGATAGTCGACCAGTGATAGTTTTCTATCGACAGTTTTACGATTCCCTACTATCGATAGTTGAATCGATAGTGTACTATGAGCAGTAGTATCGATAGTTTTAAGATAGTCGACTATTCGTTGCACCATCAATAATTTTTTCACTATCGCTAGTTATATTTGGCTTTCATTATCGATAGTTTCGATAGTACTATCGATAGTTTGCATCACTAGTGGATTGTGTTCATTCGTGCGCGCACGTGATCCTTTAGGTGGGTCTGCGTGTTCGCGTGTATGTATATACATGCGTATACGTGCGTCTGTGAGCATATGTGTGTACGCCTGAGCATGCGTGTGTGTGCAGCGTGCCCGTGTGTGTGCGTTCGTTACGTTCAGCTTCAAAGACCTTTGTTGAATACAGGGATTTTGATAATCACGCACTTGCCGAACAAGCGCACATCTTTGTAACGCCACCAAATGCGGTGTCGGTGCTTGGAGGCATTGGAAGATATTTTGTCCTGAAATACATAATAGGAGCAATATGATCGTGAGATATCTGTGGAGCTTAGCAGGATTGGTAATTTGATTGCATGCATAGTGCCCAAGACCGGCGCTTTTCGCGGAGAGGAAGGATGTCAGTACGATATTCCTCAATAGAGACCTTGGACTGGTTCAGAACAAACCCTTTCAAGCTTCGAAGGTTTGAACGGACCCACACGGCGATTGCCAAGGCAACTGGAACAATCAGCTAATTACCTTGCGTGGTTTTGTTTTCTTTATGTTAGTATTTGATTTTGTCGGAGTATCTGACAGGGAAGGCAACGGCCTTCCCTGCCGAATCCCAGGATCCGTTGACTTTAGTCCTAGGTATTGAAAAATAAAAATCGCTGTGCTGCTGTCTTTCGAAAAAAAAAATTAACAGAAGCATACTGTAAGGTAAAACTGGCCCTAGCAAATATACTCAATGTAAAAGCTCGTTCACCTAGGGTTCACACTCAAGCGAAACAATCCTTGTTCTTCTACGAAAACACAATAAGGTTTACGTGTAAAGAAACTTGGCAGTCACTGAAAACAACTTTCTTTGTATTCATAGTTTTGTTTCATGCTGATTCAAGATATAATGAAAAAATCATGAAAAATATACGTCAAAAAGGGCAAAGTCCGTAAAGTAAAGAGTAAAAGATCGTCGCAAGGTACAATCCAACAATGGTTGTTGACACTGCACGTAGAGGTGAACAAAGAAAATTATATTTGTCGCCCAAGAAGTGAACAGTCCACATTGACATCGATACAGCGAGATATTCTTATGCAACATTCATTCCTCCTGCAAACTTTTACAAAAATCTATGTGAACTTTAATATATTAGAGAAGATAAAATAAAACAAAATAAATTAAACATTTCGCTACCAGATCACTCCACAAACTATCTCAAAATTTGCAACTAAATCGTCGACATCTAAGCTTTAAGATAAAGGAGACAATTGCATTATTATATGTTTCTTAGTGGGAGAACAGAAAAGGATTGATTTTAAGGATGCAATACTTTCCCGTTTTACGTATAGGGAAGTTCATCTTAGTTTTCAAATTTTCCATATGTGTTGTCAGATTGTTGTGCAATGCTGTCATTCTTTTAAGCCTCCTAATATCGAACGGATCAATTTTCATTGTGAGCTCACGACAACCTATTATTCCAGCCCGTATGTCAAGCGGTTTTACGTTATACCTTAATAAACCGCTCATTAGTGCGCTCTAAACAAATTGTACATTAGCTTTGCGCACACAAATAAATAGCGCCGCCCCACTGCGCTCTTGCGCCCAGCCCAAACCGCAGTTTGAATAGGATCATAGCCACAAAAATATTTTTGTTTGCGGAAGCATACCGTTTGAGTACGCTATTGATTCTTCTTGCCACCAAGATTACATCCCGACTGTTCTAGCACCTAAATCACAGTTTTTTTTTGCTTCCGTGCGTTCGCACGGGCGAAGGTGCGTCTGTGCGTGCTTGCGTGCGCGTAACCATGCACGTCCATGTGCATGTGCCGGCGTGAGCATGTGCGTGTACATATGTGTGCATACCTCTCTGTGTGTGCGCTTTCAGATTGTTCAGACAAGGCCGGAGCTATTTCCAGTTCCACATATGCACCCTCTTTTTGCGTTCCCTCTTATTGTTCGTAACCCACTGAAATTGCCTCCAAATACGTTGGAAGTAACTTGGCGTTGTTAAGAGGATATCTGAATGCAACGACCATGGGATATTGGGGACATTGATAACCAAAAAAAAATGTTCCAGAATATACCTGACATCTCTTGATCGCGAAGTAGAAACATTTTGAATGTGGTGAAGAGATGGATAGCGAATGTTAATAAGTAGTGGACGATATTTTGGTGTGTGCGTTCGAAGTATTTCACATAGAGGGCATGGTAAGTTGTATTAAAAATGCAAGGCGGAACTTTAGATTTTTCACCTGAAAGGTCAAATAAAAAAGTTTCCCAGTTTTAGACATTGAATTCATCAAAGTACAAGGTATCTGCGGAGAGTATGGGAAACCCTGCTGAAGCCAATATTGCGCTTCGCAAGTGTTGACGCCAGATCTGTGAAGGGAGGAGGTGTAATGTCGGTGTTGCACGATGTTTCGAGTAAACGATGTGGGGATCGTATATATTCGCCATCGGGGAGTCAGACTTTAAGGTTTTAAAGGGTGCGGTACAATCCAGGATTAGTGTCAGATTTATGTTGAAAGCTTTCAGTTCGCGTTAGTCGGGCACAGAAAAATTCAACTCGACTGGAGAACATCGCAGTAGTTTATTTGTTTCATGCGGTTTTGTACAACTTGAAGGCAGTGCTGCATTGGTTTGTTGTATGAGTTGGTTTTAAATCCGACTTACAAGCTAGGGGACTTCGATCCTGTGAAAAAATCGGAAATGTCTAAAAAAGCCTCAGGATGGAAAGTTAAATTGCAAGGGAGAGGATTTGTAGGTGGGACAGCCTAAACGATGCATTAGCATTTTGATATCTCACCACAAAAAGCTGTACATTAAAGTCCTCAAAACAAAAACAAAAACAAAAAAAAAACATTTGAGCGTTTGTAATGGACGTGCTTTCGGGTGAAGAGCACAAAAGTCGTCGCGAACGAACGAGATAAGACAAAAAGAATTCTGAACTAAATCAATTAAATGCATAGTAAACCAGACTGGAGTACTAATCCCTTAACTGTTATTCACGAAGCAACCAAAAGGATTTTAAAGTTCCAACAGGGGTTCCAGTGTTGTTATTGTTTTTTGTAGGGCTGGGCGGATGATAAATTAATCTACCGATAAAGCAATAAATGCTCTAATCGCAATAAATATTCTAACCAGTTAATCGGCTAATTTTTCTACAAAAAAAATAGAAATTTACGGCTTTCACCACGCAGACGTGCACCTGTACATCTGTGGGAAGGCGGGCTGTTTGGAGAAACATATGTTTCTCCAAACAACTGGAGAAACATTATATTCCAGCCGCCTCGAACACATGCAAGGAACAGTCAAAGGAGTTCGCTATCGCTGAAGAAAATCAAGGAACCTTTTTGCCTAAACGTTCAAAGTTTTGCATTCGAAATAAATTTCTCGGAGAAATGAGATAAAGATTATTACCATTACCATAATTGATAGTATGTGGAACGAGCCGGACTTGAGTGAGTTTAAAGACGCCTTACATCTTGAAGGAAGAATAAATACACTGTGTTTCAGCGAACACTTTAAATTATCATACATGAAGGATGGTTAACAAAAACACTTACTTTCGGGAACAAACTTCGATTGAGACACGACAGATGTCAAGGATTTAAAAAAATATTAGCGATTAGCAAGATAATTAACAGAGCCTGTACTAATTTGATTTTTATCGGAAAAAATAAACATGTTTTAAATTAGAGACTTCCCGGTCGTCAGCGAGTAACACTATAAAAGTCACTTTTCCAAAAAATGAATATAGGAAGCCGATCGGAAGCGGGTGGTGCGCTTAAGTTTCATATCGTATAGGAGGCACAAAGCTTGCAATGCCAAAAAGTGAATGATACGACTATCATTCTCGTTCTCTTATAAAATGCAGCCTATTCTGAAGGTCAGAGGACAAAAACGTTCAATTAAAGATACCAGATATGATAGAAATCTATTTGTTTCCTTTACTGAGAAAACAATTTATCACTTCAACACCTATAAATGCTCGCATTTCTCGTGCAGTCTAGACTGGTTACAAAGGGGCTGTTACGCAACAGGTGTAGAATAATGCCTAGGAATCCAGTCGATCGTTCTTAGAACGCCAGCCGCCAGATTTGTTATTTTAACTGAAAAATCGAATGCCTCCAGGATTTATCGCAAATGAGATGCCGGACCTGCGAAGTTTTACAATGGCTTTTTTGATTCCCACGTCCTAGTTCCAAACGCAATGAGGCCTTTTAATATTTTGAAAAGTTCGTGCTCATTGTTTCGTAGTTTCTTTCTAGGTGGCCTATATCGATTTTGTTAAAACTTGGAGTAGAACGTAGAAACTTGTTGTTTTTAATGTTTTTAGTAGCTTGTCGCCGCGTGCATTGCTTTTTTTTGTATTGCTATTTTATTGATCATGCATTTGACAGGAAAATTGGTTTTTGTTTTCCCTACTAGATTAAACGTTGTGACTCCGGTACCAAATTACCGGATTCCCGGTATCGCTAAAATAATGAAATGCTTGAGCAGTGGCGACGTATACTGGACCGTACCGTTATATATCTGGGTTTTATAGGGAGTTTTCTAAAACAGTCTTTTGTGTGAAGACGAATTTTTGTGAAGTTTGTTTAATATAGTGTAGCGTATAATTTGAAAAGTGGACATGTCGTCAATGTGTTTATTCTCGGAATGAAACCGCGAGACAAAGATTGTCCTATAGCGCTCCGCTGAAAGACGTAAGTAACACGTGTGCTGTTCGATTTGACGGGAATCAGAAGATTCTTGTCTGTTCGGCTGGCTGTAATCGCCGTTTTTATTGCGAATGCCTTAACATAGGACACGAAAAAAACGACGTCTACATAACGAGTGGTTCAAAAACGTTAGACTGCATGGGCTGTATCAGGAAGAACACACTGTCACCTGACTGACGGAACGGATAGATGAGTCTGCCGGGCTTAAAAATACGTGTAGCGATAAAGACCCACTACCTTCTCTAATTCGCTTTAGCATCAGTCCAGACGCAGCCGACGCTACGATATAATGGGACCAATCAAGCTGCGTCAACGCGCAATCCACTAAGCCTTTTCTGCTTATGATTGGTTCAGCGATAATAGAACAGGTACAAAAACATGACACGGTGCGCTTTTGATACTGTCTGATTGATCCCACCTACTTCCATCGTCGGCCGCAAAGGAACTTAAGGTAAAACAAAGCATAACTAAAATAATCTTAAATTATTCCCATTTAAATTGAAAAAAATATATTTGTCTCAAGTACATTTGATTTAAGTTATTGTTTCAAACTTATTATGCCTCTTTTACCCTACTTCTTTTTAGGAGGCTTACCAATTTATCATGTTCTACCGGATCGCAATACTATGTTGTTTTTCTTCTTGATATTTATTACTTAAAAGAATCACCTTCCAGATTCAAAATGTTCATAACCCCAACAGTGCCTTATATATTCTTAAAGCGACTGCATTGAATACTCGTTTATTCCCGGCTGTATTTATATTTATAATAATTTCGCGGAAAGCGTGTGCACGTGCTTGGAACGGGCGATTTGGTCTCCAGTGTCCACACTATTTTTTGAACTGATTTCGACTTTCGTTTTATGTTTTATATGCTGCGTTGTCGCGCAACTTATACTCGACTTGATTTGATTTGCTAATTTTATTATGTAAACTCACGTGTAGAAACCGCCTTTTGGAACTGTCAATATGCAATGAATAGAATGATATCCGGTCCACGCAAGGGCCGTCTTGAATTTCACGTCTTAATTAACGTGAAATTCAAGACGTGAAATTCATTTCAGGTCTTAATTGAAATAAACTCCTAAAATGCTGCACAATATGAAGTCAATATATAATAAATTCTCATAATTTTTACACCCATCATTCTAGTACAAAAGTATAAAGGCAGAAATCTTGGCGTGTTTTAAAAGATGTTTGGCGATTAAACAATACTTGACTACGACTTACCCCTCGCAACCGCGGTACAGAAATTTTTGAACCTGGATTTTTTTAACACAAACATAAATTATTATGATTTAGAAACAAACAACACGCATTTCACGTGAAGGAAACTGCCATTTGCAAAATAAACCAATAAACAAAGAAAGCTGCAAAACAAATACACAATGGACAGTGTTCATGGTACCGTTCTTGGTAAACCAATTCCCACTTGATAAACAAATTCCTTGTTGTGTAGTCTTCATTATATAAAAATCTAAAATGATAATGGAAACAAATAAAAAACTACAGAACAGATACACAATAAACAATGTGGTGCAACGCCCTTCTTGTAGCCCGCATACAATCGTAGCTCCTGTGAATGCAGCAAAGCTAACTCAGACTCTCTACCTGGTACTCAATGATGCGCGCTCTTCTCTAGTAAAATTCAGTACGGTGTCCCACAGGGACCAATTATCCGGCCTCCTGTCTACCTTCTTTACATTAGGGACATAATAAACATCCCAGAAATTCATGAGAGAACTTTTTACGCAGATGAGATGAATGTATTTTTCACCGGTACTTGCTTGTGTACTTGAAGACACAGAGAAACACTTGGTTGGACCAACTTCTCCTGTGGTATAGTTGCTAATAAGTTAGAACTAAATATGTAGAAAATTAAGTATATCATTTTTAGAGAAAAAAACAAACAAACCCATTGCTAGAACAATTTTGATATCTTTTCAAAACTCCATCATTGGACGCGTGGACTCTCAGAAACTTCTTAATCTTTCCTTCCACGAAAATTTCAGTTGGACATCCCAAGTAAACGATCTACGAAGAGATATTTATAGATCCATTGGCTCAGATTTTAACTGCAAACATTAAGTTCCAAACTGGTTGAAGCGACAAATTTATGCATCTATGATTCAGTCCAGGCTTCATTACTATTTATTAGTGTGGAGGACAGCCACAGGAAATAATATTAATCCATTACTTATATTACAGCGACGCGCGGTTCGGCTAAATTATAATATGCCCCTGTTTCAATCGACTTCCCATAGTTAAAAAAAAAACATAATATACTTACGGTAGATAACTTTTTTTGCCTAGAGTTGGCGATTTCAATTCATACTCAAACTAACACTGATCCTGACATCTTTCACTAGCTGTACGTACAAAGCGAACAAATTACAACCTGAGGCAATATATTTTCCAAAACTAAAACTTAGAACTAATTATGGTACTGAGAAATTATCGTAACAGATTACAGTTAGCCTAAGCAAACATTCTTGCATGAATGAGATGGCCGTGGAAACCACTTCCTTCTTTTTTATAAAAAATACCTAGGAAAATATTTTTCTAGGTAATTAATAGGTATGTTGCGAGTGAGCATACCTAGTTAGTTGTGTTATTAATCATTGCGATTTATTTATCTTATTTGTTAGTTGTGGTGTGGGCTGGCATTTTGATTTTTTTTTTGTCTCCATTGGTGTCCTGCTGTTAAGTATTGTTACAAGGGTTGTGACCCAGTCAGGGGATTGTATTCGTCTTTTGTACCAATCTTTGACAATTTTGTCAAAACGAAACAACAAAACAAAAGATATTCAAATTTTGATGAAGCTAGATAAAGAAAATAATATGGGTGCCATTTCTGGTACGTTGCAGTGGAAGTGATGCCACTTTTGAATTGTACAGTGTGTCAAATAAATAATTTAGTCTCTCTCTGAAGCTTGTGCTTTCGTGCCACTTTAGGGGCGCAGGTCGTGAAAATTATTGTTTTACGACTTTTTTCATGACTGCCACCTCTCGAGTTTTATAAAAAAAATAACATGTTATTGTGTAATGTATTCAACTGATAGTGAAAGACTTCACACAGGAAGTTTTGAGCACCTAAAAAAATTCAACCTCTACATCCACGTGTTTAACAATTTTCAGGGCTGTAGTCGTCGTTAGTATTCGTGAAACTATTGCAAATGGAGCTGATATACTCTGTTTACGGAGACGTATTGTTTTATCGAGGATCCTATGACACAATTAGACCTGGAACAACTCCTCACACCAATCTCTTGGGATATTTCACTGTCCTGGCACTTTCTTGTTGCCATCGTCAAGCTCCTGAAAAAGTAAAGAACTAAATTATTTGCAATCAGTATGTGACTACACTTTCTAGAGAATTTTCGGGAACGCAGAACAGTGAATCATTGGACAGGATGTTACGATAACTTGATGGCGATCTTAAGGAGACGGAGGTTTAGTGCTCCAGTGGTTCCCCTAGCTTAACTTTGTGAGCACGGGAAAATTAAAAATATCCTAAATACTTCTCTACTTTTCATAAACCGTCGAATTTTTTGCCTTTATAAATCGAATCGTTTTCAAACACACCTGGGATCATAGCTTTGTTCACACTGGCTTGATAGCCGGTGACGTTTACCGCTGCAGCAGTGTAACGGTTCTATTTTTATAATGCAATTAAATGCACAGGTGCATGTAATTAAGAGCTAGACATATGCGGTTTGTGCTTGTTAGCTATACTGGGAGGCAAACATTGTATTGGGTGCCAATCGTAACGATCAGTAGACCAATAATTAAGTTTTGTTAATCTTATTTTTAATAAGTGAAAATAGAAATATGGTCCCAATTATAAACATGCTGATCGTAATCGAAAACCACTAAATCAACTCTTTATAGAGGTAGATAAAGCAGAGGCAGCATTTTACGAAGTACTCAAAAACCGCTCAATTCGGACGCGATTCTAAATTTCGGTTTCTTATCGGAGCGCATCTTTGCACCCGCGCGGTCCTGCTTCCCTATAGTCGCGGCGCGAAGCCACCCTCTCGCCTCCTTCGCAGGATGAAGGCAGTGCGTTATACCTTTGTACCTCCAGATACAACTGTGTTGTGAGTGATTATAAGCTCAAAAATATGATAATATTTAGGGCTGAGCGTCAATTAAAACTTTTAACTCGTTTAATCGTCACCCTTTAATCGATAAATAATGAATTAATCGGTGTGGTTCATATCCATGCCTAAAGTAATGAAAAAATATGGGTAAAATATGTGACAAACGGCTCAATATAAAATTTTGATTTGGAATCAACCTCGATGTGTAGTTGAAAACGGTTCAAAGACACTCACTCATAGATTATTACTTAAGCTGCAGGAGGCAACGATATTCGTTTTTATTCTACGGCAAGAGTGATTGCCCTTGATTATTCACAATAGTCTCTACTGCGCCAAACGGGCATCCGAAAGGCATTGAAGTGACTGGAGCACGTTTAACGTCCAGCTGTTGACTTAGGTTACAAATATCGCCCCTATAGGCTTCCTATAGGATTGAAGAAGAAGAAGTCACCGGGAGCAATCGCTCTTTCGATTGCTCTGTTCGTATGTTTTAAGAGTAATAACAACTGGCAAGCAGTACGAGACTCAAGCTGAAGTACAAGACTCAGGCTCAAGCCCAGGAATCGTCGAGGAACCAGCCATCGATCCTGCCTAAGCCTACATCCTTTTTAATAACCTCGACTTCACGGTTAGGCCTCGGCGATCACTCGACTGGGACTTCGCGACATCGCCCAACGGAAGCTCCCCTAGCAAGACAATCTTCGCGGTGAGTTTTAACATCGCACGCGGCCCGCAGTCTCTAAGTAGGCTTTTCCACACCTCCACGTGCGTGAACTTTCTACGCTCTGACTGAAGCCGCGATCCCCATGGCCCCAACGGTTGAGTGCGCTAAATGCGCCCAAGTGATTCAGGCCGATGGAAAGCACCTGGTCTGTGCCTACTGCAGGAGCGCCTACCATCTTGGAAAGCTCTGCGCCGGTGTTTGCGATTCGACGTTTACCACCATGGGCACGGCAAAGAGAGAAAAATGGGTCTGCCGATCATGTCGCAGCAAGGATAGCCAAGGGGATCCCAGTACACCACCATGCAGCTCCTCCCCGGAAACGGGCTTTTTGATGACTCAGCTGGCATCAGTGAATGTGAAGCTGGAAGCCTTACTTTCCCTGAAAGTCAGCGTCGACTCGCTGCAAACGCTCCCCGCCAAGCTTGATGAGCTTCTCCTGCTTAAGCCCACTGTTGAGGAACTCAAGTCAACAGTTAAAGACCTCCAAGCGTCGGTAGACTTCTTCTCTGCACAATATGACTCTCTCCTGAAATTGGCAACGTCTAATGAACTAGCGGTGAAAACACTTCAACATGAAATCTCGGGCCTCCAAGCCACAGTTCGGTCTCAAGCTACAGAGATCTCACGGATTCAAGCTGAACAAAATGACAGTGAGCAGTACTCTCGTCTTCCAAACTTAGAGCTGCACGGTTTGCCCTACTCTTCTGATGAGAACCTGATTACCTACATAGCTGAGCTTGCGAGTAAGCTGTCAATCGATAACTCGTTTCACCCTTCTGACATCCATGAAATCCATCGCTTGCCAGCCAAGCGTGACGGAATTCCACCAGTCCTAGTTCGGTTTTCTTCAGTTAAAATGAAGGAAACTTGGATGGCTAAGCGCGGTGCACTTCGTTTGCTAAGTCAGAAGGGTTGCCTACCTAAGCTCTACTTCAATGACAACCTCACTCGAACAAACAAAGAACTGTTTTGGCAAGCGAGGCAGAAAGGCAAGGTGCAAGGCTATAAATTTGTATGGGTGAAAAGGGCCAAAATATTTGCCAAAAAAAACGAGAATTCTGAGCTGGTCCGTATCAACCAGCTAGCCGACATTGACAAGATTGTATAGACTCACGATGAATTTTGCTGAAGTGTCAGATTTTAACGACCTCTGTAGTTTTTTTGAAGATCCACAAGAGACGTTTTGCACAGTGATACATGTAAATATTAGGAGCCTCAATAAGCACTGGAATGAATTCAAAATAATTTGCAAGGAAATTTGCCCCTTAATTGATGTGTTTATTCTTTCTGAAATTAATATTGTAGCAGAAGCGACAACTCAATTTTTTCTGCCAGGATACACTAGCATATTCACCACTCGACCATCGCGTAGAGGTGGAGGGATAGCAGTTTTCGTTCGCGACACCTGGTCCGTCACTCACCTTGCAGTAACCTTCAATCATGCTGAATGTATTGCGCTCAATATCACGAATTCGATTAGCTCTGTCTGCATTTTAGCAATATATAGACCACCTTCGGAAAACGTCCGATGTTTTTTGGACGAGTTTGATGCTGCACTTCGGCAGTTTGCAACTTACGATCATTTATGCGTTTTAGGAGATTTTAACATTGATACCTTAACCCCGTCAAAGTCCTCAGTATGCACCTACCTCAACACTCTTTCTGCTAATGGGATTTCCAACTTGATAACAGCTCCCACTCGAGAAGAGACTCTCTTGGGCAGGTTGGTTGCTTCGTGCTTAGACCACATTAATCTAAGAACTTGTTCAGAAAAAGTCCTATCGGCGGTTATTACACAGAAGCTAGCTGATCACTATTTTGTTGGGTGTCGTTGGTTTTGTGATAATTCTTCTCCCCTGAATAGCTTGGCGGGCACAAAAATATCACTCTTTGACTCCTCTAAGTTTGATGGCCTTGTTTCTTCCTTTGACTGGAACGACTTTCTCCAATCATCTACATCCACTGATATTTACCAAAAGTTTGTGCAGGTTTTGAAGGCTTTTGATGCTTCCTCCAGAAAAGAAATATACGTTAAAAGACGCCGGCCTGACCACTACTGGTTGAATGCAGATATACTGGCAGCAATAACAGAAAAAAATAAACTTTGGGCTCGGCATAGGCGCGCTCCTAACAATGCAGAGCTTAAATCAAACTTCAAAACTTGTAGAAATATGGTTACAGCGATGATTCGTTCAGCTAAGCGCAGATACTTTTGTAAAAAGTTCTCAGAATTTCGCTCAGACATGCGCAAAACGTGGCTTCTCGTTAACGAATTCCGTGGTCACTCCTCCCGAAATTCAATCAATAATGTATTAAAAAGGTTCTTTGGCTCTAATCTGTCAACGGTTGTAAGGGATTTTAACAGTTTTTTTGCGACCTTTTCAGGTACGACACGAGATTCTTTCATGACTTTCGAAAATGTTGTAACGGCCTCCGCTTTCCTTCCGCCTATGATAGAATCAGATCTCTCTTCATTGTTATTCAGTTTCAAACCATCAAAATCACCAGGCATCGACGGAATTCGAGTTACTGATCTTCGTAGAAATTATGAGGTTATTAAGCATGTACTACTTCATATGTTGAACGGCTTTATTACGAGTTGCATTATTCCAGACGAACTAAAGACCGCTATAGTACGGCCCTTGTTCAAAGGCGGCGCAGGGAGTAAGATTGAAAATTACCGCCCAATTTCTATTTTGCCAATTATTGCACAACTTCTTGAAAAACATGTATTTCATACTATGACATCATTTCTAGATTTACATGATGTAATTGCACCGAGTCAGTTTGGTTTTGTTCAAGGAAGGGGAACCCAGCCATTGCTTGAAGATTTTGCCGATTTATTATTTTCTGGTTTTGAAAAACATCTTGTTTGCTGTGCTCTCTTTTTAGATATATCTAAAGCTTTTGATACCGTTAGCCATTCAATCCTTCTGAAGAAGCTTTATAGCTACGGATTTCGTGGTCCGTTTTTTTCTTTTCTTTCAAACTACCTATCAGATCGCTCACAACTTGTAATTGCAGCTGGGGCACGGAGCCCGCGAACAACATTAAGGGCAGGCGTACCACAAGGCTCAATCCTATCTCCTCTCCTATTTAATTTGTTTGTTAATGACATTTCTACTTTTCTTTCCCAAGCCAAACTTTATCAATACGCGGATGATACTGTGATTGTTACTCGACATATTAACTTCGAAGATGCTGCCCGCTCACTGCAATGCGCTGCGACTGTAGTCATGGATTGGTTTCAACGAAATCTTCTGGACGTTAATGTAAACAAGACTAAGCTTATTTGTTTTCATAATCCTCTTAAATATGTGTGTCTTGATTTCCCTTTTCTTTTACATAACTCAAACTGTGTATCTTGCAAGTGTGTTCCTTTAGTATATGTTGAATCTGTAAAGTACTTAGGAATCTTGTTTGACTGCGGTTTAACTTGGAACGCTCAACTCACGTCCCTCTGTAAAAAATTAAGGAGTACTTGTTGTCTGCTATATAATACAAAATCACTTATGCCTCTCTCAGTTCGCAGACTAGTCACCCATGCTCTTGCATATAGTGTGTTACAATATGGCGTTACGGTGTTTGGAACCCGTTCCGGCTTCTGGCATGAGAAAATTGACTGCATTTTAAAAAATATTCTGAAAAGTGTTTCTTATGGCATGCAACTTCCCGATGGTACTGATCTCTTTCAACATTTACAATTTCCCTGCCTCCGAACACTTTTTATTCAAACTGTTATCTTACGATACTTTTGGACAGATCAATTCAAAAGAAAAAACGTTGTTCTTCGTTCTCTTCGTTTTCAAGAGACTTTCGAGATACCTTTCGCCCGAACAAGATATGGACGATGTACACGCGAATTTTACGTGCCTGAACTCTTTAATAATCTGCCTTCTGAAATTTTACAAGCGAATTCACTGCGTCAACTAAAGAGAATGCTGAGACTTCACCTACTGGGATGAGATGTCGCCTAGCGTGTGCATATTTTGTTAGTATCAGTGTGTATGTGCCTAATAACTGATTCAGTTTTTGAACATCCTAAAGTTTTTCAGTCTGTTTTACTGATGTCTGTGTGACGAACTTTACACTGCTTTTTCGTGGACATATCAGTTGTTTTTTTTTTTTTCACAAGAAGTTTACCTATTAAGCAGTTAAAAATATTAATCGCGATTAAAGCAAATCGGATAATCGTTACGTAATCGGTTATTTCCACATCCCTACTATTATTAGTTGTTGATTCTGTACAAGATGTATGTATCGATGGATTATCAACTTATGTTTTTTTTGGCAGATAAATTTTGACGCGCTGATTTATATGCACCTTCCGTAAGGTGCAATGTTGTCCCCAATAAAACAAAGGATGAATTTAGAAAAAAAAACGTGTATGTGGCTATCGTGCCCCTACAATCTTAACGAGAAAGGTACCACGCATCTCGCGTCGGCGACAGAAGGGAACTGACCCGAGGCAGCCGAGTTACCGCCACATCCAAACTCGCGTCACGTTCAGGAATGTTCTGGGCAAGAACAGCTGATAACATCCGTGTGTGAACAGCTATGTCTTCATCATGTTAAACTTGTACTAACTCGCCAGTTCATACGGTTTATTTCTTAGAAGAATAGATAATTAATCGATAAGGGATCCGGGACGAGCGGGATTCTTCTCCGTGAAAAACCATATCGGTTGCCAACTCTGCCACGCACGAGGTTTTTCTTTTTTTTTCGGATTTCCACGGTAAACCAGGGCAGTGACACAAAATCGCGATGAATCACTAAAACACACCTGCCATCTTGGCTATTGACGATGCTACACGCTTTTGAATTTAGACACTGAAAAAATGGCAGCTACTCAGGTGTAGGTTGAGTATCGTCCTTATAGAATTCCTCGAGAAAGCACATGTGTTAACACAATCCTTAGGCACAGCGCGAGCCAATTGCTGCAGGCGATACGTCAGATTCACTGTACAACCTTCACAGCGTGGATAAGAACCTTATTTAGACTATGTTTTTTGGGTTGTTCCAATATTCTCAGGAAACGTTTGTTCTTTAACGAACTTGTTGATGTAGTTAAGTGTTTAGAAAACTTTCCTTTTTCAGTAAATGTATGAAACCAAGCGGGAGCTTTTGAACTCATCAAATGCTTGCTACCACCTCTAATCATCGGCATTCGGCAACCGCTCAAAAAGTCAAGACGTATTACGACTTCTAGGAAATTCAGATGTAGTTAACTGCAAATACTTTTTCTTCCTCTATTGAGAAATTGCATATTCGAAATTGTGGTTTAAAAGCAAGTTAAAAATAAGGGAATATTGCTCCTTTGAACAGTAAAGCGTATGCTCTGTAACGAGCTTGAAACTATTGGACGCTTTTTCCCACTTTTTACCGATGCCCGTATCTATTAAGGTCGTGTGGGCTAAGAAGAAGGTAGCCATGCACATTAAAGGCAGCTCTACATTCATCGCAAAGCGTCTCCACCTTTTTTAAATTTATTTACTTGGTTGAAACGTTTCCTTCGTAAAACTATCTACCCTTCAACATCAAAGGATAGCAAGGACATTGCGACCTTTTTCCGCGGATTTTTTCGAGCAACAGCGAATAATTCACCTCTGAAGAAGAATATACGTTTTTCTTGTAAACAAAGTGTGGCAGCAGCGGCTGGGAGCAATAATGTGATTAATGATATCACCGAGAGTTTCGCGAAGGATGACCTTGCAATTTCCCTGCGAGGTCCCATGAAAGGACCTCGCAAGGAAATTGCCGTAAAGGTGCAAAGTCACGGCGCATTCCCATTGCCATAGTTGTTTTTGTCGTTGATAGCAAACATCTAAAGACGATGAGCTTTGTGACGATGCACTTTTGTTGCTCTTTGATTGCCTATATATGACCGACACGTCGGCTGTAACGTTCTTTTTTGTGCTTTGTTCGGTTTTTTGTGATCCAGTCACCCTGCATTGAACGTGTTCGACGTGCACACTCGTGCATGAGAACGAAGGTAGCAAACCAGAAGCCTGCCAAGTTAGTTGAGTTAATCCCATCATGCCGGTTACGGAGAGCTTTACGTTTGAATATTTTTCAAGTTTAATACATAAAACAAGAAAAGAAATGACTCGAGGGGCACGAAGTGCTTCCACGTGACCATATTTTCAATTCCTTTAATTTCATTTTTCGCTAAACGAGTGTTTGAGCATCCCTTCGTATTATAAGCCTTTCCATAGTTAATAATAAAAGTGCTAAGATATATAAGACTGCTGACGTGTAGAAATGCTTTCGGCGTTCCTACACGCAGCGCATTCCAACAAGGAGGGCGCCACGTCTTCTTTTTTACACGGCGCAACGGTGGTGATATGACGTTCCCCCACTGCGCAGGCGCAGTACCCGCGCCGGCTCCACTGTGCTTTTGGCCAATGGGATTTTGAGTGCGTTTCGGTCAGCCAGTGAGAATTGAGGTGCCGTCTTTCACTGCTGCAGACGGAATATAGATGTTGTTTTTCCCTGCTACAAACAATGCCGGCTTCGTTTCATGTTAATGCTTTCGCATTAGAATCGACAAAGACACAGCGCTGTGTTCATTTTCCTTCGCCTTGTCTCGTTGCGCTTTTTTAAATGATATGGATGTCCAACTGGCCTATTCTTCCACTCTTGACACTAGACCTAGATATTGTTCGTGCGCTATCGGAGGCCAGTGCGGCACAGCTTGGTCATGAGCGCACCGTCTACATTCAATTGGGAGTGGCGTTCTCGCTGACCGCACGCGAGTCGCAACCAAACACTGACGCAGCTCACGTCTAGGTTTAAGTGCAGCGAGTCTGGTCAAAATTTCTCATAATAACGCATACGTTCAAAACGAAAAAGGTAAGGCCGTGCGAGTACTTCACCAATCGATTACCAGAGAATTATTTCTAGATTCAACATTGTAAAAAAAAGAAAAGAAAAACAGCTGAGTTGCGCGTCTGCTCTAGCACTGTGTGTGGTATGAATGATGCAGGGCTATTCGATTTAAACCAATACTTTCACTCCGCAACAAAAAACATCTGTAGACCCCATTAAAAAATCTGCTATCTTCTGGAAGCTGTGCAATTTCAGTACCACGGGGCCTAAACCCGCAACGTCACGGCACACTTTATGCGTTTGGTTGGAGTAGAATGAAAAATGCATTCACAAAAAGGTGATGAGAACAGTGACGTTGCACTGTCGACGATGTTTGATTGGCTCGTCGGCTTTTAACGATGACCGCGCTCCCACGATTGCTATCTTATGGAATGACTTGCACGTTCTACGATGTCAGTTGTTCCGCCGTTCTGCGGTCGTACCGATCTTCTAATTATCGCCAAGCGAATGTCGAAAGGGATCTATTGTCGGGGCCTGCCTGCATGCAAACCTAAAACATCTTCAAACACGCCGATAGAACACTGATCTTTATAAGCCCAAAATTTTTATAAAACTATGAGCTACTTGTGTCTGATTCTTTTCTGCAGAAGTGGGCTGGGCATACGATTCTTTACTTTCCTCTTACATATTGCGATATTCTTCAAAACTAACGTTGAGCTCCACTTGGGATTCCCACAGAACCGATTTATTTCACAATAATGTCCAGCATCTCCACGCTTTCTCTACAAGTAGAGTTACAACCTTGTGATCGAAGCGACGCAAGAAAGAACGACCTGTCGGGACGTCGTCAGACAATCATACCGGACCCTAGCTAAATAGTATCCGGGTTGCAAAACGCTTTCCTAAAATGCTTGCTTAAATTCTTTTTTCGCAGTTGGTCTATAGTGCAAACCACCCTATACGATTATTAGGGATATGTGTTATGGATTCATGCAAACATTCATTGTTAGCCATAAACTATTGTCTTGCGGCTGCTGTATTGTGCCGTTTTTATTTGGAACAAGGTAATTATTGACAGACGTTATAATGTTCTCATTTAAAAGTGCTGAAATGCCAAATATTGCTTAAAAGCTTATTATGAACTTATACCCAATAAACGAAAAATACTAGAAACGTCATTTGCGCCCGATTGTCTTTATAACTTCTTTACTATTTCTGATTTCAACGACCCGCTCTTTACTCTGTTTGAAATAGCAACCTGCAGAAAAACAGAGGAACATTGTCCTCTGGGTTCACCGGAAACAATGAGTACAGGGACATTCGCACAAGCAGGTGCCAACGGCATAACTTCAGGAGAAAAATAAATTATTGTCTCGGCGTGTTAACCGACAAATTCAGAAAACAATGCGTATATGCAGGATCGCATTTGCGTCAATACTAGAAAATACAATAAGAGTTAAAAAACTAACATACTGGAGGAGCACTATATAAACCTACGCCAAAATTTGTAACCGCATCGTCGACATCTACCGTCCAAGATGAAAGCTACCCTCGTGGCCATTTGCTTCCTTGCTGCAGTTACGTACTCCATGGGAAGGCTGAGTGGTAAGTCCAAGTGTCTCACGCCGGTAAAAGCTTTTCTTATGATCTGAAGTGTTTCTCAATGATCGCCGTTCACCTCATACTTTTAAAACTATTACAGAATTCACGCTTTATTATTTTTTTGTAACTTCAGTTAATCAAAAAAGAAAAAAATAGCCAAATTTTATCAAACTAACAAACACTAGTCTATAGTCGTCTCCAATATATTTTTATAATCTGCTTAAAATACATCGGACGGCTATTTTATTATTCGATACGGCTACCTCTGACTAATCTTTTTGTAACTGCTAGTTTCAAGTTTCAATCGACTTGGCACTTTTTTAGCCACTGCTTTCGTACATAATTTACAAACATCAACAAAAAGTGATATAAAAAATCGTGGTTAGTTTCCCTTTTGAAAGTTTTGTTCAACTCAGTACCCGGGGCTTCTCACGCTTCCTGGTAGACAAGATACTTTTTTAATACACAACCATTAGGTTTTATCCTGAGAGGTTATTACTGTATTTGTGGTTCCTTTGATTATATTATCATAGGGGTTTGTGTTCGCCTGTTATGAATTCTGAACTATTTGGAGCCTCTCATTAGTAAGTGAATGAACTGACTATACACCTATATCTTTTAGCCTGGCACCCAGCGACGTTGCTATCCGGTATGCCTTCCGAGAAAAAGCAAGAGATTACGACCCGGAACAAGTAAAAAAGTACCGATGTGTCTAGCGTTACGTCCGACGTAAACCAAGTTACGTCCAAATCTCCGGCTTCCCGAGGTTCACGAGAAAGAGAGAGAAGAGGGCGGGGTCAGGTCTACGGGTTTCAGTGCTCCGTCCGGACGTAACGCTTGCCACAGCGAAAGGCAATAGAAGGGAGATAACAAGGACGACTGACGGTGGCAATGAAAATGTTCACACGTTCTGCTGCCGAGGCGAGAAAAAAGCCATGTTTCCAAGCATGCGGGAAGTTTCAGAATTGAACATGGCGGGGACTACGTGCAAAAGGTATATAGTTCTCTAAAACCCTCGTCATCTGTTATTACTATTGACATAATCCCATTAGGTAGATAGTCTACCACTCTTGCAAATCAAATTACAAAAAAAAAGGTCGGACATTATTATGCGTGAGTTTCACTCTTCGGAAGATAAAATTTAACTGTAGCCTGCAATTCCGCTGCGGTGATTCTGGCTTGCCTGCAGATTACGTATTACTCCAACGCTTGCGAACAGAAGAAACAACAAACCAGATTCAATGATCGCTAGGCGAATCTCAGGCACAACGCTTCAAGACATTTGTGAAGTTATGGCGCACATTAAGGTCATGTTCCTCGAAAAAGATTTTTTCTAAATTTATATTTTGGAAGCAAATATTACTTGATTATTAGACAATATTTTTATTTCTTTGTATATTTCTGATCAAATTTATTTTAATGATAGTCCCTATTGACGACAAGTTGCATCACGGCCACTTCCTTTTTGTATGGGAGCTTCAACTTGCACCGAGACGAGACGCCTGAGCCTCTTCGAAATTCACTCGTGTTTTTTTAGCTAAAAAACCTTACCTTATCTAAAAATGAATATTAAAATATTATACTTTTCACGTTCGTGTTCCTCCTGTAGTTATTTTTTGACAGCTATGTAATCTAAAATTGTTCTGCTGGAACTATAAGTAGTACTCAGGATGATGGTATAATTAAAATTAAGATAAAAACTTCTTAAATTTTTTTAAACCCTTCTGCAGAGGAACAATGCAAAGCACCTGTTCCATCGACTTCCTGCGGCATTGGTGCTGATATGAGAACTATCTACTACTTTGACGGCAACACTAAAAAATGCGAGAGTAAGCAGAGCTGTGGGGTTGGTATAAACCACTTTGAAAAGAAAGAGTGCTGCGAGAGTGAATGTCCGTACGGTGAGTTTTACGCCTATTTTATTATTTCTTCGTTTCAACGCGAGCAACCCTTGAGCTAACAATAAAAACATCTAGAAAATACGAGCACGTATTAACGGGGTACCATGCTTACATACTGATGTATTTAGTGCACAAAGTAGAAAGAAGAACAGGACGGAAAGAGCGCTCCTCGCAACTATACGTTTAATGGGATGAAATGAAAGAAGAAATGTGCCACCCGGACACGTGCATCTACCACCAACCCCGTGAATGACGGTCGCTCGCTCATCCAGGCTCGTTGTAATTTGTAGGAATTGTCTTCCCTTGCCTGATATCGTCATCGATTCTACACTTACACAGTTCTGGTCTTTCCAGAGGAAGTGCAAGGCTTCCAGCACCACGCGAGTCAGTTTGTTGCAGTTCCTCGCCAAGATGATTGTCCCGCCGAATAACGGTCTGCATGTGCGATGAATTGAAATATATCCGCCCACTGTGGCTTTCAAGTAGCTATTATGCGCACGAAGTCGATAATTAATGCATTTGCCCGTTGGTCCTTTCTGCGCTAAATGCTTCAATATCATAGAGTGCCAAGTGGCCCAAATGTCAACCTTTGAACATTCCGTTTGCTTTTATTTCAAACCTGCCATAGCCTTTTCAAAGCATATGTCAAGCCAGATTGCTATTTTTGAATAAATAATCATCACGAAATTTAATTTATTCCTATCCTAAAGATGTTCCCATTATTATTTTATGCTCACCAAACTGTTACTTTCTATACTGCATTCTAGTATTAAATTTTATTTTATTCAACGGGCATTGCAATAGATGCGGTAATAAGTTTTTTTGAGCTTGCAATGTATTCAATACGAATTTTCTTATGTAGTGCGGGAATATTCGTGTTACGAAATTGAATCGAGTAATGATTGTCCGAATATTTCTACTTTACTTCGAATATTTGTTAAGTTTACGAATAATTTTATGAATGGAATATTCTAGTTTATAGAAAATATCTGGTTTATTCAGAAACGCCGCTCCTACGAAGAAATAGCCCTCACTAGCCTTTGTTGGATCTCAATCAAGCCTACATTCAGAGGCTTTGAACAACAAAGCGTTTCGAAATATGGTTGTCGTTTCTTTTGTGTCCAGAACGAGGCGCTGCCTTTCAGGTACACGACTCATGGTCCGTGATCGTGTTATCAGGCCAGCGAACGGTTTTTCTTGCGACATTTATGTCGAGTGACGTAAAACTGTTTTTGTTTTTATTTGAGCGGTTTGGACTACCACTCTACAGGGAGATTCAACTGGCATCACCAAATTATAAACCAAACTGAAATACTAGCTCACCCTTGTGGTTTCAATGGAATCACGGCGGCATTTGAATACTTTGTTCTCCCGTCATTACTGAAAGTGAGGCTCAAATCTTCTGAGCAGTTTTGTCATGCCTCCAAATACCTAAAAAAAACACAAAAAGTAGGAAATGGCGAGTTCAATGCGTCATCAATGTGGGGAAGTAATATTGAGTTATTTTTACGTAGATCTACTGATCCATTCACAGGTAGGTCTAACATTGACAAGGCAAATCTTGTATGTAGATATAAATAAAAAAGAAAATCCTAGGCTCTACCAATATGAGCGATAGATTAACACCCATATCCTTGGGCCTTCTAAACTGTGTTTAAAAAATGTAAAAAAAGCTCAAGGTTACCTCTAACCACTTCAGGAAATACTATTTTCTTCACTGTTGTCAATTTCGCTAATTCATCGTCTGCATTGTGCTCTTGACATAAATGCCTATTATTCTTACTTATGTTTAAAAGCCGTGTACACAGTAAACATTCAGATGATGCCTACAGATAAAGCACCAAGACCACGCTGAGTGTCTAATATATATAACAGTGTATACGTGTTCACGGAAATCGAATTAACACCATGACAACCAGGCCGAGCCGCATGACATTCTATATCACCTACCAGAGGTCGACACGATGAACAGAATGGACACAAGGGACTATCTCACTGCTCGTCTGTGGCTAAGTGTTCAATAGGTCAGAACACGCATCAGCCGAAGGCACCTACTCTGACTCTAGTCTACTAATCCTACGGCCCTGTCTTCTAGGATTTTTTGATAAATTGATTTTGATGCTTGAATAAGTCCTAAATGCATATAAAATATCTATTTTCAGGCGGGACGTTTTAAGCTCTCGGCCGCTGACTCTGAAGACGTGGTTCTGCGGAGACAACTACAAGCCAGTTGGAAGTCCTGAAATAAAACTGTGCATTCTAAATCCTTTGCCTTTTTCTCTTCATGTTGTTATATTGTGACCTTATGTTGTGACCTCACTACAGCATGACTTAGACGCCCTCTCTTTATGGTGCGACCGCTGGCAAATGAACATCAATACCTCAAGATCTAAATTTATGAGCTTCTCCACAAAAAAATCCACTGTAAGTTTCAACTACTCAATAGGACATTTATCAATTGAGAAAGTAAATAAGTACAAATATCTAGGAGTTATTTTGAGCGAGAACCTACACTGGCAGGACCATGTAAATTATGTGGCTAGCAAGGCTAGTAGGTCATTAGGTTTTCTAAGACGAAATTTATATCTGGCACCTCCGGACGTTCGTTTACTCGCTTACAAGTCATATGTTCGGTCTCAATTAGAGTATGCCTCTATCATATGGAATCCTTGTCAAGACTACCTTATTCAACAAATAGAGTCAATTCAGAATAGGGCAAGCAGATTTATTTACAAAGATTACTCTCGACACTCCAGCGTATCTCAACTGAAAGAAAAAGCTGACTTGCCACTCCTCTCTATCAGAAGAAAACTTTCTAGGCTAACCTTCGTCCATAACATCTATTATAATAACCCACTCCTCAAGCTTAAACTATTAAAGCCGCCACACCGTATTTTTCCTCGATTTGACCATCAGCATAAGGTATTACTACAAACATCACATACTAAACTTTTCCAGACGTCACCTCTACAGTTGGCAATTTCCGACTGGAACAAACTTCCAGCCAACATTGTAACTTTAGCAAATGTCGACGAATTTAAAAATGCGTGTGCTCAATACTGCGTAAATTGAAATGTATGTTTTCCACGTGGTTTCATTATATTGTTATTTTTGCATGATGTGTGTTCATATTTTCACTGTTCTGTTTTCCTTGTATACTGTTGAATTTCCCCCCTCATGTATGCCCCCTTGGGGCGCTTGTGAGGTACAAATAAATGAAATGAAATGAAATTATGTATGAGCAAACTCTTAGATGAAGATATTGAATGCCGCTATTACTATTCCCATTGAGTGCGCTGCTGCAGCGGAGAAACAAATGGCCGCAGTTCGTGGTTGCCTGCTTTCGCAGATCAGACGTCGAATATGTTGTTTCAAATTTTCCAGAAAAGTATTAATTGATTAAACTCTCTATGTATCTAAGGGCACAAACCGCTGTCCAGGAGAATTGAACACAAGTGTGCACATCATCAGCACACTAAGATTAAATAAGATTTTTTTTTTATATCCTATAAGGTGCTGTTACGTGGAGCACCTTTTAATTTTCAAAGGTTGAAAAGCGTGCGCCACCGTTTAAGTGAATAATACTTTGGCGACTACTTCACGGTATTATAATTGTTATGGTTTGTTTTTCGTACGGAACAATCTCCGAACTTCAAGGTGTTATGTTTTATATGTAATTTTAGCCCTAAATAAGAAAAACAAAACATATAAGTCAAACCGTAGCATAAGACGCACCGACGAAATGTATTAAGATAAATAAAGGCGATTGATAGCTCGGAAAAACTGTACTCGTACCAATAAATTGATAGTTTATCATCATCTCACTGATTTGCTTTGAAATAGGAACCGTGTTGCTTGCTATAAAGAAAAAAAATTGTCATAGCTGTGGAGAGTATGACGCCGTTCAAGACCGCCAAGTCGAAAATTATCTCCGCCAGAAGCATCGTATTGCCCACTGGCTTAGAACCTTTTACAACGTCTACTGAAGCTACTAGCAACTACCGTGTCATCGTGCCTCGCCGGCCTTCTGATAACAACGTTTTTAGATCCCTCTACTTGCACGTAGACCTCTGCGCCCGGTGCAACCATTGCCCCGAATTCGGAAACGCTTTATGGGAATTTGTCAATTTTTTGAAATTATATATATATTGCCGGACGATATATGTGGTCGATTCAAATTTATAGATTTACCGTCGTCCTCTGCAGAGACACTAAATCCATGTCGTCCTTCAGATCACCCTAGAGGTCGTCGTTGGGGTCGTCCTAGACGTCGTTCTTACCGCCGTCCTTTTGGACGTCGTCCTGAACGTCGTCTTAGACACCGTCCTTAACGTCATCTAGGACGACGACCTCGAGGGCAACGTCAAGGACGACATCTGAAACGACGCCCAGGGCGGCTTCAAGGATGACCTGTAGGACGACCTCAAGAAAGACCTCAAGGACGACGTCGAGAGCGACGCCCTAGGGGATGATTTCGAAGACGACGTCTAGCGTGCGTGCTAAACGATTGGAAATGGCCTACTGAACATACCTACTGCGCGTTAAGGGGCAAGAATTCATAGTACTGAAAATCTTGAGTAGTAGCTTAATAATGCTATCGCATTGAAACTGGTAGAATTAGGCCAATACTAAATGAGTCATGTGTAGATGTGCACTTTCGCGATAACCCTTCCCAAGAAAAAGCTCGTTTCCAAAGGCGAAGTCTTTCACCTGTCAAAGATCGAGACTTTCTCGTTATCGATCTCAACCCAAAGGACATCAAAATAAACCTGTTGTGGCTACCGGAAGATTTTGAAAACCGTACCGGTGATGGAGGCTATCTAGTCTCGCGAAACCGCGAAGTAGATAACCTGGGAAAAGTGGAAGTGCCCGGGTAAGGAGGACCCTAGCAACCTCAATCGGATGGTGGTCATGACCAATACCTCCAGGAGCTAAAGCCGTAGCGCTCCGAGTAGTGACGTCCCATTCCCCGGAGAAGGAAGGCCTCGTCGAGAATAGGCACCCACTCTGCGTCTCTTTACTCCGGCAGCGTCGTCTGCTCACTCAGGCCATGTGTATCTAATTGTGCTTTTATCCGGCATCAATATAGGTTTGAAATGAAAAGTATTGGATATTTTATCATATATATTGTAACGGTGCTGCTGAGGCGCGTGCTAGAACCCACCGAGGACAAAAGACGAAGCGCGTGCAGAGGGCGCGTGACACACTTCTAATCTGGTCTAATTTGATTATGGACGTCCCTTGTAAATTAAAACGTAACAATATATATATATCTATACATATATATATATATATATATATATATATATATATATACAGGTATATAAGATAAACGTAGTGTACAACGCGTTACCATGGCTGAAAGCACCAAAATTATGTTTATAATTAAACCTTAGCCGCGGCGCCACAGTGCAGCAACGCAGCTCTACGATTTGAATGAACCGGCTCCGGTAGCGACCTTTTCTTCCCTGATACGGGTTCCGATTCTGGTGAATTCTCATTGTGTGTGAGTTGCTGACTGTCTACAAAAAGGAAAGCCGACAGATTTTACAACTAAAGGGAAATGAAAAAAAAAATGCTGTCACCAACGGATATCGCACACAAGTGAGATATAAGTTGACGCCGTTAAGCCTTTCGTCCCACGCTTGTGCCGCTTCTTTTGTTTTGTTCTTTTGTGTTCTTTTGATACTACAGCATTTACCTGTATTCGCGGAACAATGCCTGCTACGGTGTGAGTAGCATCTGTGGCAATTAGTAAACACTGGGATACTGGTCGATTTTCCATAGACCTCTCTTTTTTGCCAGGGAAAGAGAGTTATGTAGTTCGGATGGAAACGGTCGCCAGGTGAGAAATAACTTAATTATGGTCTTTGTTCGTCATGTAGGAAGCGAGCAGAGTGCTGCAATCCTTTGCTTAAATCTCGTGATATATTGGAAACAGACTTTGTAATTATCAGTGTGCAATTCAGTCGATATTTGTAAATATCCGTCGCAACATTCAAGTTTCTAGCGGAAGGTGAGTACCAAGCCAATGTACCATTATTGAAAGCGCCTTCTTTGTACTGATGTGTTTATTTATACTTCTGTTATTTTGTTGCCTTTACCTCGTTTATACTACGATTCTAGGTGTCTCAAGATACTTGCATATTGAATATTATCCAATAAAAAAAAAGTCCTAATGTTATCGTCCTTGGCTTCTACGCAAAGGCTCGAGGTTCGATGCCTGGAGCTGTCGAGCCTTTTTGTTACTTGCGTAAAGTCGCGTCCTGGTGAGTTCGAGAACTTGAGTAATTATCGACCGATTTCCCTAACGAGCACGTGCTGTAAAACTTTAGAACATATCTTATCGAAAAATTTGATCACTTTTATTGAGAGTAACAAACTTCTGGGCTCTAATCAGTATGGATTCAGACGGGGGTGTTCTACAACTACGCAGCTAATCGAAATTTTTCATGATTTGAGCATAACCACAGATAAAGGGGGGCAGACATATATTATATTTTTAGATTTCGCTAAAGCTTTTGACCGCGTATCGCACCCGAAATTGTTGTACAAGCTTAGTCACGTTCTTAAGAATGATCAGATAGTCGATTGGTTGAACTCATACTTATCAGGACGGGAACAGTATGTGTATTTTAAGAAGAAGAGAACAGAATCATTACAAGTAATATCCGGCGTCCCGCAGGGATCGGTACTTGGACCGCTTCTTTTTATATTATTTATCAGCGACATGGGAAAGGACTTTGACTCCGCGGTAACTTTAAAGCACTTTGCGGATGACACTGTGATTTACTCCAATATCAGATCGAATGAAAATCAACTAAATTTGGATAAGCACTTGCGTAAGATAATGAAATGGTGTGCTGACTGGCAGATGGAACTGAATATAAGTAAGACGGTCTACATGAATGTAACGCGCAAAAAACAACACTTACAATTTAACTACAGTATTAATGGTCTTCCGCTTGCTAAAGTTAACGAATATAAATACCTTGGAGTGCACTTAAGAAGTGACTTAAGCTGGAACTCCCATATTGACTATGTATGTAAGAAAGCCTTTCAAAAACTATGGATGCTTAAAACATAGTTGGAGTTCGCTAGTTCCGATGTCAAATTAATCGCCTTTAAGTGTCTAATTTTGCCAACTCTGGAATACGCTAGTCCGGTTTTGGAGCCATTCACAAATCAAAATATTTATAAATTGGAAAGAATTCAAAATAAGGCTGCTAGATTTATCTTTAATTGCTACCGGTCGACTGAGTCGGTCACAAAACTCAAGGAGCTAGCAGGCCTGCCTAGCATAAAGACCAGATTAGAAACGAATAGAATGAAACTTTTTTTTCAGATATTTCATGGTCATTCGATGTTGGATACCCGAAAATACGTCGTGATGTCTCCTCCGGTGTACCACAGAATAAAACATAACTTAAATATCCAATCCTTTCAATACTCTACGGATCATTTTAAGCACTCCTTTTATGTTCGATGTATTGATTTCTGGAATAAGCTGCCTGAATGTATAGTCAACTATCAAAGCGTGTCAACTTTTGTGAAGGAAATTGAAATGTTTCTTTCTTCCCATGTCACCAAGGGATGTGACTGAATTATTGAATTCTTTGTGTGTCCTTGGTTTGTTTTTGAAAATATGTACCACTCCTGCCTTGGCCTCACGGCTGGCAGAATGAATAAATAAAAATAAAAAAAATTCTTGTTTATTCAAGGATCGAATGTTGTACGCGCCGAACCTTCTACTCCGATTGCTCCAGGAGCCCACGCGTGTTCAGAGGGGGCTCCCCATGGCGAGTCGAGCTCAGTCTCGTCCCAGCGCTAGATAATGCTGTTTCGCCGATATCAACGCCTGCGACACTAACCTGATTCTATTTTGTTTTGGGCAGAAGTTCGTCATATAAAACAAAAAAAAAATAGTTTTTCCAGTTTTTTCTTGCCTCATCATTCCTGACATTCTGGTGAAGGTGCTGAGTAACCTACGTACTGTGTTGCGAGG
Source organism: Ixodes scapularis (assembly GCF_016920785.2). Taxonomy (NCBI): domain Eukaryota; kingdom Metazoa; phylum Arthropoda; class Arachnida; order Ixodida; family Ixodidae; genus Ixodes; species Ixodes scapularis. The sequence goes on from NW_024610041.1 coordinate 229,284, forward strand.
GCCCACATTGCAAGTCCGATTTCAAGCCCGGCGAGAAGACAGCTCTGCGAGGAACCTGCAACTCGCGCGAGCCGCTTGACCCCGGTAGAGGCTCCTGAATTTGGTGTGCTGCTGGACTAGCTCAAGCCAAATAGGATGACGATGGCCAACCTGTCGCAGACCCCGGCCGCTTCTTTCGTCATTTGCCTGCCCGTCGCATATCAGAAGGGGCTGCTCCCTTCACGGTGAACTTATCGAACATATCAAAGCTTGGGTCGAGCAGTACGAAAGCGTCGCAAGGCCACAATGGCTGGACTAACGAACAGCGCCTGCAAAAACGTGCATTTCTCGCTGCGGGGGACTACCAGCTGCTGGTTCAGAAATCACGAGTGTGCTTTGAGATCGTGAAGCGTCTTCAAGAACGAGGTGACGGGGACGTTTGCCTAAGAACACCGTAGAGAAAGGGCTCTAGACCTTCTTTGAACCAGAACTCAGGGCACCAATAAGACTATCACCGGCTTTGTGAAAGACGTCCTGCCCCGTACGAAAATGTTATACAGTATAAGGCCCTGATATATTTTATGTATAGCCATATATAATAATATAAGAAGTGAAATATGGCGACATACCGCCATATATAGAAGCAAATACGGCCATATATCGCCATATACGCGTGCAAGTACTCGTACATGGCGTATTTGTACGCGTATATATGGGCCCGTTTCGGTCGCGCAAGCAAAACGTCATACTCGCGAATACACTAGTTCATTTATATTGCGTGAGTGTCATGTAATTGGTTAACTATTGTTAACATCCTTAAAGTGAAGTTATCTTAGATATTTTGACGAATAAATCAAATGCGCAATTTAGAGATTCACGTGATGTAAATTGTTTCCCTAAATGTTGCAGTGAAACTACGTTTGTTCATGTTTCCCCGCTAAATTTAGCGGGGAAACATGAACTGTTAGCTTACTGAAGGTGCAATACGCTACTCCGTCATCGCGATTCCTTTTGCCTTCGAGCGGCTGCGAAGCCGTTGCGTCCGGAGTACCCTACGCAGCATCTTTCAAAAACCGTTCAAGCAACATCGTAGCCTTCCGTTTGCGAACGTCGGCGATTCATGAAAGTCGGAAGATGTGCTGTCCGTGGTGTCCTTTATATGCAACTCTTTCATAACAAAATTTGAAGTTTGAAAACGCGAACCTACCAGTGTACAGATAATTTTAAATTTATTGGTAAAAAATATTTTATTTTTCTATTTGTTTTCGGACATTGTGCGCAAAAATATCCGCGCTTAGTTTAATATTTAAAATTATAATGTGCGTTATACGGCGTAAAACATAGTATCTTCAAATTTGCATCGTTTTTGGTCACTTTAAGACTGGGCAGCTTCTTTAGAAGTTCAAAAGCTGGACTATATAGAGCTGTCCCTTTCACTCGGTATTCACAACAGGGTAGACGTTATGCGTGTTTTATTTCCAGTCGTGTCTCCGGTTAGGATCACGTGACAGTCTAGAAGCTGGTGATAATGCTGAACACGGCACCTGCCTGAAGCCCAAGGCCACACATAGCATTCACGGCACTATAAACCTTGGGCAGAAGTGACAAATCCTTTCGTTGTGGTCATTGTTGGGATCAGGACCAGGTTCTGGTTGGAATGCTCCGGAAGATAAGTCTTTTCTGTGTGCACTCCTTTTTTGCCTTTCCTTTTCTCCTTTTCTCTCTCTCTCAAAGCTGAAAGCGTGGTAGAGGTGCGTACTTGCCTACTTGCGGACATAGTTTGGCGTGTCTTGCGCGCCCTGCGTGGCTGCTGTGGATTTTTATTCTGTAGTAGATGATATCTCGTTCAAAAGATCCTACCCGTATATCGGCAACAACCGATTTCTTCAAAGAAGCCCAACACTTTTTTGTCATCAGTTAAGTGTTCGGTTTCACAGATGACAGCCTGTGCTACATCCTGTTGAATCTTTACGGACACCTTCGTTCACGTTTTTTTGTTTGAGTGCTTGTTCTGCCGTGTCCGTGTCGACATATATCTCGGATTACACCTTTGAAGTCCGGTATCGTGAATGTAGGTGCGCTACAACCTACTTAGCGACAACTAATCGTTTTCCTACAGGTTCTCTTCCAGATTACCTCTAGAATTATGCCGTGTCTATCTCATGGCAGCCGGGAGAATAAATTCTCCGAAATTCTACCTGCTGTCACCTGCCATTATCCGTCTGAAATCATATCACAACTGAAGGTAGAATACTGTATTTGTTATTCTCCCTGCGTTTTCTAATAACACGTTCCACGACCACCTTTTCATGGACACACGTTTCAAGGACACGTTTCATCGATATTCGTTAAAAGCGAATGTCGATAACCCTGCTTTCCCCTGGGAACCAAGTTGATCGAAATCAGGAGTGGCTCGAAGCAGCTCATGTAAAAATAAATAAAAGTTGGTACATGCTTATACAGATGAGAAGTCACGTTTGGAATATACTTGTATAAACAGAAATATGTATATATAAACGTTGCATTATTTGATTCGGACATTTCTAGCCTTATGCGGTTAGCATATATACCCCTATTTGGCAGAGCCGATTGAGATATATAAAAAATGCGCATATCTGGCCAGATATGCCTTATATAAACCAATTGCTTTATTTGCCCAGATATGCCCAAGTTTTTAAATAACCATATCCGCTTTTTTATATATATAAGTCCAGATATGCCATTTTTGTAAGGGGCGCCTGAACGCCTCTGCCAACCCACGAGCCACAGACAACAAGAAGCTGTGGGTCCTCACGCGCGGGTTAAGGGACGACAATACGGTGTCCTGCCGGGCACCGTCGAAGCCTTTATCGCTGACGCAACAAACATTAAGCTCGGCCACCAAGCGGGCGCTTCCCTCTATCAACGACATCCATGCGTCGCTGTATCCGCGCTGCATAGCGGCGAAAACGCTCCTGGTACCCCGAACATCCGTGAAATAATCGGGAGGTCGCCCGGGAGGAACTATGCAGGTTGTTGACAGCCGCTAATTGTGCAGCGACACTTTCCATCGCCGAAGCTGTGCGCGGAAAAGTACAACGGGTGGTCGAGCCTGAAGTTCCCATCAACAGGGCTACACCGGAGGAACCAACGCTGAGCTATACTGCAATGGTCGGACGAGCACCACCAACCACGCGTCCATACAAAGACCCCCCGACGTGACCTCCAGCACCACAGTACTTTCGCCGCCAGGACGATCGGACGCACGTCTGCCCAGAACAAGCTGTGCCAAGAAAGACTGACGTGAGGAGGACGGCCGATCGACGCCTTTTGCGCCACCACTGCGGGAGATCCAAGAGTTCCTCAGAAGACCTCGGTCTTGCGCTCCTGCGCCTCGCCGCGTGTCTCGGTCGCCGTTGCCACGACGTCCAGCTTCGCCGATGCACCGATACCAGTCGTGAGAGCCTGTCGCCCTTGTCACGCCGGGAAAATTAATCGCGGCAACCCCTGGAGGTGGAGCTGCCGTAGACCGACGACGTAAAGAGCCCCCATAACGCCGGAGGCGTCCCACTCGACCGAGGACGTGCATCGGAGCGACGCTTCTTCAACGGTGCCCAGCAGCCTCAACGTGACCATCGAGGGCCGCGACGTGTAGGCATTCGTGGACACCGGAGCAGACTACTCCGTCTTGAGTGGGAAGCTTTCACGCCGCCTTCCGGAAGCGACAACGTCGTTGGAAGGCCCTTAAACATATACAGCCGGTGGGCAACTTATCACACCAGTTGGGAGATCTAATGCTGGCGTGGATATCAACCGTGAGACGTGCCTCGTGAATTTCTTCGTTCTCCAAGACTGTTTGAGGGATGTTTTATTCGCAATGGTTTTTATCTGCAAGTATGGTGACGTCATCGACCTAGGACCAAACCGGCTAACGGTAAAAAAACCTGTGCCACCACCGGAAGAACCATATCGACGTAATGTGCTGTCCGAATCCTTGCAATCCACGTGAACTTCCCCCCGAGGTCGAGTGTTTTCGTACCCGTCGGGATCGATGAAGCTTTTTGCGGCGAAGTTCTGCTCAAGTGAAGTCTCCATTCGCTTCTTGAAAGACTGATCGGTGTCGTACGATGAGTAACAGAACTGAAAGACCGGCGCGCAATTGGCCTGGTGACAAATTTCCGTGAAGTGCTGCATCACCTAATGAAAGGTATAGCCGTGAGCCACATGGACGAACTCCAGAACTCAACCCCAATCGCTGTACTTTGATAAGACCCGACGTAATCGCAGCACGAGAAAACGCCACCGCCAGTTTGCCATAGACCCGACGTTTGTACCTACTGAACAGGGACGTGCGACCAAACTTCTAGGTAAATTAGGGTAACGTTTCGCCAGGACATCAAGGGTGCGAAAAAAAAGAACGCTAGCGAAGCTGTGAATCATTACTGAAGAATCTAATTTAAAGAAAGGGAGGTGATTCAAGACCAAGAACTGGAAATGCTAGACGACAGTATGTTTAATTCCTCAAGAAATCCGTGGGCGTCCCCAGTCTACCTTGTAAAGAATGACGGAATCCTGAGGTTCTGTGTGGATATTTTTCGACTGAACGGTGTTACTAAGACGGATGTCTATTTCCACCCTCGCATCAACGCTACGTTAGGCGGACTGCGGCACTACCACTATTTTTTCGATGTTGGACCTGAAGAGTGGCTACTGGCGCATATATGTCGACGAACGCGACGGCGAGAAAACGTCTTTCGTCACTCCCGGCGGTCTGTACGAGTTCAAAGTGATGTCGTTCGGTCTTTGAACAGCTCCAGTCACCCTCCAGCGCGTCATGGAAACTGTGCTAACGGGTCCGAAATGTGTTAGCTTTCTCGTCCACCTGGATGATGACGTGGTATTTTCACGGGATTTCGACGAACACTTCAGACTACTGAGAGCTGTGCTTCAAGCCAACAAGACCACCTGCCGGTCGATCAAGCTAACAAATTATCGATTCGTCTATGGTGAACTAAAGTTACTTAAACAATTTAGTGAAAACCTGAGACTGAGGTAAAACAGACGACGACGAGGTAGAGAAGGAGAACGTCTCAAACACAGCTAAACCTTTATTGAGGAAAGAACCCTTTGTATAGGGTTGAAGAAAGAAAGAAGGCAAGGGTAAAAAAAGTAAAAGTAAAAATGTCGTGCCTTTTGTGGAGAGAGGTGAAGTGAAGAAGGATTTTCTTCACTTCACCTCTCTCCACAAAAGGCACGACATTTTTACTTTTACTTTGCTACGTCTTGAACAATAAAGATATTCCCCTTGACCCAGAGAAGACTCGCACCGTAGCTCCATTTACACCGCCATCTGACGAGAAGGCCAAGAGAAGATTTCTCGGACTCTGTGCCCTCTGCAGGCAATTTGTACGGGACTTCGCAGAGTTTTCCCCAGCGCTGACTCACTTCACGAAGAACGCCGCAAGGCTTGAGTAAACAAAACACCAACGGCCATTCGATGAACTCAAACGAAGACTCCAGACGCCCCGGGTTCTTGGAAATTTCGACCAGTTCCCTAAAACAGAAATTCGCAGGGACGCTGGTAACACCGGTCTTGGCGCGGTACTAGTCCAAAGGCAGGACTGGGCAGAGCGAGTGATCGCGTACGCAAGTCGAACGCTGTCTAACGCGGAGCGTAACCACTGAACGACTGAAAAAAACTGCCTTGCTGTCGTCTGGGCAATAACAAAGTTCTTCTCATTTTTGTATGGAAGTCCTTTTCGTGGGGTCACAGACCACCACTCGCACTGCTATCTTGCAAACCTGAAAAAAAAAAAAACGGACGCCACGCCCTGTGGAGACTACAGCTGCAAGATTTTAACATGACCGTGGTGTACAAGTCTGGCCGGAAGCACAATGACGAAGACTGCCGGTCAAAGGCCTTCGTCGAGGCCGGTCCTGCCGGCACCGGAGGCGATGACGATGTGTGTTTTCTAGGCGCTCTGGATGTTAGCGACACGGCAGCACTGCTACCAGATGACCCTGAACTACGAGCACTCATCGTGAGCCCAAAGGGGCAAGCGAGTACGATTCCCCGTGCTTTCTTACATATCCTGCCATACGGCAAGGGGTGTCGTACAAGGAGAACTTCGTCAAGAACAACGCAGCGTGGCTGTCAGTTATCCCTTTAAGCCATCGAGAAGAAATCTTCCAAAGATGTCATGACGATCCAAGAGCCCGGCACCTTGGCTGCAGCAGGACGCTCGACAGGGTTCGAGAAAATTAACCCTGGCTGAGTCTACTGAAGACCGTTCACCTCTCCACTCAATCATTCCTTCCACGCATTGCCAGCAAAGCAACAAACCATCGACGAAGCCGTCAGCATTTCTTTATCAGAGTTCTCCCCCGTCCACGCCGTTCCAGCATATCGGAATGGATTTACTTGGCACTTTTCCGCCGCCAACGTCGGGAGACCGCTGGATCATCGTTGCCACAGACTATCTGACGCGATACGCCGAACCGAAAGCCCTACCTTCGGGGTCTTCTGTGGAAGTCGCTAAAATTTTCGTCGAGTCCATTGTCCTCCGGCACGGAGCTCCCGCAGTTCTAATCGGAGGTCGAGGGTCATCGTTTATGGCACAGCTGATGCAAGATATCCTCCGTCTCAGCAACACCAACCATCGGCGAACCATAGAGTACCGCCTTCAGACTAATGGGCTGACGGAACGCCTAAACAAGACCATCGCCGACATGGTATCGATTTACGTAGATGTGGGACACGAGGCAACCGACGAGGTCCTGCCTTATGTCACGTTCACCTACAATGCAGCGGTTGAAAAGACCATTGGTGTTACATTCTAAGAGCTGGTGCATGGTCGCAAGATGACCACGATACTTGACGCCATGCTACCTCACGAGCCAGCTGGCCGCGGAAGTGACGACGCCAACGTGGTTGCGCAACGAGCAAAAGTACGCCAGCTCGACCGAGTCTGGATCCAAGACAAGCAACGTGTCGACGCTGAGCGCTACAACCTTCGTCGTCTTCACGTTAATTTCCAGCCAAGAAACCTTATGTGGGTACGGACACCGATACGACGTCGCGGCCTCAGTGATAACAGTTTAAAGCGTTTCTTTGGATCAAACAAGGTACTTAAACGCCTGGGAGATCTGAACTAGGAAGTCGTGTTCGACGGAACGCACGCATTAGTGCGACGCCGACCGCGACCCGACCTGGTTCACTTCGTTCGAGTCAACCGAATCTAAGCTCGATAGGGCTGTGGACTTTATGCGTTCGAAATGAATCTTTATATTACCGTTCTTTTTATTTGCTTTGCATTTTTTTTCCGTCGAAGCGATTCACTTTCTAAAAGTGGGAGTAATGCCGCGCGTGCAGCTGTCCAAGTAGAAGCCCCTCCCTTGGTCGAACAGTTGTCGTCCTTGGCTCATATGCTAAGGGCTCGAGGTTCGATGCCTGGAGCGGGCGCGGCATTTTGTTACTTGTGTAAATGTCGCGTTCTAGTGAATACGGTAACATGTTTTTTTTGTTTTTTTTTCGAGTTTCGAATGTTCTACGCGCCGAACCTTCTACGCCGATTTTTTCAGAAGCCCACGCGTATGCATAAGGGGCTCCGCATGCTGAGCCGCAGTCAGTCTCGTCCCAGAGCTCGATCCCAAGGTTTCGCCGACATCGACGCCTGCGAAGGTAATCTTTTTCAATTTTGTTTTAGGGCACAATTTCGCCCGTTTAAAACACTTAGTTACTCCAGTTATTCCGCCCCTCATCATTTGTCATTCGTGACAATATCTTCTAGAAGAAACCAGAGCTCATGTCCGTTCTTATTTCTAGCCGGGAGACTTCTTCATTCATTCTGCAGTATTCCCTCGTTAGATATGACAGAGGAAAACACACATAACACAGACACACGCACACACACGTAAAAATCATACCGGCAGAAATGCTGTGTTCGAGAGCCGATCACGTAAAGAATTGATGAAAGTTAATGACGTTGACGTCAGTTGAAATACATTGAAGGGACAGCGAAAACTGTCGGCGGCTGCGCAGATCGCCAAAGTTATTTGATGGGGAGTGGCGCGTTGTAAAGCCCTGTTGCCGTTTCAAAGACACCGACAGCGTAGTGGAAAAGGCCGCGGAATATCCTTAAAGGCCGACGACCAGACTCGATATTCTTCAAGGCAGAAGATCGTCCTGAGCATCCGGGAGGAGGAAACCGTCAACCGTGGACAGTGTAGAAGGGGGAGAAGAGGAAGCGAAGGGAAAATTGGAAGGCGCGTGGAATAAATGATTTTTAACTGCCGAAGTAGGTCCTCACTGCATGCTCGCGAAACGGCATGCTCTCTTTAGAACTCGTAAAATTGGGGGATCTTTAACCTCTTGGACTTTTTGAGTGAGACTGGTTTGGCAGACCGTCTTTGACCGAATACCGCACACCGCAAACAGTAAGGTTGTTAAACTGAAACCCACACTTGTGCCAAAGCCCCATCACAATATTGGACTGGTTTAAAAATTACGAAAAATAAAAAGCGCAAAAGACAAGGACAAGAGGGAGACAAAATTAAAATTAAAAATTTCCACACTATCTCTTTTAGCCACCTACGGCTGCTCCCCTATCCATAAGCCGGGTAGCGACTCGCCCCGTACAGGAGGCCAACAATTTTCCCTGCTTTCCCTTTCCCTTTCTGGACCTCATAAAACAACAACAACAAAATTAACACTCGTCTGCTTATAATTAGGAGCCTGTCAGTCTATCCTGAGACGAAGATACAGGCTCTCAATGCAGTGTCCGCTGAAAGCGAGGCCTCTGCACGGGGCAACCCGGAAAAACGCTAATAGGTCTTCCTTTGTCTAATGATCTGCTAATTTCCTTTCTCCTTCCATCTTCTCTGGCTTCTCTTAAGGATTATTTCGCCAACCATGCGTTTGGCGGAATAATTCTTCAAGGTGCCAGTTGAAACGGGTGCTTTGTCCTGCCTACGGTCTATAGTACATATTGCTTTCCTTTTACCCCTGAAACGGAATATAGGCGTGTCTAGCAACCCTTCTCCTCCCCCAAAAAGGTGAAAAGGAGAAGTGGATGGGCCCCGTACATCATTGAAGTTGAACTGATAATGATTGGCTAGAACAGGAGGAGGGTAGTCTTGGTGTGGTGACATTGGACAATTTGGCAGCCTATGGAATCGCTCAGATTTTGACGTACCCCTGCAAACAAGCCTATAGGTTTACTGCATGTAGACAGTGTTGATTTCTTCTTTCCATCTCTGTCTTCTTTCTTATCGCTATCCCGCTCTCTACCTCCCTCTCAGCATCTCTCTCTCTCTCTGTCTTTGTCTCTTTCGCTTTTTTTTTTATTTTCGCCTTTTTTTTTCGATCGTTCTTCAAGGCCCATCGAACCAGTAAAATTTGTTGTGCACCGATACCGGTCAGTCGGGCGACTTTTCTCCGAGCGCGGTTGTTGCTGCAGGAATCCGAGAGTCGAGGATAAGTTACATAACCTAAAGCTTCCTGGAGGGAAAGTGAAATACGATATCTACCGTGCTTGTCAAATCAGAGTCGAGATTGGGATTAATCAGATTTTGTATCAACTCCGGAATGTGCAACTCGAAGCATTCGCGAACCGTTGATCCAGCAAACGCAGAGTCACCGGTACTAAGATCAACACATTTAAAAATTTCCTTTTAATTTAATTACGGTAGGTTGTTTTTCTCTTTCTAAAGACTACCTAAATAACTTTTTTTCTAGGTAAAGTTTCTTCTTATACACGATGGCGATGGGTGGCTGGGCCATGCGGCAATAGAGCCTCGGGAGCACATGTGGTGCGCTCTGACGGCTTGAATTGAGTCACCAGAGCCGTAGCTTTTGTCGTCTGCGAAGCTACTTGGAACAAAGTATACAGCAAGGAACTTGGTTTTCATAAAGACCTATGTTTCGCCAATTTCGCGATTTCAAATAAATGACAAAATATTTGTTCCTCAAATAATAATCGCCATGGTAAGGACTACGCCACAGATCACAAAAATCTGCGCTTTGAAATAATGGCGAAACTGGTTGATCTCCGAGTTGTACGTGAAGCACCGCAATCTCAACAGAGCACGCCAAAGTTGGCTTAATCGCAAACTATACCTCAGAATTAAGAAAAGAAAAAAATGCATAGCTTTTCTTACTCCCATCTCCTGTCCCAGGGCCCGCCATAGCTCAAATATGGTTTCAAACTTCCACCATGCTCAGTATAAACAGCATCGAACTGGTTTTTCGCAAGGTAATTACTTCACAAGAGGGAACCATGGGAGGACGCCACCAAAACTTCTCGCCGCTAATACACCTTGGGGAAATTGACTTTATACGTCAACTCAGTTTTCCCGCTAAATTTAAAGGGAAAATGTACGTCTTTCCGCTCCAGTTTTCCTGCTGTATCTAGCGGGAAATTGACGTCACGTGACGTACACAAAAATTTATTTGCCCGCTATGTTTAGCGGGAAAATTAACACCTTGGAACGGTACTTGAATCCTGCTCAAAAGTGGACCAGAGCATTGTGCGAGCACTTGATTTAGGCTGGTGATAATCAATGGTTGCGCAAACATTCGCGTAGTGGCCCGTGTCCAATCGCGACAATGACCATAATAGCCGCACTATAACAACACCTGCAACTCAGCGCGTTTCCTGTGCTTTGCCAACCCCAGCGCGTGGCTATGATCAACATTGGCAGCATATAACCGGCTCAAGATCACGTGACCGCTTGTTCTGGCTGCGAGTTGAGGGGGTAAACGCTGCTTGTAATTCTTTAATTTTTTTTTTTTTTTGTGCGGCGTTTATTGCATGGGGTGAAAAACGAACGCGGGTTTCATCTCTCATAGAGGTCGGGGACTCAAGCGGTATTCGCGAAAAATACAAAAAATTGTTACGCCTCTCCTTTAACGCATGCAGTCACTGAATTCTTGCATTATACCTCAGCCGCATTGTAAAATGAAAGTAACTTCCATCGAATGGCATTGTGGGGTCGGCAAACAAGCTCGCGGCGCTCGTATAGTCATTGGGGATTGCGAGCTGATTCAATTCAATAATATCATTTAATAAAAATGCATAAACTGTTTCCTGTGTCAGGTGTTCTAATCTTACTTACAACTTACAATCAACTAATCCAATTCCTTCTGGGGGCTCGAGCTGCCTTAAAGCATTACATAATTTATTTTTCATTCAATGTTGCAATTATCTTGGGACAGCTTGAATGTTGCCACGCATATTTACAAATGTCGATAAAACCCCACACTGATAACTGCGAAGAGGCTGCTTCCAATATATCACGAGATTAAAGAAACCGAGAGCAGCTTTCTACTCGCGTGCTTCATGACCAACAAAGCCCGTAATTAAGTTATTTCTCACCTGTCGACCGTTTCCATCCGAACTACAGAACTCTCCTTATATGTCGAGAAAGTGAGGTCTATCAAAAATCGACCAGTGTCATAGTTGACTAGTTGCCACAGGTGTTACTCACACCGTATAGCAGGCATTGTTCCGCAAATCCACGTAAATGCCGCATTATCAAGAGAACACAAAAGATCCAGACAAAAGAAGTGGCAGAAGTGTGGGACGAAAGGCTTAACGTTTTAACCCCATATGTTGCTCGTGTGCGCTATTCGTTGGTGACTGCATTTTTTTCATTTCCTTTTTCTTCTGAAATATCTCGGCTTTCGTTTTTGAGACAGTCAGCAACCCACACACAGCATAAATTCACAAAAATCGGAGCCCGCATCAGGGAAGAAAAGGTCGCTACCGGAGCCGGTTCATTGAAATCGTTTGGGGAGCTGCGGGACTGCACTGTGGCCCCGCGGCTAAGGGATAATTGTAAACATAAATTTGGTACTTTCAACCTGGGTAACGCGTTGTATACTTCGTTCACAATATTACTATGGCTGCACTTGTCAATCTTCACTCATTCCCATTATTCCATGATTGTGTGAAACTGGTAATTGACTATCAGTGAATTATTGTGTGTGTGTTTTCCCCTTTTTTATGGATAGTAAAACAAATGAAACAGACTATCATGACCACATTTTATTTAACAGGCTTGTTAACGACAGCCTTTCCTTGCAAAAAAATATGGTTACCTGTTTTCATTTAAATGCTCGAAGTGTAAGAAACAAGTATGACGACATAGATGTATTTCTAGGTTCTCTCGACCACAAGTTTGATGTACTGGCCTTTTCAGAAACTTGGTATATTAATAGCAATGACGCCGTTCATTTTGAGGATTATAGATGTGAGGGAGTATACCGTACTGATCGAAGGGGAGGAGGCGTTTCCCTTTATTTTCGCAATAACCTGCCCTACGAGGTTATACCTGAATATTCAAAGGTCAATGACTGTTGTGAATCACTTGTCGTGAAATGTGCTGGATCTGTAATTTCTCTTATGTACTGCCCCCCTTCTGGATCGGCAGCTGATTTTGTAAACTTTATCGACCAATTTCTTGAATATGTTGGTTTATTAAACATACCGGTTGTACTGACTGGTGACCTCCATATAGATCTACTGTCCCCAAGTCCTATGTGAAGGCTTTTTCTGGATGTTGTACAGACATTTGGATGTGAAAATGTCATAAGCGCTCCAACACGAATTACGTCAAGTTCCCAAACATTAATGGACGTATGTATTACTAGTTACCCAATTCAAAATCTGACTGCTGGTATTTTAACGTGTGATCTTAGTGACCACCTACCAATATTTTGTTTTTTGCCATGTATGAAAAAAGACAAATAATTCCGCTCAAGGAATTCCAGTTTTACAGAGATATATTAACACCGATAGCATAAACTATTTTTATACTATGGTATCAAATCGAAATTGGGCTGATGTTCACAACGAAAGTAATCCTAATATATCGTACGATTTATTTTTAATTAAAATAAAACGCTGCTATGACTTGGCATTTCCATTGAAACCTGTCTGTAAGCACAAAAAGTCTAGGAAACCATGGATAACGCCGGATCTTTTCAGAAGGATGAATAAAAGAAACCAACTCTACCATAAATTTATCAAACTAAGGGATGAAGGTTTATTTGTACAGTACAAAAAAAATAAGAAATAGATTAGCAGCAGACGTTGAAAGAGCAAAACTACGTACGTTATCACGAACAGAAATTTGCGGCTATTTCTAATGATCCCAAGAAAATATGGAAAGAAGTGGGCAGCCTCATTTGTCAGCCAGCCAGTAGATTACCGATGGATATCACTGTTGGCGGTGTTATATATGCAGGTGCAGCACTGTCAAACGAATTTAACTCCCATTTTCTAAGCTCGGACGGGTCGCTTTCTTCTCATCTGAACGCGAACACTAATATTACTTCTTATCTTTCGGTTGCAGAAACAAATTCCATTTTTTTTTCACCGATTGCTGAAGGGGAAATTATCACTTTGTTACAAGCCTTAAACAATACTTTGTCGGCAGGCCATGATGACCTAAAACCGGCGCCGATTAGAGCTGTGTCTCGACTGATTAGTGCGCCTCTGACTCATATTTCCAACATTTCTTTATTTTGAGGAATCTTTCCTGATAAAATGAAGGTCGCTAGAGTGTCTGTTTTGCATAAAGGTGGGTCATTGCATGATATGAATAACTATAGGCCCATATCGGTACTACCATTGTTTTTGAAAATCCTAGAACAAGTCATCAATGGCAAATTGGTATGTTATCTAGCTAAGAAGAGCTTAATTGCGCAACAGCAATATGGGTTTCAGAAGAAAAAGTCTACATAAATGGCGTTATTAAACATAAAAAATAAATTAGTCGATAATTTTGAAAACCAGTTATATACAATCGGTGTCTTTCTAGACTTTCGAAAAGCTTTCGACTCCATCAAACATGATGTGCTTCTTCAAAAACTACCATTCTACGGAATAAGAGGTATCCCATTAGACTTAATTCGAAACTACTTATCGCATCGCTTACAATACAATGTCATCAACGGCTTTCAATCTGACCTAAAGCAGAGTAAGTATGGTGTTCCCCAGGGGTCAATTTTAGGTCCGTTGCTTTTTCTTTTATACATAAATGACCTAGTTAACATAGCACAAACTCCAGATATTATATTATAAGCCGACGACACTAATGTTTTTTTGCAGATAAAAATCCTGATAGGATTGAGAACATGGTAAACACTTGGCTCGAACGATTATCACTGTGGCTACAGCTAAATCAACTAGAATTGAACATCAGTAAAACAAAATACATTATCTTCAAGTCGAGGAATAAAGCATATGATCAGGATATTTCAATGAAATTCCTAACCGATATTATTGAGCGAGTGCCCTCTTACAAATTTTTAGGTGTGTGGTTTGAGGAAACGCTAAACTGGTCATGTCACATAAACCATGTTTGTGGTAAAATATCTAGATCAGTTGGTATTCTGAATAGAATTAAGTACCTCCTCCCCAGCTGGCTCAAGCGTCAGTCGTATTACAGTCTTGTTCACTCACATCTTCATTATTGTCTGTTAGTTTGGGGGTCCACTAAAAAAAGAAATCTTAATAAACTCGTTATTCTTCAAAAAAAAGCAGTTCGCTGTATCGAAAACTTACCTTCTAGAGAGCATACCGCCCCTTATTTTTCAAAGTTTTCCTTATTGCGTGTTGAACAACTTTTTAACGTTAAATTTGCAATAGAAATATATAAAAATATCAAAAATGACCAAGCCGCATTTCATGAGCAGTATCCTCGTAAAAAAAACAAATATAATTTCAGAGAAGAAAAATATGTCAAACCAAAGACGAAAACGAATTATGGAATACAAAGCTTGGAGTATCGGGTATCTGAATTTTTAAACAGATATCGGGAGATTGAAGCAATGATTATAAGTGCTTTGTCGTTTTATAGCTTTAAAAAAAGTGCAAAAAATTACTTCTTATCAGACTCTCCTTAGTGATAATTTGTGCCTGTCATTCTGTCATTTTAAATTTGTTGTGTATTTAGTATCGTATAAAGTGATCATTTTTGTATAGGTAGTTATAAATGTTTTGCATGGACAATTACGTGACCGCTTTTGATATGTCCGTCGTTCATTAGTTATTTTATGCATTTTCTTTATTATTATTATTTTTTCTTCTCTCTTCTGCTGAGTGATGTGTAGGGCTGGGGGAGCCTCGTCAGGCGGCGTTAGATCGCCTTTTGCTTCCTCAGACCAGACGCAAAGTATGAATAAAGATATTATTATTATTATTATTATTATTATTATTATTATTATTATTATTATTATTATTATTACAGAAGAAGAAGAAGTCTCATGGTTCGGAAGGTTATTTCACCGCTGTGAAATATTTGCCTCGTCTCTCTATGGCTTCTTCGAAGTGAGGCTCCTGGCGACAATCTTCCATCTACATCAGGTGGGGAGATCGTCTGGGGCGACTACTCAGTCCACTGCAAGTCCACCGTTATTCTGCCGATGGTTGGTCTCATCCTGACGAGACCACTTGCGGACTAAAGCACATACGCCTCTCCGCTGAATTTGTCTTCAACCAGACTTCTACGCATCATCATCGGCGCCTTCTTCAATGTTTGTGTTGTGGTCTCTGCATGCGTAGTTGTGTGCCTTCAGGTTTGTTCCGGTGAGCCCGTACGTTCATATTCCAACCTTTGCATCTTCTTCCTCTTCGCTGTCTCTTGTCAACTGGGTATCCCGTTCTTCATTATGTCCCCACCTCCTGCCTGCGGCGTGTGTGGCGTGTGCGTGCCGACGGATGGTAGATGTATGAAGTGCATGGAGTGCAATAGTTCTCTTCACTTAGGTCAATGTGCCGGGATTGCCGAGGCTACCTTTCCGACGATGGGAGCAGCCAAACGAGAAAAGTGGCGCTGCAAGACCTGTCGCAGCAGGGACAACCGCACGGGCGCTGGAAACGTGGAGGCTACATCTCAGGATGAACCTCACCCTTTTTCCGCCCAGCTAACATCCGTCAACGAAAAGCTAGACGTGCTGCTGTCGTTAAAACAAAGCGTTGATTCGCTTCTCACGCTTCCAGTGAAGGTCGATACCTTGTTGGCCTTAAACCCCACCGTTGAGTTGCTGCGGACAACCGTCCAAGAGGTCCAGGATTCCGTTGTCTTCCTGAGTGCTCAGTACGACTCGGTTCTCACTGAAATCACTGAGCAAAAAGAGTAACCAAAGACCTTGGGGCGGAAGTCCAGTCACTCCAAAACACAGTAAAGGAGCAGGCAAATGCTATTCACCTGCTTCAAGCAGAACTGAATGACGCCGAGCAACAACATCGCCTACCTAACATGGAAATTCAGGGCATGCCTTCCACGCCAAAAGAAAACCTGAACATGGTTTTCTGTGACTTAGCCTCTAACATCGGCCTGTCACAGTTTACGCCATCGGATGTTCTGTCCGTCCACCGTCTACCTCCGAAGAAGGCAGACAAACCAAACACTGCTCCATTGATATTGGTAAGGTTTGCGTCCGTTGCCCTCAAGGAGCAATGGATGAGATGCCGTGGACGACTAAGAGAGCTCGGCAACGTTGGCAGTCAGCCCAAGCTATTCTTTAATGACAATCTCACTCGTTCCAACCGTGAGCTTTTCTGGATGGCGAGGAACAAGGGAAAAGAAAGTCATTACAAGTATATCTGGGTAAAACATGCAAACATCTATGCAAGAAAGAGTGAAGGCTCGCCTGCACTCTTGCAAAAATCGTTTAAGCTATGAGAGCCACCTTTTCCCAATGTAATAATTTTTCGTCTTTTCAAACCTTGCTAGATAAACCAAAAGGTGCCACTTTTACATGTTTGCATGTTAATATCCGGAGCCTTCGAAAATATTGGGATCATTTTCTTATAATGGTACAAAATATTATGTTTCATGTCGATGCATTTATACTTACGGAAATTAATGTCTCGAACTCTATGCTTTATCAATTCACTCTCAAAGACTACAACAACTTTTGTTTCACGCGTTCAAACCGTAGTGGCGGAGGCATAGCGGTTTTTGTACATCAAATGTGGCAAGTTTCTCCCCTCAATCTAGATTTTTATCACGTCGAAAATGTATCTATCAAACTTGACAACTCCACCTTCTCACTTGCTCTGTTATGTTTCTACAGGTCTCCTTCAGAAAATGTTCGAATGTTTCTGAATGAGCTGCAGGCAACTCTCTCCACATTATCTTCTATACAGCAACTTTGTTTGGTGGGCGACTTTAATATAGACACAATGAACGCAGCCAATTCCATCGTATGCGACTATCTTAACATTTTGTCGAACCTTGGCTTAGAATGCGTTGTTGATGCTCCAACCCGAGAAGAAATTTTAGGGACAAAGTTAGTCACTTCCTGCATTGACCATATTTTAATACGAGCACCAGGTGTCTCTGTGGAATCTGCTGTAATTCAGGAAAAATTAGCAGATCACTACTTCGTGGGGTGTCAACTAACACACACAATGGCGTCAAACTCTAAATGCGAAAGCTCAAGACAAGCCCAAATTATTGACAATGTTGTTTTCGACAAGTCAGTTGCCTCTCATGACTGGCAGGCCTTTTTAGGTACAGTTAATAACGCTGACTTATACTCAAGTTTTGTTCAAGTTTTTCGTTCGCTTACTGCCGCTGCCAGTAGAACTGTTACTTTGAAAAAGCGGCGTCCTCATCATCAATGGCTAGACAGTAATATACTTAAGATTATTAAAGAGAAAGAAGTCCTCTGGAGTCGGTGTCGCCGATCTCCAAAGAACAAAGATTTACAAAATGAATTCAAGCAGTTAAGAAATAAAGTAAACGCTGTCATTCGTTCTGCAAAAAGGCAGTTTTTTAAATCACAATTCGAAAAATTCAGATTTAGTTCAGCCAAAACATGGTCACTGATTAATCAATTCCGAAGAACTGGTTCTGGAAATTCTATTGACCAAACCCTCGAAGGAAATTTCGGGTCACTTACCTCAGAATTAGCAGACGACTTTAACGACTTCTTTGCTAAATACTCTGGCGTGCAAAGAACGCCTCCTGTGAACTCATGCACACTAAAGAATGGATTTTTGGCGTCAGCTTTCCTTCCTTGCTTGGACGAGAAGGATCTGCGCTCCCTTTTATTTAGTTTTAAAGCCAGCAAATCTCCCGGTATTGATGATTTTCGAGCTTATGATCTTCAGAGAAATTTCACATATATTAAGAACGTTCTGCTCACTATGCTGAACGGCTTCATTACGTCTGGCAGCATACCTGATGAGCTCAAGGCTGCTATTGTGCGGCCACGTTTCAAAGGAGGAGAACGATCCAATGTTGCAAATTATCGCCCCATTTCGATTCTACCTATTTTAGGACAAATTCTGGAGAAACACCTCTTTCTGACGATGAACAGTTTTTTAGATAAGAACGAAATATTTTCATCTACTCAGTGCGGATTCATTACTGGGAAAGGCACGCAACCGGCCCTTGATGATTTTTTTGATTACATATATTCAACATTCGAAAGTAATATGTTTGCATGTGCTCTTTTTCTTGATGTGTCCAAGGCTTTCGATACTGTAAGCCATCAGTTGCTCCTAGCAAAATTATATCGCCTTGGTTTTCGTGGCCCGTTTTATTCTTTACTGGAAAACTTTCTATCTAAAAGGTCCCAGTTTGTCCTAATTGGAAACTTTAAGAGTTCTCCGCTTTCATTACTGGCGGGAGTGCCTCAGGGTTCTGTTCTTTCTCCTCTACTTTTCAATATTTTTGTGAACGACATGGCCCAGGTTATCAACGGGTGTAAAATTTACCAATATGCCGATGACGCTCTCCTTGTGTCACGTCATATTAATTTCTCTGACTCACTCCGCACACTCGAAATAAACGCCTCTCATATAATGGATTGGTTCGGCGATAATCTCCTAGACATAAACCGCTCTAAAACAAAGCTGGTGTGTTTTCACAACCCTCTTAAAAGACGCCAGGCTCAAGTAAAGTTTTTGCTTCACCCTTCCAGTTGTGCTCAATGCAGTTGTGTTTCAATCCAGTCTGTCGATCACGTAAAATACTTGGGTGTACATTTCGATTTTGATATGTCTTGGAACACGCATATGTCATATATTTGTAGCAAATTACGGATTGTGTCTTGTATGCTTTATAATACTAAATTCTTTATGCCAGTCGGTATCAGAATAATAATCCTCCATGCTCTTGCTTACAGTATCCTTCGATACGGTGTTACGGTGTTTGGCAACTGTTCGGGTCGTTGGCAGTCCAAAGTTAATTCTTTATTGAAAGGAATCCTGACAAGCGTTGCATACAATTCGAATTTTTCCAGCAACAGTGATATTTTTCGAAGTCTTCAATTGCCTAATTTGCGTTCTCTTTTTATACAAACGGTAGTGCTCCGTAGCTTTTGGAAAAATGAGTTTAAAACACCATTTCAGTCTCCCCGAATACTTCGTCGCGTTCCTCGTTTTGTAGTGCCAGTTTGTTCGACCAGGTACGGTAAATGCACTCGGGATTACTACGTTCCGTGTTTGTTCAACGCCCTCCCTGACACTTTCATTCACATTACATCACTGAAGCAACTGAAGAAAGAACTCAAGTGCACCAACTTTGATTTCATCTAGTATCTCTTTGCTGTGTCTGCAAGCTTCGAGCTTGAACTGTAATTAGCTAAGTTAATTTTAACTTAGTTTCGCCTTTTGTTTATTTTTTTCCCCTTTTACTTTGTTTTCGCTTAACACTTTTCGTGTTTTTTTTTTTTCTAAGTGCTTTTTGCTTCTTCTTCCGTGCTTTTTTTTTATTTTAACACTATTCGCTTTTTTTTTTCTTCTTCTTCATGCTTTTTTTGTGTTTTATAGTTCGACTTTCTGTCTTACATTGTGGAATCATGATAATCGTCTTTTGAATTTTTTTATGGGCGTCATCATACAAGCCCTCTGCAGGCTTTGATATGCCCGTATCTAGTACATGAATTCCAATTTGTGTGAAATAAATATATTATTATTATTATTATTATTATTATTATTATTATTATTATTATTATTATTATTATTATATATACGGTGCAGCGTGTCCCTATGGGGAGGAGTGGTTCCCTAGATATCTTGGAAGACGGGCCCTTTCCGACATTTGCTAGCTGAGATGACGTGCCACGTCACTGCCGCATGTCGGAAATAGCGCGGGCCTCAAATCAGCAACGGTTGTCGTCTACCAAGTTAAGCGAATTTGAAACTAAACAGTACACAGAGAGCTGGTCAGAAATTGAGTCCGCCGAAACCAGTGGCCGGGATGGTCTAATCGGTTAAGGCGTCGCCCCGGACAAGCGAAGGTTGCGGGCTCAATCCCCGCTCCTGGCCCAATTTTTCGCCAGCTCTCTTTCCCTTTCCCTTTCCCCAACTTTAATGCAATAAATTCAGTAATCACCTTCTCCCCTCTTCGTTCACAATATTACTACACCTGTACTTGTCAATCTTCACTCATTCCCAATATATATATATATATATATATATATATATATACATACCGGAGTCCGGCCTTCCTGACGAAGGCCGGACTCCGGCCGAAACGTCGAAGATTAAATCGTCCGTTGTTGCTGTTTTTCACTAAGGGTTTTTTTCTTCTCAGTTTTGTACCCACGCCTTCGGCCTCCCGCCACCATGCCCGTTATCACACACACATATATATATGTGTGTGTGATAAACTATCCAAGAATGTTCATTTCAAACATATATTGATGCCGGATAAAAGCACAATTAAATACACGTGACCTGAGTCAGCAGACGACACTGCGGGGTAAAAAGAAGCAGAGTGGGCGACTTTTCTCGACCAGGCCTTCCTTCTCTGGGCATTGTGACGTCACGACTCGGAGCGCTGCGGTTTTAGCTCCTAGGGGAGTTGGTCATGACCACCACCCGATTGAGGGTGTTGAGGTCTTCCATATTCGGGCACTTCAGCTTCTCCCGGGCTTTGTACTTCGCGTTTCCGTAAGACTAGATAGCCTCCATCACGGGACTGTTTTCAAAATCTTCCGGTAGCCAAAGCAGTTTTATTTTGATGCCCTTTGGTTTGAGATCGATAACGACACACTTTCACTCTTTGCGAGGTGAAAGACCTCGCCTTTGGAGACGAGCATTTTCTTGGGAAGGGTTGTGGCGAAAGTAGGCATCTACACATGACTCATTTAGAATTGGCCGAATTCTACGAGTTTTAATGCGACAGCATTAATAAGCTAGTACTCTAGATTTGCAGTAATATGAATTCTCGCCCCTTAACGCGCAGTAGGTATGTCCAGTAGGCCATTTCTAAACGCTTAGGACGCACCCTAGACGTCGTCTTCAACATCGACCCTAGGGCGTCGTTCTCAGCGTCTTCCTTCAGGTCTTCCTTGAGGTCGTCATAGAGGTCATTCCTGAGGCCGCCCTAGGGGTCGTTTTAGATGTAGTCCTTGACGTTGCCCTCGAGATAGTCGTCCTCGACGTCGTCCCAGATGACGTTAAGGACGGTGTCTAGGACGACGTTGAGAACGACGTAAAAGAGGATGGTGGTAAGAACAACGTCTAGAACGACCTCAAGGATGACCTCTAGGGTGATCCGAAGGACGACAATGATTTTGTGTCTCTCTAGAGGACGACGCTAAATTCACAAATTTGAATCGATCACATATATGCTGCCCAGCAATATATTTTGTTAAAAAATCGACGAATTTCCATAGAGCGTTTCAGAATTCGGCGGCAAGGTTGCACCGGGCGCCGAGGTCGACGTGCAAGTAGAAGGATTTAAAAACGATCTTATTCGAAGGCCGGGCGAGGCACGATGCCACGGTAGTTGCTTGTAGCTTCAGTAGCCGTTGTAAAAAGATTTCAGCCAGTGGGCCATACAATGACTCCAGTGGAGATAATTTTCGACTTGGCGGTTTTCAACGGCGTCATACTTTCCACAGCTATGACGAATTCTTTCTTTATACCATGCAACACGGTCGCTATTTCGAAGCAAATCGGTAAGGTGATGCTAAACTAACAATCAATTGTACAAGGACAGTTTTTCCGGTGTATAAATCGCTTTTATTTCTCTGAATATATTTCGTCGGTGCGTCTTGTGCTACGATTCGACTTACATGTTTTTTTTTTTATATTTACGGCAAAAACTACATATAAAAAAATAACACCTTGAAGTTCGAAGATTGTTCGTTAAGAAAAACAAAACACAACAATTATAATACCGCGATGTAGTCGCCAAAGATAGATTCACTTAAACGGTGACGCACCACTTTCCAACCCTTGAAAAATAAGAGGTGTTCCACGTAACAGCACCTTATAGAATATTAAAAAAATCTTATTGAATCTTAGCGTGCTGATGTTGTGCACACTTGTGTTCCATTCCCCTGGACAGCGGTTTGTGCCCTTAGAGATATACAGAGTTTGATCAATTAATACTCCTCTGGAAAATATGACACAACGTATTCGACATGATCTGCGAAAGCAGGCAACCACGAACTGCGGCCATTTGTTTCTCCGCTGCAGCAGCGCACTCATAGGGGATAGTAATAGCGGCATTCAATATCTGCATCTAAGAGTTTGCTGATACATCAGGTCACAATATAACAACATGAAGAGAAAAAGCCAAAGGATTTAGAATGCACTGTTTTATTTCAGGACTTCCAACTTGCTTGTAGTTGTCTCCGCAGAACCACGTCTTCAGAGTCAGCGGCCGAGAGCTTAAAACGTCCCACCTGAAAATAGATATTTTATATGCATTTAGGACTTATTCAAGCATCAAAATCAATTTATCAAAAAATCCTAGAAGACAGGGCCGTAGGAATAGTAGACTAGAGTCAGAGTAGGTGCCTTCGGCTGATGCGTGTTCTGACCTATTGAACACTTAGCCACAGACGAGCAGTGAGATAGTCCCTAGTGTCCATTCTGTTCATCGTGTCGACCTCTGGTAGGTGATATAGAATGTCATGCGGCCCGGCCTGGTTGTCATGGTGTTAATTCGATTTCCGTGAACACGTATACATTGTTATATATATTAGACACTCAGCGTGGTCTTGTTGCTTTATCTGTAGGCATCATCTGAATGTTTACTGTGTACACGGCTTTTAAACATAAGTAAGAATAATAGGCATTTATGTCAAGAGCACAATGCAGACGATGAATTAGCGAAATTGACAACAGTGAAGAAAATAGTATTTCCTGAAGTGGTTAGAGGTAACCTTGAGCTTTTTTACATTTTTTAAATACAGTTTAGAAGGCCCAAGGATATCGGTGTTAATCTATCGCTCATATTGGTAGAGCCTAGGATTTTCTTTTTTATTTATATCTACATACAAGATTTGCCTTGTCAATGTTAGACCTACCTGTGAATGGATCAGTAGATCTACGTAAAAAGAACTCAATATTACTTCCCCACATTGATGACGCATTGAACTCGCCATTTCCTACTTTTTGTGTTTTTTTTAGGTATTTGGAGGCATGACAAAACTGCTCAGAAGATTTGAGCCTCACTTTCAGTAATGACGGGAGAACAAAGTATTCAAATGCCGCCGTGATTCCATTGAAACCACAAGGGTGAGCTAGTATTTCAGTTTGGTTTATAATTTGGTGATGCCAGTTGAATCTCCCTGTAGAGTGGTAGTCCGAACCGCTCAAATAAAAACAAAAACAGTCTTACGTCACTCGACATAAATGTCACAAGAAAAACCGTTCGCTGGCCTGATACACGATCACGGACCATGAGTCGTGTACCTGAAAGGCAGCGCCTCGTTCTGGACACAAAAGAAACGACAACCATATTTCGAAACGCTTTGTTGTTCAAAGCCTCTGAATGTAGGCTTGATTGAGATCCAACAAAGGCTAGTGAGGGCTATTTCTTCGTAGGAGCGGCGTTTCTGAATAAACCAGATATTTTCTACAAACTAGAATATTCCATTCATAAAATTATTCGTAAACTTAACAAACATTCGAAGTAAAGTAGAAATATTCGGACAATCATTACTCGATTCAATTTCGTAACACGAATATTCCCGCACTACATAAGAAAAGTCGTATTGAATACATTGCAAGCTCAAAAAAACTTATTACCGCAACTATTGCAATGCCCGTTGAATTAAATAAAATTTAATACTAGAATGCAGTATAGAAAGTAACAGTTTGGTGAGCATAAAATAATAATGGGAAAATCTTTAAGATAGAAATAAATTAAATTTCGTGATGATTATTTATTCAAAAATAGCAATCTGGCTTGACATATGCTTTGAAAAGGCTATGGCAGGTTTGAAATAAAAGCAAACGGAATGTTCAAAGGTTGACATTTGGGCCACTTGGCACTCTATGATATTGAAGCACTTAGCGCAGAAAGGACCAACGGGCAAATGCATTAATTATCGACTTCGTGCGCATAACAGCTACTTGAAAGCCACAGTGGGCGGATATATTTCAATTCATCGCACATGCAGACCGTTATTCGGCGGGACAATCATCTTGGCGAGGAACTGCAACAAACTGACTCGCGTGGTGCTGGAAGCCTTGCACTTCCTCTGGAAAGACGAGAACTGTGTAAGTGTAGAATCGATGACGATATCAGACAAGGGAAGATAATTCCTACAAATTACAACGAGCCTGGATGAGCGAGCGACCGTCATTCACGGGGTTGGTGGTAGATGCACGTGTCCGGGTGGCACATTTCTTCTTTCATTTCATCCCATTAAACGTATAGTTGCGAGGAGCGCTCTTTCCGTCCTGTTTTTCTTTCTACTTTGTGCACTAAATACATCAGTATGTAAGCATGGTACCCCGTTAATACGTTCTCGTATTTTCTGGATGTTTTTATTGTTAGCTCAAGGGTTGCTCGCGTTGAAACGAAGAAATAATAAAATAGGCGTAAAACTCACCGTACGGACATTCACTCTCGCAGCACTCTTTCTTTTCAAAGTGGTTTATACCAACCCCACAGCTCTGCTTACTCTCGCATTTTTTAGTGTTGCCGTCAAAGTAGTAGATAGTTCTCATAACAGCACCAATGCCGCAGGAAGTCGATGGAACAGGTGCTTTGCATTGTGCCTCTGCAGAAGGGTTTAAAAAAATTTAAGAAGTTTTTATCTTAATTTTAATTATACCATCATCCTGAGTACTACTTATAGTTCCAGCAGAACAATATTAGATTACATAGCTGTC
Source organism: Ixodes scapularis (assembly GCF_016920785.2). Classification (NCBI taxonomy): domain Eukaryota; kingdom Metazoa; phylum Arthropoda; class Arachnida; order Ixodida; family Ixodidae; genus Ixodes; species Ixodes scapularis. The sequence continues at coordinate 254,348 of NW_024610041.1, forward strand.
AAAAAAGAACTACAGGAGGAACACGAACGTGAAAAGTATAATATTTTAATATTCATTTTTAGATCAGGTAAGGTTTTTTAGATAAAAAAACACGAGTGAATTTCGAAGAGGCTCAGGCGTCTCGTCTCGGTGCAAGTTGAAGCTCCCATACAAAAAGGAAGTGGCCGTGATGCAACTTGTCGTCAATAGGGACTATCATTAAAATAAATTTGATCACAAATATACAAAGAAATAAAAATATTGTCTAATAATCAAGTAATATTTGCTTCCTAAATATAAATTTAGAAAAAATCTTTTTCGAGGAACATGACCTTAAAGTGCGCCATAAGTTCACAAATGTCTTGAAGCGTTGTGCCTGAGATTCGCCTAGCGATCATTGAATCTGCTTTGCTGTTTCTTCTGTTCGCAAGCGTTGGAGTAATACGTAATCTGCAGGCAAGCCAGAATCACCGCAGCGGAATTGCAGGCTACAGTTAAATTTTATCTTCCGGAGAGTGAAACTCACGCATAATAATGTCCGACCTTTTTTTTTTGTAATTTGATTTGCAAGAGTGGTAGACTATCTACCTAATGGGATTATGTCAATAGTAATAACAGATGACGAGGGTTTTAGAGAACTATATGCCTTTTGCACGTAGTCCCCGCCATGTTCAATTCTGAAACTTCCCGCATGCTTGGAAACATGGCTTTTTTCTCGCCTCGGCAGCAGAACGTGTGAACATTTTCATTGCCACCGTCACTCGTCCTTGTTATCTCCCTTCTATAGCTTTTCGCTGTGGCAAGCGTTACGTCCGGACGGAGCACTGAAACCCGTAGACCTGACCCCGCCCTCCTCTCTCTCTTTCTCGTGAACCTAGGGAAGCCGGAGATTTGGACGTAACTTGGTTTACGTCGGACGTAACGCTAGACACATCGGTACTTTTTTACTTGTTCCGGGTCGTAATCTCTTGCTTTTTCTCGGAAGGCATACCGGATAGCAACGTCGCTGAGTGCCAGGCTAAAAGATATAGGTGTATAGTCAGTTCATTCACTTACTAATGAGAGGCTCCAAATAGTTCAGAATTCACAACAGGCGAACACAAACCCCTATGATAATATCATCAAAGGAACCACAAATACAGTAATAACCTCTCAGGATAAAACCTAATGGTTGTGTATTAAAAAGTATCTTGTCTACCAGGAAGCGTGAGAAGCCTCGGGTACTGAGTTGAACAAAACTTTCAAAAGGGAAACTAACCACGATTTTTTATATCACTTTTTATTGATGTTTGTAAATTATCTACGAAAGCAGTGGCTAAAAAAGTGCTAACTCGATTGAAACTTGAAACTAGCAGTTACAAAAAGAATAGTCAGAGGTAGCCGTATCGAATAATAAAATAGCCGTCCGATGTATTTTAAGCGGATTATAAAAATATATTGGAGACGACTATAGACTAGCGTTTGTTAGTTTGATAAAATGTGGCTATTTTTTCTTTTTTGATTAACTGAAGTTACAAAAAAAAAATAAAGCGTGAATTCTGTAATAGTTTTAAAAGTATGAGGTGAACGGCGATCATTGAGAAACACTTCAGATCATAAGAAAAGCTTTTACCGGCGTGAGACACTTGGACTTATCACTCAGCCTTCCCATGGAGTACGTAACTGCAGCAAGGAAGCAAACGGCCACGAGGGTAGCTTTCATCTTGGACGGTAGATGTCGACGATGCCGTTACAAATTTTGGCGTAGGTTTATATAGTGCTCCTCCAGTATGTTAGTTTTTTAACTCTTACTGTATTTTCTAGTATTGACGCAAATGCGATCCTGCATATACGCATTGTTTTCTGAATTTGTCGGTTAACACGCCGAGACAATAATTTATTTTTCTCTTGAACGTGTGCCGTTGGCACCTGCTTGTGCGTATGTCCTTGTACTCATTGTTTCCGGTGAACCCAGAGTACAATGCACCTCGTTTTTTCTGCAGGTTTCTATTTCAAACAGAGTGAACAGAGGGTCGTTGAAATCACAAATAGTAAATAAGTTATACAAGACAATCGGCGCTAATATCGTTTCTAGTATTTTTCGTTTATTGGGTATAAGTCCATAATAAGCTTTTAACCAATTTTTGGCATTTGAGTATTTTAAATAAGAAAATTATAACGTCTTTCAATAATTACCGTGTTCCACATAAATACAGCACAATACAGCAGCCGCAAAAGATAGTTGATTGCTAGCTATGAATGTTTGCATGAATCCATAACACTTAACCCTAAGAATCGTGGGGTGGTTTGCACTATAGACCCACTGCGAAAAAAGAATTTAAGCAATCATTTAAGGAAAGCGCTTTGCAACCCGGATACGATTTAGCTAGGGTCCGGTATGATCGTCTGACGACGTCCCGACAGGTCGTTCTTCCTTGCGTCGCTTCGATCACCAAGGTTGTAACTCTGCTTGCAGTGAAAGCGCGGAGATGCCGGACAATATTGTGATATAAATCGCTTCTGTGGAAATCCCAAGTGGAGCTCAATGTTAGTTTTGAAGAATATCGCAATATGTGAGAGGCAAGTAAAGAATCGTATAATAAGTAGCTCATAGTTTTATCAACATTTTGGGCTAAAAAGATCAGTCTTCTATCGGCGTGTTTGAAGATGTTTTAAGTTCGTATGCAGCGACAATAGATCCCTTTCGACATTCGCTTGGCGATAATTAGAAGATCGGAACCACCGCACAACAACTGACATCGTAGAACGTGCAAGTCATTCCATAAGATAGCAATCGTGGGATCGCGGTCAACGCTAAAAGCCGACGAGCCAATCAAACAGCGTCGATAGTGCAACGTCACTGCTGTCATCACCTTTTTTGTGAATGTATTTTTCATTCTACACCAACCAAACGCATAAAGTGTGCCGTAACGTTGAGGGTTTAGGCCCCGTGGTACTGAAATTGCACAGCTTCCAGAAGATAGCAGATTTTTTAATGGCGTCTACAGATGTTTTTTGTTGCGGAGTGAAAGTATCGGTTTAAATCGAATAGCCCTGCATCATTCATACCACACACAGTGCTAAAGCAGACGCGCAACTCAGCTCTTTTTCTTTTCTTTTTTTTACAATGTTGAATCTAGAAATAATTCTCTGGTAATCGATTGGTGAAGTACTCGCACGGCCTTACCTTTTTCGTTTTGAACGTTTTCTTTATTATGAGAAATTTTGACCAGACTCACTGCACTTAAACCTAGACGTGAGCTGCGTCAGTGTTTGGTTACGACTCGCGTGCGGTCAGTGAGAACGCCACTCCCAACCGAATGTAGACGGTGCGCTCATGACCAAGCTGTACCGCACTAGCATCCGATAGCGCACGAAAAATGTGTCAAGGGTGGAATAGTGTCAAGGGTGGAATAGGCCAGTGTGTCATCCATATTATTTTAAAAAAAAACGCAACGAAACAAGGGCAAGGAAAATAAACACAGCGCTGTGTCATGGTCCATTTTAATGCGAAATCATTAACATGAAACGAAGCCGGCGTTGTCTGCAGCAGGGAAAAACGACATCTAAATTCCGCCTGCAGCAGTAAAAAACGGCACCACAATTCTCACTGGCTGACCGAAACGCACCCAAAATTTCATTGGCCAAAAGCACAGCAACGCAGATGTGTCGTCACGGAAGCAGTGGAGCCGGCGCGGGTACTGCGCCTGGGCAGTGGGGGAACGTCATATTACCACCGTTACGCGTGTAAAAAAGGAAGACGTGGCGCCCTCCTAGTTGCAATGCACTGCGTGTACGAATGTGAAATCATTCCTACACGTAAAGCAATCCTAATGCCTTAACACCGTTATTATTAACTATGGAAACAGATATAATACGAAGGGATGCTCAATATGAAGCATATCACTCGTTTAGCGAAAAATTAAATTAAAGGAATTGATAACATAGTCACGTGGGAGCACTTCGTGCCCCTCGAGTCATTCATTTTTTGTTTTTTGTTTTATGTATTAAACTTGGAAAATATTCAAACGTAAAGCTCTCCGTAACCGGCATCATGGGATTATCTGAACTAACTTGCCCGGCTTCTGGTTTGCTACCGTTGTTCTCATGCACGAGTGTGCACGTCGAACACGTTCTATGCCATGTCACTGGATCAGAAAAAAATCAAACAAAGCATAAAAAGAACGTTACAGCCGACGTGTCGGTCATATGAAGGCAATCAAAGAGCGACAAAAGTCCATCGTCACAAAGCTCATCGTCTTTATATGTTTGCTATCAACGACTAAACAACTCTCGCAATGTAAATGTGGTGTGACTTTCCGCCTTTATGGCTACTGCTGTTCGTAGAGACCTCGCAGAAAAATTGCAAGGTCATCCTTTACGAAAACTCTCGGTGACATCATTAATCACGTTATTGCTCCCAGCCGTTGCTGCCACACTTTGTTTATAGGAGAAACGTATAATCTTCTTCAGAGGTGAATTATTCACTGTTGCTCGAAAAAATCCGCGGAAAAAGGTCACAATGTCCTTGCTAATCTTTGATGTTGAAGGGTAGATAGTTCTACGAAGGAAAATTTTTAACCAAGTAAATAAGCTTTAAGAAAAAGGTGGAGACGCTCTGCGATGAATGTAGAGCTTTCTTTTATGTGCATGGCTACCTCCTTCTTAGCCCACACGACCTTAATAGATACGGGCGTCGGTAAAAAGTAGGAAACACCGTCCAATAGTTTCAAGCTCGTTACAGAGCATACGCTTTACTGTTCAAAAGAGCAATATTCCCTTATTTTTAAATTGCTTTTAAACAGCAATTTTGAATGTGCAATTTCTCAATAGAGGAAGCAAAAAGATTTGCAGTTGAGTATATTCGAATTTTCTAAAAACGTCGTAATAAGTCTTGAATTTGTTGAACGGTTGCGGAATGCCGGTGATTTTGGTTGTAGCAAGCATTTGATGAGTTCAAAAGCTACCGCTTGGTTTCATACGTTTACTGAAAAAAAAATAGTTTTCTAAACACTTAAGTACATCAACAAGTTCGTTAAAGAACAAACGTTTCCTGAAAATATTGGAACAACCCAATTTGACACATGCGCAAAAAACATGCTCTAAATAAGGTTCTTATCCACGCTGTGAAGGTTGTACAGCGAATCTAAGGTATCGTCTGCAGCGATCGGTTCGCCCCGTGCCTAAATATTGTGTTAAACACATGTGCTCTCTGAAGGAATTCCATAAAGTCGATACTCAACTTACACCTGAGTTCCTGCCATTTTTTGAGGTGTCTAAATTCAAAGGCGTGTAGCATCGTCAATAGCCATTATGGCTGGTGCCTTTTAGTGATTCCTCGCGATTTTGTGTCACTGCACTGCTTTACCGTCCAAATAAAAAAAGAAACCGCGTGCCTGGCGGAGTTGGCAACGCATGTGGTTTTTCACGCCGACGAATCCCATCCCTCTCGTCCCGGATTCCCTACCCATTAATTCTCTATTCTCTTAAGAAATAAACGGTAGCAGGGTGATAAACTGGCGAGTTGGTACAAGTTTAAAATGATGAAAACATAGCAGTTCACACACGGCTGTCATCGAGTTTTCTTGCTCAGAACATTCCTGAACGTGACGCGAGTTTGGATGTGGCGGTAACTCGGCTGCCTCGGGCCAGTCCCCTTCTGTCGCCGACGCGAGATGCGTCGTACCTTTCTCGTTAAGATTTTAGGGGCACGCTAACCACATAAACGTTTTATTTCTAAATTCATAGGTTTTTTTTTATCGGTGAGAACATTGCACCTTACGGAAGGTGCATATAGAGCTGCTCGTCAAAATTTATCAGCCTAAGAAAACATAAGTTGACAATCCATCATGCATCTTGTAGAAAATCAACAACTAATAGTAGTAGGGAAGTGGAATTAACCGATTAACGTAACGATTATTCGATTTGCTCTAATCGCGATTAATATTTTTAACGGCTTAATAGGTAAGCTTCTTTCGAAGCAAAAGAAAGTAACAATTCAACGCTTTCAGCACGCAGACTTGGACGAGTACAGCTGTAGGAAGTGCAAAAGTTAGGAGAAACTTAAAACTAAAGAAAACTGTTGGGGCGATATTTGTAACTTGTCAACTGCTGAAAGTTAAACGTGTTCCAGTGACTTCAACGCCTTTCGGATATCCGTTTGGCGCAGTAGAGACTATTGTGAATAATCGAAGGTAATCACTCTTGCCGTAGAATAAAAACTAATATCTTTGCCTCCTACAGCTTAAGTAATAATGTACGAGTGAGTGTCTTTGAACCGTTCTGAACTACAGATCGAGGTTGATTCCAAATCAAAATTTTATATTGTGCGGTTTGTCACATATTCTACACATATTTTTTGCATTACTTTAGGCATGGAAATGAACCACACCGATTAATCCATTATTTATCGATTAAAGGGTGACGATTAAACGAGTTAAAGGTTTTAATTGACGCTCAGCCCTAAATATTATCATATTTTTGAGCTTATAATCACTCACAACGCAGTTGTATCTGGAGGTACCCAGGTATATCGCACTTCATCCTGCGAGGGAGGCGAGAGGGCGGATTCGCGCCGTGACTATAGGGGAGCAGGACCGCGGGTGCAAAGATGCGCTCCGATAAGAAACGGAAATTTAGAATCGCGTCCGAATTGAGCGGTTTTTGAGTACTTCGTAAAATGCTGCCTCTGCTTTATCTACCTCTATAAAGAGTTGATTTAGTGGTTTTTGATTACGATCAGCAGCATGTTTCTAATTGGAACCAAATGTCTATTTTCACTTATTAAAAATAAAATTAACAAAACTTAATTATTGGCCTACTGATCGTTACGATTGGCACCCAATACAATGTTTCCCTCGCAGTATAGCTAACAAGCACAAACCGCATATGTCTAGTTGTCACGAATATGTCTAGCTCTTCATTACATGCACTTTTGCATTTAATTGCTTTATAAAAATGGAACCGTTACACTGCTGCAGAGGTAAACGTCACCGGCTATGAACCCAGTGTGAACAAAGTTATGATCCCAGGTGTGTTCGAAAACGATTCGATTTATAAAGCCAAAACTTTCGACGGTTTATGAAAAGTAGAAAACTATTTAGGATATTTTCAATTTTCCCGGGCTCACAAAGTTAAGCTATGGGAACCACTGGAGCACTAAATCTCCGTCTCCGTATGATGGCCATCAAGTTAATCGTAACATCCTGTCCAATGATTTACTGTTCTGCGTTCCTGAAATATTATCTAGAAAGTGTATTCACATACTGATTGCTAATAATTTAGCTCTTCACTTCTTCAAGAGCTTGACGATGGCAACAAGAAAATGCCAGGAGAGTAAAATATCCCAAGAGATTGGAGTGAGGAGTTGTTCCAGGTCTAATTGTGTCATAGGATCCTCGATAAAACAATACGTCTCCGTAAACAGAGTATATCACCTCCATTTGCAATCGTTTCACGAATACTAACGACGATTACAGCCCTGAAAATTGTTAAACACGTGGATGTAGAGGTTGAATTTTTTTAGGTGATCAAAATTTCCTGCGCGAGGTCTTTCACTATCAGTTCAATACATTACAAGATAACATTTTATTTTTTATCAAAATCGAGAGGTGGCGGTCGTGAAAATAGTCGTAAAACAATAATATTTTCACGACCTGCACCCCTAAAGTGGCACGAAAGCACAAGCTTCAGAGAGAGAATAAATTTTTGATTTGACATTGACAAGTGGCATTACTTCCACTGCAACGTACCAGAAATGGCACCCATATTATTTTTTTAGCTGGCTTCATCAAAAATTGGAATATCTTTTGTTTTGTTGTTTCGTTTTGACAAAATTGTCAGGGAATTGGGACAAAATACGAATACAATCCCCTGACTGGGTCACAACCCTTGTAACAGTACTTACCAGCAGGACACAAATGGCGACAAAAAAAAAAATCAAAATGCCAGCTCACAGCATTAATCGCAATGATTAATAACAGAACTAACTAGGTATGTTCACTCGCAACATACCTAGTAAATACATTTTCTTAGGTATATTTTTCAAAAAAAGAAGGAAGTGGTTTCCTCGGCCATCTCATACATGCAAGAATGTTTGCTTAGGCTATCTGTAATCTGGTGCGATAATTTCTCAGTACAATAATAAGTTCTAAGTTTTAGTTTTGGAAAATATAATGCCCCAGGTTGTAATTTATTCGCTTTCTTGGTACATCTAGTGAAAGATGTCAGGATCAGTGTTAGTTTGAGTATGAATTGAAATCGCCAACTCTAGGCAAAAAAGGTTATGTACCGTAAGTACATTATGTTTTTTTTTTAACTATAGGAAGTCGATTGAAACCGGGGCATATTATAATTTAGCCGAACCCTGCGTCGCTGTAATGTAAGTAATGGATTAATATTATTTCCTGTGGCTGTCCTCCACACCAATAAACAGTAATTGAGCCTTGACTGAATCATAGATGCATAAATTTGTCGCTTTAACCACTTTGGAACTTAATGTTTGCAGTTAAAATCTGAGCCAATGGATCTATAAATATCTCTTCGGAGATCGTTTACTTGGGCAGTCCAACTGAAATTTTTGGTAAAAACGAACATTAAGAAGTTTCTAAGATTCCACCCGTGCAATAATGGAGTTTTGAAACGATATCATAATTGTTTTAGCAATGGGTTTGTTTTTTTGCTCTAAAAATGATATACTCAATTTTCTACATATTTAGTTCTAAGTTATCAGCAACTAACCACAAGTGAAGTTGGTCCAACCAAGTGTTTCTCTGTGTCTTAATGTACATAAGCAAGTACCGGTGAAAAATACAGTCATCTCATCTGCGTAAAAAGTTATCTCACGAATTTCTGGAATATTTATTATGTCCTTAACGTAAAGAAGGAGGACTGGAGGCCCGAGAATTGGTCCCTGTGGGACACCGTACTGAATTTTACTAGAGAAGAGCGCGCATCATTGAGTACCAGGTAGAGAGTCTGAGTTAGCTTTGCTGTATTCACTGGTGCTACGATTGTATGCGGGCTACAAGAAGGGCGTTGCACCACATTGTTAATTGTGTATCTGTTCTGTAGATTTTTATTTGTTTCTATTATCATTTTAGATTTTTATATAATGAAGACTACACAACAAAGGAATTTGTTTATCAAGTGGGAATTGGTTTACCAAGAACGTATACACCATGAACACTGTTCATTGTGCATTTGTTATGCAGCTTTCTTTGTTTATTGGTTTATTTCCAAATGGCAGTTTCCTTCACGTGAAATGCGTGTTGTTTGTTTCTAAATTATAATAATTTATGTTTGTGTTAAAAAAAATCCAGGTTCAAAAATTTCTGTACCGCGGTTGCTAGGGGTAAGTCGTAGTCAAGTATTGTTTAATCGCCAAACATCTTTTAAAGTACGCCAAGCTTTCTGCCTTTATACTTTTGTACTAGAATGATGGGTGTAAAAATTAGGAGAATTTATTATATATTGACTTCATATTGTGCAGCATCTTAGGACTTTATTCAAATTAAGACGTGAAATTAATTTCACGTCTTGAATTTCACGTCAATTAAGACGTGAAATTGAAGACGGCCCTTGCGTGGACCGGATATCATTCTATTCATTGCATATTGACAGTTCCAAAAGGCGGTTTCTACACGTGAGTTTACATAATAAAATTAGCAAATCAAATGAAGTAGAGCATAAGTCACGCGACAACGCAGCATATAAAACATAAAACGAAAGACGAGATCAGTTTTAAAAAAATAGTGTAGACACTGGAGACAAAATCGCCCGTTCCAATCACGTGCACACGCTTTCCGCTAAATTATTAGAAATATAAATACAGCCGGGAATAAACGAGTATTCAATACAGTCGCTTTAAAAATATACAAGGCACTGTTGGGGTTATGAACATTTCGAATCTGGAAGGTGATTGTTTCAAGTAATAAATATCAAGAAGAAAAACAACATAGTATTGCGATCCGGTAGAACATGATTAATTGGTCAGCCTCCTAAAAAGAAGTAGGGTAAAATAATCATAATAAGTTTGAAACAATAACTTAAATCAAATGTGCTTGATACAAATATATTTTTTCAATTTAAATGAGAATAATTTAAGATTATTTTAGTTATGCTTTGCTTTACCTTAACTTCCTTTGCGGCCGACGATGGGAATAAGTGGGATCAATCAGACAGTATCTGAAGCGCACCGTGTCATGTTTTTGTACCTGATCTGTTATCGCTGAACCAATCATAAGCAGAAAAGGCTTAGTGGATTGAACGTTGACGCAGCTTGATTGGTCCCATTATATCGTACCGTCAGCTGCGTCTGGACTGAAGCTAAAGTGAATTAGAGAAGGTAGTGGGTCTTTATCGCTACACGTATTTTTAAGCCTGGCAGACTCATCTATCCGTTCCATCAGTGAGGTGACAATGTGTTTTTCCTCATACAGCCCATGCATTCTAACGCTTTTGAACCACTCTCTATGTAGACGTCGTATTCTTCGTGGCCTATGTTAAGGCATTCGCTATAAAAACGGCGATTACAGCCAGCCGAACAGACAAGAATCTTCTGATTCCCGTCAAATCGAACAGCACACGTGTTACTTACGTCTTTCAGCGGAGCGCTATAAGACAATCTTTGGCTCGCGGTTTCATTTTGTGAATAAAGACATTGACTAGATGTCAACTTTTCAAATTATACGCTAAACTATATTAAACAAACTTCACAAAAATTCGTCTTCACACAAAAGACTGTTTTAGGAAACTCCCTATAAAACCCGGATACATAACGGTACGGTCCAGTATACGTCGGTCCCTAGGTCCGCCGGGTATTGCTAAAACTATTTTAGCAATACCCGGGGGACCGATAATTTGGTACCGGAGTCGCAACGTTTAATCTAGTAGGGAAAACAAAAACCGATTTTCCTGTCAAATGCATGATCAATAAAAAAGAAATACAAAAAAGTAATGCACGCGGCGACAAGCTACTAAAAACATTAAAAACAACAAGTTTCTACGTTCTACTCCAAGTTTTAACAAAATCGAGATAGGCCACCTAGAAAGAAACTACGAAACAATGAGGCACGTACTTTTCAAAATACTAAAAGGCCTCACTGCGTTTGGAAACTAGGACGTGGGAATAAAAAGAGCCATTGTAAAACTTCGCAGGTCGCGTATCTCATTTTCGATAAATCGTGGAGGCATTCGATTTTTTAGTTAAAATAACAAATCTGGCGGCTCACGTTCTAAGAACGATCGAATGAATTCCTAGGCATTATTCTACACCTGTCGCGTAACAGCCCCTTAGTAACCAGTCTAGACTGCACGAGAAATGCGAGCATTTATAGGTGTTGAAGTGATAAATTGTTTTCTCAGTAAAGGAAACAAATAGATTTCTATCATATCTGGTATCTTTAATTGAACGTTTTTGTCCTCTGACCTTCAGAATAGGCTGCATTTTATAAGAGGACGAGAATGATAGTCGTATCATTCACTTTTTGGCATTGCAAGCTTTGTGCCTCCTGTACGATATGAAACTTTAGCGCACCAGCCGCTTACGATCTGCTTCCTATATTTTTTTGGAAAAGTGAATGTTATAGTGCTATTCGCTGACGACTGGGAAGTCTCTAATTGAAAACATGTTTATTTTTTCCGATAAAAATCTAATTGGTACAGGCTCTGTTAATTATCTTGCTAATCGCTAATATTTTTTTAAATCCTTGACATTTGTCGTGTCTCAATCGAAGTTTGTTCCCGAAAGTAAGTGTTTTTGTTAACCATCCTTCATGTATGATATTTTAAAGTGTTCGCTGAAATACAGTGTATTTATTCTTCCTTCAAGATGTAAGGCGTCTTTAATCTCACTCAAGTCCGGTTTGTTCCACATACTATCAATTATGGTAATTGTAATAATCTTTATCTCATTTCTCCGAGAAATTTATTTCGAATTCAAAACTTTGAACGTTTAGGCAAAAATGTTCCTTGATTTTATTCAGCGATAGCGAACTCCTTTGAGTGTTCCTTGCATTGTGTTCGAGGCGGCTGGAATATAATGTTTCTCAAGTTGTTTGGAGAAACATTATATGTTTCTCCAAACAACTCGCCTTCACGAAGATGTACAGGTGCACGTCTGCGTGGTGAAAGCCTTAAATTTCTCTTTTTTTTTGTAGAAAAATTAGCCCAATAACTGGTTAGAATATTTATTGCGATTAGAGCATTTATTCCTTAATCGGTAGATTAATTTATCGTCTGCCCAGCCCTACAAAAGACAAGAGCAACACTGGAACTCCTGTTGGAGCTTTAAAATCCTTTTGGTTGCTTCATCAATAACAGTTCACGGAGTGGTACTCCAGTTTTGTTTACTATGCATTTAATTGATTTAGTTCAGAATTCTTTTTGGCTTATGTCGTTCGTTCGCGGCGACATTTGTGCTCTTCACCCGAAAGCACGGCCATTGCAGACGCTCAAATGTTTTGCTTTTTTAGTTTTGAGGACTTTAATGTACAGCTTTTTTATGGTGAGATATCAAAATGCTAATGCATCGTTTAGGCTGACCCACCTACGAATCCTCCCCCTTCCAATTTAACTTTCGTTCTTGAGGCTTTTTTAGACATTTCCGCTTTTTTCACAGGATCGAAGTCCCCTAACTTGTAAGTCGGATTTAAAACCCCCTCATACAACAAACCGATGCGGTACTGCCTTCAAGTTGTACAAAACCGTATGAAACAAATAAACTACTACGATGTTCTTCAGTCGAGTTGTAATTTTTTGTGCCCGACTAACGCGAACTGTAAGCTTTCAACATACATCTGACACTAATCCTGGATTGTACGGCACCCTTTAAAACATTAATGTCTGACTCCCCGATGGCGAATATATACGATCCCCACATCGTTTACTCGAAACATCGTGCAACACCGACATTAAAACTCTTCCCTTCACTGATCTGGCGTCAAAACTTGCGAAGCGCAATATTGGCTTCAGTAGGATTTCCCATACTCCCCGCCGCAGATACCTTCTACTTTGATTAATTCAATGTCTAAAACTGGGAAACTTTTTTATTTGACCTTCCTTTTGAAAAATTTAAAGTCCGGCCTTGCATTTTTAATACAGGTCACCATGCCCTCTATGTGAAATACTTCGAACGCACACACCAAAATATCGTCCACAACTTATTAACAATCCCTATCCATCTCTTCACCACATTCAAAATGTTTCTACTTCGCTATCAAGAGATGTCAGATATATTCTGGACCAGGCCGGAGCAATTGCCGAACCGATGCCCATACGTTTTTTTTTTCGGTTATCAATATCCCCAATATCCCATGGCCGTTGCTTTCAGATATCCTCTTAACAACGCCAAGTTACTTCCAACGTATTTGAAGGCAATATCAGTGTGATATGAAGAATAAGAGTGAACTCAAAAAGAGGGTGCATATGTGGAATTGGAAATAGCTCCGGCCTTGTCTGAACAATCTGAGAGCGCACACACAGAGAGGTATACACACATATGTACACGCACATGCTCACGTAGGCACATGCACATAGACGTGCATGGTTACGCGCACGCAAGCACGCACAGACGCACCTACGCCGGTGCGAACGCACTGGAGCAAAAAAAACAGTGGTATAGGTTCTAGAACAGTCGGGATGTAATCTTGGTGGCAAGAGTAATCAATAGCGTACTCAAACGGTATGCCTACGCAAAAAAAAAAAATATCTTTGTCGCTATGATCCTATTCAAACCGCGGTTTGGGCTGGGCGAGAGAGCGCAGTGGGGCGGCGCTATTTATTTGTATGCGCAAAGCTAATGTACAATTTTTTTTTCGAACGCGCTAATGAGTGGTTTACTAAGGTATAACGTAAAACCGCTTGAGAGACGGGCTGGTATAATAGGTTGTTGCGAGCTCACAGTGAAAATTGATCCGTTTAATATTAGGAGGCTTAAGAAAATGACAGCATTGCACAACATTTTGACAACAGATATGAAAAATTTGAAAAATAAGATGAACTTGCCTATACGTAAAACGGGAAAGTATTGCATCCTTAAAAGCAATTCTTTTCTGTTCTCTTACTAAAAAACACATAATAATGCAATGGTTTCCTTTATCTTAAAGCTTAGATGTCGACGATTTTGTGGCAAATTTTGAGATAGTTTGTGGAGTGATCTGGTAGAGAAATGTTTAATTTATTTCGCTTTATTTTATCTTCTATCTAATATTGAAGTTCACATAGATTTTTGTAAAAGTTTGCAGAAGGAATGAATATTGCATAGTAATATCTCGCTACATCGATGTCAATGTGGACTGTTCACTCCTTAGGCGACAACAATAATTTTCTTTGTTCACCTCCAGGTGCAGTGTCAACAACCATTGTTGGATTGTACCTTGCGACGATTTTTTTCTCTTTACCTTACGGACTTTGCCCTTTTTGATGTATATCTTTTATGACTTTTTTTCATTATATCTTTGAATCAGCATGAAACAATACTATGAATACAAAGAAAGATGTTTCTATAGTGACTGCCAAGTTTCTTTACACGTAAACCTTATTGTGTTTTCGTAGAAGAACAATGGTTGTTTTCGCTTCAGTGTGAACCCCAGGTGAACGAGCTTTTATATTATGTATATTTGCTAGGGCAAGCTTTACTTCACTGTATGTTTCTGTTAAAACGTTTTTTTTTTCGAAAAACAGCAGCACAGCGATTTTAGGTTTTTAATAGGTAGGACTAAAGTCACTTGATTATAGGATTTGGCAGGGAAGGCCGTTGCCTTCCCTGCCAGATACTCGGACACAATCAAATACCAAAATACAGAAAACAAAACCACGCAAGGTAATTGGCTGATTGTTCCAGTTGACTTCGCAATCGCCATTGGGGTCCGTTCAAACCTTCGAAGCTAGGAAAAGGTCGTTCTGAACCAGTCCAAGGTAGCTATTGAGGAATATCGTACTGACAGTGTTCCTCTCCGCGAAAAGCGTCTTTGGCACTATGTATGCAATCAACTTACCCATCCTGCTCAGCTCCACAGATATCTCACAATTATATTTCTCCTAATGTATTTTAAAAAAATATATTTTTTCAATGCCTCCAAGCACCGACACCGCAATTGGTGGCGTTACAAAGATTAGCGCTTCTTTGGCAA
This sequence comes from Ixodes scapularis, assembly GCF_016920785.2. Taxonomy (NCBI): domain Eukaryota; kingdom Metazoa; phylum Arthropoda; class Arachnida; order Ixodida; family Ixodidae; genus Ixodes; species Ixodes scapularis. Next base: position 269,437 of record NW_024610041.1, read on the forward strand.
ATCTGTGATTATCAAAATCCCTGTATTCAAGAAACGTCTTTGAAGCTGAGCGTAACGAACGCACACACACGGGCATGCTGCACACACACGCATGCTCAGGCGTGCACACACATGCTCACAGACGCACGTATACGCATGTATATACATATATACACGCGAACACGCAGACCCACATTAAGGGTCACGCGTGCGCACGAATGAACACAATCCAGTAGTGACGCAAACTATCGATAGTAAATCGGCACTATCGATAATAAAAGTCATATATGACTATCGATAGTGAAAAAGTATTGATAATGCAAATAATAGTCAACTATCTTAAAGCTATCGATACTACTGTTCATAGAACACTATCGATTCAACTATCGATAGTAGAGTATCGTAAAACTATCCATAGAAGTCTATCACTAGTCGACTATTGTGAAATTGTTTATTGTCAGATATCGAGAAACTATCGACTTCCAACTATCGTAATGAAATTTATGTGGTTTTATTACGTGACGAATGAAGAATGTCCAAGAATTGTAGTGTAGCTAAAAAAAATACGCAACTGCATTTACTGATTTTGCATAATATTCGAGGGACAATAGAAACCCTTTTGGAAAACAATCACAAAACTGTAGAAATCCTTTTTAAAAACCATTCGTAATACACCATTTAGATATATATTGTATATTTATCAAAAACTTTGAATAAAATATAGAAACTTGATGGTCTACGCAATTCGGGTGCTGTTTCAGATTGCTTTCGGAGGTGCGGCCTCTGCTTCTTATAAACTCGACCAGAAAAATGAATATGTCTTTCGCTCCTGATGAGTGAACTATATATATGTTTCCCAGATGCGGAACCCTGCTTGAATATAATGCTAGCAATGGTGATCGAAAGCGCAAGTATGGGGACATGAATTTGCCTATAAGAAAAGATAAGTGTGGCGTTTGTTTTTTCGAAACGAGCAGTTAGGAGAAAGAAAGGAAACACGGCTTGTGAATCCTTTCGGATTCACAAGCCGTGTCATTGCTAACACGAGAAACTCATTTCGAGCGCAAAACTTTGAACATTTCAATCGAGGCTTAATATAAGAGTAAGTACCTGTTTTTAGTTTCAAGAAATAAATCGCCTCTCTGTGTAGAGCGATGTAGATCATGTTTTTTTTTCTCTCTATAGAAACTAGCGGGTGCATCCGCCCGATAATACAAAGTGCGGTGACAGATAATTAAATAGATATTAAATATATGTTTCTATCTATCAGTATTGCCCCCCCCCCCCAACTCACACCCCGCAAAATTGTTTTCTTACTTGTAATTGAACTTTTCAGTTCTCTTCGAACTACATTATCATCTATTTGGTGTACGTGTCGCGATACCTAATTCAGTTTCAATATTTTATCTCTTTCTAACGTATTGAGAAAATTTCGTTTAGAGATATATGATTTGTATTTCTGCTCAATCCTGATACTTTCTGATAACTTGTCAGTCCTTTCTTTCTTTTTTTTTTTGGTACGGAGGATGAATAAGCAAAACAAGGAATGACGCCTGCGCTTTTGTGACAAAGTCACACATGTTTTCGATGTGTTCATTTTGCTTATTCATTAATTTGGTCCTTACCCCCGGCATTATGTGCTTCATTTAATTCAGTCCGTTTTTTTAAATATATGACGCTTAGTACTAGGGATGGTCGTCGATTAAATATTTTGCCTGATTAATTACTACTTTAAACGTAACAATTAATCGATTAATTGGTCTCGTTCATTACAATGCATAATAGTTTAAGGAAGACTTTGAATTTCTCATATAAGGCTCAATATACAATTTCAGATTTTAAATCAACCATGATGTGTAGTTGAGAACACTCAAAAGACAGAGACACCCACACTTCTGCCACAGAGGCAAAGTTTGTTGATTTTTTTCAGCAATACCGAATCGATCTTTTGATTGTTCCTTGCACGGCGTTCGAGGCGGCTGGAATATGGTGCTTCTCCAGTTGTTTGGAGTTACAAATCTCGCCCCCACAGTTTACTTTAAGTGAAAAGTTCACTTAAAGCTTGCCTTCATACAGATGTACCCGTGCACGTCTGCGCTGTGAAAGCCTTGACTTTCTACTTTTTGTTTGTAAAAAATCAACCGATTAACCGGTTAAAACAGTTATCGCGATTAAAGCATTTATTCATTAATTGGCGGATTAATTTATCAACTGCCCAGCCCTACAAAAGACAGAGCAACACTGGAACCCCTGTTGGAACTTTAAAATCCTTTTTGTTGCTTTGTCAATAACAGTTGACGGAATGGTAATCCAACTTGGTTTACTATGCATTTAATTGATTCAGTTCAGATTTCTTTTGCGTTATCTCGTTCGCTCGCGACAACTTTTTTCTCTTCACCCGAAAGCACAGCCATTGCAGGCGCTCAACTGTTTTGCTTTTTTTTTAAAGTTTTGAGGGCTTTGATGTTTCGACTTTTTTATGGTGAGATATCAAAATGCTAATGCATCGTTTTGTCTGTCCCGCCTACAAATTCGCCCCTTGCCTGTTAACTTTCTTTCCCTAGGACTTTTTAGATATCGGCCCTTTTCTCACATGATCGGTCACCTAACTTGTAAGTCGGAATTACAAACCACTAATACAACAAACGGCTGCGCCACTGTCATCAAGTCGCGCGAAACCGCATGGAAAAAAACAAAAAAAAAACCTATTACGTTTTTCACCAATCAAACAGTCTGCGTACGCAAAGAAATTTCTTCGTCGCTATAGCATAGAGTAATATAGTAAACGTAAAGAGAGGACACTGAAGCCGATTCGCGGCCCAGATAGTGCGTTTCATACCCTCCGCTACGTGGCGCTTTTCTGTAATTTGGTTAATATTAATTAGTGCTCTGTCTCCGAAAAGTATTTATTTTTAAATTGTTATGCTTTACAGTTATTTAAAGTACTTAAAACGACTAAATAGTGTTAATCAAATACGTCACAAAAACCACGTGATGAATGGCGCCTGCCATGGCCTGCCTGCCTGCGCCTGCACGCCGTCGCCTCTGCTCGTCCCTGCGTCGTTCGTCTGTGCCGTGCGTGCCGTCCATCTGTGCTTTCTGCTGCATCATGTTCGGTCGACTTTGCATCAATCAAGGTGACGCATGACCGCCCGCGTGCTCGCATGCTCGGCGTGAATTCGTGGAGCCGATCAGTTCGAGCTTCTCGCGCTGTTGTTTCTGCCGGGCTGTCTGGCTGCACTTGAACGTGTGTGCATGTTGATTTTCGATAAGATTCTTTTAAAAAAAGAATTTAACTCACGACCTTGCACACGACATTGTCCATGGGCTCACAGATGACGGTGTTGAACGACCCTCTAAAATTGCAGATAGAGCCTTGGTCGTTGTGCTGTCTGAAATTTCCAGGAGGTGCGTTTAGCCCCTTGCATGCACTGTTGCGCGTACTTCAACAACGTCTTCTGTTTAACGCAGTCTCCTCATTTCTCTCATTCGGGAGCTTAAAGGGGCGGTGCAACGATATTCAATTGGAATGTTTTTCACTTTACACGAGCTTACTGGCACTAGTGAAACTCGAGGATACTCGCACGTAACGCCACTGACCAAGAAACTCCTTTGTTGCGCTTTAATTTCGAGGACAAAACCGAGTGTTTTCATTCAATCTCTCCTTCGAAAAACCTGATGACGTAGCTGGGCGGTAGCAGTACCGCCCTGTGACGATATTTGTGTACGGTTCATAGATTGGACCCGAGCATGGCGTGGACACTCGATTTGGGCTCGTGATAATCAACAGCTCGAGAAACATTCGGGGAGTGTCCTGTGTCCAATCGCTGCAATGACGACAACAGCCGAACCATAACATTGTCTGGAACTCAGCGCGTGTCCTGTGTCATGCCAACTCCAGCGCATGGCTATGATCAACATTGGCGGCATATAATCGGCTCCAGATCACGGGGCCGCTTGTTCTGGCTGCGAGTTGAGGGGGTGAACTCTGCTCGTTTTTCTTTATCTTTTTTCTGCGACTTCGATTGCGTGTGGTGAAAACGAACGGGTATTTCACAGATCATTAACGTCAGGGATTCGTCCTAGGCGGTATTCGAGTAAAATACAAATATCAGTGTATCGCCCCTTAAACACTGTTGGCTTCACAGTAAAGGCTGTGGCCTGTGGTTAGGGAGCTTCAAACGTAAGCTTGGTGTGTGTGATGATAAGCCATTTTTTTTAAATTGACAACGAACACGTTTACTTTGTCTTTGATGTTCCGCACCTTCCCAAGACACCCAAGAGCAATCTCCAAGCCAACAAACTTTGCATTGGAAATGAGGTCATTGAGGTGTCTTCTATTGTGAACTTTATTGTTCTATCCATGAGATGAGCTTGCAATTGGCTCCAAAACTTACTGAGAGACACATTTGCGTCATGCCATTCTGAAGGAAGAATCTGAAATACTTGATTTTCTCCACTAGTAACTGGGATGGATTTCAGCATGGCAGTTCCAAAGTAGGAGGCAGCCATAAGCCATCTTTGGATGGCAAGTTGCTATAAAAAGTGTCCTCATGCTCTGGGATGAGCTTTCAAGCAGCCATGACTTTAAGTTCTTACTTACACGACGCCTGCAGCAAGACACACTTGAGAACGTTTTTGGAGCTATATACGACAAATGCTGGGCTGCTACAGAAACCCAAATGTGCATCAGTTCACCTCAGGACTAAAACACCTCTGGATAAAGAAACTGTTCAAACTGTCGGACAATGAAAACGTAGAGGATGACAAGGCTGACCTCCTAAAGGAGTTGCAAATAGCTTCGCACCATGAAAGTTTAATTTCAGACATTGTGTAATCTCTTCCAATTGATAACTTCCCGCCACCAGAGGATACTTCTGAGCTGGCATCAGACATCAGGTCTAACATAATTGATGACTCGTCCACTTTTTTATTACGTTTGGGGCTATTTGATCAAGCTTTTGATTGAACAGACAACTTACAGCTGTGGCTGTTCACAGCTGCTAGGATGAGTCCAATAACTTGACCAGGCCTCACCAGTACTGTCTTGTACCTAAAGCATACCACGTGCCTGGAAAATTCTTCGGGAACTTAGTAGTACCGTCACAAGCTGCCTTTCATTTCATTCAGCAACTAGAAAATCACTTTCTTCCCATAATAGAGAGTGTGACACATGTTCGAGGAGTGTGTGCCGCCTTGTATAGCACACTTTGAGGTCTGGGTGGTTTTAGCCTTTGCCCAGAAGAGTACCACAAAGGGTTTTTAAAATTGTTTTGCAGAATACGCTTGTGTTGACATGTTTGATTGCTTAACTGGAATTTGGACGAAGTTCGGTTGCACTCTTCAGTTGCTAGTGAGAACGAGACAGGTTTCACTGTTAATAGTGTATTAACAGAGGCGGTTGCCAAACCGAAAACAAAAAGTGCTTATTAAGTGGGCAGTGCAGTTGCTCTCCAAATATTTGTTTCCCCTTTTTCCGGCGAATGTGTATCACGGCTCCCCAACAAAAATATTTCTCCACTTTCTACAAACTTTCCATAGAAAATAGTGTATAGAGGCTAAAAATATTTGAAAGAAAATGTATCCACTTTTGTATCCACTATCCATAGTTCTTCAGCCACTTTTTTTTTTTGAAGCCATATTTCTTTTCTGAACAATTTCGGGGAATGTTTAGAACGTTGAATCTTGTCAGATTTTGAATAGAGTTTTTATTGTTTGGTAATGGCTCGCCCGCAGTGAGTTTGAGGCTATGCAAATTGGTGTTTTTTTCATATGTGCCGGGAATCGCGTATTTGTACTATCCGGTCTGTGCTTCGCACTGTCATTATACTCTTATGACTGGTAATGATAGCGATGTCTTATTTATTTTTGCGCTTACTTCCCGTACCCGAGTCGGCGTGAAAGTGAATGTATCATACAGCATGTTGTCCGTGGAAAGGTTTTGTTAACTTGGTTCCGCTAAGAATCTGTTACGAAGTTTACGACATGCCGAAGTCCTTCATATTCATTTATTTTTGTGAGTATCGATCTCTTTCGTATAAAACATACAGAGCTTCTGAAGTAAATCATGTATACATGAATATGGTCCAATAAAATGTGTTCGAACCACTTACTGTTGTTGACCCCAAAATGCTCCACTAGCCAGGAGTCAATGCGGCGATTGTGTAACCTCAATGCTTTACAATAGAAAAAGAACAAGAAATATATATACTTCTGCTTTGTGAAGTAATTTGAAATATTGTATGACACATTTTGCACGGACTCTATCGTAAAAAATAAAGCAAAAGTGCGTCAGTATTAAAAAAAAAAAAAAGAAAAACAGCGGCTTCGAAAGTCAAGGAGCTCCCGAGAGCCGAGCGAAGCGGGGAGGAAAGAGAGAGGGAAGGGTACCAAAAAATCTGCACGCCCAAACCGAAACCGAAACTAACTTGACCGGAAACGGAATCAGATTATAGTTCATACCGCCTGCTAGGAGCGCTAGCTGTCACTGGTCTATCTGGGCCGCTGGGGCCTATGGCAGTGTCCGCTCTTTACCTTGTGTATATTACTCTATGGCTATAGTCCAATTCAAACCGCGGTTTGTGCTGGGCGCAAGCTCGCAGTGGGGACGGCGCTATTTATTTGTGTGCGCAAAACGTTTGTACAATATCGTAAGACACGCTAATGAGTGGTTTACTAAGGTATAACGCAACACCGCTTGATAAATTGGCTGATAATGTAGGTTGTCGCGAGCTCACAGCGAGAATTGATCCGTTCAATATTAGGAGGCTAAAAAAATGACAGCATTGCACAAAAATTTGACAACAGATATGAAAATTGTGAAAAATAAGATGAACTTCCCAGGACGGGCAAAACGTGAAAGTTTTGCATCCTTAAAATCCAGTCCTATTTGTTTTTCCTCTAAGAAACACATAAGCAGCTAGGAACAAAAATAATGCAATGGTTTCCTTCGTCTTGAAGCTTAGATGTCGACGATTTACTTACAAATTTTGAGATAGTTTGTTGAGTGACCTGGTAGAGAAATGTTTGATTTATTTCGTTTAATTTTAACCTCTATCCAATATTGAAGTCTACATAGATTGTTGTAAAAGTTTGCAGGAGGAATGAATGTTGCATAGGAATATCTCGCTGCATCGATGGCAATGTGGACTATTCACTTCTCAGGCGACAACAATAATTTTCTTTGTTCACCTCCCGGTGCAGTGTCAACAACAGTTGTTGCATTGTACCTTGCGACGATTGTTTACTCTTAACCTGACGGACATTGCCCTTTTTGATGCATATAGTTATGAATTTTTTTATTATATTTTGAATCGGCATGAAACAAAATTATGAATACAACGAAAGACGTTTTCAGTGACTGTCAAGTTTCTTTACACGAAAACCTTATTGTGTTTTCGTAGAAGAACAATGGTTGTTTTCTCTTCAATGTGAACCCTAGGTGAACGAGCTTTTACATTATGTATATTTGCTAGGGCCAGTTTTACTTTGCGGTATATTTCTCTTAAATTTTTTTTTTTCAAAAGACAGCAGCACAGCGGTTTTTATATTTCAGTAGCTAAAACTAAAGTGTAGTGAATCCTGCGATTTAGCAGGGAAGGCCATTGCCTTCCCTGCCAGATACTCGGACACAATCAAATACTAACATAGAGAAAACAAAACCACGCAAATTAACTGGCTGATTGTTTCAGTTGCCTTGGCAATCGCCATTGGGGTCCGTTCAAACTTTCGCAGCATGGAAAGGGTCGTTCTAAACCAGTCCAACATTCTAAAAAAAAAGGGTGTAATCTTACACCCTTTTGTCCCATATAATGCACTCAAAAACTTCAGTTCGACGTACAGCGCCCTATAGTCGAACAGACGGCCACAAATTTACGAGGGGCTTCATAGCCGTGTGGTACATCTTTTTAAAATAGCTGATGTTCATCTTACTGACTACAAAAATATATAAACATAATCGGGGTTTTCTCTGCTCTACTGCGAAAACTGAGTGTTTTCTTCACGTTTTTGATACGTGCTTTAGCTATTTAAAAAGTTATATCGCACCGTTATCAAGCCCCTCGTAAAATTTGGGGCCGTCTGTTCGACTATAGAGCGCTGTACATCGAACTGAAGTTTTGGAGTGTGGTATATGGGACGAAAAGGTATAAGGATATACCTTTTCTTTTTTTTTTAGAGTGAAGGTTGCTATTGAGGGTCATCGTACTGACAGCTTTCCCCTCCGAGAATAGCGTCTTCGGCACTATGTATACAATCGACTTACCAATCCTGCTCAGCTTCACAGATATCTGACAGTCATATTGCTCCTATTATGTATTTCTAGACAAAATATTGTTCAATGCCTCCAAACACCGGCGCCGCATTTGTTGGTGTTACGAAGATGCGCGCTTGTTTGCCCGGTGTGGGAATATCAAAATATTTGTATACAACAAACGTCTTCGAAGCTGAACGCAACGAACGCACACACACGGGCCTACTGCACACACACGCATGCTCACGTGTGCACACACACGCTCACAGAAGCACCTATCCGCATGTACGTACATACATGCGAACACGCAGACCCACCTGGAGAGTCACGCACGCCCAGGAATGAACACATACACTAGTGACGCAAGCTATCGATAGTACTATCGACACTATGGATAATGGAAGCCAAATATAACTACCGATAGTGAAAAATTTCGATAGTCCAATTAATAGTCGACTATATTAAAACTATCGATACTACTACCCCATGTGGCTACTAGATCGCTTAGACACAGAACGGTTTAAGGTACCTTTTGTCACAACAAAATATGGGAAGAAGGTTCGGGCCTTCTATGTACCAGCGATTTTCAACAGCCTACCAGACGACGTTTATGATGCGGACTCCCTGAAGAAACTAAAACGAGCACTTCAAGATCTCAGCAAAACATCATGAATTTGTGTGTCTGTGTGTGTGCGTTGACCCTGTGTGTGTTTTGTGTGAACGCTAACAAACGTGATCTTTTTTCTCTCTTTTCTTTCTTTAATTATCATCGTCAGTACCATAGCGTGGTAACTGCTTGAGTCGGGAACTACAAATCAGAGGGACATTTTGTACTCATGAAGTGAAGGGTGCTGTCCCACAAGTCATTCAACTGGCTTTGACAGACCCGTATTTCTACCAAGTATGATACATGCAAAAAAAATAAACATTATTATTATTATTATTATAGTATACTATGGATTCAACTATCGATAGTAGAGTGATGTAAAACTATCGAAAGAATACTATCACTAGTCAACTATCCTGAAATTGCTTATTGTCGAATATCGAGAAAATATCGATATCCCACTATCGTAATGCGATTGATGGGGTGTTATTACGTGACGAACGCAGAATGTCCAAGAATTGTAGTGTAGCATGAAAAAATACGCAACTGCAATTACGGTACAAAACTTGAAAGTATAAAACAGAGAGGACGAGGACGGAAACAGGACATTTTAACCAACACGCTCGTTTTCAATTGAAACTGCAATTACGGACTTTCGCACTATTTTCAAGGAACAATCCAAAACCTTTTGGAAAACAATCACAAAACTGTGGAAGTCCTTCTTACAAACCATCGGCAATACACTATTTAGATATTTATCGGATATTATTGAAAAACTTTGAATAGAATAGAGAAACTTGAGAGTCTGCGCAATTTGGTTGCTGTTTTAGATTGCTTTCGGAGGTGTGGACTTTGCTTTTTATGAGCTCTATGAGAAAAATGGATATCCTCTTCGCTCTTGATGAGTAAACTATATATATGTTGCATAAATCCGGAACCCTGCTTGAATATCATGCTAGCGATGATGATCGAATACGCAAGTATGGGGACATGATTTTACCCAGATGAAAAGATAAATGTGGCGTGTTTTTTTTTTTTTTTTCGAAACAAACAGTTGGGAGAAAAAAAGAAAACTATATTGCAGCTCGGATCACAAGCCATTTTAACTTAAATAAAATATCATTGCTAACAAGAAAAATTTATTTCAAGTGGAGTACTTTTAATATTTAAATCAATGCTGAACCTTAGAGTAAGGGCATGTTTTTATTTTCAAGAAATAAATCGCATATTTTTGTAGAGTGATGTAGATCATGACTTTTTTTTCTCTTTGTATATACCAGCGGGTGCATACGAAGTGCGGTGACATCTAATTAAATAGGCATTAAAGAAATGTTTCTTTCTGGCAGTTTCTTTCTACACCACACCCCGCAAAATTGTTTTAATATTTGTAGTTGAAAATTTCAGTCGTCTTCGAACTACATTATCATCTATTTGGTATACCTGTCGCGATACCTATTTCAGTTTCAGTATTGTCTTTCTAACGTATGAAGAAAATTTAATTTAGAAATATATGGTTTGTTTTTGTGCTCAACCCTGATACTTTCTGTGACTTGTGAACCCTTTCTTTTTTTGGTACGGAGGATGAATAACCAAAGCAAGAAATGACACCGGCGCTTTTGTGACAAAGTTACACGTGTTTTCTCGTGCCCATTGTGCTTATTCATTCTTTTGGTCCTTACACTTGGCATTTTGTTCTTCAGTTAATTCAGCCAGTTTATTTGAATATCTGACGCTTAGTACCAGGGCTTGTCGTCGATTAAAAGCTTAGCCCGATTAGTTACCACCTTAAATCGATTAATTCACACATTAATCGGTTTTGTTCATTACCATGCATAATATTTAAAAAAAAGACTGAATTCATTATAAATGTCCCAATATACAATCTCAGATTTTAAATCAACCATGATGTGTAGCTCAGAACACTCAAAAGACACCCACACCAACACTTCAGTCACAGAGGCAAAGAGGTTTGTTGATTTTCTCCAGCAATAGCGAAATCCTTTGATTGTTCCTTGCACGGCGTTCAAGGCGGCTGGAATATTATGCTTCTCCAGTTGTTTGGAATTACAAATGTCGCCCCTACGATTTACTTTGAGTCAAAAGTTCACTTAGAGCTTGCCTTCATACAGATGTACTCGTGCACGTGTGTGTGTTGAAAGCCTTGAATTTCCACTTTTTGCTTGTAAAAACATTAACCGATTAACCGGTTAAAACATTTAATGCAATTAAAGCATTCATTGATTAATTGGTAGCTTAATATATAAAGTGCCCAGCCCTACAAACGACAGAGCAACACTGGGACCACTATTTCAACTTTAAAAAACCTTTTCATTGCTTTGTCAATAACGGTTGACGATTGGTTTTACAATTTGGTTTACTGTGCATTTTATTGATTTCGATCAGAATTCTTTTTGCGTTATCTCGTTCGTTCGCGCCGACTTTTGTGTTCTTCACCTGTGAGTACTACCATTGCCGGCGCTCAATGTTTTGCTTCTTTTAATTTTGAGGGCTTTGATGTTACATCTTTTTTGTGCTCAGATATCAAACTGCTAATGAATCGTTTTGTCTATCCCGCCCACAAATCCCTCTTTGCAATTTAACTTTCCCTCCTTAGGCTTTTTACACACCTCCCCTTTCCTCACGTGATCGAAGTCACCTAACTTGTAAGTCGGATTTACAAACCACTCATGCAACAAATGGCTGCGGCACTGCCTTCAAGTTGTGTAAAACCACATAAAAAAAAATTACTTTGATATTTTTCAATCAAGTTGGGCTTTTCTGTGTCCCACTAATGCGAACTGTAAGCTTTCAACTTACATTTGACACTAATCCTGGATTGTACTGTACCCTTTTAAACCTTAATATCTGACAATACGATCCCGAATATATGCAATCACCACATGTTTTACTCAAAACATCGTGCAGCACCGACAATAGAACTCCTCCCTTCACTGATCTGGCGCCAAAACTTGCAAAGTGCAATAGCGGCTTCAGTTGGGTTTCCCATACTCCCAGCAGATACCTCCTACTTTGATTGATTTAATGTGTAAAACTGCGAAACTTCTTTATTTGGCCTTTCTGTTGAAAATTTAAAGTCCGGGGTTACATTTTTAATATAAGTTACCGCGGCCTTTAGGGGAAAATCATCCAACGCACACACCAAACTATCATCCACGACTTTTTAACAATCGCCATCCCTTTCTTCACTACACCCAAAACGTTTGTACGTCGAAACCAAGAGATCTTAGATATATTCTGGACAAGGCCGGTGAAATTGCCGAACCGATGCACACACCCTTTTTTTGCGGTTATTCATTGCCCCATATCCCATGGCCGTTACTTTCCGATATCCTTTTAACAACGCCAAGTTACTTCCATTATATTTGAAGGCAATTCCCGTGTGATATTGAGAATAAGAATGCATGCAAAAAGAGGGTGTATGTCTGGAATTGGGAATTGCTCTGGCCTTGTCCGAAGAATCTGGGAGCACACACACGCATACAGGCGTTCGCACATATGCACATGCACATGCACACGTACGGACATGCACATGGACGTGCATGTTTACGCGAACGCAAGCACACACGGACGCGCTTACCCGGTGCGAACGCACTTGAGCGAAATAATCCAAAAATCTAGGTGATAGAACAGTCTGAATGTAATCTTGGTGGCTAGAGGTTATTAATAGAATACTGAAACGCAAAGAAGTGTCTCTGTCACTATAATTTAATTCAAACCGCTGTTGGGGCTCGGCGCAAAGGTGCATTGGCGACGACGTTATTTATTTGTGTGCGCCAAGCTTTTCTACGATATTCTGGAACTCGTTAATGAGTGGTTTACTAAGATGTAAGGTAAAACCGCTTGGTAGATAAGCTGAGAATCTAGGTTGTCGTGAGCTCCCGGTAGGAATCAATCCGTTCAATATTAGGAGGCTTAAACAAAACACAAAAAAGACAGCATTATATTTTATTTTGACGGCAGATATAAAATTTGTTGAAAAGAAAATAATTTTCCCAGCACTCAAAACGTGAGAGCATTGCATCCTTAAAATCATTTCTTATCTGTATTCTCACTTAGAAACACATAAGCAGCAAGGAATAATGCAATGGTTTCCTTTATCTTGGAGCTTAGATGTCGACGATTCCGTTACAAATTTTGGGATAGTTTGTGCAGAAATGTGGTACAGAAATGTTTAATTTATTTGATAATATTTTACCTTCTAACCAATGATAAGGTCCACATAAATTATTGCAGAACTTTGCCGGAGGAATGAATGTTGCATAGGGATACCTCTCTGTCTAGATGAAGATGTGGATTATTCAGTTATTCGACGAAAACTACAATGTTCTTTGTTCACCTCCAGGTGCAGTGTAGACAACCATTGTTTCGTTGTACCTTGCGATGATTGTTTACTCTTTAACTCACGGGCTTTGCCCTTCTTGAAGTACATGTTCGATAATTTTTTCATTATATTTTGAATCAGCATGAAACGAAATTATGAATACAAAAGAAAGGTGTTTTTCAAAGACTGTGAAGTTTCTTTACACGTAAACCATATGTGTTTTCGTAGACGAACAATGGTTCTTTTCGCTTCGATGTGAACCTTAGGTGAACGAGCTTTTACAATACGTAAATTTGCTAGAGCCATTTTTACTTTACAGTATGCTTCTGTTAAAATGTTTTTTTCGAAAGACAGCAGCACAGCGGCTTTAATCTTTCAATAGCTTGGGTCACTGAATTCCGAGATTTTGCAGGGAAGGTCATTGCCTTCCCTGCCAAATACTTGGACACAATCAAATACTAACATAAAAAAACACGCAGACGCACGTGAAGGGTCACGCGCGCGCACGAACGAACACATACACTAGTGACGCAAACTATCGATTATATTACTGATACTATCGCTAATGAAAGTCAAATATAACTGTCGATATTGAAAAAAATTATCGATAGTACCATTAATAGTAGACTATCTTAAAACTATCGATGCTACAATCGATTGTTCACTATCAATTCAACTATTGCTAGTAGAGTATCGTAAAACTATTGATAGAATCCTATGACTAGTCGACTATCGTGAAATTGTTTATTGTCGAATATCAAGAAACTATCGATATCCAACTATCGCAATGCAATTGATGGGGTCTTATTGCGTGACGGACGAAGAACGTCCAAGAATTGCAGTGTAGCTCGGAGAAGTATGCAACTGCAATTACAGACTCCCCCATAATTTTCGAGGAACAGTCCAAAACCTTTTGAACAACAATCATAAAACAGTGGAAATCCTTTTTAAAAACCATTGGCAATACACTATTTAGACATATATTGTATGTTTTAGAAACACGTTGAATAAACTATATCAACTTGATAGGCTGTCCAAGTTTTTTGCGGTTTTAGATTGCTTTCGTAGGTGTTCCCTTTGTCTTTTATGAGCTCTACCGGACAAATGGATGTCTCTGTCACTCCTGATGAGTAAACTATATATGTGTTGCATAAATCCGGAACCCTGCTTGAATGTAATGCCAGTGATGGTGATTGAATGTGAAGTGTGGGACATTACATGATGTCCCAAACTTCACATGATTTTACATTGATTAAAATATAAGTGTGGCGTTTTTTCGAAACATGCAGTTGGAGGAAAGAAAGGATACTATATCGCCTTTCGGATTCACAAGCCATTTTAACTGAAATAATGTGTCATTGTCAAAAATGTCGTTAGTTGTATCACAATAAATGTTCGCTTTTATAATTGATTTTTGATCCGGTTAACGTTATGTTTCCCAAGTTTTTTATTTGAAGATTGCAGAAACTAAAGGCGCCAGTAACTATGTTTCCTTGGTATAAGCTTTTTATGTGGTAATGTTCAATTACCAGAATTGTTGATTGATTAATTGGGGTCTTTATGGCACAACAGCGACCAGATTCGTTGTCCGCAGAACAATATCTCTGTTACATTTCTTTATTTAAATATATTTATTTATAGATTATGTGACGGCTCCTGCATTTTGAAGTTGTATTTTACACCAAGATTTAAATGTTTTCTCAGCGACGTTATCAAACTTTCGTTTCATAACGTGGCTGAAACTATCGACAGTTTTGGAAAATTATGATGGTATCGATAGTCAATTTTTCGATGGTTTTGAAAATACCCCCTACTATACACACGTCCAAACCCACCCACGCGTACACGTGCATTCAAGTTCAGAGAGCAAACAATGACTGCTGCGTTACGCGTTTCAAGAATTGTATTGAATATACGTGGGAGGTGTGCGGTCTTTGCAGTGTGGGTTTGCTGGTGTATACCGAAATCTGTGGTTATTAGATATTTGTTCGTCATGAAATGAAACCTGCTTTAGAAAAGTGTTCGCTACTGCATGCTGCGCATGAAGGCTTCATGCGCAAACTCCCTTTTATTCTTAAAAGAAGTAACACTTCATCTTTCAGCTTGAATGTCCACTCCAGGCGCATGGACATTTTCATAATGTATAGTCGCTAGGGTCATTCTACTTGAAAGCCTAAATATGCTTTCAAGTGGAATCTTAAAATCGAAGCCTGAAATATCGTTTGTTTCGTTTTTTTTTTCAAGTAGAATCGAAGCCTGCAGTATCGTTTGTAAAACAATTGAAGCACAGTAACGCCAGCCTTTGTTGTTTTTCTTTTAAAATATTAAAGCTTATACGCAACTATGTGCAATGATATTAACGAGTGTTACGTTTTGTAAGCTATATGTTTCATCAAATCACGTTTCACATGCAGCTGCAACTACAATTGTGATACTAACACTGTGTGAAAAGATCACAGTGTTAACAGCGGACCATATATTTAAACTTGTGCATAATATGTGAGCCACGATGGCCACATAATTAGACACGTATATTAGTCAGCACTAAAACGTGTGTGTCACTGCGGCTTTATGTATGTTTCTACGCCTTTATCTATATTACCCGAAAGGTTCTGGAGAAATGTAAGCATTGCCGCCTGTCATTAAACCAGAGTCAAAAAGTAGCAGTAATTTATATTTTATTTGGCTTTTGTACAGATATCATGAAAAAAACTTGTATTACTTTTCAACATAATCACCTCCTCGCTCGATACATGTGCGCCAATGCTTCTCCAATACATAGATGCCGAGGAAAAAAAAAACTTGTGGCTGACTGCGGAACCAGAAATGCACCTCCGCTTTCAGGTCATCATCCGTATCAAACTTCTTTCCCCGAAAGCCCCGTTCAGGGGTCCGAATAGGTAAACATTACTAGGTACGACGTTTGGCGAGTATGGTGCGTGCGGAATACACTCGAACCGCACTCCTTTGATTTTTTCCGCTGTCGTGCGTGCGGTGTAAGGGCGCACATTATCATGCTGCAGCAACACCGCTGAGCTGAGCAATCCGCGACGCCTTGACCTGATTGCAGGCTTAAAGTGGTTCTCAAGCAGGTTGCAGCATGATGCACTGTTCACAGTGAGTTCTTGGGAACGCAATGTTCAACTATTGGGCCTTTATGGTCCCACAGAAACCGTGAGCAGTAGCTTGCCCACCGTTGGCGCTGTCTTGAACTTATTCGGCCTTGGTGACGTTATGTGCCGCCACTCCTTGCTTGCTCGCTTTGTCTCCGGCTGGGCGTAGTGTACCCAGCATTCGTCACCGATGAAAGTGCGTCACAGAAAATCGTCTCTCTGGGCTTCGTAGCGTCGCAGTGGCGTCTAGCAAGCATCCACACACCGCTCCTTAAGGTCCGGCGAAAGTTGTTTTAATATCCATCTGGCAGATACTTTGTGGTACTGCAGAATATCATGAATCATATGATGCGTGGAGCTGGGACTATTATTTAATTCTTCAGCCACTTCATCGTAGGTGACACGCCGGTTCCCCTGTATGGGCCATTCCACAGCACAGGTTGCGTCCGACGTCATTGAAGTGTGAGCCCGGCCAGAGCGAGGTGCGCTGTCAAACTGCACGCTCCACTTTGAAATTTTTTTGCCACTCGTACACCTGGCGAAGCGATACACAGGTGTCTCCGTATTGTTTCAGCATCCTGCGATGAATATGCGCAGGTGTTTCGCCCCATGCGCCCAAAAATCGGATAACCGAACGCTGCTCCTCCCTGGTGCATGCTAACAAGGGGGCGGCCATTTTGAAAGTGATGTGGTCCAGCAACATCTCCCATCAAGTCGCCAAGCCGGCGTGCACAGCTTCCTCTTGCGGTATTTTAAAACATATTTGCAGCGCAGCAATCTACCACAAGATTTGATTTTATTACGGCTAAATTGCGGTTACTTTTTGACTCCGCCTCGTATATAGAAGGTGGTTCGGGGTGTTTGGTTAGTATTTCACCGGGATACTAGATTATCGTAATGACAGGGAACATGGCGTTTGCCCACACATGAAAAACCACCTCATCTAAGCATTTAAATTACAAAGCAACTTGATCTTTGAGGAGACACAAAAGGATACACGCGTCTAGCAGTAGGGCTCAAAGAAGGAACAAAAAATTTCAAAAAGATTCACAAAAAAAAAAAAAAAAATTGAGAGCTTTTTTATTTTGTGAAGAGGGAAGTCCAGGTATGGTTCGGAGCTCAAAATGTAAAACCCATTTGTAACAATAAAAGAAACTAATGATTTAAACTACAAGTCCAACAGAAACGGTAAAAGCACTTTTTCACTAAGACAGAGAGCTTCGATATGCGCCTGTTTCAGAGTGAAGAGATCAGTTGTTGCCATCGAGGTTCACCAGCCCGTTCAGGAACAAACACAAACAAACATGGATCGGCTAAATGGTACAAGAACGCTGGCTACAGCTAAGGGCTCGAGCTGAAAGAAGCCCGAAGTCGTGCCCTAATAAAAAAAGAAAAAGACATTTGGAAGGCCTTTGGCCGCAATCACGTATCCGCCGTTTCTTCGCCAACTATTGGCGGCGCGAAGTCTGGGTATCGCCTCCTAGGCCCGTTTGCTCGAAGCACTAACCGAGGCTAAAGTTAGCCGCAGTACCTAGGAAAGGGGTTTTGAAATCACGTGACTGGCTCGGTAGGGATGCGGGGAAACATGGCGGTGAGTGAGCGCCGCTCGCTTTGGAACTATAATATGTCGGTGTGGTTGCAATATTGGGCGCGTTAGTCAGCAACGAATGGTGCAGGAGGCTTTCGCTTTGCCTTACCTCACTTGAACCGCAGAGCATGGGCAATGACATCGCCGAATTTGTTAGATAGTGTTTTGATTCTGGGCACTCCTAACAATCCGCGTTCCATTTTTTACTTAAAATCTTTTATAAGAGGAAGGCCAGCGCGCGTGAACCGTAGAATTATACTTCCAGCGTTCTCCTCGCGGTGCTTGAATAATTTAGAAAAAAGTCTGTCGGGACGCTGTCTGCTTTTGTGTGCTATCAACAATCCGCGTTCCAAAGACGTTGCCATGCCGACAATTATCGCGTTCATTTAGGCTTAGGAATGCCCAGAATCGAAACACTATCTAAAAAATGCGGCGATGTCATTGCCCATGCAGTGCGGTTTAAGTGAGGTTAGGCAAAGCGAAAGCCTCCTGCATTATTCGTTGCTAACTAACGCGCCCGATATTGCAGCTAAAACGACATATTAGGTCTGTTCGATTCGCCTGAACTGGCTGAACTAGTTCAGCAGTGCAGGAACTGGTGCATTCGATTCAACCGGAAGTTGTACGGCCGCTGCACTGGCGCGTTCGATTTATCCCAGTTCTGAACGAGTTCAGACCCAGTTCCTCAAAATCTTGCACCGGCTCCGGAGTCAGTTCAGCGTCCGTGCAGAAGCAGACGACAAGAGCAGACGGCGATAGAAGACGACACTCCTCGTCCGTCTCTGCTCGCGGTGCCATTTTTTCGCAGCTCTTGCTCAAATGTCTGCGATGTGTAAGAATAACGCCGATACGGAGGTTGCGTTTCCTCTCATTTATGATAATAACGTACCCGCAGTGGACGCGGAATTGAGATTATAACCGAGGGTAGGAATTTGATTGATTATGATATTCTGAAAGCGTTTTAGGCACCTGCTCGTGTAGGTTTGGCTCCCGGTGGTAAGTGTTGAAATGTTGGCTCACGTAAATTTTTTCTTTTTGATGCTACGTGGGGATCCAAAGTGTTGATATTCTTTCTTACAGACACGGGAAAGGTATTGCACTCTTGATCGTCCCAGACTTCAGTTGCTCTTGGATGCATACTGACGACTCCGATACATTGCAGATGTCTGGGATTTAGTACATTGGCCCTCGCATGCCCCGTAGCTGAGCATAATACTGCATGCTTTGTCCGCTGGTATCTGTGTACGCCCACTAACGGGCATGAGAAAAACGCCGGGAATCGGAATTGACTTGGTAGTTCCACGCAGGTCTTTCTTGAGAATCAGAATAAACGCTTCAGCTTGACGCCAAAGTTACGGTCGATAACTGTTTTGGCCAAAACGCTATCGTCAGGCCTTCGTCTTCGAGGTGACCGCCACCACTGACTCTCGACGGAAAATCATCCTGATGCCGCGAACCTATCGTCGAAATGCGAAACTCGAAAGACTTGGAGTGACTCTACTATTGCTAAATGAATGTGAAGGACACGAACGCTTAGGGAAACGACAGGAACCGAACGGCCGTTAAAAATGCAGACAGAAACACATTTCGACAAGAAAACGCTTTTAGTACACTCGAAAAAAAAATATTCACAGAAAAGATTCGGTTATAATACTTTAAAAGAAACACGAATGGTCTCATCAAACCGCAACTAATTAAATGTAGCATACAACGTGGCGTGGAGAAACAAGAGCCAACAGATGCAGACGAAACCCTGCGTTTCCGCTCGGAAAGGCGATCACAGCGCCAGTACTAGCGCGGCGGCTGCACTGGTTCTGCACCGCCGCTGCACGACTCCTGCACTCCTCTGAACTCGGACAGAACTGGTTCAGAACTTTCTGGTCGAATCGAACAGACCTATTAGTTCCAAAGCGACCGGCGCTCACTCACTGGGGCACCGCCATGTTTCCCCGCATCCCTACCGAGCCAGTCACGTGATCTCAAAATCCCTCTCCTAGGTACTGCGGCTAACTTTAGCCGCGGTTAGCGCTTCGAGCAAACGGGCCCTGGTGTATTGTTTCACAGCCCAGAGTGACGATATTTCAACTTCATCTGCTGGTGCAAGCACGTGCAATGGCAAGCTTCTATGCACTGTGAAAATTAAAACATAACCGCGCGAGTAACACGTGCACTACTCATCGTCAGGAAAACAGAAGCGCCCCTGGCGAGCTTCTCACCGCAAATAATCTCTCCCAAAATCGCTATTGTTACCACTGCAGATTATCTCTGGCCCCGAAAATATCCAAAGGATCATTCGTTTCGCTGCGCTCGGCCCGCACAAAGAGGCAAAGTGGAAGGAACTTGCTTCCCAAAGCCCTCTAAAATCTACAAAAAAAAAAAAAAAAACCTAGATTTGAACAAATTTTGGTTTGCCCCCAAATGATGACAGATAATTCCTACATCTACGGGAGAAAAAAATCCTTAAGGTTGGCAGCCTTGAACACCTCTCAGTTCTAGTACACCATAAATCTGGCATTATTCTAAGGGATATTAGCGCGAACGTAGAAAGAAAAGGAAAGATAGAGGATAGAGCGCTACTCAAAACTGTATTTATTAAGATGAAGAAGAGGAAGAACCTTGTAGAAATCCATCACCCCAGAAAAGATGAAAAAGAAAGATGAAAAATAAATAAAAGCGTGTTCCTTCGCGGGCACATGCCTCAGACACCAGATCCTTTGTTTCAAACACCAGGCCCGTTGTTGGCCGTCACGTTGTCATCGTACACGGTGTTTCGCAGCAATCTTGGCTCGTGCGCACTCCTCATTGTCAAAGATGAAGACAAACACCTAATCGCTTGTCGGCTGTCGCGTTGTCATCTTGACTGATGTCTGGTATTCCCACCTGGCGGAATTCTAACGCGTTGACAATAAAGCTGGCACCACCTAGTGACGACGATCATAATTACGGTACCTTTGGCAGTTTATGAGCACATGATGTTGCGAGCATGACGTCTTTGGCAAATATTTTGAGACGCATCGCATCTCCTCGATGGCTGATTTTGAAGCGCTCGCCAGAATCCGTCGGTTGGAACGAAAACTACAGCCATCCGCTCAAAATATTAGCGTGCGATTTTAATTTACGCATATCATGGATTGTATTTCACTACTTTCGAAGTCTGCCGTGGGTATTTCAAGTTCTGAGATTTTATCACTTTAAAGACGCTGAAACTGAAAGAATACTTCAGTTGTGCGGGGCAAAGACGTTCGCTCACATAGAGTGTGTCCCCCCGAAAAATATACACGCTAAAATGGCTAACAAAAGTCAGAATCTCGACGGTTCTTTAAGCAACATTTCTCGAAAATGTGCTAAACTTGTCACAATGTTGTGCTAAAATTTTAACTCAAAACTCCGAACACAAAAAAGAAAAATGAATAAAACGTTTTTTTCTTTTTTTTTTTTTAGCGCGGAGCGGCAGCTGCCGGGAAGACGGCGAACTATGGCCATGTTTGTGTGCCTTGTCCAGAGATGGCGCTACCATGAGGCGCCGGGAGAAAAAGCGCGCTTTTATGAAATTATGATACAGTGTTCCACGGAACGGCGTTCCTGGAACGGCGTTCTTATCAGGAGGAACGAAGGAACACCGCCGTTCCATCTTGCATCGGTTGAACTGGAACGGGAGCTCGTTACGTTTTTACAGAAAAAAAATGGCGTTCCTTTTTTTTTTGTTTAGTGATTTAATTTCTTTTTTATTTCATAGGGGGAATTCTAAAAAGTATAAAAACTGTAACTTACAAATAGGAGGATCTCCTAAAGTTTTTAGTGACTGATTTTAGGGTTTATTTTGTGTGGTCGTCGTCTGGTAACAGTCGGGTGCAGGCGAGCTGTTAAACACTCATTCTTTCTTCAGTGTCCGAGATTGCGGCACAAAAAAACAAAACTTTTAGTTGAAGGAAAAGACACAAGAAGAGGGACCTCTCAAACGTAACTACTTTATTTGTTTCCAGAAATTGTCATACACCCAGAAATCTAAGGCCAACCAGAGCTATAACTGATCTTCCAGAAACATACCAAACGTAACAAAAAAGCAGGTTACCACGCATCGAACGCACCCTTGTAGCTCGAACACTGTTCACTTGAAAGATACGCAAAAATTAACCTTTACCCCCTCTCCCCTTCTCCCTCACCTTAAAACTGAACAACAAAAACCGACCTTCACGATGAAGGACTGGTAGTTTTCAAGACAAACTTTCCAAATGCTGTGCCCTCTTCATTGCTTGCTCGTCCAGCAGCGGGCACAACATCAAGAAGCAACAGTTGTGAAGTTCAAACAAAAGACTTACATTAAAGCGTTCGAGGGTGTTGTAAAACGCTCGTCCAATGTGGGCTAACCCTTTAATAAAAAATAATGACATAAACCCCGTTCCTTCTTCCCGGCTCAAACTACACTGGACTTGTATCAATCGATCACTGGAAACAAGAATGTGGTAAAACGCTGAGATTTTTAAAGGTGAATACACCAACAAATGAAACCTTGCTCCCGATTGTTTTCTTCTCCTGGTGTCCTTCCACCACGGCATTCAAATTCGTATGTTGCAATTTAATGGAATATACGTAAAAAGCTTCGTTTGATTTAGCTAAATATTGTAATTAGCACAATAGAAAAGTAACGTATATGTAAGAATACGTTCCTTTTTTCAAACGGTAACGGCAACACGTTCCAAAGACCAGAAGGAACGAGGAACGAGCTTTCGATCCTCTTTTTGAGGAACGTTTACAACACTGCTTTTATCCGAGTCTTTGGTTTTACTGGGATTTACCAAAATAAAGTTGTTTGGGCTTTAAGTTAGAGTTCACAATCTAGAAAATGTCATGCCATAAGTGTTAATGAATAAATCTACCAAATCCTGCTTCCCAAATAACGTGCCTTCGTTTGCGACGGTTCTTATGCCGTGCATAGTCTACTTACGCAGTTTGACGTTCGCGCTTTTGGCTCAGTGCGTTAACTTAATTTATTATTGCTCCTCCTTCTTTCATTCTTTTGTTCAACGCCTCACCATGCGGCAATTGAGGTCCAAGCAGGCACGTAGCCAGAATCTTTGTTCGGGGGGGGGGGGGGGGGGGGGGGGGGGGCGCCCATGACAAAATGCTGTATGAGGGGGAGGGGGGAGAGGAGGTCCCAGAAGACGGGAACTCCCGCTTTCTTTCCCGCGGTATCTCGCAGGTCACGTGTTAGGGACAGGCGCATCCGCTACACTCTGGGGCCGCCAAACGGCACGGCTATACACGGCCCGTTCAAGGTTCGAGGGCGAACGTCGCAAAATAGCCGGCCCACCGGAATAGCCATGTACTCCGTCTTGGCAGCAGGTGCCCTTTTGCTTTTCCCTGACACGGATGAACGCAGGCCGCCCATAGCCGGCCCGTTAGGCTGCCCGTTCATTTTAGCGGCCCGTTATTGAACGGATGGTTAAAAATGGGCCGGCTAGCTCCCAATGGATTCTCATTTTCTTTCTTTTTGATTTCTTACTCCAAAGTGGACGCGTATGCGGCGGTCACCTTTCTTTCTTTGTCTTTGTTCGGGCTCGCCGCTCGGCGCGGGCGTTAGAACATGGCGTCACTCCTTCGGAATAACGTCACCGACCGCAGTGGATGTCGGGAAACGAGTGTCAAATGACAATCGACTAGTTAATAAACTAAGTATAAATAAAAAAGAAACATAACTTCTAACTTCCTTTTGGCTGGTATATGTTGATGTTTGAAGCCTCTCATTAACACGGGGTGACAAAGTTGGAGTGTTTGCATTGTTTTGTCTTCGCAATCACGTGCTTCACTAGTTGTCCAAGATCCAAAATCGTGAAGTAGTTGCATTATGCTTCACTATCAACTGAAGTACGGCACACAGTGCACGTCAACGTGCCGGCGTCGTTGACTTGCAGAAGTCCACCACAGTTTGTACGTTCACAGTAGAAGTATTTTTTGGCAACTGTGGAGGCTTTCTGAGTCCAAAGCTTGCGGAAGAGGTATTCCCTCCCTGGCAGAACATTCTGATTTTGCCCGAACAAGTTGTTGACAAATTTTAGAAAATCATCGAGTGCACTCGAAGTAAAGTAAGTGAAGTTATGAGCATGTACGATTGCTATACGCATAGCCACTGCACTGGCCTTTGTCGTGCTGGAGTGAGGCAGAGTAAAGGTTCCGAAGTGAGCAAAGCACCTCCCCATTAGATCGTCTTCATCTTCACATGCACCAGCAATGATGTCTTGAGGAGTTCTGCTGTCGCCGTCATCAACCACATCCGGCACAATCTCTTCACTGAGGGGAACGCGAGGAGGCGCAATCTCGTCGGGATCTTCGAGGTCAAGACTGCCAGACACATCGTCCCTACTTGGAAGCAAGTTAATGCTAACACGCTGCTCTATGGGACGGGCTAACTACCGCGGTCTCTTCTGTTGTGGGAAATGAATTACAGGCTGTGTTACTGCACTTCTTTGAGAGAACTGTTTTTCTATTAAGAAACCGAAGACCTGTTGCTGCGCGCGATGATCAAGCAAAAGGTTTCTCGAAGGACTTCCTAGTGTTCGCAAGAATCATTCTTGACGTTTTCTTTTTGAGTTCCTCTTCCTTCTTGTCAGGAAGTTAGACCACTTCTCGAAAACATTAGGATCCACTTGCACTTTTTTCAGTATTCTTGACATGGTTAAATTTAAAATTTTTATACCTTATGGCATCATAAAACATGTTTTTTACTAATGTGCCTTTCTGAATCTTGTGAAGAGAGGTAACATGTGGTGTTCACTGAGCCTGCAGGTTCGAATTTGCCGGGGAGCACCACCGTCGATCCGCCATTTTCGAGGACGCTGTTTGACGTTTGACTGGCTTGGGCAGCTTGGCTACGCGGTCGTCTGTTGGTAGTGTGTGTTAGTTTTCTATCGCTGAAGAAGCTTTGCTGAACAGAAGAAAGAACAATAGTTCATTCGGGGGCGGGCCCTTTTAATCTCCTTGTTGCCGACGAGTACCGTGTGTGTGTAACCGCATGTATGCTATTTAGCGAGCGACGAGACGAGCGACAGTGACAAGTCAGCGTGGTGAGCGACGAGACAAGCGACGACGACCCGCTTCGCTGTCGATCGGTCACTCGCGCTTCGAGGCAAAGCGCCTGAAAGCGACGGGAGGAAGCGGCCAGGGCAATGAGCTAAGTTTTCTCGAAACCCGAAAACCGAGCGACGCGACGCGACAGTGAGAAATCTTCGTCACTCGTCGCTGACTCTCGCTGTTGCCGCCGTCGCTCGTCTAGCTGCTCGCTCGCTAAATCGCTTACATGCGATTCAGCTTTAAAATCGCTCTCGACGCGCGAGTGACCAAGCGACAGCGAAGCCGGTCGTTGTCGCTTGTATCGTCGGTCGCCAAATCGCTTACTTGCGGTTTATAGTTAAATCGTTTGGGCCGTGGTAGACGGAGTGGTTGTGGGGTGCAACCATACACGGAAAAAGCCTATTGACGAAAACTTCGCGAAAGTGAGCTTTTCATTCACCCCAAAAGTGGTGATTAACCAGTGTGAGCGGACGGCAGCCTTATAACTTCGAAGGGGCACCTCGGAAACAGTTGACGGCGTCGGTGAAGCGGCCGTCGTGCTGACGACCTAGCTGCGCTTGTTGCAGTGGTTGCAGGTGTGTACGCCAAGTGCCGATCGATTGTTCCGGTCACCCCGGTCACATCGGACGCAGTCGCTGTGACCGCTAATAAAAAGTTTGATTAGCTGCGCACTAGGATAGCCGCACGGTATGTTTGTGTACAGGAACGAACACCGAAGGCACGACGTATACGACACGGAGGCAGTGGAGCTACACGGCCGTAACAAAGAAAACCCGTTAGAGAGAGAAAAAAAAAAAAAAACTAGAAAACAAAACATAGAGTAATCACACTGTGATGCAATTGCACCAAAGTAGAAACATCAGAGTTTTTGCACAAAAACTACCTCCGTGGGCACGGCGCGCGACACGGAGTGCTGCATGGAGTCGATCGAGCAACGCAGCCGCGGTGGACAAGTCCGATAGCGACAAACAAAACCGAATTAAAACAAACACAAAAAAACATCCCTACGGCGCTTTAAAAGCACCAACGTATAAACATAATCCCTAGTTTCGCTCAAAAAGACCTTTCAAGGTTTTAAAATGCTGCTTAACCACGCTGAAAGGTGTGACCAGACGACACCTGACACCTGCGTTGGATAGAAAGAGACCTCGAAGATGGCGACCATGGTGGCCGATGCCAGCGCACCTAGCGGGTGAGGTCAAGTGAGTTTCACCTAAAGTTTGTCCCCTCCCGGACAGTAGAAATCGAAGGTGCAAAATACGGTTTTGAAAGTCCTCGTCGGTCGCCTCACTGCAGCCAGTATGTGCATTTAGGACTTCACGAAATGCGCTACAAATCGTAGCGCATTCCGTGAAGTCTTAACGGAATATTCCGGGCTTCAATTCTTTGTTCACTGCTTACTGCTAGCATTTGCTGTGGGGGAGGATTCCCAAGCTGATCGCTTCTGATAAAGTAAATAGGATAAATAGAGTTGTTGCACTGCTATATGGATGCAATATACACTTATCATTTTGTTTCGATCTTACAACTGCAATCGAGATTGCTGCCTGTCTGTACGGCTAGCACAAGATCGCATATGTCTTACTTTTGAGGTTGCCATATATTGAAACCATTTTCAATTAATGGCAATCTAGCTTTTTTCTTTTTGCCCGAGATGGAGTTTTAAGTTTCGATCGCCGTTGTTCCGTGCAAATGCTTACGATACTTCATGACGACATAGCTTTCTGAGAAAGCAAATCTTCATAGCTATACACTCCATGCACATTTACTCTACCGAGAACACAGCCGTGAAATAAAATGAGATGCCTGTGTTCCTTACACATAAAAATCACGTGGCCTGATTGTCTGCAACACCACGGTACACATGGGGAGAGCAAACACTGACTTTAAAAAGCTGTGATGCATCATTGCCGCGGAACATGACATATCTTTATTGGAACCTCTAACAATGCAGCAGTTTATGTTGGCAACCTAGTGCCGTAGCGCACCGTAGCCTGACTTAGCATTTATGGATTGCCAGTCGCTGTGCACAGAGTGAATAGTTCTTTAATACGTTTTTTTTTTTAATTTTCATTCATCTTGTTTTACCCTTTGTTGGCCAGATCATCAAAGTGCCTTGTTAACTCATGTTTTATTCAGCGTTTTCGAGTAGAGCGTTTTGTTACCAAAAAAAAAAAAAAAAGCAAAGAGTTGGATATACAATTCTTAAGTGTGCTCCATTACGTAAGGTTTGCTTTTTAAGCAGTTCATTTTAAATGTGCAATCTGTCCAGAACTGCCAATCTACCACTGCCGGCGTGGCACAGACAGAACGAGTGGAGACCACTTCAAAAAGGCGGCGTTCTGGAGAGCTGCACGAAAAAGGCAAGTCATTTGAATAGATTGAAGCGTCTGGATAGAAGCGCCGAAAGACAAAGTCAAAGTGATGGAGGTAACGACAACAGGAAGCGCACTCACACCTGAAAGTTTATTAGAAACACACTGTATGAAATACTTTAATGAAACCACTTCACTTCCAGCCACCCCACTCTCTCTCTAAAAATAGCATTTCCTTATCTGGCAGCGCCACAGACGGCTCACTAATGCCCTTATCGGCACCCCTCGCTTTGATTATAAGCGCTTCGTGGATTTCCCTAGTTGTCTTTTCGCTGTGTCGTCCCAGGATGATTGTGTTTGGGAACAAGGGGGTGCAAGGACATCGATCGCAATGCACGGCCAGATTCCCAGACGGCGTCTGCTTGATAGCTGTTGAGTGTTCTCCTGCATGGTCATTTACGCAGCGGCCTGTTTTCACTACATAGGTACGCCCGCAGGATAGTGGAAGGTCGTAGACGGCAGTGGTTGAACATTTTAAAATCTTATTGTTGTGTTCCTCTTTGCATTCTGCGCTTTTCCTGTCTGGAGCATTAATTCATTTGCGCAAAACGAAAGCTTATTCGGTGTCGAAAAAAAACAACCAGAAGGTTGTAACGTCCCGCCCCACCAGTCAGGTCTAAGAAAGAAGTATATAGGCGTACCACAAATGGTTCTTGAACGGCAAAAAAGTACACCGGTCATCACTCCTTAAATAAAGGCTGTCTCCCACAATTTCAAAAAGTTGCGGGGCGTTACAACGTTATATATTTCAGAAAACTATGTGGCATTGAGTCTACGAGTTAAAATTTTTTAAACTCCAAGCTTGCTCGAAGACATTAAGTTTTCTGCCTTCAACCTGCTCCAAAATGCTGAAAATGCAGTACTTTCTGCTCCCAAGATTGCTCCAAATCTGCTCTGATTAGTTCCATATCTCCATGTACCAGCAGCTGCAATATTTCAGTTGTTTTCTTTATGACATATTTGTTTGTTTATTTAGGTTCACAGAGCACTGTTTCTGAAAAATTCTATGAGGAGGCACAGGGTCCGGTCATTAAAGCTGAAAGTGAAGAGATTGAAGCTTCAACTAAACGAAAAAGAAGCCATTCTAGAAAAATGTAGAATGTACTGCAGTCATCACTAGGTAAGTTAATTCAGCATGATGATCTTCTGTTTTATGTATAAGCTCCTTCCTCGCATTTTAAACTGTGAGTTGATTGCTGCACCAAATGCCCCAAGTTGCTCACTCTGCCACACAAGGGCAGCCGCATCGCGAGGGACGCTAGTCTCCAGCTCAAGCTCTGACTGAGCGTATGTGTATGTCTTTTATTAACAACACATCACTCATCACAAACGCCGTTCACTCTCCAGCCGCGCACTACGGTCCAGTCTATCTGATCACGAACCATTGCAACACCGTTTTCCCCATGACCGGAACGATGCGTCGAGACCTCGCGATCAGCGCACAAATCCATTTGGGCCGCGACAATGTTTATATCGAAGTTGTTCAGGGCTAGTTCCCTCACTATCGTGTCCGCGGAAGAGCGGCGTGTCGAAACAACACTCGAGCCAGTTCACCATCACGCTCACTCGCGTACGACGAGGAGAGTCGCCCATTGTGTTCCGTGCCGTCTCTCCCCCAACGCTGTCGGCAACGGAGGCTAGCCGGTCTATTGTGCTGTCACGCAGCTTCACCTTCTTCCCTGGCGTCTACGTCAGCGGCCACCTGCGTTCGTGCCATCGAGCGCGCCCCGTGATTGGCGCGGCCCTTCTAGAATAAAACTTCATCGTCTCACCTACCAATCCTGCGTGTCCCGTGACATGGAGATCGCGTTAGCGCTCTGATATGTTGCCCTTTAGACTTACGATGGGTCGGCCGCGTGCGATCGCCTCGAGTTCCACAGCGTTCAGTGGTTCTGAACCCCCTGCGGAAGAAGAGCAGATCGCTCGCCTGGATCGCCGCCTAGAACAACAGCGGAGATGTGACCGGCGCCGACGGGCCAACGCCGCGGAAGCCAAGCGCAAGCGCGAGGCCCAGCGACGACAGGACACCACGCCGGCTGAACAGTTCTTGAGCGCGACGGCGAGCTTCCGGAGGGAGTTCGTGGAGATCCCGGTCGGCGTCACGTGCAGGGTGTAAGATAGACAGGTGGGGAAACGAGAGCCAAATGAGCGACCGGATTGTGTCCCCCTCGGTTTTCTTAGGGAGGCTCAAGTGAGGGTGGGTGCAACTGCTAGATCGGCGATCACGGGACATGGACGCCATTTAATTGCTAAATTTTGCTGGGAGTCTATGGGGCAAAGGGTCATTTTCTTTCCTAACTCGGCTCATAAAAGCCCATTAAGGTGCTTGAATAATTTACACAAGGTATAAATGATTACTTTTCCATAGCCACCAGTTTTGTTGCGATAGGTTAAGTATTTTTTTAACGCGAAAAATGGTAAATTCCGCCATTTTGGACGTTGCTGCTTGTCTGGCAACTTTGCTATCTCCGCTCGACGTTTGCAATTCTCGGAGCGAGAAGGAAGCGAGAGAGGCTGCGCCAAGGCGCTCGTTGCTTGCAATGGGAGGCGAGAGGAGGAAAGGCGCATGGAGCAACAGAGTTGTAACAGAGCGGGCGCCTGATCTCGTGCAGGCAACACTGGCGCATATCGTTTCTCGAATCCTCTCCCTCAGGCGCCGCCATTAAATTGCAAACGCTCTCCAGGTTTTGAGTTGCGCCCACCCTCACTACAGCCTCCCTAGGTTTTCTCTTTTTCTGTGGCGCCATCTATGTGGAGCACCGCGAACTTTCACTCTGGGTGGGCGAACGCTGGCGACCGGTTAAACTGACGGAGAAGGATTCTCGTGGATTTTCAATGGAGGACTGTCGTGCTCTCAGTTTATTTTGCGCACTCTCCCATAAAGTTCCATGCAAATTCGATTCCATTTTTTTTTTCTTCTCGCCGCAGCGCCATCTGGCACTGCGGCGAGAAGAAAAAAGAAGGTGGTGGGCTCGGTGGCTGTGCCACAACGCAGACCACTAATCCGTTCAACTTTTTCGTGCAGATGTTCTCCTTCATTCTCCTCCGCGCTTTGCTCCCGGTGCTGGCTTCCTCGGACGGCACGACAGCATGCACAATCTGGAACAACGAAGACCAAGCAAGCAGCTACCACCCGGCCATCAGCAACGCCTCGTCACGTCCGGCAGACTCGTCACTCAAGCAATTGATCCTCGGCCAAGTGTGGAGGGCCCCATCGTCATCAACAGCCGCTTACCCGCCCACTATAAACCAGCCGACGCAGCCGATGTCGCTCTGTGGGCTCGGTGGCTGTGCCACAACGCAGACCACTAATCCGTTCAACTTTTTCGTGCAGATGTTCTCCTTCATTCTCCTCCGCGCTTTGCTCCCGGTGCTGGCTTCCTCGGACGGCACGACAGCATGCACAATCTGGAACAACGAAGACCAAGCAAGCAGCTACCACCCGGCCATCAGCAACGCCTCGTCACGTCCGGCAGACTCGTCACTCAAGCAATTGATCCTCGGCCAAGTGTGGAGGGCCCCATCGTCATCAACAGCCGCTTACCCGCCCACTATAAACCAGCCGACGCAGCCGATGTCGCTCTGTGGGCTCGGTGGCTGTGCCACAACGCAGACCACTAATCCGTTCAACTTTTTCGTGCAGGTTAGTAAATCGTGCAGTCTTTTCTCTAAAAAAACAAGTAACTACTTTTTGATACAGCTGCCGAGCCCGCAGTGTTGCGTTGTCATTTCGATTGAGTGCTTCCATGTCATCCGTTCCTTGCTGTTGCAATCGGGGGACATCGAAACTAATCCTGGTCCTGATACTAACGCCATACTAGCCGAGCTAAAAAAACTATCCACCGGTCAATCGAAATTACTTGCAGAGGTACAAGACCTTAAAACCCAGCTATTAACAACAGATAAAGCGATATCAGATTTAAGCGGGCGCATGACTGCGCTCGAAAACCATTATCAAAATCTCGCCCCCGTGCGCACCGAATTAGAAAATGTAAAAATCGAGACGGCTCAGACGGCCCGTTTGGTCTGTGGCTTGGAGGCACGCTTCGACGATGCCGAAAATCATTCTCGACGCAACAACCTCATTTTCTATGGCATCCCTAACTCCACTGGACCAGAAACGTTTGCCCAATCAGAACAGCTCGTCATCCGGCACTGTCGTGATCACTTGAACATAACCATAGACCCCAAAGAAATAGAGCGTGCACATCGTCTTGGACATCACACATCTGACCGCCCTCGCCCAGTAATCGTTAAATTCACGTTCTATAAGACAAAAGACACCATACTATCTAATGGCCGCAAGTTCAAAGGAACAAGTTTCAGTGTTGGCGAAGACTTTTCTCGGCCCGTCCAAAATGCTCGCAAACACCTACTTGCGTTTGCAAAAAGCAAAAATACGCCGTTTTCTTTACGGTTTAAAACACTACTTATGGGCCCGAAACGCTATATTTTTGATGAACCATCACAGACAGTAAGGGAAACAGCATAGCAATTGCCCCGTCAGAAGAAAATAACAGCCCCCTCTCGGAATTCTACCAAAACTAATCTTTCATTTTCCGTAATCTTCACCAACGCGCGAAGCTTTCTTCCGAAACGAGAAATTTTGTCTAATCTCGTGTTGTCCTCTTGTAGTAATTTGTTGATATTAACCGAAACCTGGCTGTCTAAAGAAATCACTGATGCTGAAGTTCTGGCCGATTTGCCGGACTTCCGCCTTTATAGAAATGACCGCCAAGCCACACGAGGAGGAGGTGTTCTCATCGCCGTACACCAGCAGTTGTCATGTTCTATTGTTAACATTACATCCGACCTTGAAATACTATGGATCATATGTCGCGCTTCACCTCAGACGGTTCTTTTGGGAGTCTGCTACAGGCCTCCCCATTCTTCTCCTGACTTTTCTTGTAAACTTAATAACATCTTTAGTGAATTCGCCTTAACGTACCCGAATGCGCATATCCTTCTCTTTGGAGACTTTAACTACCCGCAAATAGACTGGAGCAACCAGATCCCCTCAGCTATAGGCAATGAAGCCGCAAAAGATTTTATTAACGTATGTCTTGATTTGAACCTTGTTCAACTAGTATCCGAACCCACACGTGTTTCACGGGATTCTGCAAACATCCTAGATCTAATACTAACCAGTCATCCCGAAAGCCTATCATCGGCTACTTATCTCCGCGAAATCAGCGACCACAAAGTAATCCATGCTACCTTCAACTTTTGCCCGGTACGACACCAAACAAGCGATAAAAGAATTCGTCTATATGATAAGGGAAATTATGAAGTAATAAACAATGAGCTAAACGCCTTTCTTCCAATTTTTGAAGCATCATTTTCTAATCGCTCTATTAATACAAACTGGATAATGTTCAGAAATAAATTAAATGAACTTGCAAATAAATTCATCCCACTAATTACGTTCCGTGAGAATCGACAGAAACCCTGGTTTACAAAGTCTTTGAAAAAACTAGGTAACAAAAAAAAACGTCTTTTCCGCTCGGCCAAGCGGAATGGAAACCCCTGCGCATGGGAAAAATACTACGCAGCTGAAGACTCCTATCTGGCATCTATACGTAACGCAAAGCATTCCTTTTTTTATGATGACTTACCAAAGATCTTAATTAACAATCCTAAAAAATTTTGGCAAGTTATAAATCCCCAAGAGACGCGCATCATTAGCCTGACGAACGGAGCGGGCGAAATAGTCACTGACACCGAGTGCGCCAACGCTTTTAACTCCGCCTTCTTTTCCGTGTTCACCGAAGAAACCGATGTCCCTCCCTCTTTAATACCTTCTAACGCAGTATCTACTATGCCAGCTCTCACATTCTCTGTAGATGGCATCTCATCATTAATTGAAAATATCAAACTCTCATCGTCAGCCGGCGTTGACGGAATTAACTCAAAACTTTTAAAAAATACCAAACGTGTATCTGCTGTGTACATGACCATGTTGTTTTCACAATCACTTTCTACAGGCATCTTACCGGACGACTGGAAGGTGGGAAGGGTCGTTCCGGTCTACAAATCGGGTAACAAGGACTCCCCACTAAATTACCGTCCCATCTCTTTAACAAGCGTCCCCTGCAAAGCCATGGAACACGTCATCTACACTCATATAATTAATTTCCTAGACTCTATAGACTTTTTCCACCCCTCCCAGCACGGTTTTCGTAAGGGCTTCTCTTGCGAAACTCAGCTTGCACTCTTCGTTCATGACTTGCATTTTAATCTTGACCATAACCTTCAAACCGACGCTGTTTTTTTAGATTTTGCCAAAGCATTCGACAAAGTACCGCACCAGCGCCTCCTACTAAAACTTTCCCAATTAAATCTAAACACTGCTATTGTTCAATGGGTCCAGGAATTTCTGTCTAATCGGTCTCAGTTTGTCTTTGTTAACAACCACTCATCTAACCCTCTCCCAGTAACATCAGGCGTCCCACAAGGATCTGTCCTCGGCCCGCTCCTGTTCTTAATATACATAAATGACTTACCATCGCATCTGTCATGCCGCATTCGTATGTTTGCGGATGACTGCGTTATTTATCGTACAATCACTAACAGCTCCGACCAGTCATGCCTGCAGAATGACCTTAACCATGTGCAAGAATGGTGCGACTATTGGCAAATGACCCTTAATCCCAGCAAATGTAAACTTGTATCATTCCATCGTCGCCGTAACCCCTTTCTTTTTACGTATACAATTGCTAGCGTCACCGTCGAATCTGTAGAATCATTTAAATACCTAGGTGTAACACTGTCGAACGATTTATCTTGGCGCGCGCATACCACCAACGTCATATCAGCCGCAAACAGAGTCCTTGGATTTCTAAAACGTAATCTACGCCATGCCCCGAAGCACGTACGTTTACTTGCGTACAAATCACTTGTTAGATCAAAACTCGAATACGCATCTGCCATCTGGAACCCTCACCAAGCATATATTACTAACGAACTTGAATCTGTTCAAAATCGATCCACTAGGTTCATTCATTCTGCCTACTCATACGATATCAGCGTTTCATCCTTAAAAGCAGAATGCGGCCTAACACCTCTCTCTCTTCGCCGTCGCACTTCCAGCCTCTCCCTCTTTCACAAGTTTTACTACAGCTCGCTCAACCATGCACCTTACATTGTGCCCCCATCACGCATATCTCTGCGCATTGGTCATCCACTTCAAGTAACACTCCCACGTGCCCGCACTACTACTTTTTTAGCCTCCTTTTTTTCTCAAGCAGCTGCAGACTGGAACGGCCTTCCCCACCACGTCGCCGCCATCACATGTCCGTCCGTATTCATGGAGACTGTCGTCAACCACCTTCCGACATGAATGTCTGTTAAAAATGCTTTTATGTGTAACCCACCCCTTATGTAATACCCCTAACGGGGTCTTTAAGGTAATAAAATGAAATGAAATGAAATGAAATCTGTCGCAAATCGGGGGTACCCGCAAGCCACCAGCAAGCAGACGAGTACACAATCGGGTCACGGCGCTGCGGTAGGTTTCTATGGGCCGTTTCCCCACCTGTCTATTAGCGAGTTCGTTTCACGGCACTCGTGCCCACGCGTGCCCACTCGCAGCGTGGAACGGGTTCGTTTCGGCCGGCACTCTACGAGTGGTTGCACTCTCCGAGTTCGTTTCAGCGCTGACACCCCACGCGTGCATGCACTCGCTGCACCGAGAAAATCGGGAGTGCGCCAAAATGCAATCCCGTCATGCCTCGCTCCGGCCGGGCCGGCGAGGAGCGGGAGCAGACGACGAGGGTTCGTCTGCTACGATGTGTCGCGAAACCGAACGGAAAAAAAAAGTAGATTTTCTGATAGAAATCCCGTCCCACGGGCCACGAAATCAAACGCGAGCTTGAATTGTGAGCGTCTGCTATTTCCCGAAGGAAGCAATTGACAACCCGTGATTTATTTGCAGGTTTTAAATCGCTCTGTTGCCGCACAGACGCTGAAATATACCAATGTGTAAAGGAATGCTCAGAACAAACGTAAAAGCGGCCCCCGAGATATCTATCACCATCCGTGTGCGGGTGAAAAATTTAACATTTGTCGACAAAACTCTCTCAGCAGAAACCTCTGACCGCCCAATAAGCATCAGAGAAAGCTAAAGATGGTAACTTTACCCGAGGATTGGGCAACATCATCATGTTTAACATTTACCTACGTCAGCTAACTTGCCCCGTCGTATTCTGTTCGAGAATGCTCTCGTTCTCGACGCCCTCACTGAGGCATTATAGGTGGATCATCTGATCCACCTATAATGACGATCCAAATCGAAAGTCCCAGTTTTGCTGGATATTCCAACAGGCTAGTTTTAAGCAGCACCCTTTCAGTGGTTCACGCATAATACCATGCTCAAACGGATCATGCTTGTGCTCGGACAGCATCATCAGTTTTCTTCAGTGTAAACGGTTATAAGAATTGAAAGATCGGAACCAGCTGCTTTGTAGACAGCTGGTTGCGGAAATTTACGCCGTCTGTAACTATCTCTACGGCAGCCGAGCTGCTTGAAGTCATCGCAACTATAAACTACAGGTTGCAGCGACCAACGTTTGTAGATAAACGTTGGTAGCGACTGCATTCTCGCATTCCCACGCATCACTCCGATCAGAAAGGCGCTAGTTTCGGTTTAAAGTCGGTACCTTTTCTACAACATAGATGGCGGCAGCATCAGTCTTCTGCACTCGGTGCATTTGGCGAGTTCGTTTGAGTCCAGTTTTCCGTGCAACACTCTGAGAGTGCGATGCATTCTGGGAGAGAACTCGAACGGTGCCAGTGCGTGTGAAACGAACTCGCTATATCTTACACCCTGGTCACGTGCACCGTGTGCGACCGACACCGGTTTGCCGGAAACGTATGCACGATCGGCGGCGTGTCGGATAAGAAAAAGTGAGAAACGGCTGTGGGCGCGTACCGGCAGTCTATGGAGTTCGAGCAGGTGGCGTTGCCATCTGCTTCGAACTCCATAGAATGAACAGTGCTAATTACCAACATTATTACTATTGTTCAGTGTTTTTAGAGTTTATTTTGGTAAAACTTGAATGATGTTTTTCGGAGTTTATTTTTTCTAGCAAATTTTGAGGGTTATCTTTGTTGCATTCCGAAATGTCTGTAATTCAGCATTCATTCTTGTCATATTCCCAATTCTCCAAAATATTGTTGCTTCTTTCAGAACTCAGAAATAACTCACATAAAGTTTACAGGCAAATGTTTTACGGATTTATGTGAGAACGCGGGACCCCAATTATTACTCGATTTTGCTGTTTCGAAATGTTCCCCAACAAGCAATTACCTTGTAACAATTACCTTGAAAGCACTTCTAAAATTTGCTCTTGATTTTTCGGTATCAAAAGTGTTGCTTGTGCAAGCAAATATGGTATGGCCTTCATACACAGAGAATATAATTCATATTCCCATGACCAATGTTAAAAGTCACAGTTCCTTCGTAGGCTTGCTAGCTCCAAAAACATGCTTGTTTTAAGTCAGGGATAACTACGTGAATAGGATAATTGGATGAGCTTAGAGATTTACTTAAACCCACACCACCTCATGAAGGACGTAATATTCATGGCATTGTTCACAATCCATTGCAGAAGCGGAGTCTTCTACCAGGACATCACATCCTATGGCTCGAAGCTGCCTTGCTGACGGTTCCCTTCCCCGCCTGAATGTACCAGATTGTCTGGCTCATGTACCAGCCTCCCAGGCTCGTACCTGTTCTCCAAGCAAAGACGCTGGAGACCTGGACTGCGATGATTGCAGTGCAGAAGAGCTGTGTCAGGACCCCTTTGCTCCAGAGGCGTCAGGGCAACTCTCTGCAGTCTCCGGGGAGTTACGACATGACTCTGTGGCAGCAGCACCATTACCTGGTCCCTGTGACAATCGTGCCGTCCCCCCGTCCTGTGACAGTCGTGCCGGCCTGTGACAATCAAATCAAATCAAGTTTTATTTGTTTTAACATATCGTTACATCGTGCCGTCGTGCCGTCACCCCATCCTGTGGCAGTCATGTCACTACCTCGATCCGTGGCAGCCGTGATACCACCTCGTCCCGTGTCAGCATTGCCACCACCTCGTCCCATGGCAGCATTGCCGCCACCTCGCCCAGTGGAAGCTTTGCTACCACCTCCTACCATGGCAGTCGTGCCGCCACCTCGTCTCGTGGCAGTCATGTAGCCTCCTCGTCCCGTGGCAGTAGTGCCACCTCGTCTTGTGGGAGGAGCCGTTGCAAATCATGATTGGGTATGTAGGCCATATCCGGTTTACATGTTCCAACTGACTCATTTAGGGGCTGCAACAGAAGCAGCTTGACGCCGTTCAATTCTGGCCAAAATAGTTCATTTAAAGAGCTGTTGAAGAAAAGGCCAAACTATGTCCACAGTTTATTAAAGCACAATCATTTAAGGGACTAAGCTCATCAGTTGCGAGCACGTTCCTAATGGGATCGCTCATAGGAGCTGCGGGTAGTGCGCATGCGCATAAACGCACTTAACTTGCCGCATGTGTGGGAAATGCAACTGTGAAGCAATCACATAGTTTACTGCATGCAGTCTTATGGGTGCGAGCCTGCCTTGAAATATCATATAACGACCTGTATGGCGTCCGAAATTTTAGTCACTTTATAGATGGACTCAATGCCGCTGAGTGGCATTCCTGCCAAAAGGTCCGATTGATGACTGAAAAATTGGTCGGCCACTGTTGTCCCACATACCTTTTAAAAGTGGGCGCTTGCCTTTTCTGCAATACCATAATGCCACTAGTGGTGCAAAAAAAAACAAAAAAAAACAGGGCAACAAATGTTACACGTGCGCATTGTAGAAAAAGATGTAGAGGTAAATCGGGCTGTTTGATGATGCCTTTCCAAGGTTAGATTAAGGTCATGACAATAGCGTCGTGGGGTAAACTGTTGACAAAAAATTAAAGCAGAACAATCGGAAGATGACCACAACTGGGCAGCCCAGTGCATTGTGCTGGCTGCATCAACTGGACATTTTCAGACCTATCAACCAAGAAAGTTTTGCACATATCCTTAAAAGAGTTGAACAGGACCTTTATCCTTGGATGTAGGGGCTGGAAGAGCTTATTAACAAGGTTCTGCTCTAATGAAATCTTTTGTATGGTAGACATATATCCTTTTTCCAGTGATCTAACGTATTGTAATTCTCACTTTTGCACACGTTGACCTGGGCGACTACCTCTTCATGATGGCAGCGTAGTTCAATCACTGCGTTAAGAAGTCTGGTACGGACTCAAAAATGGTACGGAATACCGCCCTATCCTTGTGGACACAAGAAGAGCTGCTGGTACGGAGCGTGACGGAGAATCCCTTCCGCAGATTTATCAAGGAGTCTCCTGAGGGCACAAGGGAGCGCATGACACCCAAGAAATTTTTAAAAAAAAACTTTGGTGTAAGTACGAACTTTCCATTCAGTAATATCATTCTAATGAACAAAGGTACTCACCATGGTAAATGACAGAGTGTGACGTGAAAATGTGCACTTGTGCAAGATAGCGTTACTTAAAAGAAAAAAAAAAGTACAGGCAAGCTGGTGGGTTTCTTACATCGTTACAGGGTTATGGAAGTGAAGTTTTAACACCTATTTGTGTAGATGTGGTCTGTGTTATGACAGCAGCTCAGAAACATCATTCCTTCGTTCGTAAACACCAGAAAATCAGTTTTAATATGAATAAGACCAGGGTTGGGCGTGCATAAAAAATTTGGTCCCGAATAATCGCCACCGTTTAATCCATTGATTGGTCGCGTTGATTTTCAGGCAAATATCTCTAAAATACGGAACTATTCAATTGTCCTTTGACAACTTCGTTGAGTATCTTAAACACGGCGAAATGTACATTTCATACTGAGGATATGTAGTTCAAAATGCTGTTAGCAGGCGGTTGAAAGACACTCCCTGATTGTTGCTCCTACTCCGAGAAAAGACATTTTATTTGCATTCTCCGGCAAGGGCGAGTTCCTGTGTTTGTTGACGATCGTGGTAGTGGTGGGAGAGAAAGTAAAGAAAAATCTAGGAAGTTAATATTTTTCGGGTCCCAATTGAAAAAAAAAAGAAAAACATTAACCGGTTAAAATGGTCCATCGCAATTAAAGCCTTAATCGATTAATCGGGAGGTTGATCGATCGATCGCCCAGCCCTATATAAATCGCTTCCTGTAGCACGTGGTCGTTGGGGGTCCAAACATCGTTGGAATGTTTGTCATAACGGACCCATTAGAAGTAGTGGCAGTCTGTGACGGAATGGCTCGCTCATATAATTATTTAGGTCGAATGCTAACTTCTGCAAGGCGACGCAGGGCGAAGCCGGCAATCATATTTCGCATTCTCGCAGTTTCACACCCTTTCCTTGCTTGAAGCGTTTGCAGCACTACCTCGTGGTTCTGTTCACCTGGACAAGACATGTGGGCACATGGCACGCATCCCCATGCAGAGGCGAGTGGCACAAATTATTGGTTTTGCTTACTGAGGCGAAGCAACAATGTTAAGACGAAACCAATTTGCATCGTAACTTTCACATTTGTTTATCGTGTACCGGAGGATAGAGAAAGTATCTCCTTCCTTCGAAATGCCGCGATTCCACTGTGTAATTGAAAAGCAAAAGTCTAGTTTTTCCAGGATCTGCAGCCACGGTTGGCAGCTGAAGGAACTACGGCGAAAAGATTACATGACGTTACCCGGGCCTAAGCTGCAACTTAACGCCCGCTAATGTAAGCAGAGAGAGGGAGAGTAAAAGTCCTACGTCAAAAAGCTGGTGACCCTGAAGACTGCGAGTGAGTTGAGGGGTGCCAGAAATGCCAATGTTTATACTTTTTTTTTTTTTACACACAGTTAGGACACGCATGTGAAATCGGTTTTCGTTCTTTACTTCACAAAAATAAAATAAGGGCAACATCCAGAAATATTCGACCAAAGTCCGGAAATCGTTGCAATGCCCCCTTTAATTGAGTCTGCAAATAAGTTTTATCTGAAGTATTTTAAAGTCGTAGGTTGATTATTGTTTGTCCTGTTTTGTTTCCGTTCTTCAGCTGCCCTACGTGCTTACTTTGGGAACATGCCCAAGGAAGAAGTCGACGCGAGGCTGGCCAAGACAAACGCGTACTTGGCTACCCATGTACAAGAGACCTTCACTAGGTAGAAAAAAGTCAAACGGAAGAAGGGCCAAGAGGCAGCAGCAGAGGCAGAGGAGATGGCGCTTTTGTCGACACTGTCTCCCTTACGGCGCCCTACCTCCCCTTCTGGGACTGCAGAATAAGGGTAGTATGACTTTCTGAGGGATTCATTTTTTTAGCCACCATATCAACGCACACGTCTGGGCTGACGTTTTATATGCGCTTGCAATAATTAGATACTTCATTCGTTATGCCAAACATGATTTTCTAACATGAATTTCAGAACACGAACACAACAGCTCAATAACAATCTAACGTAGACTCCATGGATCAAATGAGAATCTCGTGCAACGAGAAATCATATGGGTCCATCTGTCAAATAACAATCTTGTATGAAACGAGAAATCATATGAAACGAGGATCTCATATCCCTTCTCGTATAAAATGAGAAATCGTATAAGTACTCGCATAAATGAGAAACGCGTATCCTTCTCGTGTCCAATAAACACATGAATTTCTCGCAAGCCTGATATTTTTTTCAGTAGGGCTACCAGGACCAAACTTCCATGCTAGACCTCGATCATGAAGCTGTTCCGAGCCAAGCAGATCCAAGACAAGCAGTGCCTAGCCAAGCTGTACTAAACATCCCCAAGACCACCACCTCACAGCAATACCCCCAAAAAACCAGAAAGCAACCTGGGCATCATAAAGGGGCACTGACTCACCAAAATCATTTTTCATATTATCCGAAACGATTAAATACAATGCCGGGACATTACCCTTAAAATTCGAAACTTGGGAATTAAGTATTTGTAAAACAAAAAAAAACAATTTCCATATGCGAATTGGAAGTTCCCGCGCCATCCGCGCTAGTGCAGTGACTTCAAATTTTGCGGTCTCTTGCGAGTCGACTTTCTTTCGCACCTCCGCTCCACGCTACAAAGCAAAGCCCCGTTGCCACCGCGACCCGAAGCGAGAAGTGGGGAAGAAGGGCGCCGGGCGGACCGGGAAACCGGTTTCTACGTCCGGTTCCGCTACTCACCGATCATCCTCTGCTCGAGCGCCGCCAAGTTTTCCGAGGGCGGATACAAATCCAGGACGCGACATCACAACGGACTCCGATTTTCGGTATTTCAAAAAGATGGGCCGTAGTGTGTTCGCAATTGCGTTATAAAACTTGTTCTTTCGATTGCCGTTATTAAATGGTATAGAAATGTCACCTACAAAGCTTCTAAATTCCTGATTCTTGACGTCACGAATCAAAAGAAGCGAGGAGGCGAAGAGCGGGAGAGGAAAGCACCAAAAATAAAAAGACGCACGAGCGCGCGGAAAATTTTTTTTCGCGATGCGGATTTTTTTTTTTTGCGTGTCTATGACTACAACGTGCATCGTTTTTGACGATAAAAAAATGCGAACTTTGGGGTCGCATTTTTCAACTATTTTTCAATCTCCAAAATGTCGGGAATCAATAACAAACAGTCGTTGCAGTTGGCATGTAGTATAATCTGGAAACATCGGCCTTTACAACACCACTACATGTGCAAATCGGAGATGGTCCGTCTGGAATTTCTCCGGTTCGCTCTTTTACCGAAGTTGTCGATGTCCGCTTTGCACAAACCCGAGAATAGAGAGTTTTAGTAAACCGTGTTTCCCCCTTCGCTAAGCTCCTCCGCTACCCGGAACTCTACAGCTAAGGCCATCGGCGCGCAGGCGCAGTGGCGGTTTTTTCGTAGCGGAGGGTTAGCGGAGGGGGAAAGGTGGTCTACTAAAACTCCCTATTGTCTCTCGGGATTTCCTCCGGTGTGACTTTAAGCCGAGGTAAAAAAATCCCGGTTTGTGCGAACCGGAGCTTCTCTTTCCGGACTGTCTCCGGATTGATTTTAAACTGGATTTAGTATTTCGGATTGATATCAAACCGTTATTTTTGGCAGGGAAGTCAAAGGAAGAACAGGCACCCGCGACGCAGATCACGGGACCTGGAGGGGGAATGACGCTCGGCCTGTCGCACCGGAAGGCTGGG
Organism: Ixodes scapularis; assembly: GCF_016920785.2. Taxonomy (NCBI): domain Eukaryota; kingdom Metazoa; phylum Arthropoda; class Arachnida; order Ixodida; family Ixodidae; genus Ixodes; species Ixodes scapularis. The sequence goes on from NW_024610041.1 coordinate 311,919, forward strand.
GGCCCCCATAGCCAATCAAGCGCCAGTTCAGAGTTGATGTCACGTTCTGCTACACGCCCAAAGCAATGCAAAACGTCACGCTTGCATTGCCTAATGTCAAAACTCAAACTGCGCTTTTTGGTCTAAACATATGTTTCGCCATTGTCATTCTCTGAGCTGCCTCCGTAAGTTCCGCTGATTAGCTCTCCGAGTGTTGTGCGGGAAAGCGGATGCACGGGAGTTTTTCTTAGAGTGTACATTCACGAGACTGCCTTCAATAAAAACTGAAAGCGAACAACAGATACCAAAAAACGGTGTTCGTTTAACGGTCCCTTTTACTAGGTTTTAACGCCTTGTCGGGTGTTCCGGCCGATATATCAAAAATGTTATCCTGAGTCAGCGATGGGGCGCTTTTGGTTTCCCTGAAATTAGAAAAAGGATTAAGCACGTTGGTTTCACGTGAGCGCGTGTTCAACGCTAAGCGCGCCGACTTGAACATTAATTATGTTGCAATAGTTGCCAAAACAGACTGCGCTCAACATGAACACTCCAAGAGCACACCATTTCTAGAGGTGCAGCTATAACGAACGTGTTCATTAGGGGGCCTGTTTGTTATATACAGTACATTATAGCTTAAAAGGAGAAATAATGCAGGCGTGCAGGTTTGCAATGAAAAGTTTTAAAGTATAAAAATCATAACTTACCCGGGTAAAATTACTTTGCGTTAGCGATTAGCATTATTCAAGTTGGTATAACATAAACACGTGGACATCAGTGCCAATTGAAATGGTTTTTCTACTGACAGTTACCTGTGTGTAAAATCATATGCTGGCCGAGGTTTCTTTTTTTAAAGCGATAGCATTCTTCAGCTACTTCACCCGGTTTTCGCGATACGCAATCTGGCCTCGAATGCGCCGCTGGTATGCGCAGCACGTGTATTCGGGGGCGCCGCGCGGCGGCGCGGTGCCTGCGGACACGCAGGGCGTCCGCATACGCACGACGTCCACATGCGCAGACTTCGCGCAACTGCAGACGTCGTCCTCGACGTATTCCCAAAAGGTCGTTCTTGAGATCGCCCGAAAGTCACCATAGATGTCGTCTTTGATGCCGTCCTCTAGGACGTCGTCCTAGAAGTCGTTCACGAGATCGTCCTAAAGGTCCTTCTACACATCGTCTTCGACGTCATGCTCTACATCATCGTCCTAGACGTTGTCCTAGAGGTCGTCCCTGAGGTCGCCCTAGAGAGCACCCTAGAGGTCATTTCTAAAGTCGTCCTACACTTCGTCCTCTTGGACGCCATCATCGACGTCGTCCATCAAGAATATAAACCCGCGCCACGCATCGGCAGCACGCACCCATTCACATGTGTGCCCAAGCAACGAAGTAATTATTGGTTTCAGTTGAGCTAGTTGGTATACGAACAATGATGATGGTCGAACAGCTTGTACATTAAACGATTACGCAGAAACAGTATAACATTCACGAAGCTGCAATAATGGTGGGGAAACAACTTGAACGTTAAACAAGTACACAGACACCGAATAATAAAAGATTACAGAGATACGACACAACCACTGAATTTAGAAGTGGCGCGCTGCAGTTGTACTGACGTCAATGATTGTGCCTTTAACCATTAGTATATTAAAGTGTTTACTCAAAATTCGCGTCGCCGTATTCACAGTGAGCTGCGTCTTGAGTCTCATGACGACGGCTATCGCAATTCATGCACAACCAACAATAGTGGTTTCTGCAGCCAAATTTTGTCGTACTTCACGGGTGAAGATTTATCTATACATGCTTGACTAGCACAAAAGTTTGAAGCGCCTAGGAAACATATTGCTTCATATTAAATATAGCGTAGGGGTTCGGGGTATTTAGAAATCGTAAATAAAAGCACTGCGGTTTAGACGCTTTAAACTTAGGATGCCCTTATATCCTTATCGTTATCATATCCTTATCCTTATATCATACCCTTATCTGATATCTTCCGGAGCACCATAAGGGTCGATCCTTTGAGATTTGCTTTTTAATCTTTTTATAAACAGTCTTGCAACTTGGGCCAGTAATTCAGAAACGCTACAGTTGGCTGACAACGTGAAAATGTATCGTAATATCCGCAAGCCTGCTGACTGTGAACTGTTCCATAACGATGTTGATGCGATTCGGATGTGGTGTTGTACAAGCCTGCGCCTTTTAGACCCCACTAAAACTAAGGTTGTATCTTTCTCTCTTAAGGCAAATCTTATTGTTCATCCCTGTGAATTGCACGGCTCAAGAATTTCAAGATCTTCAGTTATACGCGACCTTGGTGTTTTGATTGACTCACAGCCCAATTTAAATTACAATGTTTTAAAAATTATTAATGATCCATTACACATCCTAGGCGTAACTGCACGCATTAGGCGTAGTTTCCACAGTTACACCTGCATACTGCACCTATTTCGGTCGTTAGTTTTATCAAGGTTGAAGTTGTTTTCTGCTGTGTGGAATTCCCTGGGATTCAGTCAAATGGCGAGGCAAGCGGGGGTACGGTGGCGAATTGTAAGAATTATCTATGATCGCCACATTGGACCTAGTGTTTTTTTATGATTACTTACGTCATTGGATACACTTGTTCTTTCGTCTCTAACGAATAGACTATGAACTAGCGACATGGTTTTTTAATATAGACTACTCAATGCTGCTTTTGATTCTCTCGTGTTATTGAGTAAAATCTCACTTCGTTTAGCTCAGCGAAAAATTAGGTCTACGGTTTCTTTTTACCCTTTTAAATTAGAATCTTTTCCACCGTTGACTCGGCTGCAGACCATGTATGAAAAGTTCTTTAGCCCTGACCCGGATTTTTATATAGATGCCATTGCATATTAAAAAAAAAAGTGTATTACTGAGGCTCACATCGCAGAGTCAAAATATTTCTGATCCGACAGTCTTCCACTTCGTGCAAGAGTAACCCTCCTAAGGCCTTACCAGCTGTACTGCAGTTACCACTCGTGGAGTAGGTACAAGGCTGGAACTAGATAAGAGACGGAAAAATAGCGGTTGCACCTTACCGCAACCACTAGCTTTCTACCTGCTCCACGAGTGGTGACTTTAGTGCACTACTATGGTTTTTACGGGCTCAAAGGCTTTCAGAAAATTACTGATTTGGTGGATTTCGATGACGCTGAGCAGGTTTCTAATTGGAACCATATGTAGATTTTTATTAATTAAAAAGTTAATGAACAAAACTTAATTAATTAGCCGGCTGATCGTTACGATTAGTCCTCTATACTATGTTGGCCTGGATGTATAACTCACCTCCACAAGGGGCATACGTGTAACTTTCACGGCTTTTTTTAAACAAATCTCTTCAGCTTAAGAAAACACCCTGTATATAGATATATATATATATGTGTGAATGTGCTAGGTTTTTTTACAGTCCATTTGTCTAATACAACCATAAAAAATATATTTAATTCGAAAGAAAATAGATTGGTTGAGCAATTCACCACACAAATACTGTTTCTATGATAAAAGCAGGCTTACATAGGATATAGTACATATATATATATATATATATATATATATATATATATATATATATATATATATATATATATATACCCTATGTTAGCCTGCTTTTATCACAAAAAAGGATTTGTGTAGTGGATCGCTCAACCAATTTATTTTCTTTCAGATGACGTTATGGTTTTGTTTAGCTCGCGACATTGGTCGGTGAGAGTTACCGAATCATTGGTGAGTAGGCTTTTTGGTTTTTTTGGTCCTTGGAGACTTTGACTTGTTTTTACCTGCGCAAGAAAACAAATTTTACTCAGCGTCAAACAGCATCTGCTTTCTTTTGTTTTTATTTCTTGGTTTATAATAAAGAAACAGAAATTAAGCATAATTATTTGGGAGCCGATGAGCGCAATCCCTGACTTTATCCTACCATGTATTGTTATAAGATGCCAGTAGGAGTTGGTAGTCATTATAACCCTCCGCAGAATGCACTGCTTGGTACCATAGCCTGATTTGGTCATATTTGTCTTTAGGTACACTTAAAGAGTAGTATCACGAAGAGTATTGACGTTAGGCCAAACAATATTCACGGTGAGCAAGGGTAACATTGTTATTTCATATACCATGCACAATATTATTTTAAATGATATGCTCAAACATTATAACGATAGCGCTTTTCGCGTTCTCCTCTCATAATAAAAGTGCGTTACACCCGTATACACTCTAAGAAATGCCTGCGCGTGCACTAACCCGCACAACACTGGAACAACCAATCTCTGCGATCTACAAAATCAGTTCAGCGAATGACGAGGCGGAACATCTGTTTATACCTCAAAATTAAGTCCGCGCTGTGGCAATACGCAATGCAAGCATGACGCTCTGCATTGCGTAATGCCACAGCGGAGACTTCATTTTTAGTTCTAAACAGATGTTCCGCCTCATCATTCACTGAGCTGATTTCCTACATCGCAGTGATTGGCTCTAAGAGTGTTTTGGGGGTAAGTAGACGCGCAGGCATTTCGTTGGATGTGGTAGAAGGCTCATGGTGTAGTGCTATACTGATATAGCAAGAAATGTACAACCTAATACAGCGATTGTAATTTTCAAGACTGCGCTTAGTTATCTGATACAATAGCGCTTCTGTAAACAGACTGCGTAGTGGGAGTTCTAAGGTCCACGTAAGCGTGGTGCTTGTTTAATACGTGACACGTCATAAAGCTCCGTAGCAAAACAACACCATAGACTGTGGCCCGTGTTGAATGGCAGGAAAGAAAAGAATATGCGCAAAACTTACCGTAAGGACAGGAATCCCTACAGGAACGTCTGGACCCAAAGTCATTCGCATTTCCTCCACATCCTAAGTAGGGCTCGCATTTGTCAGTGCTGTTTTTAAAGTAGTATAAATGTTTCATCGTCTCATTATCACCGCAGTTGAATGGCCCAGCATGGTATGCTCTGCAGACTTCCTCTGCAGAGAAATTCGATGATATATTGAATATGAAGGAAATTATTATTTATAACAATTTAAGATGGAAGCACTAACGAAAAACGGTTTCGGTCCTGAGATCACCTCTGCCCTGATATGCTATGTCGAGCACCACTCATGTAATATCCAATCTACTTTATACACTCTAAAAATGGCCCGTGAGTCTGCTTTCCCGCACAACACTCGGAGAGTCAATCACCGCAACCTACGGAGGCAGATCAGCGAATGACACTGCCGAAACATATGTTTAGAGCAAAAAGCGCAGTCTGAGTTGTGACATTAAGCAACGCAAAACGTCACGCTTGCATTGCTTAATGTCACAACTCAGACTGCGCTTTTTGGTCTAAATATATGTTTCCCCATCGTCATTCGCTGAGGTGCCCCCGTAAGTTGCGGTGATTGGCTCTCTGAGTGTTGTGCGGGAAAGCAGAGTCACGGGCTTTTTTTACAGTGATATTGGTGTTATAAAGCGCGGGGAAATGAATTTGTCTGCGAATAGGGAAAAATATACTCTACTTTCGACAGGCGAACAGTTACTGCTGTTTTCGGATCGTGTCCTTTATGTAAATTATAATAGAATTTAAGAGTGTTTTACCAGGTTATCACAAAGAGCCTGCATAGAAGTCTGCATAAAAGCAGTTAGTTCTTCCCCTTCCTCATGATAAAAAAAAAAAAAACAGTGTTTGATATGTTCAAAATTAGTGAAGCAGTTACTGGAACAAATGGACTTTTGTACCCTCGAGCATGAATTATATACTAATACACTTGGAAATTTAGTTTCTTTCCGACATGCCCTTTCCGACAAGCCACTTTGCATGTGAAAATCCAGTGCTCGTAGAAAGACCACGCAACTAAATCTGGCGGCTTAGGTACGCAAAATTTTATCGTTGGTTGACGTTGATTCTTTACAAAGCAATAGAGCTCGATGTAAGAGCTGGAAAATTGTGATGGAGATTGCGCGCCTAAGTAAACTATCTTAGAGCTGGAGAGTCATACAAATGCAACAGATTTGGTAACAGACTTACCAGACAGCACTGCAAAAGTGTACACCGCTGCAGCTAGGAAGCAAATGGCTGCAAAGGTTGCCTTCATCTTGGACGGAAGATGTCGACGATTTAGTTACAGATTTCGGAGTGGGTTTATATAGTGCTTCGCCGGTGTAAAGAAAGCATGACTGTTATCGTTTTCTTTTCGTAGAAAGAGACACGGCCTTTCACACGTATTGTTGCCAAAGTCCGGTGACAGCGAACAAATCACAACAATCGAATTTCGCAATGTCTATGAAAGATATTCATAAAATATTTGCGTCACAAGCTGAACATTGGCATAAGATTTTGAAGGATAACAGAAGGAGAGCCTCAAGAAAGAAACGGAGTTAAACATAATTTTAATGAAAGCAATTTTTCTTGAGGCACTAGACCAGTGGTCCCAAACTCAATTGAGAACGGGGCCAGATGGCCCACACCGGACAGGTCGAGGGCCGACGTAAGAGGAGAGAGGGAGGGGCCAAAATGACACCACCGGTAAACGTGTTTGCCTTTTTAATAGAGTAAGAGAGCAACTACACTGTCGTTCCAGTTGCTCAATTCATTCAGGAATTAACCAAGCTCAACGTGTCTCTGAAAGAAAAGTTAGTGGCCATTTCTCGCTAATCTGATGATTTTTTTCAATGCGAGGGTCCCGAGCATGTAGCTTTACCTTTGACAGTTGTCCTGCTGATCGAGAGTTCGCGCAGCCGAGATGCATTCTTCAACGAAGAGCTCACGCTTGCATCCTAGTAGCGGAATTGTTTTACAATACAAAAAGCTGTGAAGCAAGAAATAGTACGATAACAGAGGGAAAATGAACGTAAGTATGAACTATGCGCGCTAAAAGAGCAGAGCTACTTTTTGAGCGAAAATGCACCGGCGAGATGAGATCAGCATGGCCCATGCCATTTTGGCGTTCAAGACTTTGCGAACCGAGATTCGTATTGGTACCGAGAAAAAACAGCATATCTTTTCGCTAACTGGATTATAGAACAGGAAATCTAACTGGATTTCTCGCTGGAAACCTGGAAACCTGAAATCTAGACAGCGGACAATTGTCTGTTGTCTAAATGCAGACAGTTGTCTGCAAACTGGATTTCAGGTTTTCAGCAATATATTTAGTCACCTTTCCTGTTCTATAATCCAGTTAGCGAAAAGTTATACTGGGCTGCAGGCCGAGTGCCTGCGAGTCGCGGGCCGGATGCGGCCGGCGGGCCGCGTGTTTGTGACCTCTGCGCTTGACAGTCATTTGATAATATAATGAATGCCTGTCTTCGCTGGAAAGACAATCCTACGTTGTAAACCTTACCAGTGACTTTTTCTCTAGGACCTTGCAGTTTGCAGTTTTTTTTAAAGGTTTATACATTTTGGTAAGTGAAGTAATGCCAGATTATCCTTATGGAGATCCTTAAGTTTAATCCGATGATGAATATTGTGCTTTAGTCATACCTGAACATTAATTCCTAAAATGTCGTTTTACGATGTGTTGTATCTATACTCCTTCATATTTGATAAGCAAACTGCAGCTGACAAGAGTGTTGATGTAGTGTTCGTTCAATTTTTCTAATCATCAGTGTTCTGGAGGCGGATGATAAAATATAAAGAGCGTATACAGGTTTGATTTTAAATGGAACAGTCCAAAAAATGGGTGATAATTGGGCAAGAGTCGCGTTCAGCATGTATCTATCTGTCTCGACGGACATTAGACGAGGGAATAATTGTCATGATAAGTTGACTAACTAACTAATATCTGCTGATTAACTGTTTTATTCTTGCCTGTGGGGATCATGTTGCAATTTCAGTGCTGGCGGATATTGCCGTCAGTGACAAAACCAATTAAAATAATTAAAAAAAAAATAAAGGTAAAAGAGTGGGCAATTATGTTATGCCTTACTCTGAAGCAGATGGAAGGGAGGTTTAAAAAATTAGTTGGCCTGCATCTATACACATTTTTCAGTGCCAAGACGCATAAGGACCTGTGCTCATTTAGGGCCATTGTTACCGAGATGGACACTTGGCAGCGCCAGATGGCTCCGTAACTCCAGAAGCAACTGTCGCCCTTAGATATCGGAGATCCTTACCGGGTGCACAACTCTGAGGCGGTAGCAGAGTTCTTTAAAGATAAGGAGGCATGAGAGTGGTCGGCCTTTAGTGTAAATGATGAAGACTTGTTTTATTCTTTGCCCCACGACCAGCTGTTATCCTCGGCGATTTCATGCATTGAGTGTAACAGGGAACTGGAATACAGAAACGCTACCGGTGTCTCCACTTTTATGAGAGCTCTATGATGGTTAGCTGGCGCGATAAGTGTTTCTTCAGAAAAAAGGCGTGAGCATAGGGTCATGGGTGGCGCCAGTCTTGAGTGATATTTTCCTTGCTGAGGTAGACAGAGCTGTAGGAAGTGCAAATGTTTTTCTGGGCTAAAAAAAAGTGTTCCGTTTCGTGGACTACTTTTAGTCCACTATAAAGGAGCTGATGGAAGTGACTCTCGGTATACGGTCTTGGATGCTTTCAGTAAGTGTGCTGTGGCACTCAGTTTCACGTTTGAAGAACCTACAGCAGGTGCACACCAAATTTTAGACATGTCGGTCAGCAGAGAGGAAAATAGCATGTGCTGGTCTTACAGACCCCGTTCTACGAAGCCTTATTCTGGACTAACGGTCTTCACATTCCAAAGTTGTGAAAGGACGGAATGCTGTCGCGTGTGTCTCCGGCTCTTAAGACGTTCTGTGCTCACACGATGAGTGACAGTTTCCGGGAGCAGGTAGGGAGGCTAATGACGTCGGGTTTTCGGGTGAGCCTTTTGGCGAAGGTAGCAAGTTCCGTTTTGAAGAAGGCCAAAGGTGAGGAGAAGGCTAATGAAAAAATTGACAGAAAACCATTGTCATCGTTCCATACCTACCTATATCGAAGCTCTCATAACATGAAGAAAGTCGGAGGGTGGTACGCATACCAGTAGTGCTCTCGGCGTCTCAAATATTGAGCCAATTCTGTTCTAGGGTTAGTGACGGGGCTAGTCGCCACAAAGGCATCTGCACTACAGCGCACCGAAAACAGTTCGTGACGTGTGTTTCGTCTGTTGTTTACAAAATCCCCATATCTTGTAATGTGTTTTAGGTGGGGCAGACGGGGAGGTGTCTCCATGGCTGGCTTAGAGAGCATTCCTATTCACTGGGGTCCACTGTTGAGGGGCATTTGGCAACACATAGCCGTAGATGCGAGTGTGTGCCGGATATCCGTTAGGTTGCTGTCCTGGACAAACAATGAAATAAACAAAGTGAGATTATAGAAGCATTTTTTATTTCCAGTTTGGGGGTCTATGTGTCAGCGCTCCGTCGGTGGCTTTGTCAGATAAAGAGGTTTGCTTTTTGCAAGCAAATATGAAAGATGGTTTTTAAGGATACTCATCACTTATGTTAGTGTCGTGCTTGATAGATGAGTAGGTGGTGGTTGTCGGTATCTGTTATCTGTTTTGTATATGCGGTTCCCTTCCAATTTGTTTTTACTAATAAAACTTCAGTTGCGAGTACAGCTTCGTCCTGTGAAATTTGTTCCTTCTCGTCGTCTTCGTTTTCGAGCTGTTTTTCATCATTTTCTTTGTCCACCTCCAGGTGCAGTGTAAACAATCGTTGTTGCGTTGTACCTTCCGAGGATTATTTACGCTTTGGCTGACCGACGTTGCCACCTTTCATGTATATTTTTGATGTTTTTTTTATTATAATTTGAATCAGCATAACGCAAAGTTACGAATACAAAGAAAGTGTTTTCAACGAGTGTCAAGCTTCTTTACACGTGATACTATTGTGATTTCCTAGAAAATCATAACTGCTTTTGCTTGAAAGTGACCTCTAGCTGCATGCGTTTTTGCATTACGTGAGTTCGCTCAGTTCAGTTGTTTTTTACAGTATGTTTCTGTTATAATAATCATTTCGGAAGACAGCAGCACAGCGATCTTAATCATTCGCTCAACAGTAGTTAATACAAGGCGTGGTGACGTCTAGTAAAATGAGTGTTAAAAGTGTGTGTTTTTATCAGTATTGCCCTCCGCCCACCTTACTACCCCCCCCCCCCCCCAAAAAAAAAATTGTTCTGATATTTCTATTTGTACCTTTCAGTGCTTTCAAACTACATTTAACATCTATTTTTATAATTATCTTGATACCTTCTTGCAAGTGTATCTCAGTTTTAGTATTTCACTAGTTTTTTGTTTTTTTAACGTGTCAAGATAATTTCATTTAGAAACATATTATTTGAATTTATGCTCAACGCCCATACTTTTTAATAAATTGAGAACAATATATTTTGGGGCATGAAGGATGAATAAGAAAAGCAAGATATGGACACATCCGCGTGTGTAACAAAGTCACACGTGTTTTCCCATGCCCATTTTTCATTCATTGTCTTTGTCCTCACCCCTGGCCTCGTGTTCTTCAGTTCATTCAGCTTGTTTAATTGAATATCTTACGCTAAATTGTAAGGCTAGGCGTCGATATAATGTTTAGCACGATTAATTGCTACCATTTGATCGATTAATTAATCTATTAATCGGTTTTGTTCATTACCATGCACAATAGACTAAGAAAGTACAAACTTTTAATAATTTATAAATGGCCGGCGCAATATATAATATAAATCTTAAGTCAGTCATGATGTCTAGTTAAAAAGAATTAGGACACAATGCTCTGAAATGCGAAATTAGAGCGCAGCCCTTGAGGAGGTGGAGGGGAGGGTACGGAGGAGAGGGTATGTCCCTCTTCCTCCTCCGTATCCTCTCGTCCTCTCCTCTCCCTCCTCTCCTCCTGCTCCAATTGACTATCCCCGCTTAACTTAGCGCGGAATATCACGTCACATGACTTGGTATCACGTCACCTATCAACAAATTCAGTTTGTCCGCTATATTTAGCGGGAATATTTGCCTCACATGACTTCAACACCAATTAAATTGCTTACTAAATTTAGCGGGAAATCGAATTGCTGTGGAGGTCGCGTGACGTCAATTTGAACGCTGAATCTAGCGGAGAAACTGAATTTCCCAGCTGAATTTATTGGGGAATTGATTCGCTGTTGAGGTAACGTGCCGTCAATTTTCCCGCTAAATGTGGCGCGGTTACGCCGACGCCGCGAAACACGAAATATAAAGTAGCATAAACAGGACTCCGGTTGCGCCTTTTGTTTTGCCGCCGCAGAACCACACTGCGCCGAGGGCCCCTTGTGCGCCGCTGCGCCGATTTTTGGTTCTAAGCCGTGCTTTGAAACCGCCGCCGCGGACTTCATTCTCGATTGAAGCGACAGGGTACAAGTGTGCCTGCCAGGGTGCGACCTAACCTATTTTTGAACCCTTCTCCTTGAGTACCGAGCCTTCTACCACCTGGCAGGCCGGTAGTCGGCTTTATTTTGGGAGGTCCACCCATGTCAAATTGCTCTCTGGGGGGGGGGGGGGGGGGGGGGGGAGGCGGCCGTTCCCGTCGCCCCCCCCCCCCCCCCCTTAGATCCGCCCCTGTGAGCATTTAGGTTGTCGTGAGCTCACAGTCAGAATTTACCCTTTCTATACTAGGATTAGGAAAAAACCCGACAGGGTTCTACCACAATTTGACAGCAGATATACAAATGGTGCAAATAAGAAGACGAACTTCCCAACAGGTAAAACTAGAAAGTATCACATCCTTAAAACAATTCTTATCTGTTTTTTGTTTTTTTTTTTAAATTAGAAACACATAAGCAGCAAGGAACAAAAATAATGCAATGGTTTTTGTTTATCTACAAGCTTAGATGTCGACGATTTCGATGCAAAGTTTGGGATGGCTCGTGCAGTTATTTGGTGGGCAAATGTTTAATTTGTATTATTTTATTTGATCCCCTCGCCAACGACCATGTCCACATAAATTGTTGCAGAAGTTCACCGGAGGATTGGATGTTGCATAAGAGTATGTCGCTGTCTTGATGACAATGTGGATTATTCTGTTTTCACCTTTTCGGCGAAAACAAGACTTTGTTTCCTCCAAGTGCAGTGTAAACAACCATTGTTGCGTTGTATCTTGCGACGATTGTTTACGCTTTACCCGATAGGCTTTGCTCCTTTTTCATGTATATATTTTATGATTTTTTCATTATAATTTGAATCAGCATGAAAGAAAATAATTAATACAAAGAAAAGTGTTTTCAGCGTTAGTCAAGTTTCTTTACACGTGAATCGTATCGTGTTTTCCTAGAAGAACAATGCTTGTTTTCGCTTGAATGTCAACCCTAGGTGCACACGCTTTTACTTTACGCAAAGCCGCTAGGCTCAGTTGTTTTCACGGTGTGTTTGTGTTAAAATATTCTTTTCGTAAGACAACAGCACAGCGATTTCAGTCTTTGTCTCAATAGCTAGGACTAAAATCACTGGGTTCTGGGAAATATAGCGCCATTGCCTTCCTTGCCAGATAGTCGGGGACAAACAAATAATAACATTCAGAAGACAAAATACGCAAGGTGATTGGCTGATTATTCTAGCTGCCTTCACAATCGCCATCGAAGTCCGCTCAAACATTCGAAGCTTCGAAAGTGTCGTTCGGAACTACACTGTTATCAAAAATAACACGCCCAGACGTGTAAACCGTTGTCCCATGGCGGACACGTCAAAACGTGTTCGTTTTACACGCAGCCATGTGTTTTATTTGTCTGCATACGAGGTGCCGTGTACACTTAACACGCTACACCATGTCTGCCTTCCGCAAAACACGGTTTGAGCGTGTTCCTTATGAAACATGGCGGCCAGCAGCCGAGAAAAGGGCGAGAGACGAGCCCAGGGAGCCGTGCGCCTTTCAGCCGAATTGAAAGCACACAGGACGCGTTTTTTCTTGTTCGATGTCTTTTATGCACAGTAAACAGTCTCCAAGCGGCGGACGTAGCTACGTGCAGAGGCACGTACGTGCGCCGTCGGCGGTCAGCGCCGTCATAAACCACGACCACCGTGGCTATGACGGACGGAGCCGCTAGACAAAAAAACGAATGCCGAACTCACATGAAAAAATAACTCGATCAAACTATTTGGAATCGCGCGGCAACTTGCGCCACCTAGCGAGATTTCTAACAGCCTATAGATAAAAAAAGAGTGTTTAATACGCTGCGAACGACCACGACTAGACAGAAACATTACATACAACGCAGACAACACGAGTACCACGTATTACACAGCACCGACATATACACAAACACAACAACCACACTGCGCCCGACACTGTCATCAGAATCGCTGTCATCAGAATCGCGAACCAAAGTGATATTCAAAAAATGATCGCGTAATCGGACTGTCCCAAAACAGTTCCGATAAGCGTTGCTCTTATCTCATGACTTCCACTTTTACGGAAGGCTGTGTCTACTATGACGAGTCATCATTTAACCGAACATTTCAAAATACCAAAAATGCCTTTTCTTTAATTCATTTTAATACGAGAAGTATAATCAACAAACAAGATGACCTTAATTTGTTTTTCAATTCATTATGTCTAAATTTTGATGTCCTTCTTTGTACGGAGACTTGGGTCCCTCAAGATGTAGAACCGCCTGGTTTTGTTGGTTATAAATGTGCGAGCTTGGGAAGAAAAAATAAAAGAGGAGGTGGTGTTGCCATTTACCTTAATGATCATATATCGTGGTACGTACTTGATGAGTTTTCTATGATCACCACAGATGTAGAGTGTCTCGTCGTTCATGCTGGAAGCGTCCTTATTAGTGTTGTGTATAGGCCCCCCGCGGGAAGTAAGTCTGTTTTTCTCTCGATTTTTGAAGACCTTCTTGATTTTCTCGGTTCGACTGCTAAACCATTTTTTGTCATGGGCGACGTAATTATAGATCTACTTGGAAATGAAAGTGACTCTATTGAAATAAAGAATGTCTTGGCTGCTTGTGGGTGTATAAATACGGTGACACTGCCTACCAGAGTGACTTCTGAACGGCGTAGCTCTATCGATGTTTGTATAACAAATCTAAATACTAATGGGGTCTCATCAGGTGTTTTCGAACATGATCTCAGCGACCACTTACCTATTTTTTGTCTCTCGGCTCTTCATAGAAAGATAGGTGCCTCTTACAATGAAACTTTCAGTTGCAGGAAAATAGATGAAGAATCGTTGAGAAGGTTTCACGACAACATTTCTGTCATAGACTGGAACAGTGAATATTTAGAAGAAAACCCGAATCTTGCGTACGCCAGTTTCCTAAAAAAATTTCAACATTGTTACGACAGAGCTTTCCCACTGAGACAAATTAACAAGCGGAGAAATCAATTTCGCAAACCTTGGATGACTCCCGATTTATACACACGCGTTAAAGAAAAAAATAAAATGTACCACGACTTTCTTAAGTGTAGAGACCAAGAACTTCTTGCTGCATTCAAGAAATATAGAAACAAACTAACCTCTGATTTAAAAAATGCCAAACAAGAATACTACTTGCACCTGTTTTATCTCGTTCAGAGTGACCCCAAGAAGATATGGGAAGCCGTAAACACCTTAACAAATAAGCATAGTCATTCCCGGGATATAAATCACGTGATTATTGATGGGAATCATGTGAGCGGTATAGAACTATGTAATTCGATGAACGAGTATTTCGTAAATGTTGGTGCACCTTTAGAATCCGACAATGAGCCCTTACGCGGTGGCATGATGACCACGCACTCTATAACCAATTCGATAATGTTATCACCAACCACCCCACAAGAAATAGAAGGTCTTATAAATAAGATAAAAATAATGTAGCCCCTGGCGTAGATGAAATAAAACCCACTCCCATTAAATATGTTTCTAAAATTATAAGTAACATCTTATCCCATATAATAAATTGTACTCTAGAATCGGGTATATCCCAGACGCCCTAAAAATTGCTAAAGTTACCCCTGTCTTTAAAGGAGGGAAACCGTATCTACAAAATTATAGACCTATATCAGTCTTGCCGATATTTTCGAAAATATTTGAGGGAGTTATACAAAGCCAATTATATCAGTTTTTTATAAAGCATGATGTCATAAACAAATCACAGTATGGTTTCCAAAAGGGCAAATCATCAGAGCAGGCACTTGTTGAGACGAAAGATAAAATAATATATAACATGGAAAATAAATTATACACACTGGGAGTTTTTTTAGACTTTAAAAAAGCATTCGACACGATTCAACACCAAATTTTGTTAAGTAAACTTCAACTGTACGGAATACGAGGAGTAGCTTTGGCTTTATTAAAACATTATCTAACAAATCGCCATCAATTTGTCAAAGTTAACAACTCTCTCTCAACCACGTTGGAAGTAAAATATGGTGTCCCCCAAGGTTCTATCCTAGGCCCCTTGTTGTTCCTCCTTATATAAACGACATTACTGCTATTCCTAGATCTCCAGAACTGATTATATACGCAGATGATACGAACGCATTTTTCTCCTCTGCCTCCAAAGCATCCCTAGAGTTAATGGCAAATAGCTATCTCGCTGAATTAGCAGTGTGGCTCAATAAAAATAAACTGCAACTAAATTCTAAGAAAACCAAGTATATAATTTTTGCTCCAATAAACAAACATGATAATACTCCAATAACTCTGTATTTCGAAAACACGATTATAGAGCAAGTCCCCGAACAAAAACTTTTAGGCGTTTGGTTTAACCAGGAGCTTAGCTGGAATGCACATGTAAATAAGTTGACTGCTGAGCTTTTTCAGGCAGTTGGATGTTTGTATAAAATAAGAAACCTGATTCCTACATGGTTAAAAAACCAAATTTATTACTCTCTTTTTTACTCAAAGTTATGCTACTGTATTTTAGTATGGGGCACCACCACGCTCACAAACTACAATAAGATTCTTAAATTACAGAAGAAAATTTTGCGGTTATTTGAAAGTTACACGGGAAATATGCAAGACCTTCCAACTGAGCCACTTTTTAAAAAACCTGGTATACTCAAGGCTAACCAAATTTATGATTTCAAGTTAATGCAACGTATCAAAACTGAGAAACTTTATGATAAAAATACAAGTGATGTAGAGCACAGATACACCTTTCGGCACTCTTTAAGACGACCCCCACAGATTCGAACAAATTACGGAAAGCAAACTAAAGATTATCAGGTGACCAAATTATTAAATTCAATTGGGACCTTCGTGGATTTTAATAACTCCTTTTCTAAATTTAAAAAAGAGCTGAGGACACTCTTGGTGAGCAGTGACACTGTTTTATAGCCATTTTATATACATGTACAATTTGATGGTTCTTATTTTTTGAACTTGTGAAAAAGTTTCTTTCACAATCTATATAACTAGTTGCGATCCTCATGATGATGTATTATAAAGCTATGACATTATTTGAATTGCTGATTGTTCTACAACTGCATGAGTGTTTACTATACTGTGTACCGTATGTACGAACTGCAAAGGGGACAGAGACCTGCGTCAGGCATTTTCTGCCTTTAGTCTCTGTTCCCCTTTCGGTTGATCCGAAAGAAATAAAGACTTCAATCAATCAATCAAACTTCCTATT
This sequence comes from Ixodes scapularis, assembly GCF_016920785.2. NCBI lineage: Eukaryota > Metazoa > Arthropoda > Arachnida > Ixodida > Ixodidae > Ixodes > Ixodes scapularis. The sequence continues at coordinate 328,413 of NW_024610041.1, forward strand.
CAACATGGTCTTCTCCCCGCGGCGCATATAAGCTTGACATGTGCGGGTGAGCTCTTTGGTCGCTGAACGTTACAGATTTATAGAGGAAGACACAAAACACGGCGCAATGGACTGCCGTGTGTTAGAACTGTTTGCATTTAAAGAGTCTGGAGGCAAAATCTATAATATTAGTCCGTTGCGAAAAATAACGATGTATTAACAACAAATCTTAAACAGGTCAGGAAAAAGTTCGAATTTTTTTATTTTCTTGCTTGACCAGTGTTATGAGCACTCCGACTAGCTTGAATCAGATAAAAAAAAAATGAATTTTTGGGATTTTGTCATTACGTATACATAATACATGGAAATGATCCTTGCGCAAAGCATTTTTTATATATTTTTGTGAAGGATATCCGCCCAACACTTCACTTCCGCTAGGTGCAGTACGGGAGCAGACGCCTTCACTTTTGGGGAGTTTTGACGCAGTTTGTTGTTGTATGTCGCCTCGGTGTCGAGTGGAGCAGTGGGGCTTCGGAGTTTGTGACCGACGTTATTCGTGATCTCTGGTGTGGCGCTGATGCGTCTTTTTTTTTTTTTTATACTGCCACCACCCCGAACTTTGAAGATTCACGGGCCCGTAGCACTGCATTATGCTGAATCGCGAGCTTCTTCTCTGTTGACGTCGTTTACCTGGAACCACTCGTGGATACTGCAAGCGTTTAAACAGTGTGCACCGCCTCACCTACATCCCCGGTGACGTACTCGACCTGTTGAAACGTATTGCTTCCATCATTTTGGATTACGCAAGGCAGTTATCTCGTTGCTCTGGTTTCGGTTATAAAAGCAAGGCGAAACGCTCGTAGTTCTCGCCCTCAGTACACGTTGGACATCTTCCACACTTCGACACCGGATAACTGGATGAACGCGCGGATTCACATTTACTTCCGAGGTTACTCTCACCGCTTCCTCACCGTTAAGCAGCAGGATGAGCTGGCGACTAGCCGCGGATATGAAAGGCTTGAGCACAAACAGCCCAAGTGCACTCGGTGCCGATGCGGGCGATGCGGGTTTCTGTCAACAGGGAGGCCAGCACAAACCGTGACCGTTCCAGCTCTTCGCCATGACACGGTGTTGCAGAGAGCAGGGTAAAATAGAACTACACGGACCACCGAAGCAAACGCACAGCTATCGCAAATCTTGGCTTGTGACTGCGTCGTTGTAGATCATCTTATTCGTTTTGCTGGAGAGATGCAAACGACGGGCATAACAAAATCGCTAATGGGAGGGTCCCGGGTTCGACACCCGGATCAGGCGGATTTTTTCGGTCGCGCATCAGTCACCTAGCTGTATTTGGAGTTTCGTGTTTGTCCTTTGTCCCTCTTGTTCCCCTTCTCCAGGGATTATTTTCGTCGTCATCGTCAGGGCTGTCGCACCGTTGCTTTGCAGCAGAGCAGACTACATCGAAACGCAATATCATTTGGCCATCTCTTTTTATAAAGACCATATTTTCACTGATGGAAGTGGGACAAACCTCGTCCCACTCTTAAAATCTTAATACAAGGTGTCACAAAAAAAAAAAAAGAATTCACACGCTAAAATGGCTTGAAAAACACAAAAACTTCACGGATCTTGCAGCAACGTTTCATGCCAATGCCTTTAACTGATCACATTGCTGTGCTAAAATTTCAAGTCGGAACTCCGAGTACAACAGAAATAAGAAAATAAAACGTAATTTGTTTCAACGGCGGAGCGGCAGCTATCGGGGAGACACCGAACGACCATGGCCTCCGAGATCCCGAAGCGCGCGCGCGAAGCGTTCTCGCGCTTCGGGATCTCGGAGGCCACAAAACAAAAGACGCAACCGGAGTCCTGTTTATGCTACTTTAGATTTAAATCTAAAGTAGCATAAACAGGACTCCGGTTGCGTCTTTTGTTTGGCCGCCACAGAACCACACTGCGCCGACGGCTCTAGATGTGCGCAGCTGCGCCGACTATTGGCTCCAAGTCGTGCTTTGAAACCGCCGCCGCGGACTTCAATCTCGATTGAAGCGACGGGGTGGCAAGTGTGCCTGCCAGGGTGCGACCTAACCTATTTTTGAACCCTACTCCTTGAGTACCCAGCCTTCTGCCACCTGGCAGGCCGGTAGTCAGTTTTATTTTGGGAGGTCCACCCTTGTCAACTTGCTCTCTGTGATGGGGGGGGGGGGGTCGAATTTGTTTGGGGGGGGGGGGGCGGCTGTCCCCCCCCCCCCCCCCCCCTTGGATCTGCCCCTGTGAGCATGTAGGTTGTCGTGAGCTCACAGTCAGAATTTACCGTTTCTATATTAGGAGGGGGAAAAAAACTTGACAGGGTTCAACCACAATTTGACAGCAGATATGCAAATGGTGCAAATGAGAAGAGGAACTTCAAAACACGTAAAACTAGAAAGTATCACATCCTTAAAACAATACTTATCTGTTTTTTGTTTTTTTAATTAGAAACACATAAGCAGCAAGGAACAAAAATAATGCAATGGTTTTGTTTATCTAGCAGGTTAGATGTCGACGATTTTGATGCAAAGTTTGGGATGGCTCGTGCAGTTATTTGGTGGGAAAATGTTTAATTTGTATTATTTTATTTGATCCCCTCGCCAACAACCATGTCCACATAAATTTTTGCACAAGTTCGCCGAAGGATTGGACTTGCATAAGAATATCTGGCTGTCTTGATGACAATGTGGATTATTCTGTTCTCACTTTTTCGGTGAAAACAAGACTTTGTTTACTCCAGGTGCAGTGTAAACAACCGTTGTTGCGTTGTATCTTGCGACGAATGTTTACGCTTTACCTGACAGGCTTTGCTCCTTTTTCATGTATATATTTTATGACTTTTTCATTATAATTTGAATCAGCATGAAAGAAAATAATTAATACAATGAAAAGTGTTTTCAGCGTTAGTCAAGTTTCTTTACACGTGAATCGTATCGTGTTTTCCTAGAAGAACAATGGTTGTTTTCGCTTGAATGTCAACCCTAGGTGCACAAGCTTTTACGTTACGCAAAGTCGCTAGGCTCAGTTGTTTTCACGGTGTGTTTCTGTTAAAATATTTCTTTCTGAAGACAACAGCACAGCGATTTTAGTCTTTGTCTCAATAGCTAGGACTAAAATCACTGGGTCCTGGTAAATATAGCGCCATTGCCTTCCTTGCCAGATAGTCGGAGAGAAACAAATAATAACATTCAGAAGACAAAACACGCAAGGTGACCGACTGATTATTTTAGTTGCCTTGACAATCGCCATCGAAGTCCGCTCAAACCTTCAAAGCTTGGAAAGTGTCGTTCGGAACTACACTGTTAGCAAAAATTACACGCCCAGACGTGTAAACCGTTGTCCCATAGCGGACACGTCAAAACGCGTTCGTTTTACACGAAGCCATGTGTTTTATTCGTCTACACACGAGGTGCCGTGTAAACTTAACACGCTACACCGTGTCTGCCTTCCGCAAAACACGGTTTGAGCGTGTTCCTTATGAAACATGGCGGCCAGCAGCCGAGAAAAAGGCGAGAGACGAGCCCAGCGAGCCGCGCACCTTTCAGCTGAATTGAAAGCACACAGGACGCGTTTGTTCTCGTTCGATGTCTTTTATACACAGTAAACAGTCTCCAAGCGGCGGACGTAGCTACATGCAAAGGCACGTACGTGCGTCGTCGGTGGTCGGCGACGTCGGTATGACTCGGTAACTACGACCACCGTGGCTATGACGGACGGAGCCGCCAGACAGAAAAACGAATGCCGAACTCGCATGGATAAATAACTCGAGCAAAGTATTTGGAATCGGGTGGCAACTTGCGCCACCTAGCGAAATTTCTAGCAGCTTATAGATAAAACAAAAACGAGTCTAATACGCTGCGAATGACCACGACTAGACAGCAACATTACGTACATCGCAGACAACAGGAGTACCACGACACTTCCTACACGACATTCATTCCCCCCGCGGCGCATATAAGCTTGACATGTGTGGGTGAGCTCTTTGGTCGCTGACCGTTACAGATTTATAGAAGAAGACACAAAACACGGCGCAATGGACAGCCGTGTGTTAGAACTGTTTGCACTTAAAACGTCTGGAGGCAAAATCTATAATGTTAGTTCGTTGCGACAAATAACGATATAATAACAAGAAATCTTAAACCGGTCATGAAAAAGTTCGAATTTTTGTTATTTTCTTGCTTGACCAGTCTTATGAGCACTCCGCAGGTACGTAGCCCGGGGGGAGGCCCATGGGGCCCGGCCCCCCCTGAAATCTTCCATTTTGCTGGGACCTCCTCTCCCCCCCTCTCCCTCATGCAGCATTTTGTCATGGGCGCCCCCCCCCCCCCCCCCCCCCCCCCGAAACAAAAGCCTAGCTACGTGCCTGGCACTCCAACTAGCTTGAATCAGATAGAAAAACGAATTATTGGGATGTCGTCATTACGTATAAATGGAAATGAACCTTGCGCAAAGCATTTTTTATATATTTTTGTGAAGGACATCCGCCCAACACTTCACTTCCGATAGTTGCAGTACGGGAGCAGACGCCTTCACTTTTGGGGCGTTTTGATGCCGTATGCCGTTTGTCGTATGTCGTGTCAGTGTCGAGTGGAGCGGTGGGGCTTGGGAGTTTGTGACCGATGTTATTCGTGATCATTGGTGTGGCGCTGATGCGTCTTTCTTATTTTTATACACTGCCACCACCCCGAACTTTGAAGATTCACGGGCCCGTAGAACTGCATTATGCTGAATCGCGAGCTTCTTCTGTGTTGACGTCGTTTACCTGGTACCACTCGTGGATACTGCAAGCGTTTAACGGTGTGTACCGCCTCGGCTACATCCCCGGTGACGTACTTGACCTGTTGAAACGTATTTATTCCACCATTTTGGAGTACGCAAGGCAGTTATCTCGTTGCTCTGGTTTCGGTTATAAAAGCAAGGCGAAACGCTCGTAGTTCTTGCCCTCAGTACACGTTGGACATCTTCCACATTTCGACACCGGATAACTGGATGAACGCGGATTCACATTTACTTCAGAGGTCACTCTCACCGCTTCCTCACCATTGAGCAGCAGGATCAGCTGGCGACCAGCCGCGGATATGAAAGGCTTGAGCACAAACAGCCCAAGTGCACTTGGTGCCGTGTTTGTCCTTTGTCCCTCTTGTTCCCCTTCTCCAGGGATTATTTTCGTCGTCATCGTCAGGGCTGTCGCACCGTTGCTTTGCAGCAGAGCAGACTACATCGAAACGCAATATCATTTGGCCATTTATTTTTATAAAGACCATATTTTCACTGATGGAAGTGGGACGAAATTCGTCCCACTCTTAAAATCTTAATACAAAGTGTAACAAAAAAAAGAAAAAAAAAATTCACACTCTAAAATGGCTTGAAAAACGCAAAAACTTAACGGATCTTGTAGCAACGTTTCTTGCCAATGCCTTTAACTGATCACATTGCTGTGCTAAGATTTCAAGTCGGAACTCCGAGTACAACAGAAATATGAAAACAAAACGTAATTTTTTTCAACGGCGGACCGGCAGCTGTCGGGGAGACACCGAACGACCATGGCCTCCGAGATCCCGAAGCGCGCGCGCGAAGCGTTCGCGCGCTTCGGCATCTCGGAGGCCATGGAACGACGGACATGTTTCCTTGCCTTATCTAGAGATGGCGCTACGGACTCACTGGACGCTGAATGGATGGGCCGAATGATAAAAGCACGGTTTTTTATCCCAGTTTTTGGTTCCGAGGGATGTTTGCCAAAATAAAGTTGTTTGGGTTTTCAGGTAAGTTTCACAGTGCAGAAAGTGTCACGCCATAAATATTGCTTAATAAAGCCGCCCAGTCCTGCTCCAAAAATGACGTAGTCTGTGACGGTTCTCGTTTCGTGCATCGTCTGCCTTTCGCAGTGTGACGATTGAATGAGACACGAGAGGCCGCCAGGAGTGCGCCCGAAAAAGCAGCGATCTGGTGCCTCTGAAAAGAGCCGCTGAATTCTGAGCTACGGTCTTCGTAGTTGCGGTCAAATGCCTCATGCACACTGGTCACTGGAAACTGGTTAGAGTCTGTGGATGAGGCATTTGACCGCAACTGCGAAGACCGTAGCTCAGAATCCAGCGGCTCTTTACCGAGCCACCAGATCGCTGCTTTTTCGGGCGCACTCCCTGCGGCCTCTCGTGTGTCATTCAAACGTCACATTGCGAACGCAGACGATGCACGAAAGCAAGAACCGTCGCAGACGAAGGTACCTCATTTCTGGAGCGGCATTGGACGGTCCAGAGCCGGTCTTATTAATTCATATATATGGCGTCACGCTTTCTGCACTGTGAAACTTAACTGAAATCCAAAAGAACTTCATTTTTGCAAATATCCCTCGGAACCAAAAACTCGGATAAAAAACTCGGCGCGTCCAGTCAGCAACCAGTGAATCCGTAGCGCCATCTCTGGATAAGGCAAAGAAACATGGCCGTCGTTCGGTGTCTCCCCGACAGCTGCCGTTCTGCACTTGAAAATATCACTTTTTTAATTTTCTCATTTTATTTGCACTCGGAGTTCCGACGTGAAATTTTAGCACAACAATGTGACCACGATGTTTTCTAGAAAAGTCGCTATAAAATCCGCCAAGTTTTCTGTTTTTTCTTTAATTTTGCAAACGTTTTTATTGAAAATCATAGGAGGTCTTGCACCGCGGGGCAATTGTGGGGCTGTTCGGATGTATGCTCGTGCCGGCTCAAACGCTTTCTCTTTTGAGCTACATGAATCTCTTGCATTTGGCTACTTTTGGGCTACACCGTCTGGCTTTTGGCTGTTTGACCTAGAAACTACCTGGCAACCCTGAGCCTGGCAGATCGCCACGAGACGCGGCCGGTGAAAGTGAAAAGGTAGAGCGGGCAGAACCACGGATATGGTGCCTGGAACGCGTCTCCGACTGGTCTGTTTACCGCGGCCAAAAAAGTCGTACCTCGATTTCCGCCTGATGACGTCATAAAAGTGTCATGCTGTCGCCGGTCGCGACCCTGGCGGCGTCCCAACAGTTGTGGTATAAATAGCAGACGCCTGTTCTGCTGCAGGTCCCTCTCCACTGTGACAGGTCACAGAAGCCAGAGCAGCCGGAAGTTGGGACACCTGGGATGCCATGACGACAGCGACACTCGCGTTAGCTCGTGCTTTTCGCCAGGATTTCTACGGCCAACCGCCAGGATCGCGACAGGCAACAGTGTGACACTCCGGCTTCTGTGACGTCTCTTGTTGCCACTTGGGGACCACTTTTGATGTATGGGTGGGATAGGACGCCAAACACACCAGTCGAAGACGCGATCCAGGCACCATACCACGGATAAGAAGAGAGGCTATTAGCGGCGAGATGTTTGGGGGGCGTCCTCCTATGGTTCCCTCTCGTGACGTCACTACACCTTGCGAACAACAAGTTTGATGGTGTTTGTAATGAGCATGGTGGAAGCTTGAAATCATTGCGCTCTCAAAGCAACACTGCCATCAACGTCAAAATTTATGCTTTTACATTCCTCTTATTTCCGTAGATGAGGAATCCTTTGCTGACGTCAGTCAGATTTCGGCCAATCGTTTCAGGCCGACCACAGCGGCGCTTTCGATCGCGCACGTCGCCAATAGTGCCTGCCCTCAAACACACGCGCGCTTTTGCTTGAGTGTTGACATCGTAGCCATTGTCCGCCCTATCGTTTTTTTTTACATGTTTTTGAAGTGCGCGCAGTCCGGTGTCACTCAACTCGAGCGCGTAGCTTCGGCTAATGCATAAACGCCATTTTACTCCCCAAGTCACGCACCGAGTGCGCCAGAGCTTCACGCGCTGGCACATTCAGGGCAACAATGTCAAGAATGTATGTTTTCACCCTGATACAATCAGATGTTTAGGCACCCTAGGAGAGGCTAAAGCCCCTTCATCACGGACTCCGGAACCGGGGATTGGGGGGGGGGGGGGGGGGCAACGGAGGCTTGAGCGCCCACTGTCATTTTCCAGGGGGTCCTGGGCAATATGCCGAGCCCCCGTGCATTTGGCTCGAGGCCTCCCTCTCCCCCAGGGCCGAATTAAGGTACGGGCTGAGGTGCCTACAGCCCAGGGCTCCGGGCGGCCCCGTGCTGGCCCACGGAAATCGGGAAAAAAATGCTAGTCGGTTTCAGTTTAGAATAGCTCACACCTTAAAGTGGAACAAAACTCAGAGGAGCCTCTGGGCCCTGGCTTTCTGACGTCGTGCCATTCTCCCCACCTCCAACCCCCCCCCCCCCCCCCCCCCACCCTTCCTCTTTTTTGTTTTGTTTTTCAGCGGGGAAACAGGGATGCCACAAAGTTACCCTCTCTAGACGAGCAGGTGTTTGTGAGCTCGTTGTAAAAGACTTGGGGGAAACGGACCGTGGCATATGAGACTGGGGACCTGCCGCGGGACAAACGTACAATAGTCGCATACCCCTTCAGTGTAAAAGCTTGGGGAGCGCGGGTGTCCAAAAACCTGTCTTTCTTCTTGTGTTTTTTGTTTAGAGGGTAGGGGGGGGGGTAGGCGCTGATTGTCTTCCTTTTGTGTCACTTTTCACAGAAGCAGAAAGAGACACTGGCAGATCAAGCGCACGTGCAATAACCTTGCAGGAGTTCTGCCCTTGTGGATCACGAGACGGCACGAGCCCTGGCATGCGTGGCCGCCTGCCTCTCGTGAACTAAAGCTATGACGGCGTCACGCATGCGCCGAACGCTTAGATCTGTTTATTCGGCAAATGAAAATTTAACAGGGAATTATAGCTGCCAATTTTTATTTCTAAAACTCTCAACTTGTAATAAAAAATTATCGGGAACCGCGTTGAACCGATTACCGCTATATATTTATTTTCGGTTGAGTTCCGGTTCTTTTTTAAATATGGCGGCGAAGATTTCGTTTCGGAGTTCCGGTTATATAAAAATAACGGTTCGTTTCCGGTTTTCGGTTTGGTTCCGGTTCGACACTCCACTAAAGCGATCAGACTCCAGTATCAGTAAAGTGAGGAATAAAAATGTGCTCGGTGCCGTGTATATTCTCACATTCTCTCAGGATCCCAAAGCGTGTGTAACTGCACTTCAAAACAGGCATTCGAAACGAGAATTTCAGCAACGCTTCGAAAACGTCCCTAACATCTCATTACGTCTGCAGGACAGTTATATTAGATCTACTTTAATCAAAGCTTTAAAAGCGAAGAATAAAAAATCTGTTAGACGCTTATATTTGTGGATAGATCAACAAGTTTCTTGAGCGCTTTGAAAACACAACAGAAGGAGCTAGATATAAATTCAATGACTACATTCACGAGACTGCTTTCAATAAAAACTGAAAGCGAAGGACAGACACCAAAAACGGTGTTGGTTTAATGGTCTAGTTTATTAGGTTTTAACGCCTTGTCGTGTATTCCGACCTCTATATCAAAAATGTTATCCTGAGTCAGCGATGGGGCGCTTTCGGTTTCCCTGAAATTAGAAAAAAAGGATTAAGCACGCTGGTTTCACTTGAGCGCGTGTACAACGCTAAGAGCGCCGACTTGAACATTAATTATGTTGCAATAGTTGCCAAAACAGACTGCGCCACAACATCAACACTCCAAGAGCACACCTTTCTGGAGCTGCAGCTATAACGAACGTGTTCGTTAGTCGGCCTGTTTGTTATATACAGTACATTACAGCTTCAAATGAGAAATAATGCAGGCGTGCGGCTTTGCAATGACAAGTTTAAAAGTATAAAAAGCAGAAATAAAAAGCCTAACTTATGCGGGTAAAATTACTTTGCTTAAGCGATTAGCATGATTCAAGTTGGTATAACATAAGCACGTGGACATCAGTGCCAATTGAAATGGTTTTTGTACTGACAGTTACCTGTGTGTAAAATCATACGCTCGCCGAGGTTTCTTTTTTTTAATGCGATAGCATTCTTCAGCTACTTCCCCCGGTTTTCGCGATACGCAATCTGGCTTCGAATGCGCCGCGGGTATGCGCAGCACGCGTATTGGGAGGCGCCGCGCGGCGGCGCGGTGCCTGCGGACGCCCAGGGCGTCCGCATGCGCAGACTTCGCGCGAATGCGGACGTCGTCCTTGACGTATTCCCAAAAGGTCGTTCTTGAGATCGCCCGAAAGTCACCATAGACGTCGTCTTTGACGCTGTCCTCTAGGACGTCGTCCTAGACGTCGTTCACGAGATTGCCCTAAAGGTCCTTCTAGACGTCGTCTTTCAAGTTATGCTCTACAACATCGTCCTAGACGTTGTCCTAGAGGTCGTCCCTAAGGTCGCCTTTGAGAGCACCCTAAAGCTGATCTCAGAAGTTGTCCTAGACGTCGTTCACGAGATCGTCCTACAGGTTCTTCTAGACGTCGTCTTTGACGTCATGCTCTACAACATCGTCCTAGACGTTGCCCTAGAGGTCGTCCCTAAGGCAGCCCTTGAGAGCATCCTAGGGGTCATAACAGACGTCGTCCACTTGGACGCCGTCCTCGACCTCGTCCATCAAGAATATAGACCCACGCCACGCATCGGCAGCAGGCGCACATTCACATGTGTGCCCAAGTAACGAAGTAATTATCGGTTTCAGTTGAGCTAGTTGGTAGATGAAGAATGATGAGGGTCGAACAGCTTGAACATTAAACGATTACGCAGAAACAGTATAACAGTCGCGAAGCTGCAATAATGGTAGGGAAACAACTTGAACCTTAAACGAGTACACAGACACAGAATGATAAACGATTACGCAGATATGACATGATCACTGAATTTGGAAGTGGCGCGCTGCAGTTGTACTGACGTCAATGATTGCGGCTTGAACCATTAGTATATTAAAGTGTTTACTCAAAATTCGCGTCGCCGTATTCACAGTAAGCTGCGTCTTGAGTCTCATGACGGTAGCTATCGCAATTCATGCACAACCAACAATATAGGTTTCTGCAGCCAAATTTTGTCGTACTACTTCACGGGTGAGGATTTATATATACATGCTTGACTACCGTAAAAGTTTGAATCGCATAGGAAACGTATTGCTTCGTATTAAATATAGTGTAGGGATTCAGGGTATTTAGAAATCGTAAATAAAAGCACTACGGCTTAGACGCTTTGAACTTAGGATTCCCTTATATCCTTATCGTTATCATATCCTTATCCTTATATCCTACGCATATCTGATATATTCCGGAGTACCACAAGGGTCGATCCTTGAACATTTGCTGTTTAATCTTTTTATAAACAGTCTTGCAGCTTGTGGCAGTAATTCAGAAACGCTACAGTTCGCTGACAACGTGAAAATGTATCGTAGTATCCGCAAACCTGCTGACTGTGAACTATCCCATAACGATGTTGATGCGGTTCGGATGTGGGGTTGTACAAGCTTGCGCCTTTTAGACCCCACCAAAGCTAAGGTTGTATCTTTCTCCCTTAACGCAAAACGTATTGCTCCTTCCTGTAAATTGCACGGCTCAAAATTTCAAGATCTTCAGTTGTACGCGACCTTGGTATTTTGACTGACTCACAGTCCAATTTAAATTATAATGTTCTGGAAATTATTAATGATTCATTACACATCCTAGGAGTAATTGCACGCATTAGCCGTAGTTTCCACAGTTACAGCTGTATACTGCACCTAATTCGGTCGGTAGTTTTATCCAAATTGAAGTTGTTTTCTGTTGTGTTAAATTCCCTGGGTCTCAGTCAAATGGTGAGGCTAGAGAGGGTACAGCGGCGAATTGTAAGAATTATCTATGATCGCCACATTGGACCTAGACTTTTTTTATGATTACATACGTCAATTGGATACACTTGTTCTTTCGTCTCTATGGAATAGACGACTAACTAGCGACATGTTTTTTTTTAATATAAACTATTCAACGCTGCTATTGATTCTCCCGTATTATTGAGTAAAATCTCACTTCGTGTTCCTCAGCGACAAAATCGGTCTACGGTTTCTTTTTCCCTTTTAAATTAGAATACATTCCCCCGTTGACTCGGATGCACACCACGTATGGGAAGTGTTTTAACCCTGACCTTGGGGGGACCTTTATATAGAAACCATTGAATATTTAAAAATAAAGTGTATTACTGAGGCCCACATCATAGAGTGAAAATATTCCTGATCAGATAGTCTTTCATTTCGTGCAAGTGTAACCCTCTTAAGGCCTTATCAGCTGTTTGGCCTTACCAGCCGTACTACAGTTACCACTCGTAGAGTAGGTACAAGGCTGGAACTAGAGAAGAGACGGAAAAATAGCGGTTGCGCATTACCGCAACCACTAGCTTTCTACCTGCTCCACGAGTGGTGACTTTAGTGCGCTACAATGCTTTTTACGCGCTCAAAGGCTTTCAGAAAATTACTGATATGGTGGTTTTCGATGACGCTGAGCAGGTTTCTAATTAGAACCATATGCATATTTTTATTAATTAAAAAGTTAATGAACAAAACTTAATTAATTAGCCGGCTGGTCGTTACGATTAGCCCTGTATACTATGTTTGCCGGGACGTATAACTCACCTCCACAAGCGGCATACGTGTAACTTTCACGGCTTTTTTTTTAAACAAATATCTTAAGCTTAAGAACACACCCTGTATATATATATATGTGAATGTGCTAGGGGTTTGTTTACACTACATTTGTCTAATACTACCATAAAAATATATTTAATTCGAAAGAGAACAGATTGGTTGAGGAATTCACCACACAAATACCTTTTCTATGATAAAAGCAGGCTTACATAGGATATGGTACATATATCCTGTGTACGTATATATATATATATATATATATATATATATATATATATATATATATATATATAACTGAGACGAAAAACCCCTTAGTGAAAACAGCAACAACGGCCGATTTAATCTTCGACGTTTCGGCCGGAGTCCGGCCTTCGTCAGGAAGAAGCTTCTCCCCGAAGAAGGCCGGACTCCGGCCGAAACGTCGGAGATTAAATCCTCCGTTGTTGCTGTTTTCACTAAGGGTTTTTCTTCTCAGTTATATACCCACGCCTTCGGCCTCCCGCCACCATGCCCGTTATATATATATATATCCTATGTTAGAATGCTTTTATCATAAAAAAGGATTTGTGTAGTGGATCGCTCAACCAATTTATTTTCTTTCAGAAGACGGCTATGGTTTTGTTTAGCTCGCGACATTTGTCGGTGAGAGTTACCGAATCATTGGAGAGTTGGCTTTTTGGTTTTTTTGGTCCTTGGGGACTTTGACTTGTTTTCACCTGCGCAAGAAAACAAATTTTACTCAGCGTAGAACCGCGTCTGCTTTCTTTTTGTTTTTATTTCTTGATTTATAATAAAGAAACAGAAATTAAGCATAATTATTTGGGAGCCGATGAGCGCAATCCCTGAATTAATCCTATCATGTATTGTTATAAGATGCCAGTAGGAGTTGGTAGTCTTTATAACCCTCCGCAGAATGTACTGCTTTGTACCATAGCCTGATTTGGCCATATTTGTCTTTAAGTACACATAAAGAGTAGTATCACGAAGAGCATTGACGTTAGGTCAAACAATATTCACGGTGAGCAAGGGTAAAATTGTTATTTCATATACCATGCATATTATTTTAATGATATGCTCAAACATTTTAACGATTGCGCTTTTCGCGTTCTCCTCTCATGATATAAGTGCGTTACTCCCGTATACACTCTAAGAAATGCCTGCGCGTGCACTAACCCGCACAACACTCAAAGAGCCAATCTCTGCGATCTACGAAATCAGCTCAGCGAATGACGAGGCGGAACATCTGTTTAAACCTCAAAATTAAGTCTGCGCTGTGGCATTACGCAATGCAAGCATGACGCTCTGCATTGCGTAATGCCACAGCGGAGTCTTTAGTTTTCGGTCTAAACAGATGTTCCGCCACATCATTCGCTGAGCTGGTTTCTCACATCGCAATGATTGGCTCTTTGAGTGTTTTGGGGGTAAGTAGACGCGCAGGCATTTCTTTGAGTGTAGTAGAAGGCTCATGGTGTAGTACTATACTGATACAGCAAGAAATGTACAACCTAATACAGCGATTGTAATTTTCAAGACTGCGCTTAGTTATCTGATACAATAGCGCTTCTGTAAACAGACTGCGTAGTGAGAGTTCTAAGATCCACGTAAGCGTGGTACTTGTTTAATACGTGACACGTCATAAAGCTCCGTAGCAAAACAACAGCATGGACTGTGGCCCGTGTTGAATGGCAGGAAAGAAAATGATACGCTCAAAACTTACCGTATGGACACTCCTTTTTGCAGCGAGCTTCGGATCGAAAGTCATTCTTACTTCCTCCACATCCTAAGTAGCGCTCGCATTTGTTAGTGTGGTTTTTAAAGTAGAAGAACAATTTCATCGTGTCATCAGTATCGCAGGAGAATGGCCCACGATGGTATGCTCTGCAGACTTCCTCTGCAGAGAAATTTGATGATATATTGAATATAAAAGAAATTATTATATATAACAATTTAAGATCGAAGCACTAACGAAAAATCGGTTTCGTCCTGGGATCAACTCTGCCCTGAACTACTTTATAAGTACACTCTAAAAAACGTTTGTGCGTCTGCTTTCCCGCACAACACTCGGAGAGCCAATCACCGCAACTTACGGAGGCAGCTAAGCGAATGACACTGCCGAAACGTATGTTTAGAGCAAAAAGCGCAGTCTGAGTTGTGACATTAAGCAATGCAAGCGTGACGTTTTACATTGCTTAATGTCACAACTCAGACTGCGGTTTTTGGTCTAAACATATGTTTCCGCATTGTCATTCGCTGAGCTGCCTCCTTAAGTTAGGGTGATTGGCTCTCCGAGTGTTGTGCGGGAAAGCAGACGCACGGGCTTTTTTTTAGAGTGTATTGGTGTTAAAAATCACGGGGAAATTAATTTGTCTGCAAATAGGGAAAAATATACTCTACTTTATGTAAATTATAATAGCATTTAAGAGTGTTTTACCAGGTTATCACAAAGAGCCGATTAAATGCCCTTTAATGGGCCCATTGATCAGAAAAAAAACTGCCAGATTTACATTCTGTAATATTTCTTCATTAAATGCGTTCACGGAAACACCAATTAGAAAATGATGTGGCATCGAAAACAAAAATAATGAAGAGCTCCCGCTTCCCCCCTCCCCCCCTCAAAAAAAAAAAAAAAGAGAAGAAAACGGAAAGAAGACAACTATCATGCAAAAATAGAGATATAAAATTAAGAACTTTTTTGTAATTCTTTCTCTTTTTTTTTGTTTTGTGTTAGTTTTCGCCTTGTAGGGGTACCGAGGGGCTGTCAGACTGCATAAAAGCAGTTCGTTCTTTCCCTTCCTCACGATAAAAAAAAAACAAAAAAACAGTGTTTGATATGTTTAAAATTAGTGAAGCAGTTACTGGAACGGATGAACTTTTGTACCCTCGAGCATGCATCATATACTAATACACTTGGAAATTTAGTTTGCTTCCGACATGCCCTTTCCGACAAGCCCCTTTGCATGCGAAAATCCAGTGCTCGTAGAAAGACCACGCAACTAAATCTGGCGGCTGAGGTACGCAAAAGTTTATCGTTCGTTTACGTTGATTCGGTACAAAGCAATAGAGCTCGACGTAAGAGCTCGACAATTGTGATGGAGATTGCGAGCCTAAGTAAACTATCTTAGAGCTGGAGAGTCATAAAAATGCAACATGTTTGGTAACAGACTTACCAGACAGCACTGCAAAAGTGTACACCACTGCAGCTAGGAAGCAAATGGCTGCAAAGGTTGCCTTCATCTTGGACGGTAGATGTCGACGATGTAGTTACAGACTTCGGAGTGGGTTTATATAGTGCTTCGCCGGTGTAAAGAAAGCATGATTTTTATAGATTTCTTTTCGTAGAAGGAAACACGGCCTTTCACACGCATTGTTGTCAAAGTCCGTGACAGGGAGCTAATCACAACAATCGAATTTCGCAATGTCTATGAAAGGTATTCATAAAACGTTTGCGTCACAAGTTGCGGAAATTTTATCCCTGCTGCCGGAAGGTCATTATTATTTTTTATTGTTTTTTCTTGACATTGGCATAAGATTTTGAAGGATAACAGAAGGAGAGCCTCAAGAAAGAAAGAAAGAAAGTTAAACATAGTTTAAAAAAAAAAATTTTTCTTGAGGCACTATACCAGTGGTCCCAAACTCAATTGAGTGTGGGGGGGGGGGGGGGGGGGGGGGCAGATGTCCCACACCGGAAAGGTCGAGGGCCCACGTAAGACGAGAGGGGGAGGGGCCAGGAGGGGGAGGGGGAGGGGGGGTGTTTAAACGTTTTAAAAAGAAGCCTCGTGCTCCATGCATTTGATAAAATCAGAGTTTTTCCAGTGGCATATTTAGATTTGATTTGTTTATGACTACTTTGAACCCTGACCTGATGTGATGACGAGAATAAAAATGACACCACCCGTCAACGTGTTACCATTTTAATAAGGTAAGAGAGCAAATACACTGTTGTTCCAGTTCCTCAATTCAATCAGGAATTAACCAAACTGAACGTGTCTCTGAAACAAAAAAGAGAAGTTAATATGACTTTTCTTGCTATTCTGATGATTCTATTTTTTTTTTTCAATGCGAGGATCCCGAGCATGTAGCTTTTACCTTTGACAGTTGTCCTGCTGATCGAGAGTTCGCGCAGCCGAGATGCATTTTTCAACGAAGACCTCACGCTTGCATCCTATACTTCGTTTCAGCTTCGGTCCGAGCGCGGCCGATGTTATGAGCCGAAAGGCCAATCAAACAGCAAAAGAGGCACAACGTCATGGCGTGCTCTCTGTAGTTGATAGGACCAGCCGGTATTCGCCGTCTCTCTGTGCGTGTGTCTCCGCCGGCTAGTCCCATCAAGCGCAGAGAGCACGCCATGACGTTGCGCTTTTTGCGGTGTTTGATTGGCCCATCGGCTCATAACATCGGCCTCGCTCGGACATAAGGTGAAACGAAGTATAGTAGTGGAATTGTTGTACATTACAAAAAGCTGTGAAGCAAAAAATAGTACAATAACAGAGCGAAAATGAACGTAAGTATGAACTATGCGAATACGTTAAAAGAGCAGAGCTACTTTTTGAGCGAAAATGCACGGGCGAGATGAGATCAGCATGGCCCATGCCATTTTGAAGTTCGAGATTTGCGAACCGAGATTCGTATCGGTACCGCGACAAAACAGCACATCTTTTCGCTAACTGGATTATGGAACAGGAAATCTAACTGGATTTCTCGCTGGAAATCTGGAAGCCTGAAATCTAGAGAGCGGACATTTGTCTGCTGCCTAAATGCAGACATTTGTCTGCAAACTGGATTTCAGGTTGTCAGAAATACATTTAGTGAACTTTCCTCTTTTAGAATCTAGTTAGCGAAAAGTTATACAGGGCTGCAGGCCGAGTGCCTGCGAGTCGTGGGCCGGATACGGCCCGCGGGCCACGTGCTTGTGACCTCTGCGCTTGAGAGATCATTTGATCATATAATAAATACCTATCTTCGCTGGAAAGACAGTCCTACGTTGTAAACCTTACCACTGACGTTTTCTCTAGGACCTTACAGTATGCAGTATTTCTTTTTAATGTTTATACAATTTGGTAATTGAAGTAATGCCAGATTATCCTTAAGTTTAATCTGATGATAAATATTATGCTTTAGTCATACCTGAACATTAATTCCTAAAATGTCGTTTTACAATTTGTGGTATGACCTTCTATACTCCTTCATATTTGATAAACAAACTGCAGCTGACGAGAGTGTTGATCTAGTGTTTGTTCAATTTTTCTAATCATCAATGTTCTTGAGGAGAATGATAAAATACAAATAGCGTATACAGGTTTGAGTTTAGTCGAAACAGACCAACAAATGGGTGAGAATTAGGCAAGTGCCGTCTTCACCATATATATATATCTGTATCGACGGACATCAGACGAGAGAATAATTGTCATGATAAGTTGACCAACTAAATAATATCTGCTACTGTACTATTTATTTTTGCCTTTGAGGGGTCCTGCTGCAATTTATGCATTGACGGTAATTATCATCAGAGACCAAATCCATTAAAAAAACTAAAATAAAAAAAAAATAATAAAAAAGACTAAAGGTAAAAGAGGGCGCAATTATGTGATACCCTTACTCTGAAGCAGACGGAAGCGAGGATTAAAAAATCAGTTGGCCTGCATGTCGACATATTTTTCAGTGCCAAGACGCATAAGGACCTGTGCCCATTTAGGGCCATTGTTGCCGAGAGGGGCACTTGGCAGCGTCAGATGGCTCCGTAACTCCAGAACCAACTGTCGCCCTTAGATATCGGAGACACTTACCGGGTGCACAACTCTGAGGCGGTAGTAGAGTTCTTTAAATATAAGGAGGCATAAAAGTGGCCGGCCTTTAATGTGGATGATGAAGACTTGTTTTATTCTTCGGCCCACGACCAGGCTGTTATCCTCGGTGAGGTCATGCATTGAGTCTAAGAGGGAACTGGAATACAGAAACGCTAGCGGTGTCTCCCTGGAAGGCTTCCTTGAGCTGTTACAATTTTATTTGAGCTCTATGATGGTTGGCTGGCGCGATAAGATGTTTCTTTTAAAAAAGGCGTGAGCATTGGATTATGGGTGGCGCCAATCTTGAGCGATATTTTTCTTGCTGAGGTAGACAGAACTGTAGAAAATGCCATACGTTCTTCTGCGCTAAAAAAGTGTTCCGTTTCGTGGACTACTTTTAGTTCACTATAAATGAGCTGATGGAAGTGACACTCGGAATACGGTCTTGGATGCTTTCAGTAAGTGTGGAGTGGAACTCAGTTTCACGTTTGAAGAACCCAAAAGTAGGTGTACTCCAAATTTTAGATATGTCGTTCAGCCGAGGGGAAAATTACATGTGTTGGCCTTACACACCCCGTCCTAACAAGCCGTATTGTGGACTAACGGCCTACACATTCCAAAGTTGTGAAAGGACGGATTGCTGTCGCGTGTCTCTCTTCGGCCCTTAAGAAGTTCTGTGCTCTCACTATGAATGACAGTTTCCGGGAGCAGGTAGGGAGGCTAATGACGTCGGGTTTTACGGTGAGCCTTTTGACGAAGCTAGCAAGTTCCCTTTTGAAGAAGGCCAAAGGTGTGGAGAAGGCTAAAGAAAAAATTGACGGAAAACGCATGGTCATCGTTCCGTACCTACCAATATCGAATCTCTCATAACCTGAAGAAAGTAGGAGGGTGGTACGCAAACCAGTAGTGTTCTCGGCGTCTCAAAAATTGAGCCAATTGTGTTCTATAGTGTTTGTGACGGGGCTAGTCGCCAAAAAGGCATCTGCACTACAGCGCACCGAAAACAGTTCGCGACGTGTGTTTCGTCTGTTGCTTACAAAATCCCTATATCTAGTAATATGTTTTATGTGGGGCAGACGGGGAGGTGTCTTAATGTCAGGCTTAGAGAGCATTCCTATTCACTGGGGGCCACTGTTGGGGGGCATTCGGCAACACATTGCAGTAGATGCGAGTGTGTGCCGGATTTCCGTAAAGTTGCTGTCCTGGCCAAACACAATGAAAAAAAAAAACAAAGTGAGATTATTGAAGCATTTTTTATTTACACTTTGGGGGATCTATGTGTCAGCGTTCCGTCGGTGGCTTTGTCAGATAGAGAGGTTTGCTTTTTGCAAGCCAATATGAAAGGTGGTTTTTGAGCATACTCAGCACTTATGTTAGTGTCGTGCTTGATACATGAGTAGGTGGTGCTTGTTGGTGTCTGCTATCTGTTTTGCATATGCAGTTTCCTTTAATTTTCTTTTTCTTTTTATTAATAAAACTTCCGTTGCCTGTACAGCTTCGTCCTGTGGGATTTGTTCCTTTCGTTGTCTTCGTTTTCGAGCTGTTTTTCATCATTTTCTTTGCTCACCCCCAGGTGCAGTGTAAACAATCGTTGTTGCGTTGTACATTCCGAGAATTCTTTGCTCTTTGCAAGACCGACGTTGCCCCCTTTCATGTATATTTTTGATGATTTTTTCTTTATAAATTGAATCAGCATGACGCAAAGTTACGAATACAAAGAAAGTGTTTTCAGCGACTGTCAAGCTTCTTTACACATAATACTATTGTGATTTCCTAGAAAAATGATGGCTGTTTCCGCTTGAAAGTGACCTCTAGCTGCATGCGTACGTGACTGTAGCAAAATATTAATTGGGAAGTCTTCTGACACAATAATGAAAAAAAGAGAAAACATTGGGGGGCGTCATTGTTTCTTTAAAGGGCTTATATGGGACATGAATTTTTGAAATAAATTTTACAATACAGTTTACAATAAACATTTTGTTTTGTTTCGCGCAATATTTACGCCGTTAGGCGCAATTTACTTGGAGCTAAAACATTAAATAGAAGCAGTTAAAGGGGTCATGGAGCGATTTTTCCACTTCTCCTCCTTACCTTTAACCCTCAACTCAAATGCAAATTGTGAACTCACGTCGTCGTGACATTCTTCGGCACCGGTGCGATGACTCCTAGCTCGCTCCGTGCTTCTTATCTACAACATTGAACTTGTCATTCCCCAGTGACGATAAGTTCTGTCAGGGCACTCATTGGCCACGAACGCGAGTCCAAATATTCGTCGACAGATTTATTGTTGACGAGCACATACATCCGAGTGACGCAGCTCTCGTGTCCAATGCGTGAGCTGGGCTCGGCTGACGTCAGGTTGGCACCGCTGACGCGCTTTGGGGACCGCGGATGTATCATAGTGAAAAGGCGGAGAGCTTTCGAAGGAAAGAAGATACAAAATAGACCGCTATATTTTCAAATGTTCGTACCGAAAACCTGGCTTTTTACTTTCTACCCTCTCTCATTTGGCCAACCAAACGATATGCGATTAGTAAAGTCCAAATTTAATATCGTTCATCCCAGCCCAAAATTCGCTTCATGGCCCCTTTAAGCATGTTTGACACAACCGCTATATCGTTTCTAAATATAAAAAAACAAAAGAGGACCCAGAATCGATCCTTGGTGTACACCTGGAGTTAAAAACAAAAAAAAAACACTTTAGGGTAATTGTAGACAACCCGTGCAGTATTTGAGCGAAAAGAAAATAGCGCTTGAACCAGTTACATAATTCTAGAGAAACACCATACAAAAATAATTTACACAAGAGCTGTTCATGACTGACTTTATAAAAAAAAAAAACGAAATATTTATGAGGGATTTTGATAAAAGATTTTCGTCAAAGCTGCGGAAATTTTATCCCGCCTTCCGGGAGGCCATTATTCTTTTTTATTGTCTTTTCTGAACATTGGCATAAGATCTTGAAGAATAACAGATATAGGGATGTCGCGAACCACCATAGGTTCGAATTCGAAAGGCTTCGATATTTTTGAACCGAACTGCGGTTCAAAATCGGAAGATTTCGATATTTTCGTACCGCCCGAGGTTCGAATTCGAAAAAATTCGCAAGTTTTGATCACCGTGGAGTTTCGAATTTGGAAAGGTCGAAGCTTTTACGGTTTCTAAAAGTTCGGATTCGAATATTTCGAATATATTTCTTTTTAGTTTCCAGAAATTCGAAGATTTCAAACTTCCCTAATTTGAAATTCGAGAGATTAGAAAAATTTGAATATCTCGAGATCTGAAGCTAGAAAAAACGAAGATTTCGATTTTATTAAATCTGAAGTTCAAAAAATTCGAAGATTTTAAAATTCTTTGGATATAAGATTCGAAAAATTCGAACGCTTTAAATTTTTATGGATCTACAGTTAAAAAAACTCGAAGATTCCGAACTTCTTTCATCATAAAATTCGAAAAGTTCGAAAGTTTCGATTCTCTTTTAGGGCTAAATTCGATTTTTTCGCTGTTGAAGATTTCGAACTTTTTCTTTTTAACTTCAAGTTTTCAAAGTTTAAAGTACAATTTTCATGTTCCTCCACAGTTTCAGTTGTAAATAACGTTTTCACGCATCACTGGTTTTCACGAAACCAGGATTAGAAAAGTTCGGGTGTGATATTTAGACTGCGCGAAGTTCGTCAGGCAATTAAACGAGAGGGGAGTGTCCCGGATGTGCTGGAATATTTGCCAGTGCAGAGTGACGTGTGAACATAGATCAGTAGTTGTGACCGCAAGCCCACGGGGGGGGGGGGGGGGGGGTTCCTTATAGTGCATCACGCAGTAGTGATCACACGAGCGCACTGCTTTACGATACTCATCGATACTCCTCCAGTTCGAAACGGCCGGGGGCGGGCAGGAGGTTGAGGCTCAGAAAAACCTTGAAGCGACTTGGCAAATTCCTTCCCCACCCCTTGCATGCTGGTAGTAATCCGATCGAAAGCCGCCCGAGTGACGCTGGCATATAGTAAGTAAAGTTTTTAATTGTTCTGGGGGTTTATTTTCCGGGACGGAGGAAACAACGAGCAAAAAGGACAGAAGCCGATACAACCCGAGGTCAAGGAGCTGTTAACGAAAACAATACGGGGAAAGATGACGTTTTCGAGCTTATTTCAACCTGAAATGTATTATGCATATCTATAGCTACTGTCGCTCTTCACCGCAAAAAAGATCGCGTAGATGGTCATTGTCGGAAACCTGTTGTCGGAAGGCACTACTTGTCGCATGCTTAGTGGTTCGGAAGTTCAAAGCTATGTCTTCTCTACCCAAACAACTGTGCCATTGGTAAAAAAAATAAAAAATAAACATAACAATAAATGCGGGGATAAAAATCTGAAAAAAGATGTATCAAGAACCCGAATAATGTGTTGCATTCTTGCATATTCAGAGGCTCAGAACTTCGAAACAAGTTTCTCCTACCAAAATGTGTACAGAATAAAAAAAAGAAACAAAAAAGGCACGTCTTCCAAACGTAAAAAAAAAGATTAGAAATGTTTTTTTAATGACGTGCTGAACTTGAACAATATTAGAAATCTTCCCCCATCAGTTAATTTATTCCTCAACGTAAAAAAACAATAGATACAAGATTTTGTATTGAGTAGATGGCAATAATATGTACTGCCAGAGGTGTTAATTCAAACGCGATACCTCAAACGATTTAGACGAAAAGAATTACCAAGTTTAGGGCATAATTGCCCGTAAATACATGTTCGGACATTTCTTAGAAACTCATATTGAAAAACAATAATCATATCTTTAGACGACACTTACCTAGGCTATACATTGATCATTCTTAAAAAGTTTTACATCTCTACCATAAATAGCTTCAGCTATAGCACGCTTCAAATATGGCACAAACGACAATTGTCAAAAACCAGTCGTCGTTCCTGCTCTTTTGGCAATTTATTTCTTTAAAACTAAGCATGGCAGAACATTGAAATAAAGGGCAGTGTCTTTTGCAAGGGACGCCGCACCGCATATTAAAATTCCAGAAAAAAAATTACGAATGTACCTCAACACTTGAATACAAATGAAACCGTCCGCCGGTCCTTCAAAGGTCGACGAACTTCGAAGTTTTACCCTAAGAGTTCGAAGTTCGTCAAATTTTTGTCTTTTCAGAAAATCGAAAGTCCGAATTTTCGATTTCTTTAGATAAAGAAGTTCGAAAACTCGAAAATTATCGATTTCTTTAGCGTAGGAAGTTCGAAAGTTCGAAAAGCTTTGAACTTTTAGTGCAAGAAATTCGAAAGTTATAAAATCATCGAATTGTTCGGTCTATAAAGTTCAACAGTTCGACAAATATCGAATTGTGCAGCGTAATAAGTTTGAAAGTTCGAAAAATATCGAATTTTTTAGCGCAATAAGGTCGAAGGTTTGAAAGACATTGCATTTCTCAACGTGCAAAGTTCGAAATTTTGAAAAGCATCGAAATTCTTAGTTAAAGAAGTTCGAAAATTTGACTTCTGTCGAATTTTACGATATAGAAAGTTCGAAAATTCGAATAGTTCGAACCTTTCGAACCGTTTGATTCAATCATCGAGACTTCGGTTCAAAAAAAGTTCGCTGCATCCCTAAACAGAAGGAAAGCCTCAAGAAAGAGAGGAAGTTAACCATAATTTTAAAGAAAGCAATTTTTCTAGAGTCACTAGACCAGTGGTCCCAAACTCAATTGAGTGTGTGGGCCAGATGGCCCACACCGGAAAGGTCGAGGGCCGACGTAAGACGATAGGGGGATGGGCCGGGAGAGGGAGGGGTCGGGGGGGGGGGCGTTTAAAAGTTTTAAAGAGAATAATCTTCATCCTCCATGCATTTTATAAACTCACAGTTTTTCCAGTGACATCTTTAGATTTGATTTGTTTATATGACTACTTTGGACCCTGACCTGATGTGATGACAAGTATTAAAATGACACCACCCGTAAACGTGTTTGCCTTTTTAATAGAGTAAGAGAGCAACTACACTGGTCGTTCCAGTTGCTCAATTCAATCAGGAATTAACCAAGCTCAACGTGTCTCTGAAAGAAAAGTTAGTGGACATTTCTTGCTGTTGTGACGATTTTTTTCAATGCGAGGATTCCGAGCATATAGCTTTATCTTTGAGAGTTGTCCTGCTGATGGAGAGTTCGCAAAGCCGAGATGTATTCTTCAACGAAGAGCTCGCGCTTGTATCCTAGTAGCAGAATTGTTGTCCATTACAAAAAGCTGTGAAGCAAAAAATTAAACGAAAACAAAGGGAAAACGAACAGAAGTAAGTATAAACTATGCGAATACTTTGAAAGAGCAGAGTTACTTTTTTAGCGAAAATGCATCGGCGAAATGAGATCAGCATGGCCCATGCCATTCTGGCGTTCGAGACTTGCAAACCAAAATTCGTATCCGCACCGAAAAAAAAAACAATATATCGTTTCGCTAGCTGGATTATGGAACAGGAAATTTAACAGGATTTCTCGCAGAAAACCTGAAGTCTAGTTTGTAGACAATTGTCACCAAACTGGATTTCAAGTGTGCAGCAAAACATTTAGTCAACTTTCCAGTTCTATAATCCACTTAGCGAAAAGTTACACTGGGCTGCAGGCCGAGTGCCTGCGGGTCGCGGATTGAATGCGGCTCGCGGGCCGCATGTTTGTGACCTCACCGCTTGACAGGTCATTTTATCATATATTCAAAACTTGTTTTCGCTGGAAAGATAATCCTACGTTGTAAACCTTACCAGTGACGTATTCTCTAGGATCTTACAGTTTGCAGTTTTTTTTAAAGGTTTATATATTTTGGTTAGTGCAGTAATGCCAGATTATTCTTATGGGATCCTTATGTTTAATCTGATGATGAATATTGTGCTTTAGTCATACCTGAACATTAATTCGTAAAATGTCGTTTTACAATGTGTTGTATGAAGTGTAATACCTCTTCATATTTGATATGCAGACTGCAGCTGAGAAGACTGTTGATGTAATGTTCATTCAATTTTTCTAATCATCAATGTTCTGGAGGAGGATGATAAAATATAAATAGCGTATACAGGTTTGATTTTAGTTCGAACAGACCAAAAATGGGTGATAATTGGGCAAGTGCCGCGTTCAGCATGTATCTATCTGTGTCGACGGACATTAGACGAGGGGATAATTGTCATGATAAGTTAACCAACTAACTAATATATGCTGATTAACTGTTTTATTTTTGCCTTTGGGGGTCATGTTGCAATTTCAGTGCTGACAGCAATCACCATCAGAGACAAAACCACTTAAAATAATTAAAAGAAAAAATAATAAAGTTAAAAGAGCGGGCAATTTTTTTACGTGATATCCTTACTTGGAAGCAGATGGAAGGGAGGTTTAAAAAATCAGTTGTCCTGCATCTCGATATATTTTTCAGTGCCAAGACGCATAAGGACCTGTGCCCATTTAGGGCCATTCTTACCGAGAGGGGCACTTGGCTGCGTCAGTCGGCTTCGTAACCCCAGAAGCAACTGTCGCCCTTAGATATTGGAGACCCTTACCGGGTCCACTACTCTGAGGCGGTAGTACAGTTCTTTAGAGCTAAAGAGGCAGGAAAGCGGTCGGCCTTTAGTGTGGATGATGAAGACTTGTTTTATTCTTTGCCCTACGACCAGCTGTTACCCTCGGTGAGGTCATGCATTGAGTCTAACGGGGAACTGGGATACAGGAACGCTAGCGGTGTCTCCCTGGAAGGCTTTCTTGAGCTGTTACAATGTTATTTGAGCCCTATGATGGTTGGCTGGCGCGATAAGATGTTTCTTCAGAAAAAAGGCGTGATCATTGGGTCATGCGTGGCGCCAATCTCGAGCGACATTTTCCTTGCTGGCGTAGACGGAGCTGTAGACAGTGCCATATGTTCTTCTGCGCTAAAAAAAAAAAAAATGTGTTCCGTTTCGTGTACTACTTTTAGTCCACTATACAGGAGCTGATGGAAGTGACACTCGGAATACGGTCTTGGATGCTTTCAGTAAATGTGGTGTGGCACTCAGTTTCACGTTTGAAGAACCTAAAGCAGATGTACTCCAAATTTTAGACATGTCGGTCACCCGAGGGGAAAATTACATGTGTTGGCCTTACAGACCCCGTTCTAAAAAGCCTTATTCTGGACAAACGGTCTTCACACTTTAAAGTTGTGAAAGGACGGATTGCTGTCGCGTGTCTCTCTTCGGGTTTTAAGAAGTTCTGTGCTCGCACGATGAATGACAGTTTCCGGGAGCAGGTAGGGAGGCTAATGACGTCGGGTTTATGGGTGAGCCTTTTGACGACGGTAGCAAGTTCCCTTTTGAAGAAGGCCAATGGTGTGGAGAAGGCTAAAGAAAAAATTTACCGAAAACGCATTGTCATCGTTGCGTACCTACCAATATCGAATCTCTCATAACCTGAAGAAAGTAGGAGGGTGGTACGCATACCAGTAGTGTTCTCGGCGTCTCAAAAATTCAGCCAATTTTGTTCTAGGGTTGGTGACTGGGCTAGTCGCCATAAAGGCATTTTCACTACAGCGCCCCGAAAACAGTTCGTGACGTGTGTTTCCTCTGTTGTTTACGAAATCCCCATATTTTGTAATATGTTTTATGTGGGGCAGACGGGGGAAATGTCTCAACGACAGGCTTAGAGAGCATTCCTATTCACTGGGGGCCACTGTTGGGGGTAATTCGGCAATAAAGTGCAGTAGATGCGAAGGTGTGCCTTATTTCCGTAAAGTTGCTGTCCTGGCCAAACACGATAAAAATAAACAAGTGAAATTATAGAAGCTTTTTTATTTACAGTTTTGGGGATCTATGCGTCAGCGCTCCGTCGGTGGCTTTGTCAGATAAAGAGGTTTGATTTGTTCAAGCAAATATGAAAGGCGGTTTTTAAGGATACTCAGCACTTCTGTTAGTGTCGTGCTTGATAGATGAGTAGGTGGTGGTTGTTGGTATCTGTTATCTGTTTTGCATATGCGGTTCCCTTCAATTTTTTTTTTTACTAATAAAACTTCAGTTGCGACTACAGCTTTGTCCTGTCGGATTTGTTCCTTCTCATTGTCTTCGTTTTCGAGCTGTTTTTCATCATTTTCTTTGTTCACTTCCAGGTGCAGTGTAAACAATCGTTGTTGCGTTATACATTCCGAGGATTCTTCGCGCTTTGCCTGACAGACGTTGCGCCCCTTCATGTGTATTTTTGATGATTTTTTTCTTTATAATTTGAATCAGCATGACGCAAAGTTACGAACACAAAGAAAGTGTTTTCAGCGAATGTCAAGCTTCGTTATACGTAATACTATTGTGATTTCCTAGAAGAATGATGGCTGTTTTCGCTTGAAGGTGACCTCTAGCTGCAAGCGTTTTTACAACACGTGAATTCGCTAGGCTCAGTTATTCTTTACAGTATGTTTCCGTTATGATATTCTTTTCGGAAGACAGTAGCACCGCGATTTTAATCTTCCTCTCAAAAGCTAAGACTACAGTCACTGGGTTCCGGGAAATATAGCGACCTTGCCTTCCTTGCCAGAAAGTTGGACAATCAAATACTAACACACAGAAGACAAAACCACGCAAGGTGATTGGGTGATTGTTCTAATTGCTTTGGCAATCGGCGTCAAGGTCCGCTAAAACCTTCGAAGCTTGCAAAGGGTCGTTCTGAACGAGTCCAAGTTCGCTTTTGAGCATCATCGTCATGAAAGCGCTCATCGCCAAGATAAGTGTCTTTGGCACTATGTATGTAATCAAATTATCAATCATGCTTATCTCCACAGATATCTCAAAATTATATTTCTCTTATTATGTATTTCAAGACAAAATATTTTGCAATGCCTCCAAGCACCGACGCCGCTTCGTGGCGGTACAAAGATGTACGGTTGTTTAGCCTGCGTGTGAATAGCAAACTCTCGGCACCCAAGAAACTTCTCTATAAAGCTGCCCGCCACCAGCGAATTTAAATAGGCTCACGAAGTATGTCCAGGTCAATGAGAAATTGCTCATTCCATGAAGCGAAATGGCGGCTTTGAGGAGAGTTTGGCGCATTTCTCCCAGAGTTCAGTGGCTTTATCTACGACAGCTGAACGCAATGAAAGTACACACACGCGCATCCGTGCACAGAAACGCATGCTCATGCGTGCATACACTGGTTCACAGACGCGCACATGCGCACATACACACATACAGGCGAACACCCAGACGCGTGTGAAGGGTCATGCGCGCACCAACGAACACGTACACTAGTGATGCAAACTATCGACAGTAGTGCAAGCATCGACAGTAGCAAATTATTGACAGGACTATCGATAGTGGAAGCCAAATAAAACTGTAGATAGTGAACACCTATCCATAGTTCTATCGATCGTCGACTACCTTAAAAGTATCGATATTACTATCCAATGTGGCACTGCTATCCAATGTACATTATCGATTCTACTATCGATAGTAGAGTACCGTAAAACCATCGATTGTCGACTATCGTGAAACTCGAGATCATACTATCACTAGTCGACTATCGTTAAACTGTTTATTGTAAAATATCGAGAAACTATCGATATCCAAATATCGTAATGCAATCGATGAGGTCTTATTAGGTGACAGACGAAGAACGTCCGCGAAATGTGCTGTATGTAGGTCTGGGTAAAACGCAAATGCAATTACGGATTTCCGCATAATTTTCGAGGAACAATCTAAAACCTTTTGGAAAGCAATCACGAAACTGTGGAAATCCAACTTAAAAACTATTGACAATACAATTTGAAAATATATGTTGTATATGTTTGATAAACTATGAACAAAATATTTGAACCTGATAGGCTGTCAAAGTTATTTTGCTGTTTTAGATTGCTTTCCGAGCTGTTCCAATTGCTTTGTATGATCTCAATCAGAGAAAAAATGAATATCCTTGTCGCTCCTGATTAGTAAACTATATATATGTTGTATAAATCCGGAACCCTGCTTGAATATAGTACTAGCGGTGATGATTGAATGCGCAAGTTGGGGAGATGACTTTACCTAGATAACAAGAAAAACGTGGCATTTTTAGGTTGGGAGAAAGAAAGAAAAAAACATTGCCTTTTGGATTCACGAGTCATTTTTGAATGAAATAATGTGTCATTGCCAACAATTTCGTTAGTTGGATACAATAAATTTTCGATTTTATCATGCATTTTTGATCCAGTTAACATTATGTTCCCGCTTGGATGGAACAGCGCGGATGAACAGTCACACTTACTTGCACACAAGAAGGAGACAGGCTCGCAGCGCTGACTTACAACTCAGTCCTATATTTCTTCTTCCTCAAATCTTCAACTTCTTTACTTGACTTCTTGACTTGTCCAGAGACCGAATAGCCAATAAACATTAATAAACAACTAATAATTAAATAAATAAAAGTGGGATACATAAGAAGAAGAAAAACGTGGGAGGACGACAGCCAGTGCTGGTTGGCAGAACGGTATTCGGAGAACCTGTGGTCACGGCGGTTGAAGTAAGAAGACATCGGTGACCAGAAAAATTCGGGCGCGGAGGTGAAACCGTCGGGCGTCCAGACCCGAGGTACGCCCTAGGCCTCCAGCAGGTCCTCCTGCAGCTGCCCGACAGCCATCTCCGACCGCGACTGCGGTCATAACCTCTCCACGGTCACCAAGTCGGCTTTTCAAGAAGACGCCAGTCCTGAAACGCTGAAGCCGAAGCATCTTTCCAGAGTTTAGTCGGCCCACGACACTTCATTGACCCAAGACTTCCACGCTGCTGGCCGCATTGCCAGGAACCGGTGAAATATTTTACGAACTGTGCTCCGTGTGCTTTTCCTAACTGTGTATTAAAACAATAGTTATACCGCCAGAGATGATTTTGTATTAAGCGACAATTTAGTAATTAGCGCGGTAACCCTATCTTCTATAGACCATTTCCTGTATATCTGTATTACTGTTCTTTTGCCCTTTTTAATATAGGGATTTTTGTCGTTTCCTGGTAAAATGGCTTCGTCTTCTTTCCCTGGGATGAATTCCAAGTGTGTAATTTAATCATTAAACATAGTCAAGTTTAGTCCCCGTCACTCAGAACCATAACAGTATTTCACTGGGATGCTCGATTCTTCTCGTAGCGTGACTGCGTTGGGAATGAAAGGGGCCCTTTATTAACAATTGAAGACGAGCGTGTTGGTTAATAGATACAAAACTTGAAAGTATTTTGTGCATTTAATGACATTTGAGCTTCTCACCTATTTATGTTATTAGCTCATTAGTGGTTTGGACTATTGGGGGAAGAGGTAGAAGCCATGAGATATTCGCAAATCATATTTTTTGTCGATCAGACAAAAACAGTTCAGCATTCGGTGACGACAGTGTTGAAAACGCGCGACCAGTGAGATCACCTGAAACCATTTTGTGATTGGCAGTCGACAAGAGCCGTCAGAATTGTTTTTTTTTTGTGCCGTTTAAATATGGTTTGTCTCTCCGTAAACCATCTTTATTATTTGAAGCTTCTTTTTTTTTTTTGAGCGAAAATGATAAATAATTTTTTCACATCTGCAGGAACAAAACGAAAATTCGAGAAGACACTTAATAATGCTTACAAGTAGGAATGTTTTCACATTCCTACACTCAGCGCATTCCTACAAACAGAGCCACGTCTTCCTTTCGTACACGGCGCTCCGACGGTGTGATCACGCTTCCCCACTGCGCAGGCTCGGCAAACCCCGCCGGCTTCCCGACGGCTTCCGGGACGAAGCATCTGCGTTGCTCTGCTTTTGTTTGTGTTTTATTTCTGAGGCGCGTCCGCTTTGACCTTGAGCGCATCCGCTGGCTTGCGTGACGAAGCATCTACGGTGCTGGGCATTTCTTTCTGTTTTATTGGGAATGGGGATTTAGGTGCCGTTTCATCAACCAATAGGAATTTAAGTGCGTTTTTTGCCGGCGGCTTCACTTTATAAACCGTTTATTGCTTTCCAGTAAAGAAAAAAAATACACTCTTCTATTTTAGCGGCGGAACTATAGACGATTGCAAGCTGGGCGACTGGCCGCCGCCATGTCCCTGCTCGAGCAGGCACGCCCGTGCGATTACGAGCTTGCGAAAGCTACGTTCACCCGCGCGTTGCACGCGCTTGCACGCATGGGGCACCACTTGTGGCGCCATGCTTGCAATTGTCTATACTTCGTTTCACCTTATGTTGTACCACAGCGAAGGCTAGAAGCGCGAGCTCATAGCGTTGGTAGCTAGCTGCCCCTGGTGCACGAGAGCTTGTGCAGCCGAGATGTGCCCTAGAGCAAGGAGCTCGCGCCTGGAGCCTTTCCTGCGGTACATCATAAGGTGAAACAGAGTATAGCCGGTGCGCATATGCACGATCGCTGCTAGCGCCTTGAGCTTATTAAGGCGAAAGCCTTATAAGTCTCATTGTTCAGCCGACCTTCAAAGTCCTTGAGCGAAAACACGTCGGGCCACAAAAGGTACCAAAAAGTTTACGGGGCCACTCAGGCGAATCGGGCGCAATGAAACTAAGAAGGATGACAAAGCGAATTAAAAGGAATTTAAAGTGAATTAAGAGGAGTTAAAGCGAATTAAGAGTAAGTAAAGAGAAGTAGAAGTAGTCAATGGGAATTAAGAAGGACTATAGAGCGAATTAAGAGGAATCAAAGTGAATTAAGAGTAAAGTGAATTAAGTGAGTAAAGTGAATTAAGAGTAAAGTGAATTAAGACGAATCACAGAGAAGTAAGAGTAATGAAAGCTAATTAAGAAGGACGACAAGGCTAATTAGGAGAAATTGAAATGAATTAAGAGGAATCAAAGTCAATTAAGAGGTGTGAAAGCCAATTAAGTGAATTACTAAGCGATTTGAGGGGATGACAAAGTGAGCTAAGCAGATGACTAAGCGAATCGATATGATGACTCAGCACTTTCATAAGGATGACTCAACACATTCAGAAGGATAACTCAGCACATTAAGAGGGATGACTGAGCGAATTAAGCTGGCTGATTGAAGTGGTTAATCATTTTGGCTAATTAGTACGGATGACAAAGCGAATTAAGATGCTCGATCACTTGGTGTAGCGTAGAAGTGGGCGTCTAAATAGCGTTGGGCGGCAAAATAGTCACGCCGAAAACGGAACGTCGACGTCGGAAGATATGTCGACGGTGTACGTGTATATAGCGCCGCTAAAAGGAGTAAACATGTGCAAAGGCGCCAGCGCATCCCGACAACGTGGCCAAACAGGTGCACGCCTTGTGGGGAGTCATCGGAGATGCCGTCAGCTGTTGGCGTAACGGGCACAGGCTTTCGCCCACAGACCTTTTTTCATTTTGTAGTTGCCTCACCGGCGGATAGAGGGCGCTGACGCACTCGCCACCTTTAGGTTGCTTCAATTTAGTTGGTTTCGGTTTCAACGTGCACGCAGCTTTGTTTCTGTTTTACGTGATTTTTGCTTAGTTTTGTGATACAATTATTTTCTTTGTAGTGCACAATCAATGAAACAGTGGTATTGAGCCACTTTGAGGACTACGAAGTGTTTTCGGCCCTAAATTGCGGGCTTTTTGTACAAACTCGTTTGATGTATCTTATTATGGTATCTGAGTAAGCTCGGTTGCGAAACGCCTGACTAATGTACATGGAAGATTGATGGCCGTACCCGATGACATTAGTTTCCAAAAAAAAAAATAAAAAATTAAATAATAAAGAGTCTAACACGTGAATGCAAAGAAGCCTATCGATAGCTTGATTATACTCACTGTTTGGTTTTCGTGGGCACTCAACTATTAGTGAACTTCGCAGACTAAAAAAGTATCGTGTAATAAAACAGGTAATTTATATAAACAAGTAGTATAGTATCGGCCTCTTTTATTTATTTATTTTAATTCAGTATTCGAGCCTATTTTGACAGGCCGTGTAGAAATTTTTTTTTAAATTATCAACCCTGCTAAAGTACTCATAAGCATCATTTCGGGATAATGGCCCTAGGAAGTAAATTATTTTCATATGAACATTTGCTTACTCAAGATGTGAAATAAGTCACAGGCCCGCCAAATTAAACCTGTCATTTGTCTTCTGCAAACTTGGTCAAGAAAAATTAAAGGGCGCAGGAGGAGAAATACCTTGGAAAGTTTGGCTTAATTTTAGCGCTAGGCACCACTTCACAGACCTCTGTGAACAAATATTTATTTGTTTGAACAGATTCGCTTTGTAAATCTCGGCGTCGCCAGCCACCAAAAGTAAACCTTTATTCGCCATCGACAATCCTGGTCTCGGGTGATCATTATGCAGACGGCGTTTTTTCGGAGTCAAATACACTCTAAAAAAAAGCCCGTGCGTCTGCTTTCCCGCACAACACTCGTAGAGCCAATCACCGCAACTTACGGAGGCAACCCAGCGAATGACGATGCTGAAACATATGTTTAGACCAAAAAAGGCAGTCTGAGTTGTGACATTAAGCAATGCAAGTGTGACGTTTTGCATTGCTTAATGTCACAACTCAGACCGCGTTTTGTGGTCTAAACATATGTTTCGGCGGTGTCATTCGCTGAGCTGCCTCCGTAAGTTGTGGTGATTGGCTTTACGAGTGTTGTGCGGGAAAGCAGACGCACGGGCTTTTTTTTAGAGTGTATTGCGGACCCCAGATACTATAGTCGGTTACAGGTTAAGAAGGTAGCGGCAAATGCCCGTCAAAGGGAAGCATATATCCCTCCGCCACCTGCGCATCCAATAGCGTCCCATCGTTTCCGTGACGTCGCGGCCAACGCGCGAGGAGGGTCTTGCCTTTCTGTACATATATTCTTTATCTTTCGACTTTGACTTAGCATTGTGAAAGCCACGAGAGGGAGGTTCAAGTTTTTCCTCCGATGGAAACAAATACGACTTTCGAGGATTAGCTTCCCCCTCCGATGGATACAAAGGCTGCTTTCAGGGGCTCGGTTCCCCCTCCAATGAATACAAAGGTCGCTTTCTTAAAAAGTGGGATCGGAGAGAAGTTGGGAATCCATTGAAGTGGAACAAGGAGCGTTTCCAGTGAACTCTTCTTTCGACCGCGGAGAGATTAGAAACGGGCGCATCACGCTTGTGGGGGGAGCTTCTGCTACCTTCTTGACTTGTAACCGACTATAGTAAAAGTTAAAACAACGTACGCGAAAAAAAAAGTCATTATTGCGCATGCGCCGAATCCAAACAGCGTTTTTGATTTGCGAATAGAAACGACGTTATTTCTTTGTGCACCTCCCAACCTTTATCTCAAAGTTTGGCAAGTCCCAACCTTTGCGATAAAAAAAATTAAATGAATTGAATTGGTTATTTAAAGATAATCAATAGATCACTTCAATGACTGTCAAAATGAGAGCGAGCACGGTATACAATTTCCTAAACTTCATAAGTAAACCGACCAACCAAACGTTATATCGCAGAAAAAAAAAAAATGATTGATAACCTTATACACAGGTAGGTGTGAATTATTCCTAGCCTCGGTTAAACGTTCGTTGTCTATCTGATCCGCGAGTTTCCTCACATAATCAACACAAACAGTTTTCGATATATTATTAATACAAAGAACGATACTTTCAGGAAATGCAGATAGTCTCCTTGCGCTGACTATTCTTGACGCCTCCCAGTCGTAAATGCGGGATATAAATATACGCGCTTCTTACTGGGAATGTTCCGCCACTATAAGTAAACAAGCCTCAGTTGTCATAAGGACCTTTGAACCCTAGTGATGTCGTCGAGTAGACGTATCGGACTACAGTTTCCGAAGCAAGGCAAAAAAGCGCGGTGAACGCGACGAAAAACACGAATACAACGCATCCGCCAAGGCGGGTAGGGGAGAGCGGAGCAACAAGTTGAAGCAACCTAATGGCTGCCGCGTCACGTGATTCCAAGATGGCAGCGCCCCTGCGACGGAGGATGAAAAGGTATATAAGTCGTCTTAGGGATAACTTAAGAAACCCTATGAATATTGGAACGCTGCCCAGCTGGCCCTCGCTCGGAGGCGCACCCCATCGGGAATCGGCGTATTAGAGCATGTGCGCGACGCTTATTTCTGCGATTTCCATCTGCACTGTGTGCTGTGCTGTTATCGCCGTTCAGTGTAATTCCTCCATGTTTGTGTGTTGGTGTGCACAACTCGATTTCGCGAGTCTGTATTCGTGGACGGCTCTACGCGCTACCCCGAGAAGCTTCGTACGCCTAACGAAACGGACGCGTGTTCACGGGGTACCAGTCAAAGCTTGAAGGTCGATGACCAACCAAAGGTAGAGTTAATTAGAATTCAAGACAAACTCGTGTATGGGTTATGTATGATCATGTGCTAGTTGTATCTCGCCGGCAGCCGTTCTCCCTCGAAACAACCTATGCTACATGCGGAATAGGTGTACGGTGAAAACAAAGTTGAAGCCCGGTAAGTTAATTCGGTGTGCGCTACAATTTAGAACGTGTAATTTAGAACGTGTACGTGTAAACGTGTAAATTTAGAAGTCATCCGCTTTTTCGATTTGTACGTAAACCAACGTGGAAGGCTGCTGCGAAACGCGAGCGCATCAAAATTCGCCGAATCCGGTCGGTGGATGCTTTGACAGACGCGACATTGTAATCCTTTTTTTTTTTTTATTGACTTTTGTGTGCCCTTTGGTAGATAATAAATGTTTATTTGCTCTTGTTATACCAAGCTTTGCATTTCATTTTAAACCTATCACTGTGCAACTTTTCGCCCCGAATCGCTCGATCCCCGCCGGCTCGCGTTGGATTCGCCGACACCGAAGTATGAACAGCCCGGGTCCATTGGTGATGCCGATTGCGTTTTGATCCTTAACTTATACTATGCAAGGGGGAGGAGCCCGACGATGCGTGCGCGTCTTCGGCGCGGCAGCCATCAGGCTAACCCGCTGCTATTTGGCCAGCCGCTTCGCTCCAAACCTCCAATCATTGAATTTGTCCGAGTGTGTCACAGAGCAAAAAGGTTTTGCATATTTTTTTCTAATTTTAGTTTGCTTATAACTCCCATGATAATTAAAATTTCCGAGAAAAAATAGATAATTTTTCACCCGTGTTCTTAGGTTCAATGCTGTCCGTTTCCGCGCAGAATAAAAACCAAGTAAAAAAAATTAACATTCGAACGTTTGCGAATCGGTGTTACTTCATTTCGTGCTTCCGTGGGCTATTTCGGACCGAAAGACCAAACGCACCCTTGTAGGGTAGGCCTCGGGCGTTGCCACCACAGCGACACGGAATTTTCCTCTTGTGGTAAGAGATACAAACGTGCATATAGAAGTGAACTTTTCTTTTTTGAGCTGTCATTGTTGTTTGATGGGTCCCGTGCCGCGTTTTGAGTAAGCAAACTAGCATTTGTTTCATATATATCGGACGCCGTGCACGTGTTGACAGTCCAGTGACTCGAAATTTTCGTTTTCTAATCATCAATGAAAAATGCGCGAATGAACAAACACACACAAAAAAACGGGGCTGTCGCGCCGTTGCTTTGCAGCAGACTACATCGAAACGCGATATAATCTGGCCATTTTTTTTTATAAAGACCATATTTTCACTGATATAAGTGGGACAAACCTCGTCCCACTCTTAAAACCTTAATACAAGGTGTCACAAAAAAAAATTCACACGTTAAAATGGCTCGCCAAAAGCAAAAACTTCACGGATCTTGTAGCAACTTTTCATGCCAATGCCTTTAACGGATCCCATTGCCGTGCTAAAATTTCAAGTCGGAACTCCGAGTACAACAGAAGTTAGAAAATAAAACGTAATTGTTACGACGGTGGAGCGGCAGGTGTCGGGGAGACACGGAATGACGGTCATGTTTCCTTGCCTAATCTACAGATGGCGCTACGGATTCACTGGACGCTGACTGGATGGGCGAGTGATAAAAGCACACTTTTTTATCCGAGTTTTAGGTTCCGAGGGATATTTGCCAAAATAAAGTTATTGGGTTTTCAGGTAAGTTTCACAGTGCAGAAAGTGTCACGCCATAAATATTACTTATAGACCTTTTCGGTGTACTCTCGTCCCCAGCCACCCAATAGGCGTATCCGGTATGGGCGACGAAAAAATATTCCAACGTTTCAACCTGCAAATAGTAAAAAATATAAAGGGGAGGCAAAACGAGAAAGTTTGACGGTTACGCTTATATCCTAAATACCTTCTATTGACGTGGCATAGAAAACACAATGTTTTCACCCATACTGCAAGTGACGTCGATTCAAGATGGCGGCGCACTGGCAAAAAAGGTTAATAAAACCGCCCAATCCTGCTCCAGAAATGACGTATCTTCGTCTGTGACGGTTCTTGTTTCGTGCATAGTCTTATTTTGCCCTTGGCTGTACCCTTGGCTTTCGCAGTCTGACGTTTGAATGAGACACCAGAGGCCGCCAGGAGTGCGCCTGAAAAAGCAGCGATTTGGTGGCTCTGAAAAACGCCGCTGAAATCTGAGCTACGGTCTTTGTAGTTGCGGTCAAATGCCTCATGCACACTGGTCACTGGAAGCTGGTTACAGTGTGTGGATGAGGCATTTGACCGCAACTTCGAAGACCATAGCTCAGAATTCAGCGGCTTTTTTCAGAGCCACCAGATCGCTGCTTTTTAGGGTGCACTCCTGGCGGCCTCTCGTGTGTCATTCAAACGTCACACTGCGAACGCAGACGATGCACGAAAACAAGAACCGTCGCGGACGAAGGTAGCTCATTTCTGGAGGGGCATTGGACGGTCTTATTAATTCATATTTAGGGCGTGACGCTTTCTGCACTGTGAAACTTAACTGAAAACTAAAAGAACTTCATCTTTGCAAATATCCCTCGGAACCAAAAACTCTGATAAAAACTCGGCGCGTCCAGTCAGCGTCCAGTCAGAGCCGTATTTTGGGAGAGTTTGGCCAATAGGCGGAGCAAAGGCAGCCGCCAGCGCCGAATATTCCCCCCACGCTTAGAGCGTAAACTAAATTTGTGACACTGCGTCAACCAATCAGGAGACCGCGACGTCAAAATATTGCAAACGACATTTAAAGCGTAAAATAGAAGCGTTCCAATCTCAGCCTCTACTCCATCCCACAAACGTCGGCAGAAAGACAAACGTACAGGCGCGCGTGTGAGCCTAGCTCAGCGAAACGCCTTTGTTTGTAGAACTCGTACATAGGAGGCACTTTCCGACGCCACGCGTTCGTGCCCATGCCTTTGTCTGCACTGCTGATGTTTGTTCGCTCTGGCCGGCTTGCTGGAACAGCGTCCTGAGACTGGCTGAAAGAAAACAGTGCAAAGGGTGGGGCGCGAGCGTCTTTAGACGCGGAGTCCCGCTCGGCTCGTGCGCTGGCTTTGGCAGTGCTTTCTTTCCCCGTCTCAGCTGAGACGCTGTTTCTAGCAAGTGGGCCCTGGCTTAGAGCACACGTTCGTTTATTCCACACTTGAATATTGGCGTGACTAAAACCTCACATGCATAGTTTTCAGTCACCGAGAGTTAAACCTTATCACTCTAGTGACGCTAAAACGGCTTAAATTAGTCATGTCACAAATCTAGAGCTCACGACCACCGCTAGGAGCTGTTTCGAGGCCTGTGGTTGGCCCCGAGATGCTCGCCTATTCAAACCAATGTATGGCAATACTCTCCCAATATACGGCTCTGGAATCTGTAGCGCCATCTCTGGATAAGGCAAAGAAACATGGCCGTCGTTCGGTGTCTCCCCGACAGCTGCCGCTCTGCACTTGAAAAGATCAGAGCTCTGGAAAAGATCACTTTTTTTTTCTCATTTTCTTTGTACTCGGAGTTCCGACTTGAAATTTTAGCACAACAATGTGACCACGATGTTTTCCAGAAAAGTTGCTACAAAATCCGCCAAGCTTCTTGTTTTTTTAATTTTGCAAGGTTTTTTTGCAAAATCATAGAGGCCTTGCAACGCGGGCAATTGTGGGGCTGTTCGGATGTATGCTCGATGCCGGCTCAAACGCTTTCTCACAAAAAAAAAAAAAAAAAAAATATATAGTGGTTTTTGTTACTGCAAAAATGAACTACTTTTTCCTCGGGTAAGTTCGCTCTTCGCAAATTTTACAAAAAAAAAAAAAAAGGAAATGCACCATCTCTGGGCAACGCTGCACGAAGTCGTAGCGCGATAGGTTAGGAAACCGAATTTTCCGGTCCATTTAAAGAGCCTGCCGTCTCCTTGAATCACCCGGTAGAATAGACTTCCGGGGTCGCTGAGTGCAGGCGATACGACTACAGTATAAAGTGGGCTGAATGGAAAAAGTCCGCATGGCGTGGAGACGCGGGTTACTAAAGGCTCTGGTACTCTGACGTCGAGGGCGCAACGCACACACATGCTGATTGGTCGCAGATATCGAGTTCCCGCTCGCCGGCCAATGAAAGGCCCACGTTCTGCGCCACGCCACGTTCGCTGCGCTCGGCGTCGGAGTATAGCAGAGCCTTAAGCCGTAGTGCGACGAGCCTCGGCGACGCCACCGTCACCATGGGCGGAGAAGCCCAGCCGTGACTTTTCGAACTCTCGCCTCTTCTCGCTGGGTCAGTCCAAGCGAGGAGGTCAAAAATATTAGGAGAGGACAAATAATCGTAAGGCACTCACTATGGTTAGGGGGCCCGTCACTGTAGTGCAGCCGGCAAGATTGAGGGGGCCCCGTCACTGTATAGTGCGGTAGGCAAAAAGTGAAGGGCCGCGTCCCCCGGTGCTGTCTATGTCTAACGAAACGGTGAAAGCGCTTATATTTATACGCGCTTTAACCTAAGCTCCCCCCCCCCCTCTTCCCCCCGCGCTAACAGACACTGCCGACAATTCGATCATGCGGCATTATTGAAAGTTACGGAGGACCCGTCACTGTAGTGCGGTAGGCAAACGTGAGGGGGCCTCTCACCGTAGTGCGGCCGGCAAGATTGAGGAAGCACGTCCTGTGTTGTATACGTGGTGGGAACAGTGAGAATTAATAACTTGTAGTTTACAAGCACATTAACCACCCTTAGCGGTCCTGTAACCCCACGTAAATAGCGTCTGTGACCTAAATAAAAAAGTAAAACGCAAAAAAAAAAGTATCGTCCAGGGCCCGTTTGATCGAAGCGCTAACCGCGGCTAAAGTTAGCCGCAGTACCTAGGAGAGGGATATTGAAATCACGTGACTGGGGGGCTCGGTAGGGATGCGGGGAAACATGGCGGTGCCCCGATGAGAGAGCGCCGCTCGCTTTGGAATATGTCGTTGTAGCTGCAATATCGGGCGCGTTAGTCAGCAACCAATGGTGCAGGACGCTTTCGCTTTGCCTTACCTCACTTAAATCGCAAAGCATGAGCAATGACCTCGCCGCATTTTTGTAGCGTGGTATACACTGGCCGAGGTTGAGCAGCTTCGCGTGGCTCGCATAATGAGCCATGCTCCGTGCTGCGCAAGCGCGAGGAGCAGTGACGTCACATGGCGCACAGCTGCCCTATTGAAAATCACTCTGATGGGACTGGAGGATTTTTTTAAAGGGTGTGAAGGGGACTTCAGGAATTTCTGAGATGTTTGACGGGGGCACCGATATTTCCTGGTGGGTTCACTGGCCCCGTCAGAGGCTCTCCTGAAATGTCTAAAGTCCCCTTTACGATGCCTTGAAATGTCTGAAAGCCTGTCAAGAACTTTTCTAATGGGGTCGGGAAAACCTTCAGGCCTCTTGATATGTCTGTGTGGGCAACGGCCCAGGTGGAAAAAACACATTTCGCAGAATTAATGAACATAGCTGCTTATTGTACGCTACGGGGAAAAAAATAAGTATTTGGAGAATGCCGATCGTGTGTGAGTACGGTCAGATTTTTATTACTGCTCTTCTATCAAATACGAGTGGGCTCCTGGACCCCTCTGTCACTGCCCGGGTGTTCGGTCGCGAAAGAGGCTACTAAGGGCGACCGCCCATGTGGAGAATTGACGAGCCGCGGGCCGAGTGGTGTTGGCCGAGCGGCGTTTTGAGGCGAACGCAATCCTGTCCGCTCGAGGCGAAATACGTGCAACCATGTATAAAAAAAACAAACAAAAAAAAAAACAAGAAAAAAAGAAAAGAAAAAAAAAAGAACAAGCCGAGAGCAGTGCGCGCTTTCCAGGAACAGGGACGCACGCGGGAGCGACTCGTTCCGGGAACCGGTCCCCCCACGGGGGACTGTCCCCAAAAAGCAATCGCCTCTCTCCGCCCGGCGATGGGGAGAGGGTGCAGGGCTGCCAGGCCAGCGGTCGGGGGGAGGAGGGTGGTGTGTGCAAGCGGGGGAGGCCATAGCCATTTTCTCTCTGCTCGTGTGCGGTTCCGGTTATCCCACGAGCCGGGATGTTTGGAGCGGACCAATTTCCTCCAGGAAGGTGAGCATGCATGGTTTTGAGGGCTCGCCCCTTGGTCTGTTTTGATCCGTGCAGTTTCTTTCTTGGTACCGCAGGTGAACCATAGTTCGGCGCAGGCCGCCTTCAGCACCGCTCGAGCGCCTTTGTGTTCAGCGCATTCAAGGAGATGGTGGCCGGTGTCGGCTTACTCGCTGCAAAGCCTGGCAGTCGGGGTCAGCGTGCCACCGCATGTTGTGCCTGCGCACCGGGATTATGGCACTGTGGGTGTTGAGACAGTGGATGACGGCCGCTGTCCGGACTTGTTCCTTGCGCCTCTTCGTCCGTCCGACTTCAGACCAGCGAGCGAAAAATACGCCGAAGACTCCGGCGCGATGTCATCATGGACGAAACCGTGACTGTGCTCGGGATTTCTCAACGGCGGCGGGTGCTGCTTACGAGTTTGTGGTTTTCGCTAAACGTGCTTACTGAGACTGTGTATCTGTCCGTGAGGTGCACCTGCTCGGTTTTATTAGCTGAACTACCGTACATCAGGAATATACCCAGCGGCATTGTGAGTACTTTGAAAGGTATTTTTCTTTGTGATAAGGATGTCAGTTGTCCCTGTTTGATGTGATCCCTTTTGTCTACAGCTCCTTGCGCCGTGTTTGAACAAGCTTTGCTTTTTGAGTTATAATATGCATGTAAAACTAAATGTCGGCAATAAATTTTCAGTGTTTTGACCTGCATTTTTGTCTATGGTTCACAGTCATTTGGGCGTCTAAAGGGTTGATGGGCTAAAGGGCCTGACGGGTTAAAGGGCTGTGGGGCTAAAGGGTTTTTCTATTGGGTATCCTTGAAGGGTTTTTCTGTAGGGTATTTTTGAAGGGTTTTGAAGGCCTGTGAGGTCCCATAATCCTTCAAGGCTGACGCGCCCTTTAGAAATATTTTCAATAGGGTGGCGGCGCAGAGTCGCCGTCGCCGCGGGCTCCGCCCCCACCGCGCGCCCCTCGCCGATCTGCGCAAGCGCGAGGAGCAGTGACGTCACACGGCGCACAGCTGGCGTGCCGGAGCTTCCGCCGCCGCGGGCTCCGCCGCCACAGCGCGCGCCTCGGCGGTCTTCGCATTCCAGAGGAGTGACGTCACAGTCGCGGCACACGCACTGGCGCCGCCGCGTGCCCAGCTGTGTGCCTCCGTTGCGCAGTAGCGAAGTCTGACGCTGCACCGGAGCTGGTTGATAGCGCGCCTCTCATTTTGTGCGCAAAAGCTCACGCTACGTATATCCTGGCATAGCCGAGCTAAGCCACCGCATTTTTTAGATAGTCTTTCGATTCTAACCATTCCTAAGCCTAAAGGAACGCGATAATTGTCGGCATTGCAACGTCTTTGGAAAGCGGATTGCCTTGACTCTATCGGCCGGGTATTGATAGTAAACAAAAGCAGACAGCGCCCTACAGATCTTTTTCCAAATTTCCCGAGCACCGAGGTTCGGGTTCGCCGTGCTGCGTGTCCTCACGGCTCACGTCTATCTCGTGCTCCTGCAGCAAGTGGATAACACCCCATGGATCGCCCGCCCACTAAACCTTGAGCGCTCTGACGGTCGACCACTAAAAAGACTAGGCCCGCGGTCGAAGTCATCATTAGTGGGTCCTCGACACTCCCGGGGTGGCAAAAGCCCTGCAGCTTGGCTAGAGTCGCCGCAACGGCAGACGCTTCCCTCTTGGCGTTACCGCGTGCCATAGGGTCGTGCTCGTTGCGAGACTGCGAGACGCGTTGGCGACGGCGATGACGTTTTAGCGGGAGAAGGTGCAACCCTTCTCCTAGATAGTGTTGTTGATCGACCGCAGTCGGAGAGTTTCTCTCGACCGTGTTCTCGTGCTGCGCCAGCCGATCGGTTCATCTCCGGTGACTCTTTTGTCGCCTAATCGAGTTTAAAACATTTGAGAAGGTGGCAGGAGTGTGTTATTCCGCATAACTGCGCCTTTCTGAGCGCCGCGAACGAGGCGTCGACGGGCGGAAGATGAAGCTCCAGGGCGCTCCGGATTGGATCATCTTGGTGGCGACAGCCCTCATCCTGCTGTACCTGTAAGCGTGCACTCATTCTAATACTGGAGAGGAGGGGGCTCACCAGAGCCGTATATGTAGAGAGTTTGGCCATTCCTTGGGAAGTATAGGAGACAATTGAGGAGGCGCCATTGGCCGAAAGCGGGCTGGGCGTGTTCAATGGCGTCTTTGCAAATTCGAATCGGGCCAACCAGAAGCCGGAAATAATACTCTGGCAGTGGCCGCCAGAAACAAACTTAATAAGTGCGTCGGAGTAACTCTCGGTGACTGAAAATATAATGCACATGATGTTTCAATTACGGTCGTCCAAAGTCATGGTGGAAGAGGGCGACTAGCGGAACGATCGACATAATGCGTACGCCAAGCGCCAAGGGCCGGGAATCTGCCGTCCGAGCGGTCACACTCTGTCCGAGCAAAACAGAGGTGAGCGGCACACTCGTTTCTTACATCTTCCTGCATGATCATAATCAAAACATCACGTGCACCCTA
Organism: Ixodes scapularis; assembly: GCF_016920785.2. Taxonomy (NCBI): domain Eukaryota; kingdom Metazoa; phylum Arthropoda; class Arachnida; order Ixodida; family Ixodidae; genus Ixodes; species Ixodes scapularis. The sequence continues at coordinate 372,477 of NW_024610041.1, forward strand.
TTTTCAACCAGGAAGGGTAACTATTCCTAATGAAAAATACACCAGGCAATCCTGACGTGACTTCAGAGAATCCTGGTGCGACACCAGAAGATCTGGTGTGCCCACCAGCAATGCTAATGTATCGAGCACACCAGCTTGGTCTGCCCACCAGCAATGGTGGTGTATCGAGCAGACCAGCTTGGTGTGTCCACCGAAAACGCTGGTATACCCGCACACCAGCCTGATGGGCACACCAAGCGAGTTTCGTGTGCCCACCAGGCTGGAGTGCCACCACGCACACCAGCCTGTTGGGCTGGTGGTGGTGGCACACCAGTGTGCCCACCAGCCAGCCTGGTCTGCACACCACGCAGTTTGATGTGGCACCAGTGTTGTATTTTTTTTTACTTTTGCCCCGTCCGCGAGCGTGTTTTTGATTAGTTTGTGTGACACACTTCCCCTCCGACGCGGTGCCTAGTTTCCTCCTGTCTTGGTGGTCGCCGGAGACCCCGCGGCGGGCTCCTTTGTACTCAAGAAGTGTCCCCCTCGTCCCCAGCACTTTCCCGGGCGGCCTTGAGTAGCATGGGGCGTTCGCCTCTTCGAAGGTTTCCCTTTCCCTTTCCGCCAGTATTCTTATTGAAGTTTGAGAAAATATAGGAGTCTTCTCTGGGAGTCGAAGCCGAGAAGATGTGTGTTGGTGCGCTTTCCTGACTTCCGACGAGATAAAGATAGTTAGACATGGTCTGGTAGCAAAACAACAAAGAAAGCTAGGAATTATTAGTTTTTGGTGGCATGAACAGGGAATTAACGGCAAGATAATGCCTAGAACGAGCCAGGAGGGCGTCGACCGCCTGAAGCGAAAGAGAACTACACTGCAAGACGCCACAGCAAAGATCATAAACGAGATCGGCGTTCTGCTGGCCATGGATCCAACAGACATCGGTGAGCTCGAAGAAAGATTTGATATTCATCTACTTAAGGAGGCTTCCCTGAAAGAGCTGGACAAGAAAATCAAGCAACTGGCCATATCATTCATTTTGTTTTGCGATATAATTAGATGACATTTTTCCCCAAAACATTATGCTTTTTTTAATAAAGTCATTATGACAAAAGCGTTATTGTCAAACCTATCATTGCACCCTTTCTTGTGAGTAAAGCAACACCCAGCCAACAAGTGTTCTGGTATCACACCACAACAAAACCTGATGTCACACCAGAACTCCAGATAGCAGGTGTCGCATCAGAAAACCAGATTGCTGGTGTGAAAATGTCCCAAATCAAATCTGTGAAAATGTCTGGTGTCACATCAAGTCGCACCAGCCCTCGGTCAGGTGTATTTTTCATTAGGGCAGGACTTTAATTCTTGGACGTGCGGGCTGGGAGAGCTTATCAACAAGGTTCTTCCCTTATGAAATCTTTTGCATGGTAGACATGCATCCTTTCTCCAGTCATCTAACATGTTGTCATTCTCACTTCTGCACAAGTTGACGTAGGCGACGGCCTCGTCATGATGGCAGCGCAGTTCAATCACTGCCTTAAGAAGTCTGGTACAGACTCGAAGATGGTACGGAATACCGCCCTATCCTTGTGGACACAAGAAGAGCTGTTGCTACAGAGCGGGACGGGGAAACCTCCCCGCAGATTTATCAAGGAGTCTCCTGAGGGCACAAAGAAGTGCATGACTCCCAAGAAATTAAAAATACTTCGGTGTAAGTACGAACTTACCATTCAGTATGGTAATTTCGTACTTACACCGATGAACAAAAGTACTCATCATGGTAAATGACAAAGTGTGACGTGGAAATGTGCACTTGCGGAAGATAGCGTTACTTAAAAGGAAAAGAAAGTACAGGCAAGCTAATGGGTTTCCTACATCGTTAAAGGGATAGGGAAGTGAAGTTTTAACACCTATTTATTTGTGAAGATGTGGTCTGTGTTATGACAGCAGCTCAGAAACATCATTCTTTCGTTCGTAGACGCCAGAAAATCACTTTTAACATGAATAAAACCAGGGCTGGGCAGGGATCAAAACTTTTATCCCGATTAATTGCCATTGTGTAATCGATAGATCGGTCGCGTTAATCTTCAGGCAAACACCTCTAAAATACGAAACTATTCAATTATCCTTTGACAACTTTGAGTCTTTGTTGAGTATCTTAGACACGGCGCAATGTACATTTCATACTAAGGATATGTAGTTCAAGGTGCTGTTAGCAGGCGGTTCAAAGACACTCCCTGATTGTTGCTCCTACTCCAAGACAAGACATTTTATTTACACTCTCCGGCAGGGGCGAGTTCCTGTGTTTGTTGACGATCGTGGTAGTGGTGCGAGAGAAAGTAACGAAAAATCTAAGAAAATATTTTTCGGGTTCCAATTAAAAAAACATTAACCGGTTAAAATGGTTGATCGCAATTAAAGCGCCTTAATCGATTAATCGGAAGGTTAATCTATCGATCGATCGCCCAGCCCTAGATAAATCGATTCCCGTAGCACGGGGTCGTTGGGGGTCCGAACATCGTTGGAATGTTTATCATAACGGACCTATTAGAAGTAGTGCCAGTCTGTGGCAGAATGGCTCGATCATATAATTATTGAGGTCTGAACGCTAACTTCTACAAGGCGACACAGGGCGAAGCCGGCAATCATATTTCGCATTCTCGCAGTTTCACACCCTTTTCTTGCTTGAAAAGTTTGCTGCACTACCTCGTAGTTCTGTTCACCTGAACAAGACATGTGGGCAGATGGCACGCATCCCCAATGCAGAGGCGAGTGGTACAAATTGTTGGTTTTGCTTACAAAAGCAAAGCCACAATGTTAAGATGAAAACAATTTCCATCGTAACTTTTGCATTTTTTTTATCGTGTACCGGATGATAGAGAGAGCACCTCCTTCCTTCGAAATGTCGCGATTCCACTGTGTAATTGCAAAGCAAAAGTCTAGTTTTTTCCCCTATTTGCAGCCACGGTTGGCAGCTGAAGGATCTACGGCGGAAGGATTACATGACGTCGCCCAGGCCTAAGCTGCGGCTTAACGCCCGGTAATCTCAGCAGAGAGAGCGAGAGTAAAAGCCCTCCGAGAGATCATCACTCAAGAACATACGCGGTGCCAATTTGATCGCTAACTAACCCTTTATTATTAAGGGTTCCCTTCAACAGTTTTCTTTGGAATCTTTGGGACCCCCGTCTGAATAAGTGTAATTATCTAACATCTTGTTTACAAATAAAAACGCATTTTAACTTTACTTGACGTAAAAAAAAACACTTAATTACGTCATTAAGTTGGTGACCCTGAAGACTGCAAGACTGCGAGTGAGTTAAGGGGTGCCAGAAATGCCAATACTTCTCTTTTTTTACACAGCTAGGACACGCAGGTGAAATCAGTTTCATGTTCTTTACTTTGGAAGTGTCAAATAAGGGCAACTTCCACAAATATTTGTCCAAAGTCCGAAAATCGGTGCACTGCCCCTTTAATTGGCTCTGCAATTATGTTTCATGTGGTGTCTTTTAAAGCCGTATGTTGATTATTGTGTGTCCTCTTCTGTTTTCGTTCTTCAACTGCCCTACGTACCTACATTGGGAACAGGCCCAAGGAAGAAGTCGACGCTAAGCTGGCCAAGACGAACACACACTTGGCTACCTATGCGCAAGACATCTTCAGTAGGTAAAAAAAAAAAGAAAAAACCCAACGGAAAAAGGGACAAGAGGCAGCAGCAGAGGCAGAGTAGTTGGCGCTTTTGTCGACACTGTCTCCCTTACGGCGCCCTACCTCCCTTTCTGGCATGCAGAATAAGGGTAGTATGACTTTCTGAGGGATTCGTTTCTTTGGCCAGCATATCGACGCGCACGTCTGGACCGACGTTTTATATGTGCTTGGAATATCTAGATACTTCATCCCTTATGCCAAACATGATTTTCTAACATTAATTTCATAACACGAACACAACAGCTCAATAACTATCTAATGGAGACTTCATGAATCAAATGAGAATCTCGTGCAACGAGAAATCATATGGGTCCATTAGTCAAATAAGAATCTCGTATGAAACGAGAAATTATATGAAACGAGGATCTCATATCCCTTCTCGTATAAAATGAGAAATCGTATAAGTACTCGTATAAAGGAGAAACTCGTATCCTTCTCGTGTCCAATAAACACATATGAATTTCTCGTAAACCTGATATTTTTTTTTCAGGAGGGCTACCAGGACCAAACTTCCATGCTAGACCTTGATCACGAAGCTGTTCCGAGCCAAGCAGTGCCAAGACAAGCAGTGCCGAGCCAAGCTGTACTAAACATCCCCAAGACCGCCACCTCACAGCAGCACCCCCAGAAAACCAGAAAGCAACCTGGGCATCTTAAAGGGGCACTGACACATTAAAATAATTTTTGTTTATTGTCCGAAACGATTGAAAACAATGCAGGGACATTACTGTCGAAATTCGAAACTTGGGAATTGAGTATTTGTGAAGAAAAAAAAAAATCCATATGCTGAATTTAAAGTTCCCGCGCCATCCACGCGAGTGCAGTGACGTCAAGTTTTGCAGTCTCTTGTGAGTCGACTTTCTTTCGCACCTCCGCTCCACGCTACAAAGCAAAGCGCCGTTGCCACCGCGACCCGAAGCGAGGAACAGGGGAGAGGGGCACCGGGCGGACCGGGAAACCGGTTTCTTCGTCCGGTTCCGCGACTCACCAATCATCCTCTACTCGAACGCCGCCAAGTTTTCCGAGAGAGGATAAAAATCCAGGACGCGACATCACAACGGACTCCAATTTTTGGAAGTTTCAAAAAGAAGCGCCGTAGTGCGTTCGCAATTGCGTTAAAAACATGTTTTACGAATGCCGTTATTAAATGTTATAGAAATGTCGCCTACAAAGCTTTTAAATTTCATGATTTTTTACGTTACGAATCAAAAGAAGCCAGGTGGCGAAAAGCGGTAGAGGAACATGCCAAAAATAAAAAGGCGCGCGCTCGCGCGGCAAGCTTGTTTTTCCCGATGCGGATTTTTTTGCGTGTCTATGACTACAACGTGCATCATTTTTGACGATAAAAAATACGGCCTTTGGGGTGTCAGTGCCCCTTTAAGGACTTTGTTTGTGGTTGAAAGCTGAACTTCATGTGAACTTTATTAACTTCCTTCGTTTCCTTCTTTTTTTTTTCTTCTTCTTCGAGGTGATGAGATATATACAAAAAACTTTCAAGGAGGATAAATGTAGTGTTTAGAGTATTTACAGGTAAACAACCCTGGGCGGAAATTTCCAAAATGGCGGGAATGAAGAGCAAACAGTCGTTGCAGTTGGCATGTAGTATAATCTGGAAACATCGGCATGTAGCGAAACACCGCTACATGAGCAAATCGGAGATTGTTTGACTGGAATTTCTCCGGTTCCCTCTTTAACCGAAGTTGTCGATGTTCGCTTTGCACAAACAGGAGATTGTCTCTCGGGATTTCCTCCGGTGTGACTTTAAGCGGAAGTAAAAAAATCCCGGTTTGTGCAAGCCGGAGTGTCTCTTTCCGGACGGACTCCGGATTGATTTTAAACCGGATTTAGTATTCCGGATTGATTTCAAACCGTTGTTTTTAGGAGGGAAGTCAAAGGAAAAACAGGCACCCTCGACGCAGATCACGTGGACTGGAGGGGGGATAACTTTTGACCTGTCGCACCGGAAGGCTGGGGGCCCCCATAGCCAATCAAGCGCCAGTTTAGAGGTGACGTCACGTACTGATACACGCCCAAAGAGCCTGGTGACCACTTCTGACTTGCGCTTGACTAGATGTAGAGGTTCAAAATCTTTCACTGTGATCCAACACAAGATGAAACGAAGTAGGCATAAATACAAAACATAGCTTGTCAGTATCGCCAATGCAGGATACTTACCGCTTTCTTTTCCTGATTATGTTGGTAAACTGTTGATCCTTGCAAGGGCGCATACGACGATCGTGGAAAAAGCGCAAAAAGATCGGTGGGGCTGCATTTTTTTTTATTTTGCTGTCAACGACGTGCTACAGCAGTATATACAAAATAAAAACAGTATATGTATCAGAAAAAAATCGTGGTAGGCTATATGTACAAGGTACAGTGACTACTGTTGTACGTGAATCTTCCTTGGTGCCCTAAGGTTGCGAATGAAATACAAGGTTTGTTTATTCAATATAGAGTGCCTTGGTGTGCGTTTGTCTCAGGGTAAAGACACCGAGTGCTACAACCCTTGTCATCAACATGTGAAAGAACAAACATAAATAAGCTGCTGGCTTTCAGAGAGGCAAAGTGGGTGCGTATAAAAAAAATAGAAAAAAATGTTGGGCGGTAAAATTGCGGAGATGTCATAACTAAACGCGCGAGTGCATGACGGCACTCCAATTTAACCTATGTTCTCCGATTTCTACTGCCGTAAGTCGTTTATAGTGGAGGTATTTTGTCTCTTTCCTTGTATTTGTTCCTATTTTCGTTTGTTTCAGCTCGGGAGAGAGCACGCAAGCTCCGCCTGTCACGCCCGGGAGTGGATGGAACCGCCACAGGCATATTGTTGCAGGAAGGTGCGGTTAATCAGGTTTAGCAAAGCAAAGGAAATCATGCTGTTTAATTATCTTCTTGATTTCCGCTTTAAAATGCTCAGAAGCTCAAAACAACGGGTACACAACGCATGAAAATAGCACTTCCTGAAAGTTAGACCGCTAGGAAAATAACACCTCAGAGAATACACATACCAGATTTTTGTTTAAGGTATGTTTTTAAGTAATCTTATTCACTATGCGAGCAAAAATCATTGCAAGTACTGAAACCATTTATGCAAATTCGTTGTTTTATTTTAATTCGGTAAGTTTAATAACTGTGTATTTTTTCTTTTTGGAGAAAGTCAAGCCATTATAACCAAACAGGAACTTCCGTGCTGAAACGTGCAGTGCAAGATGAAGACAAACACTTTTTATTTAGAGTTCCCGAAAAATAAGCTGTGCAGCATCGACTGCATCGTTTGCTTTCGCACATTATATGATGTTCACTAACACCAAAAACCGACGTTGAAGCGCTGTGGAGGCGACACGAAAAGAATAGTTTTGAAGTAAACCGAGTGTTGTAGTGGAAAAAAAAAATGACCATATTTTACGGTAAGCACTTCATCTGTAAGTAGAACTTCAACCAAGTGATGGTTGCGCTCTTTTATGCCCATTTCAACGAAGTTGGGAGAACAATGTATGGCGTCTTGTAAATACATATGTGGCGCAGCATGTTTATGAAAGATTGTGTGTGATCGTTGCGCAGTACCTTCCAAAAGAAGATGTTATTTGAGCACAGTCTCAATTGTTTCCCTCTACGTGTGCTACGAATACAGCAACACTGTCCCCAGAAGAATTGATGAGAAAATGGCATGCCGTTGATGATACGATTGTGATTATAAAATAAAATGTTTAATCAACCAATATTTGCGACCTGTTCGGTCGCCTGGTCGCCTGTGACCCCGACAACTAATACCGTTCTCTGGAAAGTTCATTCTAATATTTATACATCTTGTGGAGCTCATCAAGTGAATAAGAATTCATGAATGATGAGCTGAAGCTACATGAGTTCCAGAATTTAAAAAAAAAAACAGTGCTTTTGAATTATAGCACTGTAGAAAGTTCTGCAAACAGCGTATACTTCTGTGCAAATATTCGTCTAGCAGTTTTGCAACGTTGAAATGCATCGAAATGACTCAGAATCACTGCGGAGTTCATATTCACGGAAGATAAGACGGGGAATTCGGTACTTGGGGGAAACGGACCGTGGCATTTCAGACAGGGGACCTGCCGCGGGACAAACGTGCTATAATCACATGTATCTCCTCCAGTGTCATGGCTTGGGAAGCGCGCGGGCGTCCAAAAACCTGTCTTTCTTCTTGTGTTTTTTGTTTACGGGGGGGGGGGGGGGGGGGTAAGCGCTGATTGTCTTCTTTTGCGTGACTTTTCACAAAAGCACAACGAGAGGCCGGCAAAATAAGCGCACGTGCAATAACTTTGCAGGAGTTCTGCCCTTGTGGATCACGAGACGGCACGAGCCCTGGCATGTGTGGCCGCCTGCCTCTCGTGAACTAAAGTTATGATGGCGTCAGGCATGCGCCGAACGCTTAGATCGTTCTATTCGGCAAATGAAAATTTGACATGGAATTATTGCTGCCAATTTTATTTCTAAAACTCTCAACTTGTAATAAAAAAATTACCGGGAACCGCTTTGAACCGATTACCGTTATAATTTTTTTCCGATTGAGTTCCGGTTCTTTTTTAGATATCGTGACGAAGATTTCGTTTCGGAGTTCCGGTTATATAAAAATAACGGTTCGGTTCCGGTTTTCGATTCGGTTCCGGTTCGACACTCCAGTAAAGCGATCAGACTCCAGTATCAGTAAAGCGAGGAATAAAAATGTGCTCGGTGCCGTGTATATTCTCACGATCTCTCAGGATCCCGAAGCGTGTGAATCAGCACTTCAAAACAGGCATTCGCCATAGGGCTGGGCGTCGATTAAAATATTAACCCGATTAATCACCACCCTTTAATCGATTAATTTATAGATTAATCGGTTGCGTTGATTTTTATAAATAATATATTAAAAATAATGCCACAACTCGTCTTGCCTTTGAAGACTTATTTTACTTTCTGTTACACGGCGTAAAGGACATTTAGAATTAAGGATAGATATAGTTTGACGATTCAAAGACTCACATATTTTTGCTCCAGCTCCAATGACACAGAAGTTTGTCCACATTCTCCGACAGGAGGACAACAAGTCAGGGCTTGGGCAATGCTTTCTTCTTTTTTCAAAGAAAGGGACCTCGATGAGAAGGCGTTGCTTGTTGTCTGCGTTTTGGCGGACGGTCCTTGCTGCAGCTGCGTACATGGGTGCTTCGCTCGTAGGTGATACTGAAGCAAACTTACGCTTCCACTGCACAAAAACGGCGTTTTGCAGATGATGCAGTGGACTTGCTTCGAGTTAAACACTTCACCCCGGGGCTTACTTTAAACCCAAAATTTTCAGCGAGATTGCCTTTTAAACTCGTGAACTCCTCCATTTGTACGGGCCGATAACTTGAACAAGTAGCCATGGCGTCGTTTGCTTCCAAGCTTGTTTTTCTGCTTGTTTGTTTTGCCTGGGCAGGATGTGTAAGAGATCCTCAACACGTGAAGTTTCGCTGTCGCGCGGGGATCGATTGCGGGCACGGCTTATTCTTCTGGCCTCGGCAGAACTGTAATGTATATTCGAACACGTGACGCTTCACGAGCGCGAGAATTGAACCTTGCTTATAGCACCTGACTGGGAACGGAAAACCGCTCGGGAGAGAACGACCGGATACATGCCTCAGGGCATTAGTCACCCCTAGTTCGGGCAGGTCGTCCAGGATAGAGCCATCCGGGCGTCCATTTGACTTCTTTTTGAGTACCGATCTAAAAACCGATTAACCGGTTAAAAAATTTGATCGCAATTAAAGCCTTGGCCGATTAATCGGGTGGTTAATCGATCAATTGCCCAGTCCTAATTCGCCACGAGAATTACAGCAACGTTTCGAAAACGTCCCTAACATCTCATTACGTCTGCAAGACAGTTATATTAGATCTACTTTAATCTAAGCTTTAAAAGCGAAGAATAAAAAAAATCTGTCAGACGCTAATATTTGTGAATAGGTCAACAAGTTTCGTTGAGCGCTTCGAAAACACAACACAAAGGGCTAGATATAAATTCTATGACTACTTTCACAAGACTGCATTCAGTAAAAACTGAAAGCGAAGGACAGAGACCAAAAACGGCGTTGGTTTAATGGTCTACTTTATTAGGTTTTAACGCCTTGTCTGGTGTTCGGACCGCTATATCAAAGATGTTCTCCTGAGTCAGCGATGGGGCGCTTTCGGTTTCCCTGAAATTAGAAAAAAGGATTAAGCTCGCTAGTTTCACTTGAGCGCGTGTACAACGCTAAGAGCGCCGACGTGAACATTAAGTATGTCGCAATAGTTGCCAAAACAGACTGCGCACAACATGAACAAGCCAAAGAGCACACCTTTTCTAGAGGTGCAGCTATAACGAACGTGTTCATTAGTGGGCCTGTTTGTTATATACAGTACATTAAAGCTTAAAAGGAGAAATAATGCAGGCGTGCGGGTTTGCAAAGACAAGTTTAAAAGTATCAAAACCAGTCATAAAAAGCATAACTTACGCGGGTAAAATTACTTTGCTTAAGCGAAGGCTCACATCGTATAGTGAAAATATTTCTGATCCGATAGTCTTTCACTTCGTGCAAGTGTAACCCTCCTAAGGCCTTACTAGCTGTGCTGCAGTTGCCACTCGTGGAGCAGGTACAAGGCTGGGGCTAGATAAGAGACGGAAAAATAGCGGTTGCGCTTTACCGCAACCACTAGCTTTCTACCTGCTCCACGAGTGGTGACTTTGGTGCACTACTATGCTTTTCTCAAAGGCTTTCAGAAAATTACTGATTTGGTGGTTTTCGATGACGCTGAGCAGGTTTCTAATTGGAACCATATGTATATTTTTATTAATTAAAAAGTTAATGAACAAAACGTAATTAATTAGCCGGCTGATTGTTACGATTAGCCCCCTATACTAAGTTGGCCTGGACGTATAACTCACCTCCACAAGCGGTATACGTGTAACTTTCACGGCTTTTTTGAAACAAATCTCTTAAGCTTAAGAACACACCCTGTATATATATATGTGTATATATGTGTGCTAGGTTTGTTTACAGTCCATTTGTCTAATACAACCATAAAAATATATTTAATTCGAAAGAAAATAAATTGATTGGGCAATTCACCACACAAATACTTTCGGCGGGTTCCTGAAAACTTTGATTCTTTGATTCAATGAATTAAGTACGGTTCATTCATCTGCACATATTCGTTTATACCCTCCTCGGAGAACACGTACGATGGTGTGAAGTGCCCGTGTTGTGTATATATATATATATATATATATATATATATATATATATATATATATATATATATATATATATATATATATATCCTATGTTAGCCTGCTTTTATCATAAAAAAATATTTGTGCAGTGGATCGGTCAACCAATTTATTTTGTTTCGAATGACGGGTATGGTTTTGTTTAACTCGCGACATTGGTCGGTGAGAGTTACCGAATCATTGGAGAGTAGGCTCTTCGGGCCCTGGGAAGTTGGGCGTGTGTTTACCTGCGCAAGAAAACAAATTTTACTCAGCGTCAAACCGCGTCTGTTTTCTTTTTGTTTTTATTTCTTGATTTATAATAAAGAAACAGAGATTAAGCTTAATTATTTGGGAGCCGATGAGCGCAACCTCTGAATTAATGCTAACATGTATTGTTATAAGATACCAGTAGGAGTTGGTAGTCATTATAACCCTCCCCAGAGTGCACTGCTTGGTACCATAGCATGATTTGGTCATATTTGTCTTTAAGTACACTTAAAGAGGAGTATCATGAAGAGTATTGACGTTAGGTCAAACAATATTCACGGTGAGCGAGGGTAAAATTGTTATTTCTTATACCGTGCATAATATTATTTTTAATGATATGTTCAAACATTATAACGATTGCGCTTTTCGCGTTCTCTCATAAGTGCTTCACTCCCATATACACTCTAAGAAATGCCTGCGCGTGCACTAACCCGCACAACACTGGAACAACCAATCTCTGCGATCTACAAAATCAGCTCAGGGAATGACGAGGCGGAAGATCCGTTTAGACCTCAAAATTAAGTCTGCGCTGTAGCATTACGCAATGCAAGCATGACGCTCTGCATCGCGTAATGCCACAGCGGACACTACATGTTTAGGTCTAAACAGATGTTCCGCCTCATCATTTGCTGAGCTGATTTCCTACATCGCAGTGATTGGCTCTTTGAGTGTTTGGAGGGTAAGTAGACCCGCAGACATATCGCAGGGTGTGGTAGAAGGCTGATGGTGTAGTACTATACTGATACAGCAAGAAATGTACAACCTAATACAGCTATTGTAATTTTCAATACGGCGCTTAGTTATCTGATACAATAGCGCTTCTGTAAACAGACTGCGTAGTGGAAGTACGAAAATCCACGTAAGCGTGGTACTTGTTTAATACGTGACACGTCATAAAGCTCCATAGGAAAACAGCAGCATAGACTGTGACCCGTGTTGAATGGCAGGAAAGAAAATGATACGCTCAAAACTTACCGTATGGACACTCCCTTATGCAGCGAGCTTCGGATCGAAAGTCATTCTTAGTTTTTTTGCATCCTAAGTAGCGCTCGCATTTGTCAGTGCTGTGTTTAAAGTAGTATAACACTTGCATCACATCTTTAGCACCGCAGTTTGTTGGCCCAGGATGTGGTGCTCTGCAGACTTCCTCTGCAGAGAAATGCGATGATATATTGAATATGAATGAAATTAATATATATAACAATTTAAGATGGAAGCACTAACGAAAAACGGTTTCGTCCTGAGATCACCTCTGCCCTGACATGTTATGTCGAGCACCACTCATGTAATATCCAAACTACTTTATAAGTACACCCTAAAAAACGTTTGTGCGTCTGCTTTCCCGTACAACACTCGGAGAGCGAATATCCGCACCTTACGGAGGCAGCTCAGCGAATGACACTGCCGAAACATATGTTTAGCGCAAAAAGCGCAGTCTGAGTTGTGACATTAAGCAATGCAAAACGTCACGCTTGCATTGCTTGCGTGAGTAATACACTTGGAAATTTAGTTTGTTTCCGACATGCACTTTCCGACAAGCCACTTTGCATGTGAAAATCCAGTGCTCGTAGAAAGACCACGCAACTACATCTGGCGCCTGAGGTATACGAAATTTTATCGTTGGTTTACGTTGATTCGGTACAAAGCGATAGAGCTCGATGTAAGAGCTCGACAATTGTGATGGAGATTGCGAGCCTAAGTAAACTATCTTAGAGCTGGAGAGTCATAAAAATGCTACAACTTCGGTAACAGACTTACCAGGCAGCACTGCAAAAGTGCACACCACTGCGGCTAGGAAGCAAATAGCTGCAACGGTTGGCTTCATCTTGGACGGTGGATGTCGACGATGTAGTTACAGATTTTGGAGTGGGCTTATATAGTGCTTCGCCGGTGTAAAGAAAGCGTGATTTTTATCGGATTCGTTTCGTAGAAAAAGACACGGCCTTTCACACGCATTGTTGTCAAAGTCCGCGACATCGAGCTAATTACAACAATCGAATTTCGCGATGTCTATGAAAGATATTCATAAAATATTTGCGTCACAAGCTGCGGAATTTTTATCCGGCCTGCCGGAAGGTCATTATTCTCTTTTATTGTCTTTTCTGAACATTGGCATAAGATTTTGAAGGATAGGAGGAGGAGAGCTTAAATAAAGAAACGGAGTTAAACATAATTTTAATTAAAGCAATTTTTCTTGAGGCACTAGACCAGTGGTCCCAAACTCAATTGAGTGTGGGGTACAGATGGCCCACACCGGAAAGGTCGAGGGCCGACGTAAGACCAGAAGGGGGGTGGGGGGCGGGGGAAGGAGGGGGAGGGGGGCGTTTAAACGTTTTACAGAGAAGAAACCTCGTGCTCCATGCGTTTTATAAACTCACAGTTTTTTCCAGTGATGTGATGACGAGAATTACAATGACACCACCCGTCAACGCGTTACCATTTTAATAGAGTAACAGAACAAATACACTTTCGTTCCAGTTCCTCAATTCAATCAGAAATTAACCAAACTGAACGTGCCTCTGAAACAAAAAAAGAGAAGTTAATATGACTTTTCTTGCTACTCTGATGATTCTTTTTTTTTTTTTCAATGCGAGGATACCGAGCATGTAGCTTTTACCTTTGACAGGTGCCCTGCTGATCGAGAGTTCGCGCAGCCGAGATGCATTCTTCAACGAAGAGCTCACGCTTGCATCCTGGTAGTGGAATTGTTGTACATTACAAAAAGCTGTGAAGCAAAAAATAGTACAATAGCAGAGGGAAAATGAACGTAAGTATGAACTATGCGAATACGTTAAAAGAGCAGAGCTACTTTTTGAGCGAAAATGCACGGGCGAGATGTGATCAGCATGGCACATGCCATTTTGGCGTTCGAGATTTGCGAACCGAGATTCGTATCGGTACCGCGACAAAACAGCACATCTTTTTGCAAACTGGATTATGGAACGGGAAATCTAACTGGATTTCTCGCTGGAAATCTGGAAGCCTGAAATCTAGAAAGCGGACAGTTGTCTGCAAACTGGATTTCAGGTTGTCAGCAATACATTTAGTCAACTTTCCTGTTCTATAATCCAGTTAGCGAAATGTTATACTGGGCTGCAGGCCGAGTGCCTGCGAGTAACCTCTGTGCTTGACCTCTGTGCTTGACAGATCATTTGATCATATATTAAACACCTGTCTTCGCTGGAAAGACAGTCCTACGTTGTAAACCTTACCAGTGACGTTTTCTCTAGGACCTTACAGTTTGCAGTTTTTTTGTTTTTTTTTAAGATTTACAAATTTTGGTAAGTGAAGTAATGCTAGACTAGCCTTATGAGATCCTTAAGTTTAATCTGATGATGAATATTGTGCTTTAGTCATACCTGAACATTAATTCCTAAAATTTCGTTTTACAATTTGTGTTATGAACTTCTATACTTCGTGATATTTTTTTCTTAATTTATTTCTCTTCAAACAAGGGGAAGAGCAAACTGCAGCTCACAAGAGTGTTGGTGTAGTGCTCGTTCACTTTTTCTAATCATCAATGTTCTGGAGGAGAATGATAAAATACAAATAGCGTATACAGGTTTGAGTTTAATCGGAACAGACCAAAAAATGGGTGAGAATTAGGCAAGTACCGTCTTCACCATATATCTATCTGTATCGACGGACATTAGACGAGGGAATGCTTGTCATGATAAGTTTACCAACTAATTAATATCTGCTGATAAACTTTTATTCTTGCCTTTGGGGGGTCAAGCTCCAATTTCAGCATTGACGGTAATTACCATCAGAGACCAAAGCAATTAAAAGAATTAAAATGAAAATAAATACAGAAAAAAGTATAAAGGTAAAAGAGCGTGCAGTTATGTTATGTGATACCCTTACTCTGAAGCAGATGAAAGAGAGGATTAAAAAATCAGTTGGCCCGCATCTCGACATATTTTTCAGTGCCAAGACGCATAAGGACTTGTGCCCATTTAGGGCCATTGTTACCGAGAGGGGCACTTGGCTACGTCAGTTGTCTTCGTAACTCCAGAAGCAACTGTCACTTTTAGACATCGGAGACCCTTACCGGGTGCACAACTCTGAGGCGGTAGTAGAGTTCTTTAAAGCTAAAGAGGCAGGAAAGTGGTCGACTTTTAGTGTGAGTGATGAAGACTTGTTTTCTTCTTTGCCCCACGACCAGCTGGTATCCTCGGTGAAGTCATGCATTGAGTCTAACAGAGAACTGGGATACAGAAACGCTAGCGGTGTCTCCATAAATGGCTTCCTTGAGCTGTTAAAATTTTATTTGTGGTCTATGATAGTTGGTTAGTGCGATAAGATGTGTCTTTAGAAAAAAGGCGTGAGCATTGGGTCATGGGTGGCGCCAATCTTGAGCGATATTTTTCTTGCTGAGGTAGACAGAGCTGTAGAAAATGCCATATGTTCTTCTGTGCTAAAAAAAAGTTCCGTTTCGTGGACTACTTTTAGTCCACTATAAAGGAGCTGATGGAAGTGACACTCGGAATACGGTCTTGGATGCTTTCAGTAAGTATGGTGTGGCACTCAGTTTCACGTTTGTAGAACCTAAAGCAGGTGTACTCCAAATTTTAGACATGTCGGTCAGCCGAAGGGAAATTACCTGTGTTGGTCTTACAGAACTCTTTCTAAAAAACCTTATTCTGAACTAACGGTCTTCATATTCCGAAGCTGTGCAAGGACGGATTGCTGTCTCGTGTCTCTCTTCGGCTCTTAGGAAGTTCTGTGCTCACACGATGAATGACAGTTTCCGGGAGCAGGTAGGGAGGCTAATGACGTCGGGTTTTCGGGTGAACCTTGTGACGAAGATAGCAAGTTCTTTTTTGAAGAAGGCCAAAGTGTGGAGAAGGCTAAAAAACGATTGACGGAAAACGCATTGTCATCGTACCGTACCAACCAATATCGAATCTTTCCTAACCCGAAGAAAGTAGGAGGGTGGTACGCATACCGGTAGTGCTCTCGGCGTCTCAAAATATGAGCCAATTGTGTTCTAGGGTTGGTGACGGGGCTAGTCGCCACAAAGGCATGTGCACTACAACGCACCGAAGACAGTTCGTGACGTGTGTTTTGTCTGTTGTTTACAAAATCCTCATGTCTTGTAATATGTTTTACGTGGGGCAGGCGGGGAGGTGTCTTAATGACAGCTTAGAGAGCATTTCTATTCACTGGGGGCCACTGCTGGGGGGATTTGGCAACACATTACAGTAGATGCGAGTGTGTGCCGGATTTCCGCAAAGGTGCTGTCCTGGACAAACACAATAAAAAAAAAGTGAGATTATAGAAGCATTTTTTATTTACAGTTTGGGGTATCTATGTGTCAGCGCTCCATCGGTGGCTTTGTCAGAAAAAGAGGTTTGCTTTTTGCAAGCAAATATGAAAGGTGGTTTTTGAGGATACTCAGCACTTATGTTAGTGTCGTGATTCATAGATAGATGAGTAGGTGGTGGTTGTTGGTGTCTGTTATCCGTTTTGAATATGCGGTTTCCTATAATTTTTCATTTTTACTGATAAAACTTGAGTTGGGAGTACAGCTTCGTCCTGTGGAATTTGTTTCTTCTCGTCGTCTTCGTTGCCGAGCTGTTTTTCATCATTTTCTTTGTTTACCTCCAGCTGCATTTTAAACAATCGTTGTTGCGTTGTACATGCCGAGGACTCTTGGCGCTTTGCCTGACGGATGTTGCGCCCCTTCGTTTATATCTTTTGATGATTTATTTTTTGAATCGGCGTTTTCAGCGACTATCAAGCTTCTTTACACGTAATACTATTGTGATTTCCTAGAAAAATCTTGGCTGTTTTCGCTTGAAGGTGACCTTCAGCTGCATGCGCTTTTGCATGACGTGAATTCGCTCTGCTCAGTTGTTCTTTAGAGTAAGTTTCTCTTATAATATTCTTCTCGGAACACATCAGCACAGCGATTTTGATCGTTCCCTCAAAAGCTAAGACTACAGTCACTGGATTCTGGGAAATATAGGGACCTTGCCTTCCTTGCCAGACAGTCGGACAATAAAAAAAAAGTGGGGTATTGGGATGTTTTTACAGCGTGTAGGGTTGGTCGGCCATTAAAGTTACGACGAGTCACACGCTAAAGCATAAGCAATTTAGCCAGTGTAGTACAAACGCCAGCTTGGGGTCTTTAACGTGCACCACGCAGTAGTGATACACGAAACGGGCAGGTCGAAACGGGCAGGGGTGGGGATTGAACCCAGACACCTGGGTTCTGCAGCGCGAGCTTCCGCTCCACGCGCGTCGAGCTGGGTGTGCGGTGTGCCCTTTAGCCCACTCGTCTAAAGCGCACACCAATTACACTTTAGAGTAATTGTAAACAACCCGCGAAGTATTGGAGCGAAAAGAAAATAGCGCTTGGAACCAGTTACATAATTCTAGAGAAACACCATACAAAAATAATTTACGCAAGAGCTGGTTGTGACTGACCTTATCAAATGCTTTTGACATATAAAAACAAATCGCACTGTCTATGAGGGATTTTGGAAAAATATTTGCGTCACAAGCTGCGGAAATTTTATCCCGCCTGCCTGGAGGCCATTATTCTTTTTTATTGTCTTTTCTGCACATTGGCATAAGATTTTGAAGGATAACAGAAGCAGGAATGTCGCGAACCACTGTAAATTCGAAATCAAAAGGTTTCGATACTTTCGAACCGAACTGAGGTTCAAAATCGGAAGATATCGATATTTTCGTACTGCCCGAGGTTCAAATTCGAAAAATACGCAACTTTGGATCACCATGGAGTTTCGAATTCGAAAAGTTCGAAGCCTTCACGGTTTCTAAAAGTTGGGGTTCGAATATTTCGAATATATATTTTACTTGAGGTTCCAGAAATTCAAAGATTTCGAACTTCCCTAATTTGAAATTCGAGAGATTGGGATCTGGAGTGCGAAAGATCGAAGATTTCGAATTTATTTTAATCTGAAGTTCGAAAAATTCGAAGATTTTGAAATTATTTGGATATAAAAGTCGAAAACATTTAAACGCTTCGATGTTTTTTGGAGCTACAGTAAAAAAAAATTCGAAGATTCCGAACTTCTTTCATCATAAAGTTCATATTGTTCGAAAGTTTCGATTCTCTTTTAGGCCTATATTCGATTTTTTTGTTGTTGTTGAAGATGTCAAATTTTTTCTAACTTCAAGTTTTCAAAGTTTGAAATACGATTTTCATGTTCCTCCACAGTTTCAGTAGTAAATAACGTCTTCACGACTTACTGGTTTTCACGATACGAGGATTAGAAAAGTTCGGGTGTGATATTTAGACTGAGCGAAGTTGATCAGGCAATTAAATGAGAGACGAGTGTCCCGGATGTGCTGGAATATTTTCCACTGCAGAGTGACGTGTGACCATAGATCAGTAGTTGTGACCGCCAGCCCACGGGGGGGGGGGGGGGGGGGGGGAGGTGGGGGGAGGGGGGTTCTTTATAGTGCATCACACAGTAGTGATTACATGAGCGCACTGTTTTACGATACTCATCGATACTTCTCCAGTTCGAAAAGGCTGGGGGCGGGCAGGAGGTTGAGGCTCAGAAAAACTTTAAAGCGACCTGGGAAACTAGCTCCCCACCCCTTGCACGCTGGTGGTAATCGATCGAATGCCGCCCGAGTGACGCTGGCATATAGTGATTTAAGTTTGTAATTGTTCTGGAGGTTTTTTTTCCTGGACAAAAAAAACGCCGAGCAAAAAAAAAAAAAAAAAAAGAGAAGCCGACACAGCTCGAGGTCAAGGAGCTGTTAACGAAAACAATACGGGGAAAGAGGACGTTTTCGAGCTTATTTTAATCTGAATGTATAATGCATTATGTATAGCTACTGTCGTTCTTCACCGCATAAAGATCGCGTAGATGGTCATTGTCGGAAACTCGTTATCGGAAGGCACCACTTGTCAGATGCTTAGTGGTTCGGAAGTTCAAAGCTATGTCTTCTCTACCTAAATAACTGTGCCATTGGTAAAAAATAAATTAAAAAATAAATGAACATAAAAATAAATGCGGGGATAAAAATCTGAAAAAGAAATCTATCAAGAACCCGAAGGAAATGTTTTATTGTTGCATATTCAGAGGCTCAGAACATCGAAACATGTTTCTCCCACCAAAATGTGTACAGACTAAAAAAAACAAAAACACGTCCCAAAAACCTGAAGAAAAAAAAGATTAAAAATGCTTTTTAATGACGTGCTGAACTTGAACAATATTATAAATCTTCCCCCTTGAGTTAATTTATTTTACAACGTAAAAAAACAATAAATACAGGATTTTGTATTGTGCAGATGGCAATAATATGTACTGGCTGTGGTCTTAATTTAAACGCGATACCTAAAACGATTTAGACGAAAAGAATTACCAAGTTTAGGGCATAATTGCCCTTAAATAGATGTTTGGACATTTCTTAGAAACACATGTTGAAAAATGCTAATCATATCTTAAGACGACACTTACCTAGGCTATACATAGATCATTCAAAAGCGGTTGCTTTACCGGTTTTGAAAAAGGTGACAGCTCTGTGAAAAACAACTACCGCCCAATATCTTTGCTAACTGCATTTTCTAAAGTTTTTGAACGGGTTATGTATTCCCGGGTTCTTTTTTTATTTTCGGCATAGGATTGTAGAGTGTCAGCATGGTTTTTTGAAGGGACGTTCGGTTGAAACAAATCTTTGCTCTTTTTTAAATCACTCTGCTCCTGTTGTTACAAACAGAGGACAAGTTGATTGTATCTTTTTTGAGATGTCTACAGCCTTCGATAAAGTAAACCATGAATTGCTGTTACACAAATTATCGTCATATGGTTGTTGCCCAGAGCTAAGTAACTGGTTTCGTAGTTATTTATCATCTCGACGGAACACAGTTCGTGTAGATAACAGTCATTCCGACCACTTCTTTTCCACATCGGGTGTCCCTCAAGGCTCCATCCATCCTTGGCCCGTTGTTGTTTTTGATATTCATCAACGACTTGCCGTCATATGTTGATAACGCTCAAATTTTGTTGTTTGCCGATGACATCGAGCTTTTTATGAAAATTCACTCTTCTATCGACTGCAACGCTCTACAGCATGATGTTTCACAGATTGCTATTTGGTGTACAGCGAATAACTTGTCTCTGAATACATTGAAAACAAAAGTTGCATCTTTCTCAAGTCGTCACACCATAATGGACTGCGATTATGTTTTAGAGGGGATGCCTATCAAACGTCTTTCTTTTATAAAAGACCTTGGCGTATACCTTGATAATGTTCTAACGTTTACTGCCCATGTGTCACTTGTCGTTGGCAGTGCAACAAGAATGCTTGGTGTTATATCTCGTATTACGAAACACTTTAATAACCCGGCTTCCTTGCTTCGGTTATTTTGTGCCCTAGTCAGGTGTAGACTTCAATTTGCTTCAGTAGCTTGGAATGCTTTGAATAAAACTCAGGCATTGAACATTAAAAATGTACAGAAGAGGTTAATACGCGTTGTGTATGATCGATACTCTCATCGTCGCTTCTATTTTGATTATGAATTTCTTCTTAAAAAAGTTTTGTTGAGAGTTTCGAGAGCGGAACGTGACTTAGTCTTTTTTCATACGTTATTTAACGGTGTATCTGATTGTGGCTCGCTTTTAAGTGATGTTAATTTGCATGTTTCCTCCCGACCCACTAGAAATCATTGTACTTTTTACGTTAATACTGTCTGTGATCTCTCGCCTTTATCATGCTGCCAATTGCTTTTTAACCGCATCAACAATGCTGAAGTGGATATATTCAGCGACTCTCGGGTGTTCGCGATGAAAATGAAAGTACTTGTTGCCAATTCGTAACGTTTGTATATTTTTGCCCTGTCTCTGTTATTTTAATTCCTCATTTATTTGTGTACCAAAGAAAAGACCTGTTGGTTGTTTGTGGGCACTTGAAAATAGATATTTATTATTATTATTATTATTATTATTATTATTATTATTATTATTATTCTTGAAAAAGTTTAACATATCTACCATGAATAGGTTCGGCTATGGCACGCTGCAAATATGGCACAAACGACCATTGCCAAAAACCAGTCGTCCTTCCTGCTCCTTCGGCAATTATTTCTTTAAAACGAAGCACGCCAGAACATTAAAGTAAAAGTGATTGTCTTTCACAAGGTACGTGTCACCGCATATTAAAATTGCAGAAAAAAAAATTACGAATGTACCTCAACACTTCATTTCAAATGGAACCCTCTGCCGGTCTTTCGAGGTTCGACGAATTTCCTGAAAAGTCAAATGTTCGACGAACTTCGAACTTTTAATATAAAAGTTCGAAGTTCGTCGAACTTTTGACTTTTCAGGAATTCGAAAGTTCAAACTTTCGATTTCTTTAGATAAATAAGTTCCAAAGCACGAAAATGATCGATTCCTTTAGCGTAGGAAGGTGGAAAGTCAGTTTGACATTCCTTGCTATTCTGATGTTTTTTTTCAATGCGAGGATTCCGAACATGTAGCTTTATCTTTGACAGTTGTCCTGCTGATGGAGGGTTCGCGCAGCCGAGATGCATTCTTCAATGAAGAGCTCGCGCTTGCATCCTAGTAGCGGAATTGTTGTACATTACAAAAAGCTGTTAAGCAAAAAATTAAACGAGAACAAAGAAAAAATGAACACAGATAAGTATAAACTATGCGAATACTTTAAAAGAGCAGAGTTACTTTTTTAGCGAAAATGCATCGGCAAAATGAGATCAGGATGGCCCATGCCATTTCGGCATTCGAGACTTACGAACCAAAATTCGTATCCATACCGATAAAAAAAAAAACAGTATATATTTTTGCTAACTGGATTATGGATCATGAAATCTAACTGGATTTCTCGCAGAAAACCTGAAATCTAGTTTGCGGACAATTGTCACCAAACTGGATTTCAGGTTTCCAGCAAAATATTTTTTCAGACTTAATGTTCCATGATTCAGCTATCGAAAAGTTATGCTGGGTTGCAGGCCGAGTGCCTCCGAGTCGCGGATCTAATGCGGCTCGCGGGCCGCATGTTTGTGACCTCACCGCTTGATAGATCATTTTACCATATATTAAATACTTATCTTCGCTGGAAAGATAATTCTACGTTGTAAACCCTACCAGTGAGGTATTCCCTAGGAGCTTACAGTTTGCAGTATTTTTTAAAGGTTTATGTATTTTGGTTAGTGCATTAATGCCAGATTATTCTGATGGGATCCTTAAGTTTAATCTGATGATGAATATTGTGCTTTAGTCACACCTGAACATTCATTCCTAAAATGTCGTTTTACAATTTGTTGTATGAACTTCAATGCCCCTTCATATTTGATATGCAAACTCCAGCTGACAAGAGTGTTGATGTAGTGCTCATTCAATTTTCTATTCATCAATGTTCTGGAGGAGGATGATAAAATACAAATAGAGTACACAGGCTTGCGTTTAATCGGAACAGACCAAAAAAATGGGTGAGAATTAGGGAAGTGCCGTCTTCACCATATATCTATCTGTATCGACGGACATTAGACGAGGGAATAATTGTCATGATAAGTTGACCAGCTTACTAATATCTGCTACTGCACTGTTTTATTCTTGCCTTTGGGGGCTCATGCTGCAATTTCACCATTGACGGTAATTACCATGAAAGTCCAAACCAATTAGAAGAATTACAACTAAAAGAAATAAAAAAGAATGAAGTAATTAAAAGAGCGCGCAATTATGTTATGTGATACCCTTACTCTCAAGCAGATGAAAGAAAGGATTGAAAAATCAGTTGGCCTGCATCTCGACATATTTTTCAGTGCCAAGGCGCATAAGGACCTGTGCCCATTTAGGGCCATTGTTACCGAGAGGGGCACTTGGCAGCGTCAGATGGCTCCGTAACTCCAGAAGCAACTGTCGCCCTCAGATATCGCAGACCCTTACCGGGTGCACAACTATGAGGCGGTAGTAGAGTTCTTTAAAGATAAGGAGGCATGAAAGTGGTCGACTTTTAGTGTGAGTGATGAAGACTTGTTTTCTTCTTTGCCCCACGACCAGCTGGTATCCTCGGTGAAGTCATGCATTGAGTCTAACAGGGAACTGGGATACAGAAACGCTAGCGGTGTCTCCATAAAAGGCTTCCTTGAGCTGTTAAAATTTTATTTGTGCTCTACGATAGTTGGTTAGTGGGATAAGATGTGTCTTTAGAAAAAAGGCGTGAGCATTGGGTCATGGGTGGCGCCAATCTTGAGCGATATTTTTCTTGCTGAGGTAGACAGAGCTGAAGAAAGTGCCATATGTTCTTCTGCGCTAAAAAAAAGTGTTCCGTTTCGTGGACTGCTTTTAGTCCACTATAAAGGAGCTGATGGAAGTGACACTCGGAATACGGTCTTGGATGCTTTCAGCAGGGTTGGGCAGTATCGCGATACAAATGTATCGCGATAGTATTTCAGAAATACATTTCGTATCTGTATTTCTGTATCGCGATACATTTTTTTCACCAGTATCTGTATTTCTGTAACGAAATACATTTTCGATCTTTCTTTGTATCGCGATACAATCAAGATGAAATGTATTTCGTTACAAAACTTGAAAGTATAAAACAGAGAGGACGAGGACGGGAACAGGACATCTTTCAGATGAAAGATGTCCTGTTCCCGTCCTCGTCCTCTCTGTTTTATACTTTCAAGTTTTGTATCTATTAACCAACACGCTCGTTTTCAACTGTATTTCGTTACATTTCTTCAGAAATACCCCCCCCCCCCCCCCCCCACACACACACACACACATACTCAAGAAAAAACAATTCCGAACGGTTTCTTTTTTTTTTTACTTCTGAGGGCGCGAGGGTTAAGGAGATACTGGGGCATTGTGACTATGCTGACCAAGGTTCCTTCCGATTCTCCAAACTATTTTTCTATGCGTGCTCTTCTCTCTTCTGAGAAGTGTTGCGTAGTGGGGGACTCGAACCAGGTGGCGTGCCAGGAGTGGAGTCAGAGCATCTTCTGCCACAGGTTTTTAGTTAGGGATTTCCTGAGTCATTGTTTGCTGGCATACAACGCCCGCTGGTAACCGTCTCTCTTGCCTCAGCGTACACAGTACACCCAGCCGGCAAAGCTGAGTCACAGTCCGTTGCAGCACGAGCCTGGCGGTTGTCAACTTAAAATAGTAGGATGACTCACGCAGTGAAGTTCAACACTTATACGAATGCATCTGCGGCTGCGCCCGTAATATTGCACGGCTCAAGGGTACGTCATAAGTTGACGTGAACATGACCCACTGCTCTGGTGATCCGAAACCCAGAAAGGAGACCAGACGTGGCCTCGCTGTTCCGACCCAGACTTCGTACACCTGCGACTCGTCTCAAGCGCGCTGTTTCTCGGAGTGCTCGCACCTGTACCGGCAATATCAGGTCCCAATCCACGAGGTCCCTGTTTGGATGATGCTAGGCGAAACTTGAGGATTGGTCGGTGGCGGAGGGTCGGTAGGAGGACCTTCACAATGGGGATGCCACAGTATGGTTTTTTCAACCGTAACAGAAGACAAGACGTGTGTTCCAGAATGCTTCAGGTGGTCCACTATTCTCAAAAATATCAAATGGCACTGCCTGCACGGTCTTCAACGAGGTAACTTGCGACGAAAGTATGTTTTGTCCTTTCATATACAGTAGCGTGGTAAAGTTTCATGTTCAAGGCCACACCTACAGATAAAGAATACCAGTTCATTACACCGTGACGTCATGTGATCAATGTTGGCAGGAGCGTGGTGACGTTATGATGGGGTTTAGGGTGACATCTCGTCAGACAGACAGGATGTCAAGGAAGAGACCGCGGTCAGTCCTTGATGGAACGTTTTTTTGAGCCCATTGAAGACTCCTCGTCGTCCGAAACCACTACCTTCAAGGAAAAGTGCCAAGCCTACGGGAAAGTAATTTCGGAAAAACTTCCACTTCAAACTACAAGCTTCATGTCAGTTGGCATCTCAAGCACATTTGAAAAATGTATTGCAGTATCAGTATTTCTGTATTTGTATTTCTGCCTCAACAAAATGTATTCCTGTATTTGTATTTCCAAATACCTTTTACCTCTATTTATAACGTATTTCCGATACGTATCGCGATACATTTTTACAGATATATTTCAGCATCAGTTTTTGGGCTACTATTTTTATGTATCCCAGTATTTGTATTTCCAAATACATTTTTGAGTATTTCTGCCCAACCCTGGCTTTCAGTAAGTGTGGTGTGGCACTCAGTTTCACGTTTGAAGAATTTAAAAGTAGGTGTACTCCAAATTTTAGACATGTCGGTCAGCCGAAGGGAAATTACCTGTGTTGGTCTTACAGAACCCTTTCTAAAAAACCTTATTCTGAACTAACGGTCTTCATATTCCAAAGCTGTGCAAGGACGGATTGCTGTCGCGTGTCTCTCTTCGGCTCTTAGGAAGTTCTGTGCTCACACGATGAATGACAGTTTCCGGGAGCAGGTAGGGAGGCTAATGACGTCGGGTTTTCGGGTGAGCCTTGTGACGAAGATAGCAAGTTCTTTTTTGAAGAAGGCCAAAGTGTGGAGAAGGCTAAAAAACGATTGACGGAAAACGCATTGTCATCGTTCCGTACCAACCAATATCGAATCTCTCCTAACCTGAAGAAAGTAGGAGGGTGGTACGCATACCGGTAGTGCTCTCGGCGTCTCAAAATATGAGCCAATTGTGTTCTACACTGTTAGCAAAAATAACACGCCCAGACGTGTAAACCGTTGTCCCATAGCGGACACGTCGAAACGTGTTCGTTTTACACGCAGCCATCTGTGTTTTTCGTCTACACATGAGGTGCTGTGTAAACTTAACACGATACACCGTGTTTTTTTTCCGCTAAGCACGGTTCAGCCTGTTGGCTGAGCGTGCTCATAAAACATGGCGGCCAGCAGCCGAGAACAGGCGAGGGACGAGCCCAGCAAGCCGCGCGCCTTTCGGCTGAATTGAAAGCACACAGGACGGCGTTTGCTCTCCTTCGATGTCTTTTATACACACTAAACAGCCTCCAAGCGGCGGACGTAGCTACGCGCAAAAATACGTACGTGCGTCGTCGGCGGTCGGCGGCGTCGGTAGCTACGGTAGCTACGATCGATCCGCTAGACAGAAAAGCGAACTTAAATGGACAAATAACTCGAGCAAACTATTTGAAATCGGGCGGTAACTTCCGCCACCTAGCGGGATTTCTAGCAGTCTATAAAAAAAGTTTGTTAATATGCTACGAGCCTACACACACAGCGAAAAAGTACACCCCTGGACGTGTAAACCGTTGTCCCAGGGCGGACTCCCCAAATGGTGTTCGTTTTACACGCGAGGCTCGGTGTATTTCGTTTGCACCCGAGGTCTCGTGTAAAATGAACATCTTTGAACGTGTACTTCGTTCTGCGATCACACGTCTAGGGGTGTTTTTTTACAATGGCGGCCGTTTGACGCAAGACGGGTTCGACGAGCGACGCCCAGCGCTTTACACGGCTTTTCGCCGCAGCGAAAGCGTAGTTTGCACGTGTTCGTTCGTAATCGTTCATACGTGCTGAACTACCGCAAGCATTCACCCCCAAGCGCCGACGCCGTATCCATTACGGCGATTACGCGACAGTGGGAGCGACCATCGACTGCATCCAGCAGCGTGCTTCCCCATCGAGCAGGTCTCGTTCGCGTGGCGGTTCAGCCGATCGCCGAGGCCTCAAGCCGGTTGCATTGTCACCGACGCCGGGTAATTTCCACAGCAGTTATCTTTTCGCGACCACAGACATGAACTTTATTGAAAAAGCCCGTTTGCCGTGAGCGACGACGAATAGCTCCGACACCGACCCGACCCGACCCGACCATACCCGACCGGCGTTACCGACGTCCCGCTCACCTCTTTACCGCGAGCAAAGTTGTACGCGACGTTTCGACGTATCCACTCATATCTCGTGTGTACGCAAATTTTGCGGCTTTCCGGGTGCAAATCGGCTACCGAAACGGCCAGCGAACGAAGACGAACTGAACGCGGGCGCTATGCGCCATTTAAACACGCGGTTACTTTTCTACTAGACTGTAGCTATGTGGTGTGGTTCCTTACACATAAATGGACTACGTACAAACAGAGCTAAAATAAAATTGGGCGGCTGCTTGCGCCACCTAGTGAGTATGCGAAAACTACAAAAAAGAAGGACATTTTGGCATTTGTGGAAGTGACACGCTCGAACACGGACGGCAGCACACCAACACACACACATCACAGCACAAACCACAAGATCAAAATACAAGCATGTACATACACAAACAACGAACAGAGGCACTGACAACCCGACACTCCTACTCAATTACAACAGAAACCCGCTCGGTATATATAGCAGACTTTTTGTTTCAGACAAAGGTCCGGTGACACCCCCCGTATTTTATATGAACGTAACGATATTACACAATTATTACTTATATAGTACGGCGACATAAATATAATTTGAGAAGGTACACATTTCTCTTAGTCTAGCTTAACGCTAAAAGACACCCCACATTTAAAAAAAAATGTTTTGAGCTAGCCAAAATGTAGCAAAATCTGGTTTCGTTTTCGGAAGTTTGAGCGCTCAAGGCTGGAATGCGCTAGCGAAGTGTGTGCATGCTTCTGTCAAACTATAATCTATTGTATGACGCTCTCAAAGCTGCTGGCTGCAGCCCCGTCTTGGTTTAGGGTTTGATTTACACGCGCTCCCGTGGAAATGAAATTATGCGCGCTCGAGTCGATATAATTGACAGCGTGAAGTATAAACCGAATGTAAACGATTTTGCGAGCGACGAGAAAAGCGACGGCGACCCGCTTCGCTGACGCTCGGTCACTCGCGCGACGACGCAAGCCGCATGAAAGCGGAACGATGTTTTCTAGAAATCCAAAAACCGAGTGACGCGACGAGCGATAGTAAGAAATCTTCGTAATACGTCGCTGACTCGTCGCTGTCGCCGTCGCTCGCTAAATCGCTTTATGCAGTTCAGCCTTTATACTCACGCTAGTGCCGACCTGCATTACCCGCTGAGCCCAAGCAAGCGATAAGGATATTCAAATATGTCACAACAGTGGCGTGCATTCGCTAAGAAAACATATATCTCAAATTCCTGCAGTTTGACGTCGGGATCCGTTACTTGTTCTGCTGTCACCTTGGCGAAACGGTCACTAAAGAGAAACTAGTCAGTTTGTTTTATCGGAGATTATAAAAACCTTATCTAGCCACTGTTATGCACAAAAGCACTCTGGAATTTCATATAAATAGTTTAGAATAAACTGAACACAATCGGTAACTTAATTTTCCAAGCATAATAATAAAAAAAAAATCTTAGAAAACAATGTATTTTTAAGGTGTTTCAAATAAAAAAAACTGAAAAAGCTTGAGCCTTATTTCAGCTGCACTATCACGTAAATACTTTGGGAAAAAAATATCTATTGAGAAGTATAGGTTTTGCAATCTCCAATTTGCTTGTTTCAACTTTCCAGTTACTTTATGCGTACTTGCAGATTGTATCCTGACAAATCTAGACAAAATTGTATAAAAAGTAACAGTCTATATAAAATTTATAGCTTAATTAAATTCACATTTGTTTGATAATGTTCAATCTTAAATATGAGTTTTAAATTTCACATCTATTATTACAAATGATTGAATTACATGCTGCTTGATGCATGCTGTGCCGCCCCCCCCCCCCCCCCCCCCCTGCTGGTTAGTTGTTGTAAACCCCTTAATGTCGTGTTACTTGTTTGTTGTTGTAGGTGTGTGAATGCATATGTTGTACCCCACTCCTACTTGGGCCTTCAATGGCCAGTAGTATCCTCTAAATAAAATTTAAAAAAACAAGTGAGCAGTAAAAATCTGGAAGACAAAAGTAAACACAGAGCCGTGCAAAAAGGCATTCAGCATATGAAACAGATACAGATATGGGCCTCTGGCGGTCCATCGGTTCAGCCTCCACACCGCCTAAAGACGGCAGTGTTGCAATATTACGAACCAGCGCACAGGTAGACAGTTACCCAAAATCCAAACACAAAAAAACTCACATCAGCGCTGTGCGAGTGTATACTTTTGTGTATTTGGATTTTGAGTAACTGGTCTACCTGTGCGCTGGTTCGTAATTATGCCGTACCAACTCGCCCAATCTGCCGTATTAATAGTGTTGCAAAATACTTAGATCAACTATAATGCTAATGACTGCAGTGTATAAAAGCAAGCTACTCGTCGGAACGAGCTTGACGGTACGAGAATAAAGAGAATGTTTTCACAGCTAAACTCAGAGTCTGTTGCACCGTCTCTTCCGTCCTCAAGATCGAAAGTGATACAGATTGGTGACCTGGACATGATGATTGACTCCGAGCACCTGCTATCCAGGGGAATGTTCTTCGTGGCCAAGGGCACGGCAATGGCTCTGCCTTTTCGGACGAAAATGCAGTAGGCACATATTCAACTTTCTCAGCCTCCACATCTGCAGCGCCTCCGCAACCACCTCTGCTCTGTCGCATCTAGCACCGGCATCTCCCAGCAATGGGCTGCGACCACCTTGCTTGCCCCACCGGCTTGGCAAGTGAATATTCATCGCCATCTTCACACTGTTCACAAGGCATGTTGCTAGCCGACCAGGGTCTCCTCATCGTTGCCATGTCAGGCATTCGCTCTCAGTTCGGTTCCTCATCTTAGGGGATGTTGCATCGGCCCCGCAGTCGGCCGGCATCCCCCTTTCAGTCCGAGGCTGTACACTCCAAACTGATCGAGCTGGACTGAAAGCACGACAGGGTCGATTTCCTTCGTCTGCTGCCTCATTTCCTGACCTCGGCATCAACTACCGTGCACGGCTTCCAAACGCTCTCTTTCCTGCTCTCTAATATGTCATCCTGCTTGCGGTACATGTCAACAGCAACGACACCTCTCTGGAGCCGCAATCACTTCAACAAAATCGTGCCATTCCTCACAGTGCAGAGCTGAGGGCGATAGCTCTGCGGCAGTCTATCGGTTCAGCCTTGGCATCGCCAAAGATGACAGTGCTACTCATACTCGTCACCACGAGCTCAACGACATGAGAATAAACAGAATGTTTTTATTGCTCGGAGTCGGTCGCAGCATCTTTTCCGTCCACAACATCGTATACTCTATAGGTAGTAAGCAAGAGACACACTTCAGATGAAAAGAAGAAATGCTCAGATCACACATGCCGCGGGTGTCCAAAATTATCTATCATGTTGAATATTGTTTTGGTTTTTTTAATTCTAACAGAAGACAAACATCATTATCGCGCAATCAAAATGAATACTTACGAAACACCTAAGTCGCAGTGTAAGTGCTCATCGCTGAGCTGCGGCTGTGGCATATATGTATTTATTTAAAAGTGCACCGATGATAAAACCTTCAGGTTTGGCAACAATACCGAGATTACAACGGTTGTTGTCCATTATAAAATACAAAAGAAATAAAAAATACTGGAAACAATGCAAGGTACAAATCTGCACAACAGGCTTCCGAATTCAACTACTTTGTCGTACTGGAGTTTGTTACAGTAATAACAGCTTTGGATGGGCTGTGAGGACAGCATTCACACTGAACTGGGTGCCTTGGTGACTACCACCAGTGTTGAGGAGTTATCACTCCAGAGTTGGAACGATTCCGCACTTCCACAACCCTGGAATCGAATGCAAATAAAATGGTGGCAGCACTGGAATGGAATGGGAATGAAATTAGTAGTTACATTTTGCCCAGAATAGAGTAGGAATGGAATAGGCTTTGTTCTAATGCGAGCTGCTTAGATGCCGTCAAAGGGGCTTTCGAAACGGCATTATTGCACTTAGGTAACTGACGGTTTGGTTATCTGACTGCTTATGTTCCTTCGAGGATGAAAGTGGCAACCCCAGTGAAGCAACCCAAACTGTAGAGTTGTAGGCTGACAAGGGCAATTTACTCGATCTTAATCCAGGGTAAGGGTTTTGTACCTCAGCGTTCCAAAAACTACCCGTGCCCAGCACTTTTCAATCTGTGTTGTCACGTGACACGACCCACCGGAGTAACTCGGATCTATTTGGGTAAGATTTGGAACACAGCCAAAGTGTCGTTCCTGGTGCTGCGAGATGCAACCATAAGGCTGTTGGGACCATGTGTGATTACAGCACCAGTTGCAGGCCACCAGGCAGGGAATGTGTCACACCGCCCGCACTTCGTTAATACACGTGACTCCTCACTTATTATGTATCTCGTAAAAGTGGAGGACATATACGGTTCTTTTGTGGAAAAGATGGGCGACTTAGTTTTCCTCTCTGTTACGAGGCTTTTACACCTGGTGGTGCGATCAATATCTGCAGTGCCCCCATACCAATTGCCACTAGTGCTATGTGCGACCAAAGCTCAACTTAGTAAAATCAATGATTGCGGGTAGGGTTTTGAATTTTGCAGTTGTCTACGCATTTCACAACGCCAGCTTTACGCCGACGTTATTTTCCGGTAACTTAGTGCTAGCTGTCAAGTGCCATTTTCACAATTGGGAGGGATTGAGAGGAATGGAATGCAGCAGTTCAGCCATTCCAGGAGTGGGAATGGGCCCAGTTTTTCCTTTCCAGGAGTTCAAAGGAATGGAATTAGTATTAGAAAATTCCAATTCTCTGCAATAGAGTTGGGTGGAATGGGGAATCTTTTGTTTGTTTGCACGCCTAGAATGTTTGAGATGACTCGAGAATCTTGTTTGTTCGAGCTCGGAACCTTCTAGATACCTACGGGCTTACAAAAAGAGCTTCGCATGGCTGCTCGAGTCAGTCGTCCTTTTGTCGCTGTCAAAGTATGTGCGGTCTTTGTTACTTTATGTTTCTCGGCACAAGTTCGCTGCATTTAACATTGATCTGAAGTTTTATTAATCAAGTTTGTTTTTGTTCATGACATAATGGTGGATGTGCAGGGTAACGCAGTCGATGCCCATAAAGCGTACCATATGTGAACACGATAACTCTGAAGACGACGATCGTGAAGGCGACGTCCTTGAAATCATCCGAGGACGACTCCAACTCTGACACCAACGACGACCTCAACTATGGCCTCGGAAGCGACCCGGACAATGAACTTGACAAAGCCCCTGGCTACCACACTTAGACGAAAACAGCATGACGACTTCTACGCTGATGATGAAACGGACGACAACTCCAAAGACCAAACCCGGCTACAATGTCAACAACCAACCTGACAACGGCCTCGATGACAAACAGTCTTCAACCGTGGTGACGAGACTGATGACGACACTGATGATGACCCAGGCGAAGACTCAAACAATTTCATGGAAGACGATCCCGACTACGGCTTTGACAGTTATCCAAGGACAATCCGGACGATGACTTTAAAGGGCAACTCCGGCCAAAACTCGAAATTAAAGAAATTACTGGTATCGCTGTAGTGACACAATATACGACCCCAGCCAAAATATTACGTCCGTGGGATGCCGCATTTTCAACTAATGCCGATAATAAAAATGTGACCCGCCGCGAGCCGCTGCACCTTAGCGGTCGGCTAGCGGGTTGCCGATCACTAAAGCAACATTGGGCCGTGACGTCAGTATCGTTCCTTTTTTTCCTCCAAGCGTTACGCGGAGTGCGCTTCTTTGAGCCGCTACCACCGCTACTTGGACTTGTGATTGTCATGTTTAGCCATTGCTTTTATCTGTAGCCCGTGTAGCTTCGGTATAGCCTTTTGTTTATTTGCTTGTGAGGACTCAAAGACTGGTTTTAGCGAGCAACTCGTAGCGCCCAAGACTGCCCAGCTGTTCCTCGAAGGATGCCGAGTAGAACTTGTAGTGCTGTGGGCTGCTCAAACAACCCGCTGCACAACCCGGAGGTGCTTTTTCACAAGTTTCCAACGTACCAGAAATTGAAGAAGGTGTGGGTAAACGCTGTTCGACGAGTGGACTTTGGCTTTTACGCGCCCAAGGAAAAAAGAATGCAAAAACAGACATGTACAGCCCTAACGCAGCAGCCCGTGCCGGAAAGCCTCAAAGCTCTGTGTCTGTTACTGACCCGCAGCGCGAAAGCGAGAGGGCCCCCAGTACTGTACTTCACTGGCAGCACGCCGTAGAGCAACGCCGCTCCATCCACGGAGCCCCGATGACAATTTAGGCCTAGCGACAGAGTACGGAAGACTGCACACACGGCGACAGCCGCTGATTACGGTACTGAACGAGTTCACTTGTTTTCCAGTCGCTACCTTTTGGGTATACTAGCGACAAGAACGGCATGGCACACGCACGGCGGCAGCGGCCGCCGAGTACGGCACTGTACGAGTTTACGGGTTTTCCAGTCACTAGCTTTTGGGTATACGCACTAACTCTTCCTACATGTGCTGGATAACTACCACATATACAGAATTAAAGTAAAATCAGCTTACCTCCTACCATTAGACGGCTAGCGCAACAGAAGTAGCTGCTGATCAACCTGCGTACTCGTTGAACGAGAACGATCCTGACGTCACGTTCACATAGCGGCCGATTTCTAGTGCTGCCAGGGCTTCGAGCGGCTAGTTTCGGTTTTGTTGGCCGTGCCCCAAACAAAACTTTGAGGCGTCCATATCTTTAAAGCTACGCACAATAACGACGAAAAAATTACACCTTGCAATTCAGGGACGCTGACTGCACTAAAAACAGTCATAATCCCAAAATTGAAAGTATGATCCGGAGTTGCCCTTTAACGACAACCACGACTACAAACTTGACGGCGACCTTGATGATGAACCCGATGACAATACCTACGGCAAGTGTGGTATCTGTCACGAAGACGAACAGGACGACGACGCCTGGTATGTCACTCAACGAACGGAGGAAGTTTGCCAGCTTGGTCGCATTTTGATGCAAGCCACAACTTCCTGACGATGACTGCTACAATTTTTGTCACCACGACGCCCAGTTTCAGCCTGGCTACCCACTGTGAATCTAAACACCAATTCATTGTCGCAGCAAGGAACTGTTAAAGTGGTGCTTCGACCTCAAGGTTATTCGCTACATGAGACCTAAGTTGTAAGTCGTTGGCCAATGGCACATCAACATTGTCACGCTGCCCTCTGCGACCCGTAGGCGATTCACGTCTTCCGACTCAACTGAACTAGGTATGCTCGGTAGGACTGTGAAAATCTGCTATTTACGAGACTCTGTATTTTGACCTAGTCTTGTTTAAGCTGTTAATTTAATTTTGTGTTGCATAAAGACGATGAGTCTTTCACAAGAGGGGAGTAATGCCACGTGCAAATAGGCGAGTCAGCAGCGTGATCGACTCACATGCCGCTGACCCCGCCAGCGCATGTCCTTCTTTCTTTTGTTTGCGTGACTGGAATGATGAGACGACTCTAAATTTTTTTTGTTCGAGCTCAGAAACTTCTAGATACCCACGCGCTTACAAAAGTACCTTCGCTTGGCTGCTTGAGGCAGTTGTCCTTTCGACACCATCAAAAGTCTTTGTTAATTTATGTTTCTCAGCACAAGTTCGGCGCATTACACACTGATTTTAAGTTTAATAAAGAAGTATGTTTTTATTCGTGACAATATTTAGATGAATTTTGATAATTCAATCTTCTGATATTTCAAACTAAAGTGTGTGGCTTCCAGGGCCCGTTTGCTCAAGCGCTAACCGCGGCTAAAGTTAACCGCAGTACCTAGGAGAGGGATTTTGAAATCACGTGACTGGCTCGGCAGGAATGCAGGGAAACATGGCGGTGCCCCGGTGAGTGAGCGCCGCTCGCTTTGAAACTAATATGTCGTTGTAGCTGCAATATTGGGCGCGTTAGTCAGCAATGAATGGTGCCAGAGGCTTTCGCTTTGCCTTACCTCATTTAAATCGCAAAGCATGAGCATATGACCTCGCCGCATTTTGTAGATAGTCTTTCGATTGTGGCCATTCCTAAGCCTAAATGAACGCGATAAATGTTAGCATGGCAATGTCTTTGGAAAGTGGATTGCCTTGACTCAATCGGCCGGGTATTAATAGCACACAAAAGCAGACAGCGTCCCAATAGACCATATTAGACCTTTCTCTAAATTTCCCAAGCACCGAGGTGCATGCTACAAGTGTAGTTACACGCGTTGCACGTGCTGGCGTCTGAAGTAGTAACTGTTCTAAAGCAAAAAGTCTAAAACAAATTTTGTCTTGCACGTGCGTTGGTCAAATATTTATTATGATTATTTACTTTGAATCTTTTATAAGAGGAAGGCCAGTGCGCGCGGACCGCAGAATTATACTTCCAGCGTTCTTCTCGATGCTTGGGTAATTTAGAAAAAGGTCTATAGGGATGCTGTTTGCTTTTGTGTGCAATCAATACCCGACCGATAGAGTCAAGACAATCCGCTTTCCAAAGATGTTGCTAAGCCGACAATTACCACATTCATTTAGGCTTAGGAATGGCCAGAGTCGAAAGACTATCTAAAAAATGCGGCAAGAGCCTTGCTCATGCTTCGTGATGAAGTGAGGTAAGGCAAAGCGAAAGCCTCCTGCACCATTCGTTGCTGACTAACGCGCCCGGTATTGCAGCTACAACGACATATTAGTTCCAAAGCGTGCGGCGCTCACTCACCGGGGCTCCGCCACGCTTCCCCGCATCCCTACCGAGCCAGTCACGTGATTTGAAAATCCCTCTCCTAGGTACTGCGGCTAACTTCAGCCGCGGTTAGCGCTTCGAGCAAACGGGCCCTGGAGTTTGGTGGCAGCGGCGGAGCGCATCACCCACGGCCTTTCTGAGCATTCTTCTGTATTTCACAGGATTGAACCGCCGGTCTTGAGCTGTTCGGCCCGACCGTCGACAGGACTTCGGAGAGTGTGCCGCTGTCCCGAGGATTGACCTGCCCGTCTTGTGCTGTTCGGCCCGACTGTCCTCAGTACCTCGGAGATCCGTTCAGGATTTTAAATTTCGAGCCAATTTAAGTCCGCCAATCAGCGTGTACCGCCACTATCGCTCAAGATCAACAACATCGCTGGAGCGAGGGGCGTTTTCACTCACTTTGGTGGCAGCGGCGGAGCGCATCACCCACGGCCTTTCTGAGCATTCTTCTGTATTTCACAGGATTGAACCGCCGGTCTTGAGCTGTTCGGCCCGACCGTCGACAGGACTTCGGAGAGTGTGCCGCTGTCCCGAGGATTGACCTGCCCGTCTTGTGCTGTTCGGCCCGACTGTCCTCAGTACCTCGGAGATCCGTTCAGGATTTTAAATTTCGAGCCAATTTAAGTCCGCCAATCAGCGTGTACCGCCACTATCGCTCAAGATCAACAACATCGCTGGAGCGAGGGGCGTTTTCACTCACTTTGGTGGCAGCGGCGGAGCGCATCACCCACGGCCTTTCTGAGCATTCTTCTGTATTTCACAGGTTGGTTACTTTCCTGTTTTAAATCCCCCTTGTAGTTAGCTCTGCTGCTGCTACCAAAGTTGTAACTGTTACGTTGCTGCTTGAGATGACCCGTTGCTATGCCTGTCGAATTGTGTTGCGGGACGACTCTCAGGTCCTTAACTGTGCTGAGTGTGAGTTTGCTTTTCATGTCGGAACTTGCTCTGGGGTAACTGATGCTGTCTTTAAAACAAAACGCGAGTCCTTCAAAAAGAACTTGAAGTGTGAGTCATGTCGGTGTGAGGTTGGTAAGAGCGCTACTGCTGGCCAGGGTCAGAGAGCTGAGGGTGACATGCTCAGGAGGCTGGTGGAGATTGACAGAAAGCTGAGTTTGCTTATTGAGCTGCCGGCCAAAGTCGATGGCCTTGAACAGTCTGTTCAATTGCTCTCAGATCAATTCGACTCCATACAGCGTCGCCTCGAAAATCACGACAAAGAAATTAAAGATGTCAAGCATAGAGTCGAAAAAATTGAAAAATCCAGCGGACCTCAGGCCCTTGCCCAGCTGCAGCTGGACGTTGATGCACTCGAGTGGCGTAGTAGGCGGCTTAACATTGAGATTCATGGGATCCCTGACACCGACGGCGAAGACCTTTTGAGTAAGGTGAACGACTTAGCAGTGAGACTAGAAGTTGGTACTTTGGCCGGGGAAGACATCTCCGCTGTTCACAGGCTTCCAGCTAGGCCCGGAAGGACACGTGGAATCATCGTGCGTTTCGCGCGTCAGGAGCTGCGGGATACGTGGCTGGCCAAAAGGGGAGTCCTGAGAAACAGCGAGGATAGGGTTTTCATCTGTGAAAATATGACCTCCCGCTCTAGGGGACTTCTCTCAGCTGCCAAAGAATGGCTCAAACAATCAGGCTATAAATACGCATGGCATGCGAATGGAAAAATCCTCGTGCGTAGAGCGACTGGCGATTCGGCAACAATTATAAAATGCGAGGATGACCTACGTGTCCTGCGGTAGATAGTCAGTCACCTCAAGCTGTCTTTCCTTTTTTATTTTTTTTTAACATTTTATGATTCAGTTGGGCCATACTACTAAAGAAGAATGGTTTGCGTCTCTCGGATTACGGAGAGACAGACTGAGTTGTCTGCATATGAATGTGCAGTCTGTAAATAGCAAGTTAACAGAACTTGAAAGTTTCTTTGCTGATGCCGATAAGCATTGGGATGTTATTATGTTGACTGAAACATGGTATTCAAACGATATTGCCATCTTTCAGTTGCCTCAAAAAAGAACATACTATCTTAATAGAACTTCACGGCGTGGGTGTGCCGAGACAAGGGATATAATTTTTGCGGTGTGCTATCGGCCACCAGATGGTGCTTTGAATGTTTTTCTTTCATTCCTAGAAAATATGTTGGCCTGTGCAAGTTACCGCAGACAAAACGTCATAATAGGTGGTGATTTTAATATCGATATGAATTCTGATAGCGCGAGAAAAAAAGATTTTGAGAGGGTGTTCCTTTCGAATGGGTGTACGAATGCTATTGAGTCATTTACAAGGATTACTGAAACGACGCAAACAACTCTTGATCTTTTCTTAACAAGCTATGATCCATCGTGTATGATTAGTGGAGTTTTGAGTTGTCCAATTAGTGACCATATGCCTGTTTGTTTGTCAGTTCGAACAACCCCCGTTGAAAAGGAAAAAGCTAATACTAACGTAACATTCCAGCTTATTAACGAAAAGACCTTAAGCGAGTTTCAGAAAGAGCTTAAGGATACGTGCTGGGACGAAGTTTTTCAACAAGGAGATGCCAATATAGCTTATAATATTTTCCTCAGCATATTTGTTGCAGCATATAAGAAGCACTTTATCAATAAGGAGCGCAAATTCAATAAGAAATTTCGGAAACCTTGGTTAACAAAAGAGCTCTTACGGAAAATTAAGAAGCGGGAGAGGCTTTATCTAACATTTATTAAGAAAAGGATCCCTTCAGACTTGGAAACGTTTAAGGTCTATCGTAATAAACTAACTAAAGAGTTAAGGAATGCCAAGGAAGCTTACTACATGAACCTCTTTTCTAGCTGTGCAGGGGACACAGATAAGCTATGGAGCAAGCTAAGTGCAGTCATGAAACGAAAACAGAATGTTGAAACAATAGAAAGAATTTCTCTCAATGGACGCGTACTGACAGGAGTTGAACTAGTGAATGCGTTTAACCATTATTTTGTCCATAGAGAACCTGAACTGTGTTCAAATGAGTCTTGTAGTTACTCCCTGTCCGGAAACGAAAGCAGTATTTTTTTACATGCAACCGACAGTGTAGAAGTATGTTCAACCTTTCTTGGACTCAAGAACTCTTGCAGCCGTGATGCTGACGGTATTCAGATAAGACCTGTCAAGTACGTAATTAATGAAATCGTCCATGTCTTGGTTCATATATACAACTTATGTATTTCCACAGGAACCTTTCCAGACAAAATGAAAGTTGCCAAAGTTACAGCACTATATAAAAAAGGTGATAGGTTAGACATAAAGAACTATCGCCCAATTTCTATCCTTCCAATTTTCTCGAAATGCTTAGAAAAAGTTATTTTAAATCAAATATCGTCATTTTGTGCAAAATATCAGCTAATAACTAAAGCTCAGTATGGATTCCAAAAAAATAAGTCTGTGGAGCTGGCTCTTCTTGAGCAAAAAGAATATATTTTACAAAACTTCGAGCAGAAGCTTCTGACTTTGGGCATTTTTGTTGATTTTACCCAGGCCTTTGATCATATCGATCACAATATTCTAGTTAAAAAGCTTGAGCGGTATGGCATAAGGGGTCTACCACTTGAGTTCATAAAATCCTATCTCGGCAGAAGGCGACAATTCGTTTTTCTGAATGGCTTAACGTCTAAAAGCAAAGAAATAATCTCTGGTGTGCCTCAGGGTAGCATTCTTGGCCCGTTGCTTTTTAACTTATACGTCAATGATATCGTACATATATGTCAACAGGCGAAGTTTATAATCTATGCGGACGATACTAGCATATTTCTATCGTCCAGCTCCTACGCCGAGATAACCAATATGGCAAATGATGTTCTACGTAAATTAAGCTCTTGGTCAAAACAGAACCGTCTAAAAGTTAATTCTAATAAAACTAAAGCCGTTTTCTTCTATACAAGAGGAACGCCTATCCCATTGCATCATAACATAGCGTTTAATCACACAAACATCGAAGTTTTGGACACAATAAAAGTGCTTGGCACGTACTTCTCCAGTAACATGCAATGGGACGAGCATGTTAACTTTGTACTAGTCAAACTTAGTCAAATAGCTGGTATACTGAATCGAAATAGGTATATTCTTCCGGAATCAGTTAAATTATTAATCTACAATACGCTATTTGTATCTCATATTAACTATTGCCATCTTGTATGGGGCACAACGACAGAATCTAACCTCCATAAATTACACTTAATGCAAAAGAGAATGATACGCGTTATTGCCAATGTCTCATACACCGAACATACTGACTACCTTTTCAAGAAATATAACATTCCAAAAGTTCATGACATATACCGAAGGAGGCTTATGCGAGATTTTTATTATAGCATTAGAAAAAATACCTCTACACTCTTGGAAATAGGAAACTTAGAAAAAAGGCAACCTTCGCATAAAACACGAACTCCAGAACCATGGATAGTTCCTCGTTCTCGGACAAATTATGGTGACCAAATGCTTAGGAATACTTTGCCTCGACTACTAAATTCATTTGAGGAGGCTGGCACCGATATATCCTCTATAACCCCTTCTGAACTGAGATATCTTTTATGTTCATTTTCTGATACCGGTGCCCTTAGAACTGCCCGAGATGAAAACGAGCTATTTCCTAGAATTGTTTTGTGTTCCTTACCCGACCTAATCATGTTAAATTGCAACTGTATACTAATGTGTGGAGCTGTAT
This sequence comes from Ixodes scapularis, assembly GCF_016920785.2. Taxonomy (NCBI): domain Eukaryota; kingdom Metazoa; phylum Arthropoda; class Arachnida; order Ixodida; family Ixodidae; genus Ixodes; species Ixodes scapularis. Next base: position 412,881 of record NW_024610041.1, read on the forward strand.
CGAATGAGTGAATTTGATTGACCAGGAAGTGTTTTGTTACTGTGTGTGAGTGTTTTGTGAGTCCAATGCTGCCATCATTTAAAGGGGGCCGAGGGCCCCACAAGCTGCGTTTGTAGCTTTTTTCCTCGGCCTCCTCCATTCTGTATGAAATGGAAAACCAATAAAGAAACAAAGAAAGAAAGAAATAATGAGAGTCCACTGTAAAACACCAGTTTTGCTACCCCAAGTAGCAATTTATTTTAGTGTAATTTCTGGAATCTTTTATGCAGACCGAACACTTCTTTTTCAATAAGCTTGTCGGCATAAAATTTAGACTATTTTTTATAGCCTAAACGTAGCAAGCGTTCAAAACAAATACAACCTAGTGCATCAGATACACAGAAAACACAATATTAGCAAATGCTACTTTTATTGAACACATCTGGAGTTTCTGTTGGATACATACAGCGCTGTGAAGAAGTACACCATTCTTATATGAAAATAAGCTTCCCACCAGTGAAATTTCTCAAGTTGGACAGCCTTGTTGTAAGTCAGGCACGTTAAAGAGAACCCTGCCCAAGTTTTCATAGACACTCTTACAAAGTTGTTTCATCCGTACAATAGCGACTTCAAGGTATATGTGTAGAAACTTCCCAAAGTGCAAACATTATGTGAAGAAACTGCATTTCAAAGTTGACGTCCTCGCAACCTCCCCTATCGGTAGCTGCTCTACCGGCAACAATGAAAAGAACTATAGAAAGACTGCTGAGGCCACATAACGTAAGACATGGTGTCCAAGATTCGCCATGGACAGCATTGTTGGTAGTTGAACTTGTTTGTGCTCACTCTTTTACCCAGTCTGTCGATTGACAGCTATTTAGAGTGCATGATAGGAACTATTTGTGCTGTAGACATAAAAACATGTACATGTTTCCCCCCCCCCCCCCCCTTTGAATCTGGCAGGCGAGACCACTCGAAAATGTTTGAGAGTAGCTGTGTAGAACTGACATGTTCTAACATTCTGATGACACAATTATTCATATTAAAAGGTATGCTTAACCGAAATTCAAAGCTTGCAAAACAACACTGGGGCGGTAGGCGGGACGCTGCAAAACCCCCAAAACATCACACATACAGCATTATTTCTAACGGATGGCCGTATTTTTGGAAACATGTGGGATTCAACAAGGCCGACGAGACATGTGATGTCGCGATTCTCATTCCCTCTCCTCTAGGCTTCATCCCCTTAAGCAGGTGAACCGAAGCGGGAATGAGAGAAGCGAGGCCGCTTCCCCTCATTCTAAAGTGTACCAGGAGAAGTATGATGTCACATTTCTTGTTTGATTGTGCCCTTTCCTTTCCAAGAATACGGCCATCCGTTTGAGATATTATTGTATGAGTGATGTTTCGGAGTTTGTAGAGCTCCCATTCAAAGCTTCCGCGGCCTTATTTTATGAAATCCAAATTTTGGTCCAGCATCCTTTTAAACAAGCTTTTTCAAATATTAGCATAATGAACATACAATTGGACAACTTGCTAACTCACAACAGCATCCTCCCGATGATGCCGTACAAAGGTTCTGTCACACGCACCAACCGAGGGGATTGCTGCAAGTCCATCCACCCTCAACTTTTAGGCCCCTTTGAGACTGAAGAACTGCTGTATGAGGCCCGTCCAGCCACTGCGCACACAAAGAGAAACACGGGAAATAACACTCAGTGACGAGCAAAGTCTCTGGGCGGAAAGCCCTCCATGACAAATGAGCACTGTTGGGTTACGGCAATGGCGTAATACACAGGTTCTGCTTCTTGGATGCCTTCACCGCTGCGGTGGGTGGTCGTAGCTAGTCGTAGCAGATAGTGTCACGTTTGTTGCTCGTACCAAAACACCAAAGCCGTGTAGTATTCTTGTTGCCGAAGTTCATAAGCCTACGTTCCCGGTCTACACACACTACACAAAGCCAGCCACGAGCAAAGCTAGCTAACCCCGTTTCTGCTTCGGCGACAAGCCGCCAGGGCGGTGACACCGCCGCTGAAACTTCTGCCTCGGCTCTTCAAACCAGGGCCCCTCAGTGCACAAGCATGACACTTGCTAGGCTGCTCTGCCTGTACCAAGTGACACGCGCCCGCATGTTCCCTCTCATAATACTTCTGACTGGACGTGCCCCGTATTGTACACGGCCATACTGTGCACATGGCGAAAGTTCCCTTTTGAAAGTGCTCCACGGTCGGCTTACAATGCTGCGAACACATAGCACATGACCACTATAGGTGACGACACTTGGGACACTTGCCATCCGTCGTTGTGGCGCAAAGTCGCTTTCTCAGTCGTCCTCACAAGGGGCAAGGAAAGGCAGGCACTGCATAAAAAATCAATACATATTATAACACTGGCTGTGGCAAACTAGTTTCAAAGATGATACAGTCATGTCTTCTTAATATGGACACCTCCGTACTATAAAAAGATTTTTTTTTCTATAATGTAAGGTGTTTATATGAGAAAATTAAATTTAAAACAAAAATTGGATAACAAGCATAACCAAACAAACAGTTTATTCAGCTAAAAGATAATGAGATGCGAGTTTGCTCTATCGCTTTAGAGCCGTTTAACATGTAGGACTACTGTCGTTTACAAGAACAGATACCCAGGCTGTAAAGTGATGATCGGCTGAATAGCAAAAGATGTTGCACTGTATGCACAAGCCGGATGTAATTGACACTTAGCTGCCGGCAGTTAGGATCCTATAATCTTATGATCGCAGACGGGAATTACATCTGGTGCCTACGGCTGGAATAATGTCTCACTTCGTAATAGAAAAAGCACAAAAAAAACACAGGATGGAGAAACCGGGTGTCACAAATTCAGGCTTCTCTTCATTTTTTTAAATACTTTTATGATCTTTTTTTTGGACCACTTTAAGTGTTGGTACGGTCAAAAAGGGGGAGTGTGGTGCCACTTTTAATCTCGGTTCGTCCCGTCGTAGTTCCTTTCTAAGTCCCCAACGAATTTGCTCGTTTGCGGAATGGGTTTTTGTTAACGGGCGACGTAGATCATCCCAGGTCACAGTTTGTGGCTTTGACCTCGAGGACGGAGGGGTGCGTATGCTGGCTCGCGTATGGTGCCGATTTGACATGCAGGGGCGCCGCCGGGATACAAAGATGTTTACGCTGGCTAGCGCCCTTTTTGAAGGCGGCGGCTTTGCTCAGTCTGCCGCCTGTCGTGTTCTATGTATCGGCGATAATTGATGTTTTTGGACTCGTACGGGGGAATGGATGGGCACATATGTTTGGTTGTCTGAAAAATGTAATAGGTTTTGCCATTTGGGTCGTTGCTGTGTAGCTTTGTTTTTCTTGAAAGTTGACTGACCCGAAAGGCGGGGAAACGGGAGGTTGGTCGGTAGACGAGCCTATAAAAGGGGGTTCGGGAACAAGGAAGGTAGTCCAACCCCAGAGCTGGCCGGGTCGCTACTCAACGCGGTTACTCCCTGCAGATGAGTCTTGGAACGTGTAATTTTTGGCTTCTGCCCTGCCTTTCGGACAAGTGTTTGAGTTTGTTGTGCTGAAGCGTGTGTGGCTATGTGGTGCGCGGTGTCGACCTCATCAAGCCTCTAATTGGACCGCTGGACTTCGAGACGCCGTACTTCGGCCGACAACTCCAGACTACGGACTGCTCTGGACTCGGCACCTACCGGAACGCTAAGCCTGGTTTTCTAGGACTTGTCTACTGCATTCTCTGGCTCTGAAGTACGAATTGTTGAATGTTGGGAAGATTTTTACACAGTGCTACTTTCTGTCGCGACTGTTTTGGGGGATTATCCCATGTGTGTAGCGGTAACGTTCGAGCTCCATCTCGGTTTGCTCTCGTTGTTAGTGTCGGGTTTTCGTCACTGTTTTGTTGGCTTATTCCGGTTTTATGAGCGTCGAGTCTTTTTAGTATTAGTTTCTGGCTCGCAGGGCTCGATAGCTTTGAGCTGGAGTGTGGTTTGTGTTGAGTGCTCTATTGCCGTGTACAGCTTAGTTTTTCACTTTACTAAATCTAACCTTTTGTTTGCTTATCCTCCCTGTGTCATCATCTTTCTCTACTGATTATACACCAGGCGTGGACCTAGCGCTAGTCAATGGTCGAACTTAGCTCTCTTGTTCTTTTCCCGTAATTTCTCGTTTATTCTCAGAGTGGATCATTGAATTATTTTTATTAATTTGAACCCCACTCTGTGACACCAAAACAGATGGGAAAGCACCACAACGTATTAAACTCTTGGATCATTAAATGTTCTTGAATTATACCTCACCCATGCTTGCTACGTGATGAAGCCCAAAGGTTAGTTCAATGCCAATCAATATTAAATGTCTTTAGATGGGCACCTGCTGCCCGATCATGGCCTTTATTGCAAAGCACTGCTCACACATTTGCGAGTCCTGCAGTGCCTTGTGGAATGGTGGGCGATACTTGCCGTCCCGCAAGGCACTGCAAGACAGATCAGGCTCAACTTTTGAATGTCGACGTGCTTACGGAATGCTGCGGCAAACCAATCATTCGCCGAGGGAAAAAGGAAGGAAGCTGCATGCCTCCGTGTGCTCATTGCCAGTGTTTTCTGCTCTGCTATGTACCCTGCTTGTGTGCTGTGATTTGCAAGCCAGCGCGGGATATATTTCCTTGATTTGTTTGTCTGTTCAGCTGTGCGAGGTTGTGATTGAAACAACCAAGAAGTATAGACCGCCATTCTTTTCATCAAGCTAAGGCTTCGCTCATCCGAACCGGGGACGATGACGGCTGTTGTTTACACGATTTTCGACAGCTATGTGGAGTGGCTTTGTGTTTAAAATTGCAATCCTAAGTGCAAAAAGAAGTTACCGCAGACTATATTGTTAAAGGTTGATTTCAACTGGCAGGCTCTGGCTACAACCACCTTAATATTCATTCAACATTGTTTGCATTTCTACTTACCCGTGATCGCTTCATTTGCCAAACACGTTAGTGGCCGGTCACCTTACCAATGAAACTAATGTGCTGGTGTCTCCAGCGAAGAATTCCCTCAGGGCTACATGCAATGCACAACCCAGTTTGTAGCCCGTTGTGACTGAAAGCTTTCACACTGGGGAAACGTTGTTGTCACAAACGCAGTCAAAGAATGCGATAGGATTGAGGTAACAGGGGGATTGTCCAAGTTGACTGACTGCATGAGGATATGTTTCTATCGCCACCGTGTTTCCTCCACGCAGGCGACGGAGAAAACGATATAGAGACTCCTCGCGCTTGCCAATGCCAAGTTTCTCTAAAACGTCGAAATACGAGACACCCAGCAGCGAAGTGTCGATATTGCCGGAAAGAGCGGCGGGACAACGATCAGCGCAGGATCGCGGCTTCGCCACTCTTAAGCGACGGTGTCTTCGGTTTCCGCTCTCTGCAGCTTCCACCGGGACGCTAGCCGTGCCTAATTGTGCTAGCTTTGAGCACCACAGTTCATAGGGTTCACAGCGCCCGAGCGAAAGCTCGCGCAAAAGAACCGGCGAGCAGTCGAGTCGTTTCCAATCGACGGGGTGGCTAAACGCCGGTTGAGTAAATCGGGCTTAACGCCTGAGCCGGCTTGCTCAAAGCGAATCTAACGTTCTTGAATGTCATGTAATAAAAATCTGAGACGTGCTACATTCTATACAAACTTGATAAAAAAAATCAAACACTCACCTTCAGCTGCTACGTCCGCCGTACCGCTTCAAGGCAGAAGCAACATGGCGCTCGACGTTTTGGGGTGTTGGGCTGGGGTGTTTTCAGTGTTGCTTACACGCCTAGTCGTGTAAACCGAAACCGAAACACCAATTTTTACTACCCCAAGTAATTTTTTGACGATTTATCACTAGCAGAGCGTGTAAAAATATGCTGACGAGTGAAAATGGGGTGTAAACAGGCGAAATATTACATTTTCGCTAACAGTGTACGACCGATCACAAGTTGACACAACCCCTACATACATCACGCACAACACCAATACCACGCATTACACACCATCGACATATACACAAACACAACACCCGACACTGCGCCCGACACTTCCTACTGAACATGCTTTTCTCTCCGCGGCGTATATAAGCTTGGCATGTGCGGGTGAGCTATTTAGTCGCTGACCGTTACAGATTTATAGAAGAAGACACAAAACACGGCGCAATGGACAGCCGTATGTAAGAACCCTTTGCATTTAAAACGTATGGAGGCAAAATCTATAATGTTAGTCCGTTGCGAAAGATAACGATGTATTGACAATAAATCCTAAACCGGTCATGAAGAAATTCAAATTTTTGTTATTTTTATGCTAGACCAGTGTTATGAACAGTCCGACTAGCTTGAATCGATTTTTTTTAATTATTAAGATTTTATCATTATATAATTAATAATAAACGGAAATGACGCTTGCGCAAAGCATTTTTTTATATATTCTTGTGAAGGACATGTGCTCAACACTTCACTTCCGCTAGTTGCAGTACAGGAGCAGACGCCTTCACTTTTGGGTCGTGTTGATGCAGTTTGTTGTCGTCTGTCGTCTCGGTGTTGAGTGGAGCGGTGGGGCTCGGGAGTTCGTGGCCGGTGTTATTCGTGATCACTGGTGTGGGGCGCTAACGCGTCTTTTTCTTTTTTTACACTGCCACACTGTTACCATTCCGAACTTTGAATATACACGGGCCCGTAGCACTGCATTATGCTGAATAGCGAGCTCCTTCTCTGCTGACGTCGCTTTCCTGGTACCTCTCGTGGATACTGCAAGCGTTTAAACAGTGTACACCGTCTCGCCTGCATCCCCGGTGACGTATTCCACCTGTTGAAACGTTTTGCTTCCGTCATTTTTAAGTACGCAAGGCAGTTATCTCGTTGCTCTGGTTCCGGTTATAAAAGCAAGGCAAAACGCTCGTAGTTCCCGCCCTCAGTACACGTTGGACATCTTCCACACTTTGACACCGGATAACTGAATGAACGAGGATCTACATTCACTTCAGAGGTCACTCTCGCCGCTTCCTCACCGTTTAGCAGCAGGATCAGCTGGCGACAAGCCACGGATGAGAGCATTCGTGGCTTGTGAGCATCAACAGCCCAAGCGCACTCGGTGCCGACGCGGGCGGTGCGGGTTACTGTCAACGGGGAGGCCAGCACAAACCGCGACCGTTACAGCTCTTCGTCATGGCACGGTGTTGCAGAGAGCAGAGTAAAATACAACTACACGGACCACCGAAGCAAACGCACTGCTATCGTAAATCTTGGCTTGTGATTGCGCCTTTGTAGATCATCTTATTCGTTTTACTGGAGAGACGCAAACGACAGGCATAACAAAATCGCTTGCATACTCCGCATACCTCGCAAAAGCATTTACCCAGTCACCTTACGAAAAGCGCGAAACACGGAGTCCGCACCGTCCTAAGCTTCTTCTGTTTTTTACCTGCTTTAGAGCAGTTTGTACCCGCTTTTAGATATGCCTACTGAAACTGAAACAGGGCAGTGCCATAGAAAACAGACAAAGTTGGGAAAGCTTGCTCGCTCTCTCCAATTTCTCAACTCTCAAGTGATTGTACCATAGTAAATGCACCAGCGCCTTTCCAAAACAAAGAAAAAGCACTTGTTCACCACGCAAAAAATGGTCTCAGTTCATGCATCTGTGTGCAGGTAGGAAATCTTGCACCAATTTATTCACACCGCATGATCAGCGCAACAAACTCGCACGAGATTTAAAGGAAAATATCAGTGGTGACTTAAGTTTCCCTGAAATTCTGTTACCGGTCGTTTGCAGGACCGAGTCATCTACTCGAGCTGTGTGCGTCGCTGTGCAAACGCAGTCCAACACGAAGCATAAAAACGGCAGATCTAGGACAACAATCCGGAGTCCATTGTTCAATTTAAACGACGTAATTTTGTTGAAAACGCCCACAGCTTTTTACTCACGGTATGCGTCGGTATACTTCCACATTCTGAAACAGAACGAGGGAAGATTTACTTTTAAAAACGCTCGCTGCGTCCTCCCGGACCATCTGGACCGGATCAGCTGATTACGACGGACTAAACCCACAGCAACCAATTCGCGCTCCGTGTTAGTGTGGCTTTCTACCTCCAAGCACCGCACCACACACCACGGACACTTCAGCTCTTTGTAGCATCGCCGCGTTGCACCAAACAGAACGAGATCGCCGAAGTAAACGCAGCGCTGTCGTGACCCTTGGCTTGTGGTTGCGCACTCGTGGACCCGGTGACACCCTTCGCTTTCCAAGCACACACGACGATTGCGAATGATGCTTTCCGTCGTCCGGGAACATCACAGGGGCACGTCTCCGGTCACGTCTTCGCTACATGTGCTCGCAAGCCGAGCACCTTCCAACCTTCTTGCCCAACCAAAAGAATACCGGCGCCATGTTAAACGTGCGTTGTTGCCAGATTTTCTCCGACCAAATAAAAAACAACGAAAGCAAACCGGTTCTAGCTTCCAGCTTACATCGGCGTTACGCCGTGGCCAAATTTTCTCTGTCAGCTCTAACTTAAAGATGACCTACAGATGCAGCAACACTGGACACCACGGAGCGCCGTAAATTCTGAGGAGGATGCATGGGAAGCGGCGGCACCTTCGCTTGCTGTTGGAAGGGTTGAAGCCAAAACGAAACCAACTGCAATGTCGCGTGTTCAGATCAAGGGCACGCTTTTTATAGCCATTGTAACTGTTTAGAACGAGTAATTATACGCCTAACTTTATTTTTGGTGTGTGAGAAACAATTATCAAGACCCCTAATATAAATACAAACAAGGGCGACATAAGGGAAGCCGCATTGCCATTGTCGACGACAAACAATGGCAGCCAGCACGCACGGTAAGCGCGGGGTTCGCCCCGTCTCGCGACATGGCGTAATTGCTTTTGCTGCTTATCTGTCTCCGAGACATGTTCCTTTCCGCGGAATTTGACTCCACGGTCCTTTCTAGGTGTGTCCCCAAGCGTTCCGGTGCTTCGGTAGCCGGCAATGCTGCGGTCGTCGCCGGCGGTGGTGCGTGTTTTCGAGGTCGGCTACACGGTTATGCGTGTATGACCGAACGAAAACACGTTTTTTACAACCTCGCATGATTTTTGAACGAATTATCCGTTACTCAACGTGTAAATTTATGGTAATTTGTGTAAATAGCGTGTTTTTCACCCCAAATATTCACCAAATACACGGGACTTGCTAACAGTGTAGGGTTGGTGACGGGGCTAGTCGCCACAAAGGCATGTGCACTACAACGCACCGAAGGCAGTTCATGACGTGTGTTTTGTCTGTTGTTTACAAAACCCTCATATCTTGTAATATGTTTTATGTGGGGCAGGCGGGGAGGTGTCTTAATGACAGCTTAGAGAGCATTCCTATTCACTGGGGGCCACTGCTGGGGGGATTTGGCAACACATTACAGTAGAGGCGAGTGTGTGCCGGATTTTCGTAAAGTTGCTGTCCTGGACAAACACAATAAAACAAAAGTGAGATTATAGAAGCATTTTTTATTTACAGTTTGGGGTATCTATGTGTCAGCGCTCCATCGGTGGCTTTGTCAGATAAAGAGGTTTGCTTTTTGCAAGCAAATATGAAAGGTGGTTTTTGAGGATACTCAGCACTTATGTTAGTGTCGTGCTTGATAGATAGATGAGTAGGTGGTGGTTGTTGGTGTCTGTTATCCGTTTTGAATATGCGGTTTCCTATAATTTTTCATTTTTACTGATAAAACTTGAGTAGGGAGTACAGCTTCGTCCTGTGGAATTTGTTTCTTCTCGTCGTCTTCGTTGCCGAGCTGTTTTTCATCATTTTCTTTGTTTACCTCCAGCTGCACTGTAAACAATCGTGGTTGCGTTGTACATGCCAAGGACTCTTGGCGCTTTGCCTGACGGATGTTGCGCCCCTTCGTTTATATCTTTTGATGATTTATTTTTTGAATCGGCGTTTTCAGCGACTATCAAGCTTCTTTACACGTAATACTATTGTGATTTCCTAGAAAAATCTTGGCTGTTTTCGCTTGAAGGTGACCTTCAGCTGCATGCGCTTTTACATGACGTGAATTCGCTCTGCTCAGTTGTCCTTTAGAGTAAGTTTCTCTTATAATATTCTTTTCGGAACACATCAGCACAGCGATTTTGATCTTTCCCTCAAAAGCTAAGACTACAGTCCTGGATTCTGGGAAATATAGGGACCTTGCCTTCCTTGCCAGACAGTCGGACAATAAACAAAAAATTGGGGTATTGGGATATTTTTAGAGCGTGTAGGGTTGGTCGGCCATTAAAGTTACGACGAGTCACACGCTAAAGCATAAGCAATTTAGCCAGTGTAGTACAAACGCTAGCTTGGGGTCTTTAACGTGCACCACGCAGTAGTGATACACGAAACGGGCAGGTCGAAACCGGCAGAGGTGGGGATCGAACCCAGACACCTGGGTTCTGCAGTGCGAGCTTCCGCTCCACGCGCGTCGAGCTGGGTGTGCGCTTTAGCCCACTCGTCTAAAGCACACACCAATTACACTTTAGAGTAATTGTAAACAACCCCCGAAGTATTGGAGCGAAAAGAAAATAGCGCTTGGAACCAGTTACATAATTCTAGAGAAACACCATACAAAAATAATTTACGCAAGAACTGGTTGTGACTGACCTTATCAAATGCTTTTGACATATAAAAACAAATCGCACTGTCTATGAGGGATTTTGGAAAAATATTTGCGTCACAAGCTGCGGAACTTTTATCCCACCTGCCGGGAGGCCATTATTCTTTTTTATTGTCTTTTCTGCACATTGGCATAAGATTTTGAAGGATAACAGGAGTAGGGAAGTCGCGAACCACTCTAGATTCGAAATGAAAATGTTTCGATATTTTCGAACCGAACTGAGGTTCAAAATCGGAAGATTTCGATATTTTCGTACTGCCCGAGGTTCAAATTCGAAAAATACGCAACTTTGGATCCCCATGGAGTTTCGAATTCGAAAAGTTCGAAGCCTTCACGGTTTCTAAAAGTTGGGGTTCGAATATTTCGAATATATATTTTACTTGAGGTTCCAGAAATTCGAAGATTTCGAACTTGCCTAATTTGAAATTCGAGAGATTGGGATCTGGAGTGCGAAAGATCGAAGATTTCGAATTTATTTGAATCTGAAGTTCGAAAAATTCAAAGATTTTGAAATCATTTGAATATAAAAGTCGAAAAATTTGAACGCTTCGGTGTTTTTTGGACCCACAGTTAAAAAAAATTCGAAGATTCCGAACTTCTTTCATCATTAAGTTCACATAGTTCGAAAGTTTCGATTCTCTTTTAGGCCTAAATTCGATTTTTTTTGTTGAAGATGTCATATTTTTCCTAACTTCAAGTTTTCAAAGTTTGAAATACGATTTTCATGTTCCTCCACAGTTTCAGTTGTAAACAACGTTTTCACGCCTCACTGGTTTTCACGATATGAGGATTAGAAAAGTTCGGGTGTGATATTTAGACTGCGCGAACTTGATCAGACCATTAAATGAAAGACGAGTGTCCCGGAGGTGCTGGAATATTTTCTAGTGCAGAGTGACCTGTGGCCATAGATCAGTAGTTGTGACCGCCAGCCCACGGGGGGGGGGGGGGGGGGGGGGGGGAGGGGGGTTCTTCAGAGTCTATCACGCAGTAGTGATCACATGACCGCACTGTTTTACGATACTCATCGATACTCCTCCAGTTCGAAAAAGCCGGGGGCGGGCAGGAGGTTGAGGCTCAGAAAAACTTTAAAGCGACCTGGCGCAAACTACCTCCCCACCCCTTGCACGCTGGTGGTAATCGATCGAATGCCGCCCGAGTGACGCTGGCATATAGTGATTTAAGTTTGTAATTGTTCTGGAGGTTTATTTTCCTGGACAGAGGAAACGCGAGCAAAAAGCACAGAAGCCGACACAACTCGAGGTCAAGGAGCTGTTAACGAAAACAATACGGGGAAAGAGAACGTTTTCGAACTTATTTTAATCTGAATGTATTATGCATTATGTATAGCTACTGTCGTTCTTCACCGCATAAAGATCGCGTAGATGGTCATTGTCGGAAACTCGTTATCGGAAGGCACTACTTGTCACATGCATAGTGGTTCGGAAGTTCAAAGCTATGTCTTCTCTACCTAAATAACTGTGCCATTGGTAATAAATAAATAAATAAATAAATAAACATAAAAATAAATGCGGGGATAAAAATCTGAAAAAAAGATTTCTATCAAGAACCCGAAGGAAGTGTTTTATTTGTGACGGCTTGAAGCTGAGGTAGTTGGTTCATGATTGTTAAAGTGCCAGCTGAACGTTTTACAGACACACACACACACAGAGGAACGAAAAAGGCAGACACACCGCTGGACTATCAACTATTTTAATGAAATCTTCTTTTTTTATACTGTACAGCTTGACGGATTCTCCCTCTTCTTCTATATTTGAACCTTCGTCTCTCGCTCTTCCTCTTCTTTCATGATCCTGTCAAGTGTGCGGCTCTTCGCAGGAATACCAATTCCTTCTGGTGCAGCGCGATTGACGGTGCACTCACGCAATGATCCCCCTTCGCGTCAATAGCAAGGGCCTCGAGAATTTCTCGAGCAACCCTTGTGCGATTTTTTGGCAGGATGTCAATGATGGCAAGGTTTGGCGCACATGTGCATACCCGACAATGGGCCGCGAGGTGCCCTGCTGCTGTGGTGGCCTTCACTGACGCTGCGTGCTCTCTTGTTCGGTCGTTAATACACCTCCCTGTTTGTCCAATGTAGCATTTGCCACATGACAAAGAGATCTGGTACACGACCTCTTTTGTACATTCGGTGTATCTGGTCTTGTGAGATGTGCTGCAACCTGTCTCTTCGTTGTTGTCCTCCTTGTTCACCTTCCGGCACATGGAGTATGCCTTATTAGGCGCAGAGAATATTACCTGTACGCCCTGTCGGCCAGCAATCTTTTTTAGTCGATGGGTGAGCCCATGGATGTAAGGGGCGACCACATAGGGTGTTCGAGGCTTTTTTGTTGTTGTTCCATCTCCTTCAGGTCGGTGCTTGATCTTTGCAGATATGTTTTCACAAATCGAAACAAGAAGTGTCCTAGGGTAGCCTGCACCTTGTAGCCCAGAGATTTGTGTCGCAAAACTCATCCGCACCTGATGCTCACATGACCTCTTAAGGACGGAATTGAGCGCTGTGGTCGCAACTGCTCTTTTCACATTTTTGGTATGTTAAGAGCTAAAAGGAAGAAATCCTTTGCAAGATCTTGCCTCATATCTCCAGCATACATGTCTATTCCTAAACTCTAAGGAGAGATCTAGGAATTTTATGCAGTTGTTAACGGGGAGCTCGTGGGTGAAGGTAAGATCGGCGCAGCTTTTATCGAAACACGTCATGACTGCTTCCTGACATCCGTTGGTTGTTTCATGGACCTGAGTGTTGCACAAGATTAAAAATCATCCGCATACCTAAAAATGGCCTCTACTCGGGGATCTTTTAAGGTGTCTTGGATAGCAGAGCCGCATGCGGCGAGGTAGATGTCACAAAGGTAGGGAGCTACCCGGAATCCTATGCAGATACCGCTTCGTTGTACGTACTGCTTGCTTTGGTGTACTACTGCCGTCGCCTTTAGGTAAATGGTTAGAAGCTCTAAGAAACTATCCAAGTTGTTGCATATTCAGAGGCTCAGAACATCGAAACATGTTTCTCCTACCAAAATGTGTACAAGCTAAAAAAAAAGCACGTCCCAAAAATCTAAAAAAAAAGATTAAATTTTTTTTTTATGACGTGCTGAACTTCAACAATATTAGAAATCTTTCCCCATGAGTTAATTTATTCTACAACGTAAAAAAAAAAATAAATACACGATTTTGTATTGTGCAGATGGCAATAATACGCACTGGCTGTGGTGTTAATTTAGACGCGATACCTAAAACAATTTAGACGAAAAGAATTACCAAGTTTAGGGCATAATTGCCCGTAAATACATGTTTGGACATTTCTTAGAAACACATGTTGAAAAATAATAATCATATCTTAAGACGACACTTACCTAGGCTATACATAGATCATTCAAAAGCGGTTGTTGTACCGGTTTTGAAAAAAGGTGACAGCTCTGTGAAAAGCAACTACCGCCCAATATCTTTTCTATCTGGATTTTCTAAAGTTTTTGAACGGGTTATGTATTCCCGGATTCTTTTTTATATTCGGCATAAGATTGTAGGGTGTCAGCATGGTTTTTCAAAGGGACGTTCGGTTGAAACAAATCTTTGCTCTTTTTTAAATTACTCTATCCCTGTTGTTACAAACAGAGGACAAGTTGATTGTATCTTTTTTTGACATGTCTAAAGCCTTCGATAAAATAAACCATGAATTGCTGTTACACAAATTATCGTCATATGGTTGTTGCCCTGAGCTATGTAACTGGTTCCGTAGTTATTTATCATCTCGACGGAACACAGTTCGTGTAGATAACAGTCATTTCGACCACTTCTTTTCCACATCGGGTGTCCCTCAAGGTTCCATCCTTGGCCCGTTGTTGTTTTTGATATTCATCAACGACTTGCCGTCATATGTTGATAACGCTCAAATTTTGTTGTTTGCCGATGACATCAAGCTTTTCATGAATATTCACTCTTCAATCGACTGCAACGGTCTACAGCATGATATTTCACAGATTGCTATTTGGTGTACAGCGAATAACTTATTTCTGAATCCATTGAAAACAAAAGTCGTATCTTTCTCAAGGCGTCACACCATAATAGACTGCGATTATGTTTTAGAGGGGATGCCTATAAACGTCTTTCTTTTATAAAAGACCTTGGCGTATACCTTCATAATGTTCTAACGTTTACTGCCCATGTGTCACTTGTCGTTGGCAGTGCAACAAGAATGCTTGGTGTTATATCTCGTATTACGAAGCACTTTAATAACCCGGCTTCCTTGGTTCGGTCATTTTGTGCCCTAGTCAGGTCTAGACTTGAATTTGCTTCACTAACTTGGAATGCTTTAGATAAAACTCAGGCATTGAACATTGAAAATGAACAGAAGGGGTTAATACGCGTTGTGTATGATCGATACCCTCATCGTCGCTTCTATTTTGATTATGAATTTCTTCTTAAAATAGTTTCGTTGACAAACTTGTCCGATAGAAGAGCGGAACGTGACTTAGTCTTTTTTCATGAGTTAGTAAATGGTGTATCTGATTGTGGCTCGCTTATAAGTGATGTTAATTTACATGTTCCCTCCCGACACACTAGAAATCATTGTACTTTTTACATTATTACTGTCTGTGATCTCTCGCCTTTATCACGCTGCCAACTGCTTTTTAACCGCATCAACAATGCTGAAGTGGATATATTTAGCGACTGTCGGGTGTTCGCGATGAAAATGAAAGTACTTGTTGCCAATTTGTAACGTTTCCGTATTTTTGCCATGTCTCTGTTATTTTAATTCCTCATTTATTATGTGTACTAAAGAAAATACCTGTTGGTTGCTTTTGGGCACTTGAAAATAAATATTTATTATTATTATTATTATTATTCTTGAAAAAGTTTAACATATCTACCATGAATAGGTTCGGCTATGGCACGCTGCAAATATGGCACAAACGACCATTGTCAAAAACCAGTCGTCCTTCCTGCTCCTTCGGCAGTTTATTTCGTTAAAACTAAGTATGCGAGAACATTAAAATAAAGGTCATTGTCTTTCACAGGGTACGCGGCACCGCATATTAAAATTACAGAAAATTGCTGAAAAAATTACGAATATATCTGAACACTTGATTTCAAATGAAACCATCTGCCGGTCTTTCGAAGTTCGACGAATTTCCTGAAAAGTCAACGTTCGGCGAACTTCGAACTTTTACAGTAAAAGTTCGAAGTTCGTCGAACTTTTGAGTTTTCAGGAATTCGAAAGTTCGAATTTTCGATTAGATAAATAAGTTGGACAGCACGAAAATGATTGATTCCTTTAGCGTAGGATGGTCGAAAGTTCGAAAACCTTTGCACTTTAGTGCAAAGAAATTCGAAACGTGCAAAGTTCGAAATGTCGAAAAGCGTTGAACTTCTTATTCTAAGAAGTTCGGAAATTTGACTTCTGTCGAATTTTACGATATTGAAAGTTCGAAGATTCGAATCTTTCGAACCTTTTGAACGCTTCATTCGATAATCGAAACTTCTGTTCAAAAAAGTTCACTGCATCCCTAAACAAAAGGAAAGCCTCAAGAAAGAGGGGAAGTTAAACATAATTTTAAAGAAAGCAATTTTTATAGAGGCACTAGATCAGTGGTACTGAACTCATTTGAGTATGGGGGTCAGATGGCCCACACCGGAAAGGTCGAGGGCCGACGTAGAGTCGCCGGCCATATGAGCTACCCCCGCCGAACGCCGACCGGATCAGCAAAAATCCCGCATGCGGCGCGTCGAGCGTTTTCGCGCTTGGGGGCCGGGCTATTGGGACCAAGCCATTTCGTTATCAAAGAGATGGACGCATAGCTTTTGTCGGGATTCTAGCCTTTCTAAGTGTAACTCACAAAAACATGGCCGACTAGAATTGCCGTCTTTGGGTGTTGGCTCCAAGTGTTCCGAGATGATGTTATAACTTCTGATAAACTGGAGTGGCCGACCACGAAGCCATCTGCAAAATCATCGTAGAGATACACCCTCGGCGAAGCAACACGCTACTGAGCGCAGAACAATAGAGTCTCCTCGATAGAACGCGTTCATGAAAAGTGCCTCAATCTTTATTCTGCTTCAACACAAAACGTTTTTGTTTTTGTTTTCTATATCATATCCTTATAGATTGTGGGTTTCTTTACGGAGGTCCACTACTATCAATCGCCGCCCGATCGGTATGCGCTCCGCCCATCACCCAGGGAGTGACATACAGCAACGAGAAGACAGCGAATGGGTTTACTGTACCTCTCGGTTGCCCGTCGTCGAGAGCCGGTAGTCCGGGTCCGCCGACTCTTGTTGTCGCCCGTCAATCAGAGCTCACAGTCGGGGTCCGTGTCCAGGCCTGCGGATCGCCTTTCCCACGCCAGCGCGGCGTAGGCTGGCTGTCCCGGGCTATCAATGCCCGAGTCTCGCTGCGGAACCACCCCGGGATCGTCATAGCCCAGGTCATATGGCCCGGGCTCGCCGTTTCCACCGGTCTTGCTCCAGACCTCGCTGGTGGACCGCTCCGGGGTTCGTTATGGGCCAGGCTATAGGCAGCTTGGCTTCAACGTTCCTTGTCCAGCTGCCAGCCTCGCTCAGCTCACACTGTCTCGCGCCAGCTCGTGTCTTCTCCGCCGGCCGCCTGTCACGTGCTCTCTGCCTCGTCTTTCACCCTCGGCTCCCACACTCTCCCCCCCTCAAGGCCCGGACTTCGGGGGACTTCATGGGCCTCAGGGAGCCGCTGGGCTTCATGGGCGGCCGCTGTTGCTGTTGCCGGAGTGGCCACGTTGCAGCGTCCGAAAACGGTGTAGGTGGTGGTGGCTAGCGAAGCCGGCAGACAATGCCGACCTGTCTGTCGCTCGCTGTCCCACTCACCGCGATGCAGCAGGGGGCTTGCTCTAAGCTGGTCCGGCCGACGCAGACGGACTTGCCCCGTTCCGCTTAGAGGTCACAGCGGGCTTAGAACTGCCCGCCTGAACCGTTCGTCAGGCCGAACAACTGTCAGCCATCCTGAGCACTTGGAAAAACGAATGGTCCCGTCTTCCCTCCCGGTGGGCTTCCTGGGTTACGCCGTCTGTATACGGCCGTCTTTCCAAGAAGCTATTCTGCGCAGAACAAACTGTAAAAACAACACACAGCGAACAAATACTCTGCCGCAGAATGTGGCAGTGGCCATAGCCCCTACCGCCACATAGCTTGCCGACGGGTTCGTGTACCATGCGGCCTACTCAGCAAGTCTGCATTCCAGAGCTCGCTCATGGGTCGCCAAGAACAGGGGATTTCTTGTGTCCTACCGCAACCTCATGCTATACGTCTTCCCCATCGCGACGACGGTAGTATCCTTTCAAGTCAGCGATGTGAACCGGGCAAGCCTCCTCGTTTGTATCTCGCCGAGTAAGCCTAGAAGTAAGACACGACGCTCGCGTTTTTATACCTCGGGTGCCCTTCTCACCTCGGAGCAAGTGATGCGGCAAAACCACTAGCTGCGTTGCTCAAAGCGTGAGTTTCCTTCGGAACAGGTAACGATGGCGTAAACCTAGTCCATCTTATGAGCAAGCGAAGGGATCCAAAGCCTGTGGCGGGATGACCAAATACCATACCCGCAATTCCGCAACGGCTACATATACCATGTGCTACTCGATGTAAGCGTCAGCGTCCCATTCCGTCCACGTGCATACGAGCTCTATAGACTGCTCGGTCCCCGGAGGGGCGGCAGCTCAGCGAGCAAACCCGCTTAAACCGTTTACGCCTCAAGGCGAGCTGGACAACTACAAGCCAGCTAAATGGCTACCGCCTCATCCCCGGCCAGGTCGTGACGCGACATAACTTATTAAAAGTCTTGCTGTCACTGCCACGACCGGCCAGAGTGAAGTCGAGAAATTATCCTATAAATCGCCTCTGCCCTTCATGAATTGTTGGAGTGACGCGAAGCAACTAGCCGTCTTGGCCCAGCGGTTACAAATCATACTGCTCCTTAACTCGCCTGCCAGCGTTCCCGGTGTCAACTGCAATTTCCGCTAGTTTATCCGACACCCGCTGACAATCTCGTCCGCCAGTGATCCCGGTGTCAACTGCTATTCCCGCAGTCTTTCGGACACCCACTGACAAAACCCCATCTGCACCCCGGGCCTCGACAAGCGCTTGCTTGCCTACCGCATCACTCCAAGCCTAAATCCTGAATATGGAATAATTCCTGGCTGTTTTCCCTCCTGCCAGTCGCTATCCTGGCTTCCAGCGAACCTGCCGTGTCTCTCCTCTGCCTCCGAAGACGATTTTCTTACATCTCAACCGCGCTCCTCGTGTACCTCCAAGTTGCGTCACCTTTTGCCAACCACTATTCTGGGGTACCCGAGAAAGCGCGTCCACAACCTGGTCCTTCGAGACCTTTAAGTACTCGATTTGAGGAGACACCTGCTGAGCTCTGCTGTGAGACAAGTCACCGAAATTCCAACATACTTTGTCTCAACGGGCATCGTTAGCGTTAGTGAACAACCCGCTTAACGAATCCATGGGACTCTCTGGGGACGACTAGAAGCAGAGGCATACCGAACGGGCCCCACGTTGGGCGCCATTTTAATGTGGGTTTCTCAACGGGGGAGGTCCCTCTATACTAATAATCGCCGCCCGATCGGTATACCTTCCGCCCGTCACCCAGGGAGTTACACACTGCAACGAGAAGACAGCGAATGGGTTTACTGTACCTCTCGATTGCCCGTCGTCGAGAGCCGGTAGTCCGGGTCCGTCGACCGTTGTTGTCGCCCGTCGATCAGAGCTCACAGTCGGGGTCCGTGTCCAGGCCTGCGGATCGCCTTTCCCACGCCAGCGCTGCGTAGGCTGGCTGTGCCGGGCTATCAATGCCCGAGTCTCGCTGCGGAACCACCCCGGGATCGTCATAGCCCAGGTCATATGGCCCGGGCTCGCCGTTTCCACCGGTCTTGCTCCAGACCTCGCTGGTGGACCGCTCCGGGGTTCGTTATGGGCCAGGCCAGGCCTAGGCCAGGCAGCTTGGCTTCAACGTTCCTTGTCCAGCTACCAGCATCGCTCAGCTCGCACTCTCTCGCGCCAGCTCGTGTCTTCTCCGCCGACCGCCTGTCACGTGCCCTCTGCCTCGTCTTTCACCCCCGGCTCCCACAAGATTAAATAAATTATTTCAAAATTGCTTGTCATTGTCTGGTCTAGGTTTGAGAAAGACTGTAAGAAAGGGGGGACTTGTGCATAGGATTACTTTCCGGGTAGGAACTATTTAAAAGGACAAACCGGTTTTGCAAATAAAAAAGTAGCATATAACACGTTAGAGATATAATGTAGTGAAGAATTTCGATAAGCAGTGTGCGTTTACATACAACCGGAAGCGGGATTGTAATTGGCCGTGATTCCGATTCAGGTTCTAAAACGTGGAATGCTAATAAACACTTGCGTCCACCCCTTTGATTACGGAATGCTCTGGTCGGCGTTCGGCCGGGGGAGCTCATATGGCCGGCGACTGTACAACGGGAGGGGGAAGGGCCGGGGGGGGGGGGGGGGAGGGGGTAAAACGTTTATAAGTTCACAGTCTTCCCAGCGACATCTTTAGATTTGGTTTGTTTATATGACTACTTTGGATCCCGACCTGATGTGATGACAAGTATTAAAATGGCACCACCCGTCAACCTATTTGCCGTTTTGATAGATTAAGAGAGCAACTACATTGGTCTTTCCAGTTGCTCAATTCAATCAGGAATTAACCAAGCTCAACATGTCTCTGAAAGGAAAGATAAGTCAGTTTGACATTCCTTGCTTTTCTGATGGTATTTTTTAATGCGAGGATTTCGAGCATGTATACCTATATTTTTGACAGTTGTCCTGCTGATCGAGAGTTCGCGCAGCCGAGATGCATTCTTTAACAAAGAGCTCGCGCTTGCATCTTAGTAGCGGAATTGTTGTACATTAAAAAAAGCTGTGAAGCAAAAAATTAAACGAATACAAAGGGAAAATGCAATCAGGTAAGCATAAACTATGCGAATACTTTAAAAGAGCAGAGTTACTTTTTTAGCGAAAATGCATCGGCAAGATGAGATCAGCATGGCCAATGCCATTTTGGCGTTCGAGGCTTGCGAACCGAAATTCGTATCCATACCGAAAAAAAAAAGTATACCTTTTGCTAACTGGATTATGGAACATGAATTCTAACTAGATTTCTCGCAGAAAACCTGAAATCTAGTTTGTAGACAGTTGCCACCAAACTGGTTTTCAGGTTTCCAGCGAAAAATTTAGTCAGATTTAATGTTCCATAATTCAGGTATTGAAAAGTTATACTGGGCTGCAGGCCGAGTGCCTGCGGGTCACGGATCGAACGCGGCTCGCGGGCCGCACGTTTGTGATCTCACCGCTTGAAATATCATTTTATCATATATTAAATACTGGTCTTCGCTGAAAGATAACCCTACGTTGTAAACCCTACCAGTGAGGTATTCTCTAGGAGCTTACAGTTTGCAGTTTTTTTGAAGGTTTATGTATTTTGGTTAGTGCATTAATGCCAGATTATTCTTATGGGATCCTTAAGTTTACTCTGATGATGAATATTGTGCTTTAGCCACACCTGAACATTAGTTCCTAAAATGTCGTTTTACAATTTGTTGTATGAACTCCAATGCCAATTCATATTTGATATGCAAACTCCAGCTGACAAGAGTGTTGATGTAGTGCTCATTCGATTTTCTATTCATCGATGTTCTGGAGGAGGATGATAAAATATAAATAGAGTACACAGGTTTGCGTTAAATCGGAACACACCAAAAATGGGTGAGAATTAGGTAAGTGCCGTCTTCAACATATATCTATCTGTATCGACGGACATTAGACGAGGGAATAATTGTCATGATAAGTTGACCAGCTAACTAATATCTGCTACTGCACTGGTTTATTCTTGCTTTTGGGGGATCATGCTGCAATTTCAGCATTGAGGATAATTACCATCAAAGACCAAACCAATTAAAAGAATTACAATTAAAAGAAATAAAAAAGAATGAAGTTAAAAGAGCGCGCAATTATGTTATGTGATACCCTTAGTCTCAAGCAGATGAAAGAGAGGATTGTAAAATCAGTTGGCCTGCATCTCGACAAATATTTCAGTGCCAAGACGCATAAGGACCTGTGCCCATTTAGGGTTATTGTTATCGAGAGGGTCACTTGGCAGCGTCAGATGGCTCCGTAACTCCTGAGGCAACTGTCGCCCTCAGATATCGGAGACCCTTACCGGGTGCACGACCCTGAGGCGGTAGTAGAGTTCTTTAAAGATAAGGAGGCATGAAAGTGGCCGGCCTTTGGTGTGGATGATGAAGACTTGTTTTATTCTTTGCCCCACGACTAGCTGTTATCCTCGGTGAGGTCATGCATTGAGTCTAACAGGGAACTGGGATACAGAAACGCTAGCGGTGTCTCCATAAAAGGCTTCCTTGAGCTGTTAACATTTTATTTGAGCTCTATGATAGTTGGTTGGTCCGATAAGATGTGTCTTTAGAAAAAAGGCGGGAGCATAGGGTCATGGGTGGCGCCAATCTTGAGCGATATTTTTCTTGCTGAGGTAGACAGAGCTGTAGAAAGTGCCATATGTTCTTCTGGGCTAAAAAAAAAGTGTTCCGTTTCGTGGACTACTTTTAGTCCACTATAAAGGAGCTGATGGATGTGACACTCGGAATACGGTCTTGGATGCTTTCAGTAAGTGTGGTGTGGCTCTCAGTTTCATGTTTGAAGAACCTAGAGTAGGTGTACTCCAAATTTTAGACATGTCGGTCAGCCCAGGGGAAAATTATATGTGTTAGTCTTACAAACTTCGTTCTAAGAAACTTTATTCTGAACTAACGGTCTTCATATTCCAAAGTTGTGAAAGGACGGATTGCTGTCGCGTGTCTCTCTTCGGCTCTTAGGATGTTCTGTGCTCACACGATGAATGACAGTTTCCGGGAGCAGGTAGGGAGGCTAATGACGTCGGGTTTTCGGGTGAGCCTTTGTACAAAGGTAGCAAGTTCTTTTTTGAAGAAGACCAAAGGTGTGGAGAAGGCTAAAAAACACGAGTGACGGAAAAGGCATTGTCATCGTTCCGTACCAACCAATATCGAATCTCTCCTAACCTGAAGAAAGTAGGAGGGTGGTACGCATACCAGTAGTGCTCTCGGCGTCTCGAAAATTGAGCCAATTGTGTTCTAGAGTTGGTGCCGGGGCTAGTCGCCACAAAGGCATTTATTTATTTATTTATTTATTTATTTATTTATTTTACCCTCAGGGCACATGGCATTACAGAGGGGAGTGGGAACAATCTAAACATAATAAACAATTGGCACAAAATATACAATACTGAAAAAACAGGGAACATGAAATTGGCAATAGATGTACAAAAAGGTGCGTGGTCAGTCTTTGGAAGTCCTGGGAAGTCTTTGGAAGTCCTGGGAATAAAAGAGTCATAATAAACGTTAGAGTGGCAAAATGGGACACCGACTTTGTGACGATGATCAAGGCGTTCTGAAAAAAATTAGGGGGGGGATGATTAGTTGGGATTTAAGCTGAGGAATATGGTGATAGATTTTATGAAAAAGACAAATGCGAAAGACTGTGCGACGATGTGCGAGGCTTGGGAGTAACAAATTATCTTTCATTGATGTAACGCTTGCGGTGCGGTTATAATTAGCCATTATGAAACGTGCAGCTCTGTCCTGAATACCTTCAAATGAATCACCGAGGTAATGAGTAGAGGGACCCCAGATGGAAGCTGCATGCTCTAGCTTGGACCTAACTAGTGTTTTATACAGAAATAGTTTTAATGATGATCGGGCGAGATAAAAGTTACGTTTGAGGAAACCAAGCATTCGATTGGCGTTGTTAGTCACATAGTTAATATGAAGTTTCCAGGAAAGGCCAGCACTTAAAATCACACCCAGATACTTGTATGAGTTGACAAGTTCTAGGGGTGTGTTATTAATACTATAAGCAAAATTGAAGTTGGCTTTACGTGTTATGCGCATTATTTTACATTTATTAATATTGAGCTCCATTGGCCAGGGTTCACACCAGTGTAGTATGGAATCTAGGTCATGTTTCAGTTTTTGTCACTCAGAGTCATTAGATATTACTTGATAAATAGTACAATCGTCAGCAAAAAGTTTAATTGAAGAAGAAACCACCGCATGCAAGTCATTAATATATATTAAAAAGAGTAGAGGTCCCAGAACGGACCCCTGAGGTACTCCGGAAGAAACTGGTGCAGAGAAGGAGTTAGTACCATTACACGTTACAAATTGTGACCGATTCGTTAGAAACAATACTAGCCAGTTAAACACGTTAGAGTCGATGTTAAATTTACTTAAGCAGTAAAAGTCGGTGCGATACCTTGTCAAATGCTTTGGCAAAGTCTAGAATATGCAGTCCACCTAAGATCCCTGATCAAGTGCCGAATGAAAGTCGCTGGTGATAGACAAAAGTTGAGTTTCACAAGATATATAGCTTCTAAATCCATGTTGAGCTGGTTAAAATAATGAATTAGATTCTAGAAAGTTAACGAGCTGCGTATAGATTATAAGTTCAAAAATTTTACTGGGAATGCTGGTTAGTGAGATGGGTCTACATTTGATAGGCACGTGCTTATTACCAGATTTGTGCAAGGGAATAACTTTACCAATTTTCCAGTCGGCTGGTACCAATGAAGTCTCAAGTGATTTCTGAAAAATATGTGCAAGGACGGAAGAGTATTGATCTGTAGCTTTAAGAAATTTTGAGTTAATCTCATCTATTCCAGTCGCTGAGGATAGCTTAAGACAATTGATGATGTTCAGAACACCATCGGGAGAAATGATAATAGGATCCATTAATGGGAAGGAATCAACATGATAGCTCGGGTTAGCACAGATGGGGGTGCTAGAAAAAGACCTAATGAACACTCACTGGAACATTGCAGCACATAAAGATTCCTCGATCAGAGCTTTTTCTAGTGTTTTAAGTGAAATGCATGAGGGTCTATCCGGGTGGGACAATACATTCCAGAATTGACGCGGATTATTTTTTAACATAGATGGTACCAAATTGTGGAGGAAATTGACCTTAGCACTCTGAACTGCGCTCTAATAACACTGAGCAGCACTGAAGTAATTCTGCCAGCGAAGTGGGCAGGACGTGAGCCTGGCAGCTCTAAATAAACGTTTCTTTTTGTTCGATAACCGCAGAAGTAACCTGTAGAACCATGGAGAAGTAGAATTTACAATTATGGTTTAAAAAAGGTATATACTTTTTAGTGAGCGAAATCACCACTTCCTTGAAAAGCGTTTCAACAGAGCGCTCGGAGACGTTCTCAAAGAAAGCATCTAAAAAGCTGGAAAATTCAACATTAATGGCATCAAAATTGGCTTTGCTATTTTCTCTGATAATTTTCTTTTGATTTCTGACACAAGTTGAAGGAATTCACAAAGTAAAATGTAATAACAGGTGGTCACTGAGGCCAGAAGGTAAATAATTGGACCAATTAGGTTGGGCATAGTAGTAAAAATCAGATCTAAAATGCTTGACTTTGTAGCCGTTACTCTCGTTGGGCTGTGAACTAACATGTTCACTGCAACACACCGAAAACAGTACGTGACGTGTGTTTTGTCTGTTGTTTACAAAATTCCCATATCTTGCAATATGTTTTATGTGGGGCAGGCGGGGAGGTGTCTTAATGACAGATTAGAGAGCATTCCTATTCACTGGGGGCCACTATTGGGGGGATTTTGCAACACATTACAGTAGATGCGAGTGTGTGCCGGATTTCCGTAAAGTTGCTGTCCTGGACAAACACAATAAAAAAAGTGAGATTATAGAACCATTTTTTATTTACAGTTTAGGGGATCTATGTGTCAGCGCTCCGTCGGTGGCTTTGTCAGATAAAGAGGTTTGCTTTTTCCAAGCAAATATATAAGGGGTTTTTGAGCATACTCAGCACTTATGTTAGTGTCGTGCTTGATAGATATACTAATAAAACTTCAGCTGCGAGTACAGCTTCGTCCTGCCGGATTTGTTCCTACTCGTTGTTTTCGTTTTCGAGCTGTTTTTCTTCATTTTCTTTCTTCACCTCCAGGTGCAGTGTAAACAATCGTTGTTTCGTTGTACATGCCGAGGATTTTTTGCGCGTTGCCTGACGGATGTGGCGCTCCTTCGTTTATATTTCTTGATGATTTTTGTCTTTAAAATTTGAATCGGCGCTCTCAGCGACTATCGAGCTTCTTTACACGTAATACTATTGTGATTTCCTAGAAAAATGATGGCTGTTTTCTCTTGAAAGTGACCTCTAGCTGCATGTGCTTTTACATTACGTGAATTCGCTAGGCTCAGTTGTTCTTTACAGTATGTTTCTCTTATAATATTCTTTTCGAAAGACAGCAGCACAGCGATTTTGATCTTTCCCTCAAAAGCTAAGATTACAGTGACTGGATTCTGGGAAACATAGGGACCTTGCCTTCCTTGCCAGACAGTTGGACAATAAAAAAGAAAAAAAAAAGATTGGGGTATGGGGATATTTATACAGAGTGCAGTTGGTCAGCCATTAAAGTTACGACGAGTCACACGCTGTAGATGAGCAATTTAGCCAGTGTAGTACAAACGCTAGCCTGGGGTCTTTAACGTGCACCACGCAGTAGTCATACACGAAACGGGCAGGTCGAAACGGGCAGGGGTGGGGATTGAACCGAGACACCTGGGTTCTGCAGCGCGAGGTTCCGCTCCACACGCGTCGATGGGTGTGCGCTTTAGCCCACTCGGCCACCGATCCTTTTTTTTTTTTCTTTATTGCAAGATTTCGACAGTGAATAAAGATTCACAATGCACGATAAATTTCACTTGAACATGTACAATATTATATTGACGACGTTAGCGAAGGTGACGATAGAACGTCGCCTGTAAGTTTTGGAGCGGCGGTGAGAATTGTTATAATTCTCTCATCATCGACAGCTTCAAAAAGGCAGGCAACCACTCCAGTTCATGACATACTTTTCGTACACGTTTACATTTTCTATGAAATATTAGCGTACTGGACGGGCATCTAGATCCGCGTGACGAACTGCCATCCTACATCTCCAAATAGCATGCAGGCCCAGTAAAAATACGAGGTCATATGGGAAAGGCGTCCCTTCCACAGACAAGAAGCGTATTTCGCGTGCCGTGAGCGGTAGGTCTTTTTTGAGAGTGCGTTGGAGCACGCCGCAGAACAGGATAGTATCCCAGCAGTCCAGGAACACGTGCTCCACGGTCTCCGGTTTCTTGCACAAAATACAATCCTCGCTCCATGGTACGAAAATTCCCTTTTTTGCTAACCATGTCTTTACTGGAAGCGTGTTGGTATGTAGTATAAAATCAAAGGTTTTCACAAATCCGGGAACTAGCATTCTTTTCACGCGGGAAAGCATATCACGGCCAGTACTGTCGGAGAACAAAGAGCCATACAATGGGACGGGAAACAGGCATTTAACAAGATCTCGCCTCAGACGCTTTCGCGTGACAGATTTTAAGTACTCTCTTGAAAATCGCACACAAAGAAATTGGTACGCACAAGCAACCTCTCTAAGAAAGCCCGTTACTTGGCCTTCACATGTGTCACATGTCGAAAAAATGAACTCGGGTAGTTCTCTGAACAACCGTCCTTGAATGACAGTTCCGAGAAACGGGTCAGCCTGGTCTCACAAAAAGAAAAACTGCGATACCAGCTGTCGTATGAACAAATGCGACAAACTAAGCCCACCCGGCTTCACGTGGCGAAAAAGGTTATCTCGTCTAGTTCTTTCCCAGGTAGACTTCCATATGCACACGACCATCACACGGTGCATGCGTCGAAAATGCACACGAGAGCAGTGCAGAATCTGTAACAGGTACCAAATCCTTCTAACAAAAAATAAATTACACACGGTTGCCCGGCGAAGATAGAAAATTCCTAGCCACCCCAATTCGCGCATTTAAGACTCATCTCTTCTGTTTTGTTACGACAGAGCTCTTTGCTTTCACGGTAATTGTTCAAAGGCACTCCCAAGTATACACCGGGCTCTGTAAACCGCTGAATATATTGAAACATACGCGGATTCACATCTCAGTGGCCGTGCCACATCCCCAAGCATTTAGGCCAGCTCACAGCACAGGCTGTTTGGGCGCAGTATGATCTCGTGGGTTGAACAGCCGCTGAGACGCTTTCTCTATCATTACAAAAAATTGCAGCATCATCTGCGTACGCTAATATTTTAACATCACGTGCATTTAAAGAAAAACCACATATGTTCCCTCTCTTTATGGCACTTAGGCAGTAGGGCCCCAGAAATATAGCGAACAACAAAGGCGAAAGTGGGCACCCTTGCCGAACAGAGGATAACACAGAAATCCGTTTAGTTAGTTGTTTGTTAATTACAAGACTAGTCCTGCAGTTGCTATTGGCCATCTTTACTCCATAAAAAAAAATTTACTTACGCCAATATGATTTAGAATGCAAAAAAGAACATCATGCGACACTACATCAAAAGCTTTTTCAAGATCGACTTGCAACAGAGCAACTTTCCGGAAATTAGCATCACATAGTTCCAACACACTACGCGCAACATGAATGTTACTCATAATCGTATGTTCCTTGATACCGCACGTTTGATGTTCTCCCACGACATCCCACCACATTAGAATCTTATAGTCCGTATTAGCTAGTGTAATGGGCCGGTAAATGTCTACATCACGAAATTTATTAGTGTCTTCACTTTTGGTGATAAGGACTGTGTGGGTAAATAAAAAGGAAGGCGGAAAAACTTGGTTTTTATAACATTGGCGATACATTTGTAACAAAATACAACCTAAATCTTTTTTATACTTTTTATAAAAGGCAGCACTCAAACCATTAGGGCCCGGTGATTTTCCGCTTTGCAAATCATCAATGGCTCTTTATACTTCGGACACACCTATCGGCTGTTCTAACCATTCTTTTATTTCACTACCTATCTTTGTCAGAAGGGGCAAAAGATTTTCTGTGAAACCGTCTTTTTTTGGGGCTTTCTGGATAGGTAAGTTTTCGTAGAATTCAAGAAAGGCTCCTTCAATTATGCTAGAGTCACGCGTCGTGGTACCCCTGATAATCAATTTCAGTTATTTCATTGGCGCGTGCGCATATCTTTTCTGTGGCTAACGCTCGTTTTGTTGGTGCTTCACCCGCGAGAAACTTTTCTGCCCGGGCACGTATTATCGCACCTCTGTAGTGCTCAGTATCTATGAGCTGTAGCTTGCTTTTTATTTTATTAATGTCGTCTATAAATAATCCTAGGGATTTACACTCTTCTAGAACAAGCTCCCTGAAAGTTGAGCGCAGCTGCTTTTCCTCATCTTGTAAACCCTGAGATGGGGAACGATAAAAAAACGGACGAACACAACAAAATCTCAAGAGATTTTGTTGTGTTCGTCCGTTTTTTTATCGTTCCAAAACTCAGGGTTTACAAGATGACGATTGATTACCAGCTCGCCTGCACTCTCTCACTGCTTACAATTGCTTTTCCTCTTTCTCTTTCTTGTACTTTAAAGTGATTGATCTTTCTCTGGCGTCCATTTTAACTACTCGTTTAAATTCTTCCCATTCTCCGATCATCTCGCTCACGCAGATGCTCTTAAAATTTTCAATCCTTGTATTTGTCTTGCCGTTAAACACCTCGTCGTCAAGGAGCCTGTAGTTCATTTTCCAGTTGTGCCAATCAATCGGTGTTGTTCTTTTCTTTTTGATCCTAACCCGAAAGTCAAAAGGCAGTGGTCGCTAAAGCACACCTGCTCGACACTATACTGTTCACACAGCGGAACTAGCTCAACTCACACGTATGCTCTGTCTAGCCTTGCGTGGCTTCTTCCTTGGAAATGTGTGAACTGCACGCCCTCCGTGCCCTTTCCGCAATGTGCCACACCTTCCAAGTAATGCTCATTTAATAGTTCATTCCAGACATCGCCACTGCTATCCCTCCGGTGACTATGGGGGGTCCTGGGTTCTGGAGCACATGTAGTGTTAAAATCCCCCACCACCACAAGCAGTCGTTCTCAGATTAAATATTCCGCATACTTTCATAAAAAATGGCATCGTTCCGTCTCTACAGTCGGTGCGTAGATACAGATTATACGAAGGTTTTGATCTGAAAAGCAAATATCACAATACACGACTCTCCCAGCTTCACGCGAAGCAACATTCTCAACAATAATACCTAAAGAATTTTTCAAAAAGATGCATACACCTCCCGACCTCCCTACCGCATGGCTTACGCATACATCGTATCGCGACTCAAATTGGCGCACCATTTGCTCGGTCTGCTCCTCGCTCCCAATCTTGGTTTCCTGGACCGCTATCACGTCGAGGTCGTTTTAAAAGAACAACCTTCTGAGCTGGCCCTGCCTTCGCCTTGCAGACAGTTTTCTTACGTTCAGGGTAGCTACACGCAGTGCCACCTCGAGCTGTTTGATAGCCTTAAAAACTTAGGAGCTTATGACCTTGCGCCAGCTATAAGACACTTGCCAATCAGGGAGGTAGCGGGGAACCAGCTTACTGTGAAAGCCGGTCCTCACGAGCCCTCGACGGCCAGCGGCTGCGTGTCGTATAGCGTCCTTTTTTCCCGGCGAGCTTCCACTGATATTCTAGGCGTCGCAGTGCCTGCTCGCTGGCGGCAGCACTGCGTGCACCCAAGTCCTCTAGTCGCCGCTTCGAAGTGATCGCGTCCAGGGACCTTTCCTCGCTGGGGCTGTTCTCCGGTGCCACTTCCTTTTCTTTACACGTAGCCGTTTTCTCCGCTGCATCCTCTACTGTAGCTGCATCCGAACCGGCTGAGTGCTCGAAATCCCCCGTGGTGTCATGGAGCTTCGCGGTCCGCATCTCGGCTGGTGCTGTGACCACAAAAGGCTCCTTTTCTCCGTCAGGTTTCCCTTCGCATTCCTTGCTCGCGGTTACATTTGCCTTTGAAGTCGCCGACGCTACAGACGCTTGCGTTGAGGGCGCCACCGCCTGTTCCTCCTCATGTCCGTCCATTACAAGCTCGTTCGTGTCTTCCTCGGCCTGGCGTCCTCCTGCGACACGAGCGTAGGATCGAACGCAGTCTTGGTGTTCGAGACCATATCCACGGCATTCACTACAGCGAGGCGCCCTACGATCACGGCGAATGTGTCCAGACCGTTTGCACCCAAGGCACAGTGGTGCCCGTCCTGGAACAACCACAAGTACAGGGCCGCCGGTGCACCGAACCTGGTGAGGCAGGCTTTCCAGCGTCATGCCTTCCTTCAGTGACAGCCGTGCCACCCGGGTCGACGAATCGACGCCGTCAAACCCGTCGATGTGCCATTTTTCTCGAGTTATCTCTTGTACCACGCCAAACTCCTCCAGTGCCCTTTTCAGGGAGTTGCTGGGCAAGTCGAAAGGCACCCAGTGAAGCTTGAGTCGGACCTCTCGTTGATCAGGGTCCATCGGCACACAAAAAACCTCCTTTTACCTTGAACTCGCCAGACATCATCAGTTTCTTCTTGGCAACAGTCGCCTTGAGGCGGAGAATCCAAACGTGCCCCATCTGGAACACCCCCATACCGGTCACGTCGCTCAGGACGACAAGATTCCGCGAAGTTTCCCTGAAATCTTCAATGCGGTGCGGCCGCACTCCGATCTCAGCGGGCAGAAATGACGTGAATTTCGAACAGTCATTATAAAGGTATAAACCGATTATCAGCAGAAAGATCCAAAGTCCTGTCACCGCGTCCAAGCATTGACGCTTGCTCAGCTCCAACGAAGCTCATGATTCCGCGTGCGCTTTCGACGACGTTCGAAATTGGAATCGGCAACCGATCCCCCCGTCGGACAATCAAATATTAACATACAGAAGACAAAACCACGCAAGCTGATGGGTTGAATGTTCTAGTTGCCTTGACAATCGCCATCGGGGTCCGTTCAAACCTTCGAAGCTTGGAAAGGGTCGTTCTGAACGGGTGCAAGTGCTCTTCTGAGCAACATCTTCATGAAAGCACTCAACGGCAAGATAAGCGTCTTTTGCACTACGTATGTAATCATGTTATTAATCGTGCTTATCTCCTCAGATATCTCAAAATTATATTGCTCCTATTATGTACTTCAAGACAACATATTTTGCAATGCATCCAAGCACCGACACCGCATCGTGGCGGTACAAAGATCTACGCTTGTTTAGCCTGCGTGTGAATAGCAAACTCTCGGCATACAGGAAACTTCTCTCTAACTACCCGTTACCAGCGAATTTAAATCGGCTCAGGAAGCATGTCCAGGTCAATGAGAAACTTCTCATTCCATGAACTGGAATGGCGACGTTCAGGAAAGCTCGGCGCATTTTCCCAGAAAGCAGTGACTTTATCTACGACAGCTGAACGCAACGAAAGTACACACACGCGCATCCGT
Source organism: Ixodes scapularis (assembly GCF_016920785.2). Classification (NCBI taxonomy): domain Eukaryota; kingdom Metazoa; phylum Arthropoda; class Arachnida; order Ixodida; family Ixodidae; genus Ixodes; species Ixodes scapularis. The sequence continues at coordinate 444,880 of NW_024610041.1, forward strand.
GCGCACACATGCATGCTCACGCATGCATCCGCACTCTCACAGACGCGCACATGCGCACGTACATACATACAGGCGAACACGCAGAGGCACGTTAAGGGTCATGCGCGCACCAACGAACATATACACTAGTGATGCAAACAATCGACAGTAGTGCAAGCATCAACAGCAGCAAACTATCGACAGGACTATCGATAGTGGAGGCCAAATATAACTGTAGATAGTGAACACTTATCGATAGTGCTATCGATCGTCGAATACCTTAAAACTATCGATATTGCTATGCAATGTACACTATCGATTCTACTATCGATAGTCGAGTATCGTAAAACATTCGATAGTCGACTGTCGTGAAACTCGAGAGCATAGTATCACTAGTCGACTATCGTGAAACTGTTTATTGTCAAATATCGAGAAACTGTCGATATCCAACTATCATAATGCATGATGTCTTCTTATTAGGTGACAGACGAAGGACGTCTACGAAATGCGGTGTATATAGCTGCGAGTAAAACGCAACTGCAATTATAGATTTCCTCATAATTTTCGAGGAACATTCTAAAACCTTTCGGGAAGCAATCACAAAACTGTGGAAATCCACCCTAGAAACTTATTGACAATACAATATGAAGATATCAGTTGTATATGTTTGATAAACTATGAATAAAATATTTAACCTGATAGGATGTTAAACGTAATTTGCTGTTTTAAATTGCCTTCTGAGGTGTTCCCATTGCTTTGTATGAGCTCAATCAGAAACAAAAATGAATATCCTTGTCCCTCCTGATAAGTAAACTACATATATGTTGCATAAATCCGGAACCCTGCTAGAATATAGTGATAACGGTGATGATCGAATGCGGAAGTAGACGACATTACTTACCTAGATGAAAAGAAAAACGCGGCATTTTTTTTCTCGAAATGAACAGGTTGGGAGGAAAAAAGGAAAAAATAATTATTGCCTTTTGGATTCACAAGTCATTTTTGAATGAAATAATCTGTCATTGCCAAAAATTTCGTTAGTCGGATCACAATAAATTTTCGATTTTATCATGTGTTTTTGATCTAGTTAACGTTATATTCTAAAACTCTTTATTTGAATATGGAAAAAAAACTTAAAGCATCATTTATTACGTTTTTTTTTGGTATAAGCTTTTCATCTCGTAATGTTAAATTACCAGGTTTGTCCATTGATTGATTGAGTGATTGATTAGTTTCTTTATGGCTCAACAGCTACCAGATTTGTGTTTCGCACAAAAGAAAAATCTGGTAGCTATTTTCCGCACAACAAGAAACTTTGTTACGTTTATTAATTAAAATATATTTATTTATAGATTATAAGACGGCTTTTGTGTTTTCAAGTTGCATTTTACACCAAGATTTAAATATATTTCCAGTCACCTTTATCAAACTTTGCCAATGTATAACCGAACGAAAAGTAGCAGCATAACATAGCATACAAGCCTAATTGCTTACTTCAAGAGTTTGGAGTGCCTCAAGGGTCCAATCTAAGGCAGTGGTTATTCAAAATTTTTGTCAATGATTTGCTAGACAGTGTGCAGAATTGAAAGGTGCTGCAGTTTGCAAAAGACGTTAAGATTTATCGCGGAATCCATTCAACTACTGGCAGCCTAATGATGCAAGACGATGTTCAGACTGCTCTAAATTCATGCTTAAAAATAAGTTGGTACTTAACCCCAGTAAGACCAAGGTTGTTTCCTTTACTCCTAAGACAAGCTGCAGTGAGCACTCGTATGCCATGTTAGGTTGAGCTATCGCACGCACTCACGCTCAGAGACGTGGCTGTAGGCAATGAGGTTTTTGTTTGTACATGCCATATGACAGCCCAACTACCCAGAGCAGAATTTGAATTCGCGGCTCCAAATACGGTTTCTTTCCGCCCGAAAGCCGTCGAGACAGAACTGGCGGGTTTAAGTCGCGCTCACTCTCTTCTCCGTGGTCACGGGCGGTTCTGTAAGGTTTAGACACAACCACCAAGTTTGATCAAAGTCATCGGTCATTCAAGGCACACACTCAATATTAAAAATAAAAAAAACAAATATTAAACCAATTTTTTTGTGGCTTCTAAAAAACTGCAAATACGTTGGTTGAAAACAAAATAAAAAAACGACAGTTGCAGAGAGAACCGGAAGCACTCTGTGTGTTCACTGCGTAATTTTTCACATGGTGTCGTATCGCGTATCGCGGGACTCGCGGATGGTAGCGGACGACGGGCATGGGACCTCCAGTTCACAACTGTCATTCACGGTACCGGCGAATCTGTCTGCCTTCAAAAGAAAAAGTATAAACCGATCAAAAGAATTATGACTCATCCTGCAGGGCACGGCCGACTACCAAGACGATTTGCCCGAAGACGTCGCTGAGCCGTCGCCCCCTTCTAGTGGCTGAAGACATCGCTCGCAAAAACGTAAAGCACGAAATGCGTACTTCGAGATGGATATGCACCCTTGCGATTTCTTTACTATATGTGGCAAATGCATGGTGCTGCCGAGCCTGGAGTGCCTTTGCTGGAGGGAAATCGGCAGCAAACTTTCCGATCTGCAGTCGACCGGTGCGTTGCTACGAATAGTGACGTCAGGCATGCCGAACCCAATGTGAATGAAGTGCGGTTTTACTTCTTCAGTTTTGTAAAAGGTATAGATTGTATTTGCTGAGTGTGAGCCGAAGCCCGAGTGGTTACGCATTTGTAAGAGGCTGCCCAAAATTCGAGTTTTTTTTTTGTTTACATGTTCTGAAAAAGACCCATTTAGCTTTTGAAGCGACTTGGCATTTTCGCTTTTTGAAATAAAGAAGAAAGAAAAATCACCCCATAGCTCAGTGGAAAGGTGTCCGCTTCACACGCAGTAGACCCAGGTTAAATAAAAAATATGAATGTACAGTTTTTTTTTTGTCAAACATTTTTTTTTTATTTGTTTTTTACAATAAAACGTCGCTGAACTAGATGGTTTGGGATTCCCTTTTTGATACATGAGAACTCAATGTAGTGACTTTCCACAAAGTGCAAGGAGCATATAAATCAGGTAGCGTCCGCTTTCCGAGGTGCCTGTAACAGTTCTACAGGAGTTGGAGCCAGTCAGTGGTCCCGATCCCGTTGATTTTTCGGAATCTTGTGCAGTCTCTGTCGCACAATGCCACTTTCGGATGCCAGCACCTTGTTGGATAGCCGGGGTTTGAAGACGACGAAGCGCATAGAGAGCGGGAGCTCGGCATCTCGTGCAGGTCTCCTGGTGGACTCAAAACGTATAACTTCACAGCTGAATGAACCCACCCATACTACAAAACACACCTGTAAGGCAACTCCTTACGCAACATCTTGGGGGTATGCTTTTCGGAGCCGATCACGGTAATTCACCACGGGCATTCACTACTCACTTCGAACTCTGCAATGTATGAAAAAAATGATTTTGATGAGTAGAAGAAACATAACTACAAAGGAATCGCACGGAAAACGGTTCCCGTAACGCATGTCGTCTGTTGCGCGCGGTAAAAAAACAAAAACAAAAAATCAGGAGAAAAAAAAAACAAAAAAACCCGCACGGTGGGGTGAATTCATGTGACTTCCGGCACTCTCGCATCCTCTATTCTGAACGTGCAAAGTTCGAAATGTCGAAAAGCGTCGAACTTCTTATTTTAAGAAGTTCGAAAATTTGACTTCTGTCGAGTTTTACGATATTGAAAGTTCGAAGATTTGAACCTTTCGAACCTTTTGAACCGCTTCAATCGATAATCAAAACTTCTGTTCAAAAACGTTCACTGCATCCCTAAACAAAAGGAAAGCCTCAAGAGAGAGAGGAAGTTAAACATAATTTTAAAGAAAGCAATTTTTCTAGAGGCACTAGACCAGTGGTACCAAACTCATTTGAGTATGGGGGTCAGATGGCCCAGACCGGAAAGGTCGACGGCCGACGTAGAGTCGCCGGCCATATGAGCTACCCCCGCCGAACGCCAACCGGATCAGCAAAAAATACCGCATGCGGCGCGTCGATCGTTGCCGCGTTTTGGGAGTCGGGCTATTGGGACCAAGCCATTCCGTTATCAAAGAGATGGACGCATAGCTTTTGTCGGGATTCCAGCCTTTCTAAGTGTAACTCACAAAGACATGGCCGACTAGAATTGCCGTCGGTAGGTGTTGGCCCCAAGTGTTCGGAGATGATGTTATAACTGCTGATAAACAGGACTGGCCGACCACGAAGCCATCTGCAAAATCATTGTGTAGAGATACACCCTCGGCGAAGCAACACGCTACAAAGCGCAGAACAATAGAGTATCCTCGATAAAACGCGTTCATAAAAAGTGCATCAATCTTTATTCTGATTCAACACAAAACTTTTTTTTTTGTTTTCTATGGCCATATCCTTATAGATTAAATAAATTATTTCAAAATTGCTCGTCATTGTCTAATCTAGGTTTAAGGAAGACTGTAAGAAAGGGAGGACTTGAGCATAGGATTACTTTCCGGGTAGGAACTATTTAAAATGACAAACCGGTTTTGCAAATAAAAAAGTAGCATATAACACGTCAGAGATATAATGTAGTGAAGAATTTCGATAAGCCATGTGCGTTTACCTACAACCGGAAGCGGGATTGTATTTGGCCGTGATTCCGATTAAGGTTCCAAAACGTGGAATGCTAATAAAATTTTTGCGTCCACCCCTTTGATAACAGAATGGTTTGGTCCCAATAGCCCGGCTTCCAGAACGCGGCAACGCTTGACACGCCGCATGCGGGATTTTCGCTGCTCCGGTCGGCGTTCGGCCGGGGGAGCTCATATGGCCGGCGACTGTACAACGGGAGGGGGGGGGGGGGGGGGTAAAACGTTTTAAAGTGAACAAAACTCATGCTCCATGCATTTTATAAGCTCTCAGGCTTTCCAGCGACATCTTTAGATTTGATTTGTTTATATGACTGCTTTGGATCCCGACCTGATGTGATGACAAGTATTAAAATGACACCACCCGTCAACCTGTTTGCCTTTTTGATAGAGTAAGAGAGCAACTACATTGGTCTTTCCAGTTGCTCAATTCAATCAGGAATTAACCAAGCTCAACATGTCTCTGAAAGAAAAGATAAGTCAGTTTGACATTTCTTGCTATTCTGGTGGTTTTTCTCAATATTAGGATTCCGAGCATGTAGCTTTATCTTTGACAGATGTCCTGCTGATCGAGAGTTCGCGCAGCCGAGATGCATTCTTCAACGAAGAGCTCGCGCTTGCATCCTAGTAGCGGAATTGTTGTACATTAAAAAAAGCTGTGAAGCAAAAAATTAATCGAAAACAAAGGGAAAATGAACACAGGTAAGTATAAACTATGCGAATACTTTAAAAGAGCAGAGTTACTTTTTTAGCGAAAATGCATCGGCAAAATGAGATCAGCATGGCCCATGCCATTTTGGCTTCGAGACTTGCGAACCGAAATTCGTATCAAAACCGAAAAAAAAAACCGTAAATTTTTTTGCTAACTGGATTATGGAACATGAAATCTATCTGGATTTCTCGCAGAAAACCTGAAATCTAGTTTGTAGACAATTGTCACCAAACTGCATTTCACGTTTCCAGCGAAAAATTTAGTGAGATTTAATGTTGCATTATTCAGGTATTGAAAAGTTATACTGGGCTGCAGGCCGAGTGCCTGCGGGTCGCGGATCGAACGCGGCTCGCGGGCCGCATGTTTGTGACCTCACCGCTTAAGAGATCATTTTAGCATATATTAAATACTTTTCTTCGCTGGAAAGATAATCCTACGTTGTAAACCCTACCAGTGAGGTATTCTCTAGGAGCTAACAGTTTGCAGTTTTGTTTTAAAGGTTTATGTATTTTGGTTAGTGCATTAATGCAAGATTATTCTTATGGGATCCTTAAGTTTAAACTGATGATGAATATTTTGCTTTAGTCACACCTGAACATTAATTCCTAAAATGTCGTTTTACAATTTGTTGTATGAACTTCAATGCCCCTTCATATTTGATATGCAAACTCCAGCTGACAAGAGTGTTAATGTAGTGCTCATTCAATTTTCTATTCATCAATGTTCTGGAGGATGATGATAAAATACAAATAGAGTACACAGGTTTGCATTTAATCGGAACAGACCAAAAAATAGGTGAGAATTAGGCAAGTGCCGTCTTCACCATATATCTATCTGTACCGACGGACATTAGACGAGGGAATAATTGTCATCATAAGTTGACAAACTAACTAATATCTCCTACTGAACTGTTTTATTCTTGCCTTTGGGGGCTCATGCTGCAATTTCAGCATTGACGGTAATTACCATGAAAGACCAAACCAATTAGAAGAATTACAATTAAAAGAAATAAAAGGAATGAAGTAATTAAAAGAGCGCGCAATTATGTTATGTGATACCCTTACTCTCAAGCAGATGAAAGAGAGGATTGAAAAATCAGTTGGCCTGCATCTCGACATATTTTTCAGTGCCAAGATGCATAAGGACCTGTGCCCATTTAGGGCCATTGTTACCGAGAGGGGCACTTGGCAGCGTCAGATGGCTCCGTAACTCCAGAAGCAACTGTCGCCCTCAGATATCGCAGACCCTTACCGGGTGCACAACCCTGAGGCGGTAGTAGAGCTCTTTAAAGATAAGGAGGCATCAAAGTGGCCGGCCTTTAGTGTGGATGATGAAGTCTTGTTTTATTCTCATACATTGAGTCTAACAGGGAACTGGAAACTGAGTCTAACAGGGAACAGGGTCATACATTGAGTCTAACAGGGAACTGGGATACAGAAACGCTAGCGGTGTCTCCCTGGAAGGCTTCCTTGAGCTGTTAAAATTTTAATTGAGCTCTATGATAGTTGGTTGGTACGATAAGATGTGTCTTTAGAAAAAAGGCGTGAGCATTGGGTCATGGGTGACGCCAATCTTGAGCGATATTTTTCTTGCTGAGGTAGACAGAGCTGTAGAAAGTGCCATATGTTCTTCTGCGCTAAAAAAGTAGTCCGTTTCGTGGACTACTTTTAGTCCACTATAAAGGAGCTGATGGAAGTGACACTTGGAATACTGTCTTGGATGCTTTCAGTAAGTGTGGTGTGGCACTCAGTTTCGCGTTTGAAGAATTCAAAAGTAGGTGTACTCCAAATTTTGGACATGTCGGTCAGCCGAGGGGAAATTACATTTGTTGGTCTTACAGACCACGTTCTAAAAAACCTTATTCTGAACTAACGGTCTTCATATTCCAAAGTTGAGAAAAGATCAGATTGCTGTCGCGTGTCTCTCTTCGGCTTTTAGGAAGTTCTGTGCTCACACGATGAATGACAGTTTCCGGGAGCAGGTAGGGAGGCTAATGACGTCGGGTTTTCGGGTGAGCCTTGTGACGAAGGTAGCAAGTTCTTTTTTGAAGAAGGCAAAAGGTGTGGAGAAGGCTAAAAAACAATTGACGGAAAACGCATTGTCATCGTTCCGTACCAACCAATATCGAATCTCTCCTAACCTGAAGAAAGTAGGAGGGTGGTACGCATACCAGTAGTGCTCTCGGCGTCTCAAAAATTGAGCCAATTGTGTTCTAGGGTTGGTGACGGGGCTAGTCGCCACAAAGGCATGTGCACAACAACGCCCCGAAAACAGTTCGTGACCTGTGTTTTGTCTGTTGTTTACAAAATCCCCATATCCTGTAATAGTTTTATGTGGGGCAGGCGGGGAGGTGTCTTAATGACAGCTGAGAGAGCGTTCCTATTCACTGGGGGTTACTGTTGAGGGGATTTGGCAACACATTACAGTAGATGTGAGTGTGTGCCGGTATTCCGGAAAGTTGCAGTCCTGGACAAATACAATAAAAAAACGAAGTGAGATTATAGAAGCATTTTTTATTTACAGTTTGGTGGATCTATGTGTCAGCGCTCCGTCGGTGGCTTTCTCAAATAAAGAGGTTTGCTTTTTGCAAGCAAAAATGAAAGGTGGTTTTTGAGCATATTTAGCGCTTATGTTAGTGTCGTGCTTGATAGATGATTAGCTGGTGTTTGCTGGTGTCTGTTATCTGTTTTGCATATGCGGTTTCCTTTAATTTTTTTTTTTTTACTAATAAAACTTTAGTTGCGAGTACAGCTTCGTCCTGCCGGATTTGTTCCTTCTCGTTGTCTTCGTCTTCGAGCTGTTTTTCATCATTTTCTTTGTTCACCTCCAAATGCAGTGTAAACAATCGTTGTTGCGTTGTACTATCGTGGACACTGTTAGCTATAACACCGCAGCGGCGGCCGTCCCGTACCCCCAGCGCCTCATAGCAGGCGCCGTCCGAAACTCCGCGCATGCGCCGTGTGGCGGACTCGCTCTTCCCGTTTGCGAGCACACCCTCGCTTTGTCGTCTGCTAGGCGCAGAGCAGGCGATGCCACAGTGCTGCTCGTCTGGTACCCTGGCCCTAGCGAACTGGTTTCAAGCTCATTCTAAACCGGCGATTTTGATTGGGGGAGATTGCACAGTCATTGGGGCATTAACCCTTTCTACGTTTTTTTTTTTTTCTTTTTTGCTTTTTTAGAAAAAAGATTTCGCAATGCATCTTTCACAATATGCGCTCGCAAACCAGTATGAGCGCAGCAGGTGTGATACAGAAATAGACTGTTATACTGTGTTTCACCTTAAGTCCGACCGCAGCATACGTTGCAAAACGACAGAGCCAATCAAATAGCGGCAAAGGTGCAATGTCACGGAGTGCATCACCGGGGGACACAATGAGGTGCAAAAAGTAAGCTTTTGTCGCTTTTGGTTGGCCCTATCGTCTCGTAGCGTCCGCTGCGCCTAGACCTAAAGTGAAACGGAGTATAACTGCAAGTTTGTCCCATAAAAGAGAAAAAAAGTAGTCTATTGTGATATTACAGTTAGTGGCGATGATCATCCTTAGCCAGCGGAGTCAGGGAATCAACCGTGGACACCTCTTACGCGGTGGTTTGCTGAACCGTGTTCAGGGAAAATTGGCAAGCGCTGTGGCGTCGTCTGCTCTGTGCCTAGCAGACGACAAAGCGAGTGTGTGCTCGCAGGCGGGAAGAGCGAGTCCACCACACGGCGCATGCGCGGGGTTTCGGACGACGCCTGCTATGAGGCGCTGGGGGTACCGGACGGCCGCCGCTGCCGTGTTATAGCTAACAGTGTCCACGATAGTACATGCCGAGGATTCTTTGCGCTTTGCCTGACGGATGTTGCCCCTTCGTTTATATTTTCTGATGATTTTTTTATTTATAATTTGAATCGGCGTTTTCAGCGACGAGCAAGCTTCTTTACACGTAATACTATTGTGATTTCCTAGAAAAATGATGGCTGTTTTCGGTTGAAAGTGACCTCTAGCTGCATGCGCTTTTACATTACGTGAATTCGCTAGGCTCAGTTGTTCTTTACAGTATGTTTCTCTTATAATATTCTTTTCGAAAGACAGCAACACAGCGATTTTGATCTTTCCCTCAAAAGCTAAGACTATAAAACTACAGTGACTGGATTCTGGGAAATATAGGGACCCTGCCTTTTTTGCCAGCCAGTCGGACAATAAAAAAAGATTGGAGTTTGGGGATATTTATAGTGTGTAGTTGGTCAGCCATTAAAGTTACGACGAGTCACACGCTGTAGATGAGCAATTTAGCCAGTGTAGTACAAACGCTAGCCTGGGGTCTTTAACGTGCACCACGCAGTAGTCATACACGAAACGGGCAGGTCGAAACGGGCAGGGGTGGGGATTGAACCGAGACACCTGGGTTCTGCAGCGCGAGGTTCCGCTCCACACGCGTCGATGGGTGTGCGCTTTAGCCCACTCGGCCACCGATCCTTTTTGTTTTTCTTTATTGCAAGATTTCGACAGTGAACAAAGATTCACAATGCACGATAAATTTCACTTGAACAGGTACAATATTATATTGACGACGTTAGTGAAGGTGACGATAGAACGTCGCCTGTAAGTTTTGGAGCGGCGGTGAGAATTGTTAAAATTCTCTCATCATCGACAGCTTCAAAAAGGCAGGCAACCACTCCATTTCATGACATACTTTCTCGTACACTTTACATTTTTAATGACATAATAGCGTACTGGACGGGCATCTAGATCCGCGTGACGAACTGCAATCCTACATCTCCAAATAGCATGCAGCCCCAGTAAAAATACGAGGTCATATGGGAAAGGCGTCCCTTCCACAGACAAGAAGCGTATTTTGCGTGCCGTGAGCGGTAGGTCTTTTTTGAGAGTGCGTTGGAGCACGCCGCAGAACAGGATAGCATCCCAGCAGTTCAGGAACACGTGCTCCACGGTCTCAGGTTTCTTGCACAAAATACAATCCTCGCCCCATGGTACAAAAATGCCCTTTTTTGCTAACCATGTCTTTACTGGAAGCGTGTTGGTATGTAGTTTAAAATAAAAGGTTTTCACAGATCCGGTAACTAGCATTCTTTTCACACGGGAAAGCACATCACGGTCAGTACTGTCTAAGAACAAAGAGCGATGCAATGGGACGGGAAACAGGCATTCAACAAGATCTCGCTTCAGACGGTTTCGTGTGACAGAGTTTAAGTACTCAATTGAAAATCGCACACTAAGAAATTGGTACGCACAAACAACCCCTCTAAGAAAGCCCGTTACTTGGACCTCACATGTGTCACATGTCGAAACAATGAACTCGGGTAGCTCTCTGAACAACCGTCCTTGAATGACAGTTCTCAGGAACGGGTCAGCCTGGTCTCGCAAAAAGAAAAACTGCGATACCAGCTGTCGTATGAACAAATGCGACAAACTAAGCCCACCCGACTTCGAGTGGCAAAAAAGGTTATCTCGTCTAGTTCTTTTCCAGGTAGACTTCCATATGCACACGGCCATCTCACGGTGCATGCGTCGAAAATGCACACGAGAGCAGTGTAGAATTTCTAACATGTACCAAATCCTTGTAACAAAAAATAAATTACACACCGTTGCCCGTACGAAGATAGAAAATTCCTTTCCACCCCACTTCGCGGCTTTAAGACTCATCTCCTCTGTTTTGTTACGACAGAGCTCGTTGCTTTCACGGTAATTGTTCAAAGGCACTCCCAAGTATACACCGGGCTCTGTAAACCACTGAATAGATTCAAACACACGCGGAGTCACGTCTCAGTGTCCGTGCCACATCCCCAAGCATTTAGGCGAGTTCACAGCACAGGCTGTTTGGGCGCAGTATGATCTCGTGGGTTGAACAGCCGCTGAGACGCTTTCTCTATCACTACAAAAAATCGCCACATCATTTGCGTACGCTAATATTTTAACATCACATTTATTTAAAGAAAAACCACGTATGTTCCCACTCTTTATGGCACTTAGGCAGTAGGGCTCCAGAAATATGGCGAACAACGCAGAGGATAACACAAAAATGCGTTTAGTTAGTTGTTTGTTAATTACAAGACTAGTCCTGCAGTTACTATTGGCCATCTTTACTCCATCAAAAATAATTTTACTTACGCCAACATGGTTTAGAACGCAAAACAGAACATCATGGGACACTCGATCAAAAGCTTTTTCAAAATCGACTTGCAACAGAGCAACTTTCCGGAAATTAGCATCACATAGTTCCAAGTTCCAACACACAACGCGCAGCATGAATGTTACTCATAATCGTACGTCCCTTAATACCGCACGTTTGATATGTTCTCCCACCACATCTCCAATCACCGATTGCATTCGTCTCGCAAGGATTTTCATTAGAATCTTATAGTCCTTATTAGCTAGTGAAATCGGCCGGTAATTGGCTACATTACGAAGTTTATTAGTGTCTTCACTTTTGGGGATAAGGACTGTGTGGGTAAATAAAAAGGAGGGCGGAAAATCTTGGTTTTTATAACATTCGCGATACACTTGTAACAAAATACAAGCTAAATCTTTTTTATACTTTTTATAAAAGGCAGCACCCAAAGTATCAGGGCCCGATGATTTTCCGCTTTGCAAATCATCAATGGCTCTTTCTACTTCTGACACACCTATCGGCTGTTCTAACCATTCTTTTCACTACCTATCTTTGGCAAAAGGGGCAAAAGATTTTTTGTGAAACCATCTTCTTTTGGGGCTTTGCGACACAGTAAGTTTTCGTAGAATTCAAGAAAGGCTCCCTCAATTATGCTAGAGTCACGCGTCGTGGTACCCCTGATAATCAATTTCAGTTATTTCATTGGCGCGTGCGCATATCTTTTCTGTGGCTAACGCTCGTTTTGTTGGTGCTTCACCCGCGAGAAACTTTTCTGCCCGGGCACGCATTATCGCACCTCTGTAGTGCTCAGTACCTATGAGCTGTAGCTTGCTTTTTATTTTATTAATGTCGTCTATAAATAATCCTAGGGATTTACACTCTTCTAGAACAAGCTCCTTGAAAGTTGAGCGCAGCTGCTTTTCCTCTTTCTCTTTCTCGTACTTTAGAGCGGTTGATCTTTCTATGGCGTCCATTTTAACTACTCGTTTAAATTCTTCCCATTTTCCGATCATCTCGCTCCCGCAGATGCTCCTAAAATTTTGAATCCTTGTATTTATGTTGTCGTTAAACACCTCGTCGTCAAGGAGCTTGTAGTTCATTTTCCAGTTGTGCCAATCAAATCGGTGTCGTTCTTTTCTTTTTGATCCTAACCCGAAAGTCACGAGGCAGTGGTCCTACAGCACACCTGCTCGACATTATAGTGTTCACACAGCGGAACTAGCTCAACTCACACGTATGCTCTGTCTAGCCGTGCGTGGCTACCTCCTTGGAAATGTGTGAACTGCACGCCCCAAGTGCCCTTTCCGTAATGTGCCACGCCCTCCAAGTAATGCTCATTTACCAGTTCATACCAGACATCGCCACTGCTATCCCTCCGGTGACTATGGGGGGTCCTGGGTTCTGGAGCACATGTACTGTTAGAATCCCCCACCACCACAAGCAGTCGTTCTCACTTTAATTATTTCGCTATACTTAAAAAAAAAAAAAAAACGGCATCGTTCCATCTCTAGAGTCGGTGCGTAGATACAGATTATATGAAACTTTTGATCTGAAAAGCAAATATCACAATACACGACACTTGCATCTTCACGCGAAGCAACATTCTCAACAATAATACCTAAAGAATTTTTCAAAAAGATGCATACACCTCCCGACCTCCCTACCGCATGGCTTACGCATACATCGTATCGCGACTCAAATTGGCGCACCATCTCCTCGGTCTGCTCCTCGCTCTCAATCTTGGTTTCCTGGACCGCTATTACGTCGAGGTCGTTTTCCAAGAACAACCTTCTGAGCAGGCACTGCCTTCGCCTTGCAGACAGTTTTCTTGCGTTCAGGGTAGCTATACGCAGTCCGACCTCGAGCTGTTTCATAGCCTTAAGAACTGAGGAGCTTATGACCTTGCGCCAGCTATCAGACACTTGCCAATCAGGGAGGTAGCGGGGAACCAGCTTACTGTGAAAGCCGGTCCTCACGAGCCCTCGACGGCCAGCGGCTGCGTGTCGTATAGCGTCGTTTTTTCCCGGCGAGCTTCCACTAAACTTCCAAGCGTCGCAGTGCCTGCTCGCTGGCGGCAGCACTGCGTGCACCCAAGTCCTCTAGTCGCCGCTTCGAAGTGATCGCATCCAGGGACCTTTCCTCGCTGGGGCTGTTCTCCGGTGCCACTTGCTTTTTTTTAAAACGTAGCCGTTTTCTCCGCTGCATCCTCTACTGTAGCTGCATCCGAACCGGCTGAGTGCTTGAAATCCCCCGTGGTGTCATGGAGCTTCGCGGTCCGCATCTCGGCTGGCGCTCTGGCCAGAAAAGGCTCCTTTTCTCCTATAGGTTTCCCTTCGCATTTCTTGCTTGCGGTTACTGTTGCCCAAAGTCGCCGACGCTACAGACGCTTGCGTTGAGGGCGCCGCCGCCTGTTCCGCCTCTTATTCGTCCATTACAAGCTCGTTCGTGTCTTCATTGGCCTGGCGTCCTCCTGCGACACGAGCGTAGGATCGAACGCAGTCTTGGCGTTCGTGACCATATCCACGGCACTCACTACAGCGAGGCGCCCTACAATCATGGTGAATGTGTCCAGACCGTTTGCACCCAAGGCACAGTGGTGCCCGTTTTGGAACAACCACAAGTGCAGGGCCGCCGGTGAACCGAAGCTGCTGAGGCAGGCTTTCCAGCGTCATGCCTTCCTTCAGTGACAGCCGTGCCACCCGGGTCGACGAATCGACGCCGTCAAACTCGTCGATGTGCCATTTTTCTCGAGTTATCTCTTGTACCACGCCAAACTCCTACAGTGCCCTTTTCAGGGCGTCGTTGGGCACGTCGAAAGGCACCCAGTGAAGCTTGAGTCGGACCTCTCGTCGATCAGGGTCCATCGGCACACACCAACCTCCTTTTACCTTGAACTCGCCAGACATCATCAGTTTCTCCTTGGCAACAGTCGACTTGAGGTGGACAATCTAAACGTGCCCCATCTGGAACACCCCCATACCGGTCACGTCGCTCAGGACGCGACGGGTGCTCGCAAAACAAGGCATTCACGTGGCTCACAAACCAATATCCACTCTCGGGCGATTCATGCCAAGACTAAAAGATCGCCCCCCGAAGGAAAAAGCACTGGGAATTGTTTACCGGATTCCCTGCTTAAAATGACCTGCATCTTATATCGGCGAAACAAAGAACTTTACGGAAAGGTTACGCCAGCACAGAAACGATGTTCGCAAATCCGACCGAGAACGCAGTGCTCTTGCGGAGCACTGTGACACCTTTGACCATCCGAAAGACTTCGTGAACGCGTCCGGTCTTGATGTTGAAACCAATCTCCGAAAAAGACATCACCTTGAATCATGGCACGCCCAAAATACACCACGAAATATCAACAGATCCATGGGTACCTTACCATCTGTTTATATGAGTGGACTACGACACGTGATTAGAAAGAAACTGGATGGCAAGGCGGAAGCGCGATTAGAAGATATTCGTGCCACCAAAGAAGACGAGGCTGCTCCCACGCACGCGATCAATCACCCCTGAAAAAGAAACCGAACTGGTTTTGAAGCGTTGGGTCCGAGTTTAATTTTTGATTGGAGTCAAATATTTTTTCATTATCACTTCCCAACCAGACAGACGTCTGTCCAAAATGTTTACCCTGAACTCTGTCTTATATTTCCCTTCCTCAAATCTTCAACTTCTTCACCTTTGCCGTTAGTGAGAACAATTTAAATTTGTACACACCATAGACCGAATAGCCAATAAACATTAATAAATAACTAAGAAATAAAATAATAAAAGACAGTTAAAAAAATATTATAAAAAACTAAAGTAAAATTAAAAAATATTGCCGCGCGCAAGGCTGAGAAAGAAACGCTCGGTCACGGTCCTCCAGAAAGTTCCCGTTTATTCATGTACCGCACGTAACTTCTATCATTTGTCCCTGCTTTTGTTTTCTAGAAAGTACGTGTTCATTCTCGCCCCGATCACGCGACGCTCGAACCGCTTTCGCCGAATCTTCGAGATAGCGGCGCACTCTAGATAAGAGGCCGCCCGCGACCTTGTCGAGTCAGTCTCGCCCTAGCGCTCGATTCTGCTGACACGCCGGCTTCGACGCCCGCGACGCTCTGCTTTCTTCTGTCTCCTTCTTTATTTTTGGCACAAGTTCGCCACATTAAACGTTTAGTTATTCCTGTCCATTTCTTGTTTATTAGTCACCACCCGTGACATTTTGGTGGAGGTGCGGGGTACCGCATGTTCGTGCAGCACAGCCCCCCAAGTTCCCGCACTGCAAGTCCGAACCCAAGCTCCCGAGGACCCAACGAAGACCAGATCGAGACTCGATCAAGTCGCCGAACCCAAGGGCTACACCCGGAATACGGACCTTTACCACCCAGGACCAGGCAGCCGACGATGGCCAACCAGTCGCAGACCCCCGCCGCTCCTGCCGTCGTCTACCTACCCGTCGCTCCTCGGACACCGGCTCCATTCCACGGCGAGCAGTACGAAGACGTCGAAGACTGGATTGACCAGTATGAACGCGTTGCCCGCCACAATTGCTGGACAGACGAGCAGCGCCTACACAATGTCTATTTTTCGCTTGAGGGGACTGCCAAGCACTCGTACGAGAATCATAAGTCCTCCCTGACGTCGTGGGATATTTTCAAGAACGATCTCAAGGCTACCTTCATCAACCACCACCGCCGAGAGAGAGCCGAGGACCTACTGCGAACCAGAACCCAGGGCCCCAACGAGAGTGTCACCGGCTTCGTAGAGGACGTCCTGCGCCTGAACGCCCGCGCCGACCCTCGGGCTACAGAGGAGAAGAAGCTACGAATCCTCATGCGGGGCGTGAGAGAAAACATCTTTGGTGGCCTTGTCCGCAGCCCTCCGACAACTGTCGAAGACTTTGTCGCCGAGGCAACGAACATCGAGCGTGCCCTGCAAGCCCGAGCCAGCCACTACCAGAGGCTACCCGGCGTCAGCGCGGTTCCACCGTCCGCTTGCGACCTTGGGTCCAGCATCTCAAGCATTCGCGAGATCATTCGCGACGTCGTCCGGGAGGAGCTGCGAAAGCTACTACCCGCCGCGGACCGACCAGCTTCGCTCTCCATCGCTGAGGTCGTGCGGGAAGAGGTGCAGAGAGCCATTCAACCAGAGGCTCCCATCAGCGCAGCAGTCTCCGAAGAACCCGCGCTAACTTACGCCGCAGTGGCCCGACGGCCACCGCCTCCTCCTCGCGCCTATGTCGCGCCGCCCCGACGCCAGTCTCCTGCGCCGCAGCACTGCCGACGCCACGACGACCAGCCCCAGTACGCCAGCCAGGAGCCCCGTGCACCCCGGAAGACCGATGTGTGGCGAACGCCCGACCGACGCCCTCTGTGCTTCCACTGCGGGGAGGCAGACCACACCTACCGCCGATGCCCATACCGTCGACTCGGGCTGCGCGGATTCCACTCAAGCGACCCGCGCCCCCGGTATGGTGAACGCCCTCGGGAGATCGACGAGTACCTGCGACGACCCCAGTCCCCCGAGCCTGCGTCCCGCCGAGAGTTCCGGTCGCCGTCACCGCGACGTCCAGCTTCGCCGATGCACCGACCCCGACGTGAAAGCCTGTCGCCCCTCGCTCCTCGCCGGGGAAACTAGGCGCGGCAACCCCTGGAGGTGGAGTTGCCGAAAACGACCGACGTAAAGAGCCTCCACGAACGACGGAGCGCTCCCACTCTCCCGACGATACGCATCACAACGACGCTCCTGCTTCGGTGTCCAACAACTTAAACGTTGTTATTGACGGCCTCGACTCATCGGTACTCGTGGACACCGGAGCAGACTACTCAGTCTTGAGTGGGAGGCTCTCTCGCCGCCTGCGAAAAGTCATGACGCCGTGGGATGGACCCCAAATACGAACCGCCGGAGGACATCTCATCACGCCAGTCGGGAGATGCACTGCTCGCGTCGAGATCCACGGTGAAACGTGCCCTGTGAAGTTTGTCGTTCTGCAAGACTGTTCGAGGGACGTTATCCTCGGAATGGACTTTCTTTGCGAGTATGGCGCCGTCATCGACCTCGGGGCAAACCAGTTGACGCTGCGGAAACCTGTTTTACCGCCGGTAGAGACCAACACAACATCAACCGCGATCCGAGTTATCGCCGACCATGTGAACCTACCGCCGCGGTCGAGTGTTTTCGTCACCGTTATGGCCGACGCCGCCATGCACGGTGAAGCTCTTCTGGAAGGCAGCGTCCAACTGATCCTCGAAAAAGGAATTGGCGTCGCAAGAGGCGTAACGGATCTCCAAGAAAGACGTACAACTGTTCTTGTGACGAACTTTCGAGAGGAGCCGCAGCACCTAACGAAGGGTACCACCGTGGGCCACGTCGAGGAGCTTCAAGCGCCAGCGGTGGTTACCGCAATCTCCGAGGAAACCTCGTCGCCACAGCAGAAAAGCACGACGCCGCCGCCGCTCGACATTGACCCCGAGCTCCCAGCTACGAAGCGCCGGCAACTGATTGATCTCCTTGCCGAATACAGTGACTGTTTTGCCACGACATCAAAGATTCGCCAAACACCAATGGCGAAACATCGCATTGTTACCGACGACGACGCACTTCCTGTCCACCAGTCGCCGTATCGGGTACTCTTAAAGGAAAGGAAAGTGATTCAAGATCAAGTCCAGGAGATGCTCGACGACGACATCATTCAACCCTCAAGGAGCCCATGGGCGTCCCCAGTCGTCCTTGTAAAGAAGAAGGACGGAACCCTGCGGTTCTGCGTGGACTATCGCCGACTGAACGCCGTGACAAAGAAGGACGTCTATCCGCTCCCCCGCATCGATGATACGTTAGACCGACTGCGCCACTCCCGATATTTTTCGTCGATGGACCTGAAGAGTGGTTATTGGCAGATTGAAGTCGACGAACGTGACCGGGAGAAAACTGCCTTCGTCACTCCCGACGGACTATACGAATTCAAAGTGATGCCGTTCGGACTTTGTACAGCACCAGCCACCTTCCAGCGCGTCATGGACACCGTGCTGGCAGGTCTGAAATGGCAGAGCTGCCTCGTCTACCTGGACGATGTCGTGGTATTCTCACGAGATTTCGACGAACACCTCAGACGACTTCGAGCCGTGCTTCAAGCCATCAAGACCGCCGGCCTGTCACTCAAGCCAACGAAGTGTCGGTTCACCTATGGGGAACTAAAGTTCCTTGGCCACGTCGTGAACAACAAGGGTGTTCTACCTGACCCCGAGAAGACCCGCGCCGTAGCTGCATTTACGCCGCCGTCTGACAAGAAGGCCGTGAGAAGATTTCTCGGACTCTGTGCCTACTACAGGCGCTTTGTTCGAGACTTCGCCAAGCTATCCGCACCGCTGACACACCTCACGAAGGACGCCGTAAAGTTCGAGTGGACAGAAGAACACCAGAGGTCATTCGACGAGCTCAAACGAAGACTCCAGACGCCCCCGATTCTTGGCCATTTCGACCAGTTTGCTGAAACCGAGATCCACACCGACGCCAGTAACACCGGACTGGGTGCGGTACTAGTCCAAGTGCAGGACGGAGCCGAGCGAGTTATCGCATACGCAAGTCGGACGCTGTCTAAAGCGGAGAGGAACTATTCAACGACCGAAAAGGAGTGCCTCGCGGTCGTATGGGCAATAACAAAGTTTCGCCCATATTTGTATGGAAGTTCTTTTCGCGTAGTCACAGACCACCACTCGCTCTGCTGGCTGGCGAATCTGAAGGACCCCTCCGGACGCCTCGCTCGGTGGAGCCTACGACTGCAGGAGTTCGACATGGCCGTGGTGTACAAGTCCGGCCGGAAGCACAATGACGCCGACTGCCTGTCAAGGGCCCCAGTCGAGGCCGGTCCTGCCTGCACCAAAGAGGACGACGATGAGTGTTTCCTCGGCGCTCTGGATGTAAGCGACATGGCAGCACTCCAACGAGACGACCCTGAGCTGCGAGCACTCATCGAACACCTAGAGGGGCAAGGAAGCGCCGTTCCCCGCGGTTTTGTTCGAACAATGCCAACCTTCTCCATCCGACAAGGCGTATTGTACAAGGAGAACTTCAGCGACAGCAACACGGCGTGGCTGTTGGTGATCCCTTCCAGTCTTCGAGAAGAAATTTTTCAAGCCTGCCACGATGACCCGACGGCGGGACACCTTGGTTACAGCAGGACTCTTGCGAGGATACGCGAAAAGTACTACTGACCCAAGCTTGCGAAGACAGTACACCACTACACCCGATCTTGCCACGAGTGTCAACGAAGGAAGAAGCCACCGACGAGACCGGCAGGACTTCTTCAGCCTATTGCGCCGCCATCTGCCCCATTCCAGTAAATCGGTATGGATTTACTCGGACCTTTCCCACCGTCGACGCAAGGAAACCGATGGATAATCGTCGCAACCGATTATCTCACGCGGTACGCCGAGACAAAAGCCCTTCCATCAGGAAGGGCTGTTGAAGTCGCCAAGTTTTTCATCGAGTCCATTGTCCTCCGGCACGGCGCTCCCGAAGTCCTGATCTCAGACCGTGGATTATCATTCATGGCCCAGCTGACGCAAGAAGTCCTTCGTCTCAGCCACACCAGCCATCGTCGCACCACGGCGTACCACCCGCAGACCAACGGGCTGACGGAGAGACTCAACAAAACCATCGCCGACATGATCTCCATGTACGTCGACGTGGAGCACAAGACATGGGACGGGGTGTTGCCGTACGTCACATTTGCCTACAACACGGCCGTACAAGAGACCACCGGAGTGACACCCTTTCAACTGGTGCATGGGCGCAAAGTAACGACCATGCTGGACGCGATGCTGCCCCATGAGCCAGCTGACAGTGAGAGCGACGACGCCCAGGTGGTTGCTCAACGGACCGAAGAAGTCCGCCAGCTCGCCCGACTCAGGATTCAAGACCAGCAACGCGCCGACGCGGGCCGCTGCAACCTTCGTCGCAGGGACGTTCACTTCCAGCCCGGAGACAGGGTGTGGGTTTGGACGCCCATCCGTCGCCGCGGCCTCAGTGAGAAACTGCTGAAACGGTACTTTGGACCATACAAGGTACTTCGTCGCCTCGGCGAGCTGAACTACGAGGTGATGCCCGACGGAACACGAACATCGTCACGCCGCCCACCACGACCTGAGGTCGTCCACGTCGTGCGCCTGAAGCCGTACTACGCTCGATAGGACTGTGGACCTTTTGTGCTCCAAAAGACTATTTAGTTTATCGTTCTTTTTTATTTTGATTTGTTTTACACTGCATCGGGGCGATGCACTTTTAAAGGGGGGAGTAATGCCGCGCGCAAGGCTGAGAAAGAAACGCTCGGTCACGGTCCTCCAGAAAGTTCCCGTTTATTCATGTACCGCACGTAACTTCTATCATTTATCCCTGCTTTTGTTTTCTAGAAAGTATGTGTTCATTCTCGCCCCGATCACGCGACGCTCGAACCGCTTTCGCCGAATCTTCGAGATAGCGGCGCACTCTAGATAAGAGGCCGCCCGCGACCTTGTCGAGTCAGTCTCGCCCTAGCGCTCGATTCTGCTGACACGCCGACTTCGACGCCCGCGACGCTCTGCTTTCTTCTGTCTCCTTCTTTATTTTTGGCACAAGTTCGCCACATTAAACGTTTATTTATTCCTGTCTATTTCTTGTTTATTAGTCACCACCCGTGACAATATTATAAAAAACTAAATTAAAATTAAAATTAAGCAAAAATTACTCATCACTCTTGGTGCTGTGATAATATCTCTTGATAACCCAATTCTTTATTTGATCTAGAGATATCATCAAAGCAGCAATAGTGATGATAATTTTTTGCTAATTTTTAATTTTTACATTATTTTTTTATATTATTTTTTTAGCTTCTTTCATTCATTTAATTATTAGTTACTTATTAATGTTTATTGGCTATTTTGTCTCTGGTGTGTAAAAATTTTAATTGTTCTCATTAACGGCAAGGGTGAAGAAGTTGAAGATTTTAGGAAAGAGAAATATAGGACTGATTTGTAAGGACTGAGTCGTAAGTCAGCGCTGCGAGTCTGTCACCTTCTTGTGTGCATGTGAGTGTAACTGTTCATCCGCGCTGTTCCATTAAAGCATGAATTACCAACTTGCCCAAGCCTCCAGATTATGTTCCCAAACCTTTCTATTTGAATATAAAAAAACTAAAAGTATCAGTAATTATGTTTTCTTGGTATAAGCTTTTCATCTCGTAATGTTAAATTACCCGATTTGTTGATTGGTTGATTGACTGATCGATTTGTGTCGTTCTGGTACAACAGCTACCAGATTTCTTGTCCGCATAACAAATCTGGTAGCTGTTGTAACAAAAAACTCTGTCACGCTTACTGGTTAAAATATATTTATTTATAGATTATAAGACGGCTTCTGGTGTTTTGAAGTTGCATTTTACACCAAGAGTTAAATATCTTTCCAGACACCTTTCTCATTATTTGCCAATGTAAAACCGAACAAAAAGTGGCAGCATATCATAGCATACAAGTCCAAGTGCTTGCAGCAAGAGAAAGGAGTGCCTCAAGGGTCTCATCTGGGGCCGTTGTTATTCAACATTTTTGTCAATGATTTGCTAGAAAGTGTGCAGAATTCAAAAGTGCTGCAGTTTGCAGACGACGTTAAGATTTATCGGGAAATTCATTCAACTACTGACTGCCTAGCGTGCAACCGGATGCTACAAACACCAAAACATCACTCATACAGCGATATCTGGAACAGATGACCGCATTTTAAAAAAAAAGAGCGCACTTGGAAGGAATGTTAACGTCATGTTTCTCCGAGAAGAAAAGGAAACGGCCTCGCGTCTTCTCCGCCTCGCGGCCTTGAGGGAGCGAAGGGAAGAGATGAGGAAACTAGGTATCTTGACGTCACGCGCCTCGTCGGCCTGGTTCAATGTCGACTTCGTTTTCCAGAAATACGGCCGTCCATTTCAAAGATCGCCTTACTAGTAGTGTTGTAGCGATTGTAGCGTCCCGCCTACATCTCCCGCATTTTTTTTTTTTTTTTTTTGAAATCTAAATTTTGGTTTATTATCTCCTTAAGCGCGATGTCTGGTATCGTGAAATGAGGACGTACGCTGGGAAGGATGTTGAGTCTGGTCTTGCAAAAATAGTCCTTTCGTGTTGAACATATCAGAGGCTCAGAGAATGTGGGTGCAGATTCCATGAGCTGCCTAGTCTTATCTAGATAAAGTGTGGTTTACGTTCGGTGATGAGTTCATGCGATCTGATAGATTTGTTCTTAAATTGCTTTCTGTCTACGTTTATTAATATGTGTAATCTTCGCGCACCTAAAATAGTTTTTGTCATAAAAAAGCTCGCAAATCGGGTTTTTTTGTGATGTGCGCGAAGGACACCGTCTGGTATTTTTGAATTGACGCGCCGGAATCCGTGCGACGCGAGCCCCGTGGCCCGGGCAGTCGGATATACAAGAAGGAGAGGAGCGTGGGAGTACGACGGCCAGTGTTGGTTGGCAGAGCGGCATTCGGAGAACCGGTGGTCACGGCGGTTAAAGTAAGAAGACAACGGTGACCATACAAATTCGGGCGCGGAGGTGAAACCGTCGGGCGTCCAGACCCGAGGTACGCCCTAGGCCTCCACCAAGTCCTCCTGCAGTTGCCCGACAGCCATCTCCGACCGCGACTGCGGTCATAACCTCTCCACGGTCACCACGTCGGCCCTTCTAAAAGACGCTGGTCCTGGAACGCTGAAGACGAAGCATCTGTCCAGAGTTTACAGGCTCACGACACTGCATTGACCCAGGACTTCCATGCCGCCGGCCGCATTGCCAGGAACCGGTGAAATAGTTTATGAACTGCGCTCCGGGTGCTTTTCCTGTTTATTGGAACAATAGTCATACCGCGAGAGATAATTTTGTATTAAGGGACAATTTAGTAATTAGCCCGGTACCCCGTATGTCCTCTAGATCATCTCCTTTATATCTGTGTTATTGTTTTTCTGCCCTTTTTAATAGAGTGGTTTTAGTCTTTTCCTGGTAAAATGGCTTAGTCTTCTTTCCCTGGGATTAACCCCCAGTGAGTAATTTAATCATTAACCATAGTGAAGTTTAGTCCCCGTCACTCAGAACCATAACAGTATTTCACTGGGATGCTCGATTCTTCTCGTAGCGTCGGCTGCGCTGGGAATTAAAGGGGCCCTTTATTAACAATTGAAGACGAGCGTGTTGGTTAATAGATACAAAATTTGAAAGTATTTTGTGCATTTAATGACATTTGAGCTTCTGACCTATTTATGTTATTAGCTCATTGGTGGTTTGGACTATTGGGGGAACAAGCACAAGCCATGAGATATTAGCAAATCATATTTTATTTCGATCAGACAAAATCAGTTCAGCATCCGGTGACGACAGTGTTGAAAACGCACGAACAGTGAGATCACCCGAAAAAATTTTGTGATTGGCAGTCGGCAGGAGACGCCAGAAGTAAGGTGTAATTGTTCCGTATACCATCTTTGTTATTTGAATTATATATATATATTTTTTTTGCGAGAATGATAAATATCTTTCAAATATGCACAAACAAAAAAAAATGCGAGAAGACACTTAATAATGCCTACAAGTAGGAATGCTTTCACATTCCTACACTCAGCGCATTCCTACAAACAGAGCCACGTCTTCCTTTCGCACACGGCGCTCCGACGGTGAGATCACGCTCCCCCACTCCGCAGGCTCGGCAAACCTCGCCGGCTTCACGACGGCTTCCGTGACGAAGCATCTGCCTTCCTGTGCTTTTCTTCCTGTTTTATTTCTGAGGCGCGTCCGCTTTGACCTTGAGCGCATCCTGTGGCTTCAGTGACGAAGCATCTGCGTTGCTCTGCTTTTCTTCCTGTTTTATTTCTGAGGCGCGTCCGCTTTGACCTTGAGCGCATCCGCTGGCTTCAGTGACGAAGCATCTGCGTTGCTCTGCTTTTCTTCCTGTTTTATTTCTGAGGCGCGTCCGCTTTGACCTTGAGCGCATCCGGTGGCTTCAGTGACGAAGCATCTGTGTTGCTCTGCTTTTCTTCCTGTTTTATTTCTGAGGCGCGTCCGTTTTGACCTTGAGCGCATCCGCTGGCTTCAGTGACGAAGCATCTGCGTTGCTCTGCTTTTCTTCCTGTTTTATTTCTGAGGCGCGTCCGCTTTGACCTTGAGCGCATTCGCTGGCTTCAGTGACAAAGCATCTGCGTTGCTCTGCTTTTCTTCCTGTTTTATTTCTGAGGCGCGTCCGCTTTGACCTTGAGCGCATCCGCTGGCTTCAGTGACGAAGCATCTGCGTTGCTCTGTTTTTCTTCCTGTTTTATTTCTGAGGCGCGTCCGCTTTGACCTTGAGCGCATTCGCTGGCTTTCGTGACGAAGCATCTGCGTTGGTGGGCATTTCTTTGTGTTTTATTGGGAATGGGAATTTAGGTGCCGTTTCATCAACCAATAGGAATTTAAGTGCGTTTTTGCCGGCGGCTTCACTCTATAAACCGTTTAATACTTTCGAGTAAAAAAATACACTCTTCTATTTTAGCGGAACTATACTTCGTTTCACCTAATGTTGTACCGCAGCGAAGGCTAGAAGCGCGAGCTCATCGCGTTGGTAGCTGCCCTTTGTGCACGAGAGCTTGTGCCGCCGAGATGTGCCTTAGAGCAAGGAGCTCGCGCTTGTAGCCTTTCCTGCGGTACATCATAAGGGGAGACAGAGTATAGCCGGTGCGCATATGCACGATCGCTGCTAGCGTCTTGAGCTTATTAAGGCGAAAGCCTTATAAGTCTCATTGTTCAGCCGAGCTTCAAAGTCCTTGAGCGAAAACACGTCGGGCCACAAAAGTACAGTGTTCTAGAGGGGGTTGTAGTGGCAAGAGCGGCGGCCGCTTTGTGAGGATTTTGCGCGTGGACGACACCATGGCGCTGGTGTTCTGTGCCCTATAAGGTGTATCCACACGACGGACCAAATTGCTGTTTTGGTCCGCGGGCCGCGCATCACGTGATCTTACGTCACCGCTTTTCGAGGTCCGCCGGCGGTCCGCGGCCCGCGCTTGTGAGAAATGCCAAGCGCTTTTCTCGCCGGACCTTGGCGGCGGACCGCGGAGTTTTTAGTATAATTGAAGTGCTAAGTCTGGCAACAAGCGGACTTTTGTTGTTTAGATTGGAATCCAAATCCAAAGTCGTGTTCTTTTGGCGCCAACTGTTGAAGACAAAGAAGACGAACCTTTTGTTGTGCGACGATGGCGGCATGGTGCGACGATGCAACTTTTTACTTCATTGCGCTCGTGGAGCAATTGCCCGCTCTGTGGGACAATAGATGCATGCCCTTTTCGGTTCGCTTAAGTCCTCCTCGTCGTCAATAGTCAACGCAAGGGCCACCGCGGCCAAAAGTCTCTTTCGTTCAACCTCCATCTTGGCTCCTTACGAATAGCCTCAAAGCAGCTCGTTGCATGCTTTTGGCGGAGCTGTGAGGTCGAGGGTTAGACCGGCCCGTTCACTCTGTCATCTGCTCTTTTGGTCCGCCGTGTGGATGCTCATTGCAGCCGGGCGGCCCGCGGGCCGCGCATCACGTGATCAATCGGTCCGCGGCCCGGTCCGTCGTGTGGATACACCTATAGGAGCGCGTCCCCGTCAGCCCCATCATCAGCGCTGTTAGGCGCTTACATGTGGTTTGATTGGAGCTTTTCGCGGTGCGAAACAACTGCTACTGTTGTTCTGTATACTCTGTTTCACCTTATGATGTACTGCAGGAAAGGCTACAAGCGCGAGCTCTTTTCTCTGGGGCACATCTCGACGGCACAGGCTCTCGTGAATTAAGAGCAGCTGCCAACGCTATGAGCTCGCGCTTCTAGCCTTTGCTGCGGTACAACATAAGGTGATACGAAGTATAGTAAATTGTAGTTCTGCCTTTGGACTAATGCCTCTAGAGTGTGTGCGATCCTCTACTTGAAAAAATATTCCAAATATTCCGTTGTTTTGAGGAAGATTATTGAAATAATATCGACTCCCCCCCCCCCCCCCCCCCCCAAGTACTGACACACCGTTCAGCAACGCCATCACTTGGGCTGCAGGCTTAATAGCTGCGAAAGAAGTTCTACGGTGCTACATTTCGGAGAAGCGTACCGCGTCACCCTCGTCGTCCTCTTCGTTCATTGCACACGTGCCATTAATTCTCCTAGGGCACAGAACTCCAGCGCCACTCGCGGTATCTACATTGATCGTCTTCACGCGCTTCATTGTAAGCGGGCGCCGCTCTTGCCACTACACCCTCTAGAATACTGTAACAAAAGGTACCAAAAAGTTTACAGGGCCACTCAGGCGAATCGGGTGCAATGAAACTAAGAAGGATGACAAAGCGAATTAAAAGGAATTTAAAGTGAATTACGAGGAATTAAAGCGAATTAAGTGTAAGTAAAGAGAAGTAAAAGTAATCAATGGGAATTAAGAAGGACTATAGAGCGAATTAAGAGGAATCAAAGTGAATTAAGACGAATCACAGAGAAGTATGAGTAGTCAAAACTAATTAAGAAGGACGACAAAGCTAATTAGGAGAAATTGAAGTGAATTAAAAGGAGTCAAATTCATTTAAGAGGAGTGAAAGCGAATTAAGTGGATGACTAAGCGATTTGAGGGGATGACAAAGTGAGCTAAGTAGATGACTAAGCGAATTAATATGATGACTCAGCACTTTGATAAGGATGACTCAGCATATTCAGAAGGATGACTCAGCACATTAAGAAGGATGACTAAGCACATTAAGAAGGATGACTGAGCTAATTAGGCTGGCTAATTGAAGTGGTTAATCATTGTGGCTAATTAGTACAGATGACAAAGCGAATTAAGATGCTCGATCACTTGGTGTAGCGTAGAAGTGGGCGCCTAAATAGCGTTGGACGGCGAAATAGTCACGCCGAAAACGGAACGCCGACGTCGGAAGATATTTCGACGGTGTACGTGTATATAGCGCCGCTGGAAGGAGTAAACATGTGCAAAGACGCCAGCGCATCCCGACAACGTGTCCAAACAGGTGCATGCCTTGTGGGGAGTCATCGGAGGTGCCGCCAGCTGTTCGCGTAACGGGCATGTCATTTTTGTATTGCCCCACCGGCGGATAGAAGGCGCTGACGCACTCGCCACTTTAGGTTGCTTCAATTTAGTTGGTTTCGGTTTCAACGTGCACGCGGCTCTGTTTCTGTTTTTGCGTGATTTTTGCTTAATTTGGTGATACAATTATTTCCCTTGTAGCGCACAATCAATAAAACAGTGGTAATGAGCCACTTTGAGGACTACGAAGTGTTTTCGGCCCTGAATTGCGGGCTTTTTGTACAAACTCGTTTGATGTATCTTATTATGGTATCTGAGTAAGGTCGGTTGCGAAACGCCTGACTAATGTACATGGAAGATTGACATCGTCTTTGGCCGTATCTGATGATATTAGTTTCCAGAAAAATGAAATAATAAAGAGGCTAACACGTGAATGCAAAGAAGCATATCGATAGCTTGATTAGCAATGTGCTTAATCAAGCAGAACGGATGAACTCGCGAGCTTAATACTCACTGTTTGGTTTTCGTGGGCACTAAACTTTTAGTGAACTTCGCAGACTAAAAGCGTATCGTGTAATGACGCAGATAATTGATATAAACAAGTAGTATAGTATCGACCTCTTTTATTTATTTAATTTAATTCAGTATTCGAGCCTATTTTGACAGGCCGAGTAGCAAAATTTTTAAATAACCAACCCTGCTAAAGTACTCATAACCAGCATTTCGCGATATTGGCCCTAGGAATTAAATTATTTTCAGATGAACATTTGCTTACTCAACATGTGATATAAGTCACCGGTCCGCCAAATTAAACCTTATTGTTCTTAGCCCGAGACTGAGGCAGGAAAAGACGAAATTTCAAAGTAGAAGAAAAATGAACAGTCGAGGACACGTCTCTAACACAGCTAAAGACAAGTTTATTTGGTCACCCTTTTACATACACTCCACGAACTTCACCACAGAACCTTCTCGACCCTCTCGGCCTCCGAGAAGGTTCTGTGGTGAAGTTCGTGGAGTGTATATAAGAGGGTGACCAAATAAACTTGTCTTTAGCTGTGTTAGAGACGTGTATCCTCGACTGTTCATTTTTCTTCTACTTTGAAACTTTCCTCTTTTCCTGCCTCAGTCTCGGGCTAAGAACAAAATGATTAACATCCACTAGCTCGCCTGCGCAATCACTACATTATCACAAATTAAACCTGTCATTTGTCTTCCGCAAACTTGACCAAGCAAAATGAAAGGGCGCAGGAGGAGAAATACCTCGGAAAGTTTGGCTGAATTTTAGCGCTAGGCACCACTTCACGGACCTCTGTGAACAAATATTTATTTGTTTGAACAGATTCGCTTTGTAAATCTCGGCGTCGCCAGCCACCAAAAGTAAACCTCTATTCTCCATCGACAATCCTGGGCTCGGGTGATCGTTATGCAGACGGCGTTTCTTCGTATCTGTTTGTTTGTTTATTTTGGGGTAAAGAGAAAGGGGGGAGCCAGGAGATATGTGGGCCTCCAGTCAGGGGCAAGTCGCTGCCTGGCTTTTTGGGAGATGGGTAAATAAAGGAAAGACGAAGAAGAAATGGTTATGTACAAGTTCGAACATCTGATGCATTGTCGTCCAAAAGCCAACGGCCTGTCTAGAATTGGGCTTGTGAGAAAATGACTCCACAGCGAGCAGGAAGAAAGCATCCACTCCCATCGCAGTGCCGATCCGAGATGGCAAAGTCCGTCAATGTACCGCGGAGGTTCCCATCTCGGCTCCGCACCAGATCAGAATGTCGCTAACTTGCTGTGCTACGTATTCACTCGCATACGTGAATTTACACGTTGAATACTTGTCCTAGATCCGTCGTGTAAGTTTTGTTTTGTGTCTGCGAACATCAGAGTCGATCGGAGAGCTCAGTGTCCCGGAGATATTGGAGGAGAGCACGAAAGGCCTTTTCAACTATTCCCCGCGTTCCACTGGGGTTCAAAAGCTCTTGGGCAGTGGTGTGGGGAAGTCCAACTGCAGCGTAGGATCGCAATAGCACTTTTCGGAGATCCTCATGGGTTGGACACAAAAGTAGTGCATGGGTTGTGTCTTCAGGATCACCACAAGTTGGGCATCCGGGATCTGTCTTGCGGCGGTACATATGGAGACGCTTTGCGGTATGCGGGCAGCCAGTTCGAAGTCTGTGAAGGAGTGATGCCTCTGAACGTGTTAGTTTGCGTGGGATGCTTGGAGGTGGCCTTCCTGTCGCAACCCCTATGTGGGGTGTTTTTTGCGGATGGTATCCCGTATAAGTCTGTGTGCTTTATTAAAGCGATCTAAAATGAATGTAGGGTCACCGTCATTATGAGCCCGCGCAGTTAGCTCGTCTGCTCTCTCGTTGCCGGGAATTCCAACATGGGAGGGAATCCACTGCAGAGCCAAACTCCAGCCAAGGTCTTCCACCGTTGCAGTTGTTAATGCTACTCTATTTAAAAGAGGGGTGGCCTTCTCGAGGCGTTGAAGTTGTTGTAGTGCGCCTCTAGAGTCCGTGAGCACCACAGCTTTGTTTGGCGGGGTGATGTTTTTAATGGACTCAAGCGCTGCCCAGATAGCAACAAGTTCTGCAGTAGTTGATGATGCCTCGAAGTCAAGCCGGCCAGACACTTCGAAGTCTATTTCGGGAATAGTAGTAGCAACAGTTGCAGTTTTCTTGATCACATTGACTGAGGCGTCCGTGTATACGTGGATCCAATCACCGTAAGCTTCCTCCAGGCGTTCGAACGTGATCGATGGGGCGACTAACTTGGGGACATTTGCCTTACGTCGGAAAATTGGTAGTGTTTCCTGTTTCAACAGGGGCGCTCTCTTTGAATGTGGGGGAGGTGGATATAAATATTCCCCTGGTGCTCCAATCTCGTGCTGAAAATTGGATGCCAGCTGTCCGAGGTGAGAATTTTTACGGGCCAATAGGTGGGAATTAATATTGTCCACCGCAGGAACACTGTTAATGCGAGCAATGTGACGCATAGCTCTCTCCTCAAGTCTTAACAATAGAGGCCATTCTTCTGCCGCAACAAGGGTCGGGGTGTTTCCTGAAGATGGTGGAAGTCCGAGGCAGCAACGCAGCGCCTTCCTGTGAAATGTGTCAATGTCCCGAATCTGGGCCCTTCCTATGTTTAGGAGGGGCAGGGAGTACAGGAGCCTCGACATTATAAGACCTTTGTAGAGTTGTAGGAGAGTACGTTGTGGCGCTCCCCACGAAGGGCCTCCGAGATGTCGTATGACTCGTAGTAGCTCACGACATCACACCAAAGTCCTCCGAACCTCAGGTCTCCAGGTCACGCGGTCATCCACCTGCACCCCAAGATAGAGATGACTACCAACTCTCTTAACAGGAGTTCCAGCAATCATGAGCCGCAGTGCGTGCTCGGCTGCTCGTCCTATTGGTCGCTAAAGGAGCGACGCGGTTTTTTCCACTGATAGTGACAGGCCGAGTTTTGAAATCATCAGAGCCGTAGCATTTTAGGGCTACTTGAAGTCGATTTCGGATAGCTACGGCACTTTCGGAGGGACCATCGCACCACATGGCAACGTCGTCGGCGTATATTGCCATGCCGACATGGAGGGTCTCGTTGTTGGTCGGAAGGCATTGAGGAAGCGATGCCATCACCACGTTGAAGAGTAAGGGGCTGAGTACAGCTGCCTTGGGGAACACCTTTGGTGATTGGACGTGAAGTGCTAGTTTCACCAGGGATCTTGACAGTGAAGCTCCGTCCAGTGAGGAACGACTCTATGAATGTGAGGATTCCGCCACAGATATACCAAAGTACTTGAGTCGCTGAATGAAGATAGAATGAGGCAGTGTGTCGAACGCACAACTAATGTCTAGAAAGACACAGTGCACCATTCGGCCAGTGGATTTGGCTTCTTCTAGGGTCGACAGGAGCTCTTCTATCGCATCGGCTGTGCACCTCCTTGCTCGAAAGCCCGCCAACGAAGGTGGGAAAGCATTCACTCGATCTAGAAGCCACGCCAGGCGCCGGAGAACCATGCGTTCTAGGAGTTTTCCAAGGCAGCTTGTTAACGATACAGGCCTGTAGGATGAGATTTCGTCCAATAGTTTTCCTTGTTTAGGTATTGGGATGATTAGTGACTCTTTCCATGTATTTGGGAGTGTCCCATCTTTCCAGATGGCGTTGAGTTTCTCAAGAATGTCGGGGTGATAATCTGGGTCTATATTTCGGAGAGACTGATACGTTATACCGTCAGGACCTGGAGCGCTCTTCCTTCTAGTGTAATTAAGTGCGTGCGTAAGCTCTGCCAACGTGAAGTCGGTGTAGCTGGCCAATGTGCTCTCGCTGTCTGGAGGGACACTGGTGAACTGCGGGGCATTCAATGTTTGCTCATGTACAGGCTGTGTAGTAGAGGACCGAGCAAACTCGTCCGCCAGATGCTCCGCCACTTCAATCATGGTTTGACCTGTCTTGATTGCAAGTGTTGTAATGGGATGTCGCGGAATTTTGGCCCCTTTAAGAGCTCGAACGAGCCCCCACGCCCGTCTTCCTCCCCCAGGGCCACTCAGCGATGCACAGTCACTACTCCACTGCCACTTTTGCAGCTTTTTTGTGTGGCGGCGGAAGCAAGCATCTATGCGGTTGTGTCGTACCCAATCCCATAAGGCGTCCGTATCCAGTGCCCTTCGTTGGGCTTGTCGTCGAGTGGCTCGGAGATTAAGCCACTCAAGGTCAGGTGTGGGACGTGTCGCTGGAATCTTAACAATGCGGGTTGCGCGTTGCAAACACTCCGCAATGCAAGTAGTGATGTCTGTATAGCTTTTACTATCTGCGGCAGAAGTGAAGTATTGACGAAAAAGGTCCCAGTTAACCACCTTGCACTCCTTGATGGTCTTCGGAGCCGCTCTGGGGTGTATCACGTTGATTGGAAAATGGCCACTTCCGCCCGTGTCCGGCTCCACAGTCCAGAGAGCGTCGATTTCTGCCGAGACCAGCGTTATGTCCAGGGTGCTCGCCTTTGTGTGCCGTCGGCAGAATGTAGCCGATCCGTCGTTAAGAGCTCGGAGATTAAACGCTGCTGCCGTTGTCTCTATCTGACGTCCTCGCGTATCCGTGCAAGTGCCACCGCATATTTCATTGTAAGCATGGAAGTCTCCACAAAAAATTAAGTTTCTTCGGCTTCTGTTACTTATTTTTTCAAGTGGCTTTGTGTCCCAGAGGCCTTGTGGCGTGACGTACGCTGACACAATTGTCGTTTCATTCTTCCCCATTCTGATCGTCACTCCAACATACTCTTCAGATGGTGAACAGAGATCCGAAAGGTCAAGCTCAGAGTGATGTACTTCATCTCGCACAAGTATAGAGACTCTTGATCTTCCATTTGGGTTTATAGCCGCGCTATGGTATAACACGTAAGGTGATAAGCGTATCTCTCCGGGCATGACATTCGTTTCCTGAAGGGCCAGGACATCAATTTTCTTATCTGCGAGGAATCGCCGCAGTTCAGAAAGTCGAGTGCGCAGTCCGTTTACATTCCATTGAAGCAGCGAAGGAAACAATGGACCACGCCTGTGCCGTGCTGTGCCGCAGTGTTGGAATTCGCTTGAAGTTCCACACCTAGAGGCTTCTCTTCGTTGGTAACGATGCGCACTTGTGTTGAGTGATCCTACTGACAGCCTGCTAGAAGATGAAGCATTGTCTGGATAATGGATGCAGGGGTACCCGCCCAGGAGGCTTCAATTTTTGCCAAAACTGCAAGTGCTATACTAGCACCTGCCTTTATGATTGATATCCATCCAGGAGCTTCACTTTCCTGTGTCCCTTGGTTGCTAGCTTTGTCTTCTTTTTCAACTTGGTCTTTTTTGGCACAGGGGCGTGTCAAAGGTCCCGTGTTGGGTGATGGCTGATGTATAGATTTTTCTGACGAACCTTGCGTCAAGATATGACTGATTGTGGGATTGGTGTTCATCTTTTCTTTAACGTTTTGGCCAGTTCTTTCGAGCGCTGAAGCATAAGTGTCCTTACCAGTTCCTTCTGACTTTGACTCTGCTCTTCTGGTGCCCTCGGTGGTGTCCCTGGTCGTTTTTTGACGGAAGATGGCGGATCTTGCTTCACGAAACCCTGCGGTATTCATTTTTGAATTTGTAGCTACAGACTGCTTCCTTCCACTTCGGGCATATGTGCGATGTAGCCTCATGATTGCCGCTGCAATTTATGCATTTCACTGAACTGGACGTACATCCCTCAGCTGTCGGAACGTGGTTCTCGGCACATCGATTGCAAGCTTGGGCGCGTTTGCAGGCGATTTTTTTGTGTCCGAAACCGCCGCAGTTGTGGCATTGTATGGGCTTCTCTTTGAATGGGACAACAGAGTGTCGCACATATCCTAGTAAGACATGGCTCGGAAGGTGACTGCCGCTGAAGACGACTTTGACGACTCGAGATTTTCCAAGTCGTCGCACATTGGCAATCTTGGCTTGTGATCGTAAGTGTTGTGCCAGTTCTTCATCGGTGACAACCGCATCAACGTCGTGAATTACTCCGACGCTTGTTTTGCCTGACAACGGAAAGTATGGTCGAACTTAGATACCGCATAGTAGTGTATTGTTCATCAGAGCTTGTGCTGCATGTCCGCTTCGGACGTCAACTGCAATAAGGTTGAGTCGTTGATTGTAGCGCACTTGAAGAATGCATTCTGGACTTATCTTCTCGAGAGCCTGTGTGACCTTGAGACTGCTAAGGGAAGTTAATTTCTACTCCGAGTTCGTCGGGGCATATACGACGGTGAGACTGTTGGAGACGTTGTTTGGCACACGTGTTGTGCCAGAATCGGAGAGTGAGTCATCACTTCGAACACGTTTCCGATTTCCAGAGATTCACCATTGTCCTCCAGAGTCGTTGTTCTGCTCCATGTCGGAATGTTCTAAGATAGAAAATTCGGGTGAGGCGTTTTGGAGTGGCAGCAGGCCTCGAGATCGACCTAGAGGTGGCGCTACTGTCGCGCTATCATCATCATCAAAGCGGGGATAGGAGAACGGCCGCCCCATAGGCTCTCCACGTTCGCGCGCGAGACGGCGTAGATTCTTGCGTTTATTTTGTCGCATACTACAGGTGGGAAAACAATTCTAGCTGAAAAGGGTGCGGTACTGTTTGGTGCTTCAGTGAAGATCGAATCGTGTTGCCAGCGTGCGGCTTAAATTTAAATAATCGCTTCTGTGGGTGCGTCGTCTGCTCTAGAGCCACTAAATGAGCTGCTCTTAGAGTATCGGCACTCCGTTCCCAGACATTGTTGTGGGCGCCGCCATTTTGGGGCTTGTGCAGAGCAGACGCAACTGCCGATCGTCTTGATTCA
Source organism: Ixodes scapularis (assembly GCF_016920785.2). Classification (NCBI taxonomy): domain Eukaryota; kingdom Metazoa; phylum Arthropoda; class Arachnida; order Ixodida; family Ixodidae; genus Ixodes; species Ixodes scapularis. The sequence goes on from NW_024610041.1 coordinate 479,653, forward strand.
GAAGTGCGACTTCCTCAGCATTATATTCGGTGTTAGGAAGCTGTTGTAATATTGATTTGCCCTGTCGCGAACTGTTGAAACATTTGTGGAGGACGGAAAAGCGTTGCCTGTGATTTCAGATAGAGCTTCAGATAACTGGCAGCCACGATTTTAAGCCACAATATGGCTAAGTGTCGTTACTCTCAAGCGTAGCTTATTTAGTGGCACTAGTCTGCTCTAGGCAGACGTTGGAAAGCATGGATCACCACGACTGACGCATGTCTCCGGCTGAACTGGAATATTTATGTTAATCATTTCATTCTTTTAAAATGGATGTATCGGTAATACAAGGTGTCACAAAAAAAAAAATTCACACGCTAAAATGGCTTGCAAAAAGCAAAAACTTCACGGATCTTGTAGTAACTTTTCATGCCAATGCCTTTAACTGATCACATTGCTGTGTTTAAATTTCAAGTCGGAACTCCGAGTATAACAGAAATAAGAAAATACAACGTAATTGTTTCAACGGCGGAGTGGCAGCTGTCGGGGAGACACCGAATGACGGACATGTTTCCTGGCCTTATCTAGAGATGGCGCTACGGACTCACTGGGCGCTGACTGGATGGGCCGAGTGATAAAAGCACGCTTTTTTATCCGAGTTTTTGGTTCCGAGGGATATTTGCCAAAATAAAGTTGTTTGGGTTTTCAGGTAAGTTTCACAGTGCAGAAAGTGTCACGCCATAAATATTACTTTATAAAACCGCCCAATCCTGCTCTAAAAATGACGTATCTTCGTCCGTGACGGTTCTTGTTTCGTGCATCGTCTGCGCTCGCAGTCTGACGTTTGAATGAGACACGATAGGCCGCCAGGAGTGTCCTGAAAAAGCAGCGATCTGGTGGCTCTGAAAAACGCCGCTGAAATCTGAGCAACGGTCTCTGTAGTTGCAGTCAAATGCCTCATGCACACTGGTCACTGGAAGCTGGTTACAGTATGTGGATAAGGCGTTTGACCGCAACTACGAAGACCGTAGCTCAGAATTCAGCGGCTCTTTTCAGAGCCACCAGATCGCTGCTTTTTCGGACGCACTCCTGGCGGCCTCTCGTGTCTCATTCAAACGTCAGACTGCGAAAGAAGACGATGCACGAAACAAGAACCGTCGCAGAGGAAAAAGGACGACGACGACTGAGTGAGCTGACGTTCAGAAATTTGCTTCCGGGAATATTTATTCAGTTAAATATCCTACACCCCAACAAATCAGCAAGCGGAAACCTGCAGAGCGCTTCCGCGCTCACAGCCCTCTCCTATCAGGCTACAACCGGAAAAAGGCATGGATCAATGTCAGCAGAATAATCCTCTGCCAGTTCAGCAACCACCAAGCACCCAGGATCATGCCTACTCGGCAGAACCAGGCCAGCATCCGGAGAATGAAATGGAGTTGAACCCCAGTGTTTCCCCATTACAAGACCAGATCACCCCTGCACAGCCTGAGCCGCAAGACAACATCGAAACTATGGATCATTCTTCAAACAAGGACATAGACGACGAAAGCGGATTCACCTTAGTGTCAAGAAAACGCCCCCGCCAACTCGAGACCAGTGGTGACTCACAAGAGGAACAACTATTGTCAACTCCACTTCAAAAAACAGGTTTGACAGTCATCTTTATTCCAACAGATCCAACTGTCAATATTACTAAGCTCAATTCGACAAGGCTTACTAAGGCACTCGAGGAAAAATGCCAGGACTCTATCGTCTTGATTCGCCCCAATACGCGGCTCAATTTAATTGCAGTTGACACCAGAAGTTCAGAAGCTACGACGTCTTTACTCAAGGTGACCTCTCTATGCAAAGTGCAAGTGAAAGCTTATGAACCCGGTCCACGCTTGGCTGCTGTCGGTGTCATCAGGGGTGTGGACCAAGATATCACTGACACGCAACTAAAAACTGAACTACGCGCTGATCCGGCGCATATAATTCATGCGCGCAGACTGGGTAACTCTAGTGCAGTCAAAATCCAGTTTGCGTCAACTACACTGCCTGCATATGCCCTAATATCTCGCGTCCGCTATCAGGTATTTCCGTTCGAAGAGCGCCCTCTGCAATGCTCTAACTGTGGCCGATACGGTCACAAGACTGTAGCTTGCTTCAAAGAAGCAATGTGCAGTCGGTGTGGCGGGAAACACAGTCGAAGCACCTGTGATTCAGAAGAGCCAAGCTGCGTAAACTGCGGTAGCCACCATGATGCTCTTGCTCTTAACTGCCCTAAGCGGGTCGAGCAAAAACAACTCGTGGAAGCCCGTAAACAGAGCCTTATGGTATCATCCACGCGAACTGATGGGGCAGCGCGATACGAAATGTCAAACAGGTATCAGTTGTTGCAAGAAGATCCCTCAGATGATGTTGCCATATCAATCAATGATTCTCCCACAGAGGTCAATCAAACTGTACCTAGTGTAAAACACATAAACGCTCCTAAGCGTACATACAGTGACTCCTTAAAAATGTCCAACGTAAGGCTCGCTCATGAAACTTCCAATGACATCAATCTAACGTCCCAACCACAAGGCCCTAGCAAAGAGACAAAACAAAAAAAGCCCCGCAGGGAATTCATATGCACAGAGAGGAATACAGAGCAAAAATCCACGACAGCTGAAGGAAAGGGGCAGGACGAATCATTTCTAAATTTAACTCTCACAATGATCATCAAAATGCTGCGCCAGTTTCTAAGTACTCAGGATTCCCAATGGGCCAGACTATTAGAGAAAGGACTTGACTTCATTACACCTTTCCTGTCTACCTGGATCAGGTAAACTGCTTTGAAGAGACTTTAAGTGCGACAACAGTATTTCAGTGGAATTGTAACGGTCTTCGATCGAAACTTTCAGAATTTAGGCAACTCGTTTGGAAGTATCGTTTTCCTGTATTGGCAATCTCCGAAGCTAACATTGGTGATGGTGCAAATTTCAAAATTTCAGGCTACTCGTTTATCACCTCCAAAAGACTATCTGGAGGCAGCCGATCTTTATTAGGAATACGAAAGGACCTCACTTATGCAGAATACGATGTAACACCCCACGACACAAATGAATACGTATGTGCCATTGTCAAGAGCAAGTCATGTCACTTCACTGCTATCTCTTCATACATTCAGACAGCGACACCATTCGACTCTCAACGGCTAGAGCATATTGTACAGAACACCCCTTCCCCACATATATTATGTGGTGACTTCAATGCCCATCACGAAGTTTGGGGTAGTACTCACAACGACAAACGAGGAAGGCAAATCAATGACGTTGCAGAGCGTCTAAATTTAGTCCTGCTGAACGATGGCACTCCAACCTTCTACAGAGGAGAAACTGTAAGCAGCGTCCTTGACTTAACATTTGTGTCAGCTGACTATGCAAAAAACGTAACCTGGTCAACTGATCTTGAAGCAAGGGGCAGTGATCACATACCCGTTCTGATTTTTGTCCGTGGTTTTGATAGCAATAAGAAATCACGATCCGTTTTAGTAACTGATTGGGTGAAATTCTCTGAACTTTCAAAAAACTTAATTACAGCAGCTACCAGTAATGAACAATTAGCACATTCCATTACACATTGCCTCAAACAGGCTACACGAAACATAACTCTGCCTTACAATCGTACTGAAATTGACATCGAATATGAAAAGTTGAGAGCAATTCGAAGACAAGCAGAAAAGAAAGCCAGACGAACGAAAAAGCGCGATGATGTTCGTAATGCACGCCGGGCCCAGAAGATGGTGCGAAAGCATTTAGACGCTCTAGGCAAACGACGATGGCGAGAACTTTGTGCCTCACTGGATGCAAAAAAAAATATCGCTCAACTATGGAGGGTAGTGCGAGGAATTCGAACTCCGGCTCAACAACGTTATCCCTTCCGAGCGCTTGCATTACATCAAGGTACCTCCGACATTGAAATCGCTGAGGCATTCTGCCGTCTTATTGTGCAAACATCGTGCCATATAATAGATCCAAAAACTATCCCAATCGTTTCCACGTTATCAAAAGAACCTTCTTTAGACTTGCCCTTCACACTTGAGGAACTATCCCACGCCCTGCAAGATTCCAAAAAGAAATCATCTCCTGGTCCAGATTCTATAACCTATAGCGCACTCTCCCGTCTAAACGAGCACTCGAAGCGCAGACTTTTGGAATATTATAACGAGTCCTTTAATACTGGAGTGCTTCCACGTGCATGGAAGCGAGGCCAGGTAACCCCCATTTTAAAACCCGGAAGGTCACCAATTGATCTTGGATCATTTCGACCGATTGTTCTTACAAGTTGCATATGTAAAATTATGGAGCGCATGGTTCTGTCAAGGATGACATGGTACCTCGAGAAAGCAAGGTTGTATCCTCAGGAGATGTCAGGATTTCGAACTGGACGCTCTGCCACTGACAGTGTAATTGACCTCGTCAGTTCAGTTGAACAAGGTATTGCTGATCGGAAAACAACCTTAGCTATTTTTTTAGACATTCAGAAGGCCTTCGATTCTGTCACACATCAGGCTATATTGACTTCATTGGCTGAACACGGTTTTGGTGGTAAGATCTTTAGCTGGGTAAAAGACTATCTCAGTCACCGTACTATTTTCATGACCACTGTGGATGGCAACACGACTGAACATATCACGGAGCGGGGAGTCCCACAGGGGGGAGTCCTAAGCCCTACGCTCTTCAACATAACTCTTATTTCTCTACCCAAGATACTACCCAAGGAAATTCGGTTCTCTATATACGCAGATGATCTTTGTTTATGGTCCACAAACGCCAACCGTTACGTCAGTCAGAGAACGCTCCAGAGAGCTCTAGCTGGAGTCAGCCATTACCTGCGAAACCGAGGTTTGTGTATATCACCCGAAAAGACAGTCGCAATGGCCTTTACAAGAATGTCTATGAAACGTTTCCCATTGATTCTTGCTGGGAATAGTTTACCCTATGTTCCATCAACCAAATTCCTGGGATTTGTAATAGACAAGAACTTAACTTGGAATCCACATATTAACTATATGAGAAACAAGCTTGGCCCTGCGTGCAACACCTTTCGTTACTTAACTGGAAGAACGTGGGGGAGGTCCTGCACACCCATGCTCAAACTTCACGAAGCCTTAATCAACAGCCTAGTTCGATATAGCCTGCCCGTTTTGCACTCACTTTCAGTAACTAACACAAAAAGTATCCAAGCAGGAATCAACAAGTCTATTAGAACCTCTCTTGGTGTTCCTGGAAATACATCAGTAACCGGTATACTTGCTGAAGCAAGGGCATTGCCTATATCCATCATGCGCACGCAGGAAACCCTTCGTATATATTTGCGATATAAAGTCCGTCATAAGCATCACCATCTTCTTAACTTAACTCACATGCGACCATGCTCCGGGTTTGGTAAATCTATAAAGCTATTATATCCAAAAATCCCACCATCAGCTGTATTTCATGAAGCTCCATTATGCCCACCCTGGACGCTTTCAATTCCACAAATTAATCTCCATGTACCCGGTCTTGTTGACAAAAAAGTACAGCCGCAACCAGTAATAACACAGCATGTTTTGAACCACATCTACAACACATATTCTAATCATATACACGTATACACGGATGGCTCTGTATACGCTGACACATCGGCATCTGCAGTGGTGATACCAACGCTGGATAAAACTCTTGCTTTCAAGATACTGCGCAGGGTTTCCTCAACGACTGCTGAACTCCATGGACTAAAACAGGCACTACAACATATTGAAAATCAAATGGCTCCAACCCAATGGGTGATCTTTACGGACTCACGTGCTGCACTACAGGCTCTGAAGCATTCTACTGCGAATTCTTCCAACCCTTGTTTAATTCTCGAAATTTTGGCTACCCACGCCACAGCCAAGAGTCGTGGACACGACGTGGTGTTCCAGTGGGTTCCAGGCCATTCGGGACTACAAGGGAACGAAGCAGCAGACAAGGCGGCGGCACAAGGCCATCTGACTGGAGTACCAGATGCAGTCCCATTTACCAAAACCGACGCTCGAGCCCTTATTCGACAACTTGGAAAGCAGGAATTCCAACAATTATGGCAATCACCGGCATATCATTACAAACCGCTATATGCGATTGATCCTTTTCTCGACAATGCACTTCCTTGTAATTTGCCAAGAAATTTTGAAACACTTCTACATCGCCTGCGCCTGAATGCCACATACACAAACATTCAAAGGCACAAATTCGGTCTCGTCACCAGCCCTAACTGTCAGCATTGCGGCGTGCCTGAAGACAACTGTCATATCTTTTATGAATGTGAGCTTTTCGACGAAGACAGGCAGATATTGATAAATAATTTTCAAGAATTAGACAGCAAGCCCTTTAGCTTAGAGAGGGTCTTGGGTTCGTGGGACCCTCCGCGTCTTCAGCAAAAGGCTATAGCTGCATTGGAAATATTTCTTCAAAATACAGGGCTCATTGATCGTCTATAATACTATTTCCATTCTAAATACACTTTCGTGTTCATAACTTTCAATACGCGACAAGTGATTTAACGTCGACTGCCATAACTGTATTACACTAAACTCAAGTGTGCTGAGTGAATAACTCTCCAGTGCTGTGCGCCATCAAGATCAACATCCAAATCGTGCTTCATTGAGTGCTCCCTCCAGAACTAAAACTCTCTCTCCCCCTTTCTTCCCACTTCCCTCTCCCAAAGCAAAGTAGCCAGCCCCGGAAGTTTCAGGGCTAACCTCTTTGTTTTTACTTCCGTTATTAAAAAAAAAAAAAAAAAAAAAAAACCGTCGCAGACAAAGGTACGTCCTTTCTGGAGCGGCATTGGACGGTTTTATTAATTCATATTTATGGCGTGATGCTTTCTGCACCGTGAAACTTAACTGAAAACCAAAAGAACTACATTTTTGCAAATATCCCTCGGAACCAAAAGCTCGGATAAAAACTCGGCGCGTCCAGTCAGCGTCCAGTGAATCTGTAGCGCCATCTCTGGATAAGGCAAAGCAACATGGCCGTCGTTCGGTGTCTCCCCGACAGCTGCCGCGCTCCACTTGAAAAGACCTGGAAAAGACTAGAGTTCTTCGATAGGGGAGCAGAGTTGCGCATTTCTTTTCCCCGCGCCGCCACGCCGCTATTCGCCGAGATCCATCACGTGAGGAGCAAAGCATCCGGCGCCGTGCAAGAAAGCCACCTTTACGGTCGCTCCGCCGAGGTTGCTCGCGCCCCGACGTATGATTCCCTGCTTTCGCCTCTTCCTCCTCTTTTTCTGTCTTCCATGCGCGGCGGCGCGCGCGGCGTCACTATTCGCCAAATTTAGTCACGTGAGGAGCAAAGCATCCAGGGCGTGCAGGAAAGCCGGCGCTACGACCACCCGCCGAGGCTGAATGCGCAACTGTGCTACCGTAGGTAGCTATATACAGGAACTCTAGAAAAGATCACTTTTGTTATTTTCTCATTTTCTTTGTACTCGGAGTTCCGACTCGAAATTTAACACAAGAATGTGACCACGACGTCTTCCAGAAAAGTTGCTACAAAATCCGCCCAGTTTTCTGTTCTTTCTTTCATAGGAGGCCTTGCAACGGGGGCAATTGTGGGGCTGTTTGGATATATGCTCGTGCCAGCTCAAACGCTTTCTCGAAAAAAAAAAATACAGTGTTTTTTTGTTTATTTTTTTTGTTACCGTGAAAATAAACTAGGCATCAGCGAACGCTCATTCTCCGCCCAATTGTAGCGCTAGAGGACACAACCAGATGCCAAAGTTTCAGCCCGATCCGATACCTTATTCAAAAGTTACAAGTAATTTTCTGAAATATTCAATGAGAAAATGGAGCCCATTTTCGCCCGTTTTCGGTTTCTGGTTGCCACAGAGCCCTATGTATTCGAAAACTCCGTCGGCCGCCATTTTCCCATTGAACTTTTCAGAAAATCACTTATAACTCTTGAATAAGGTATTGGATCGAGCTGAAACTTTGGCATTTGGTTGTGAGGTCCAGCGCTACCTTTAGACGGAGAATGAGCGTTCACCGATGCCAAGTTTATCTTTGCGGTAGAAAACAAAAACCTGTAAATATTTTTGTGACACGTCCTGTATGTCTTGGTAGCGGCACGATTCATTCCCTCTTATCGTTAAAAGCTCAGAACACACACATACACACACAGAAACAAAGTAATAATAAATCGAACGGAAAAGAAGGTTTTCGAATGCTCTGTTTATCTTTGCCTCTGCCTTCTCTGCGTTTTGAGACCACGAACTGTAAAACCAACATCAACTTCGTCTTCGCCTCTTGATAATTTCACGTACCGTACATCTGAACGTCACAATTCATAAAGCAGACGCTGGGGGCATCGCATATTCCCGGAAAGGTGTATTACTTGCGGCAGACCGTGCTCATCTGGCTTCTCTCTCCGTACCCAAGCACTGTTCTCTTGCGAGGCGTTGATAAGACGCCCTTTTTCTTGGGAGACACTGTTAGAACTTCCGAGAACACTTCCAGAAAGCGTGTCTTCTATCATAGGATGAAGTAATTGATGGATGGTCTTGGCTGCACCAAAGTCAGACGGGAGCTTGCACCATTTTGCCTAGAATCATTTACACTTGCGCTGGGCTTCGATTCAAGTTTTAACCCAATTAATCGCCACTTTATGATCGATTAATTAATCAATTAATCTTTCTGGTTCATTTCCTTGATTATTATATTTAAAAAAGGCGGAATTTAGAGGTATTTTTGTTTTTGCCGAATATGTAGTGAAGGGCTCAATATACAGGGTGAAACAAGGAGACGCCAGGCTCTTTAAATCCACCGGAAAATTCGGTTTCTTAACCTATCGCGCTACGAGTTTGTGCAGCGTTGCCCACAGATGGTGCATTTTTTTTGTAAAATTTGCAAAGAGCGAACTTACCTGAGGGAAAAGTAAAGAAAGAAAAAGGCTTAGCTCCTATGGAAACGCAGCGACGCCACCGGTCTGCAAACAGTACGGCGCCGTTTCGCACGGGAGACAAGAGATGGCGCAAGGGGTCGCGACGCCAACTGCCGCCAACGAACGAGCAGACGACGCCGAGAGCCGGCCCTTTTGCTGAAAAGGAACTGCAGTTCCTTGCTGTTACCGTGCCTGTCTTTTTAGAGCGCAGCTCTTAGGGGCCCGTTCCCGGCTTGAGCGGCGTCGCCGTCGGAGTCGGCGTCGCCGTCGCCGTCGGCGTCGCCGTCGCCGTCGGCGTCGGCGTCGGCGTCGGCGTAACCGCAACCCTCGTAACCCTCGTGAGGGTTACGAGGGTTACGAGGGTTAATCTCATGAGGGTTACCCTCACGAGGATCACGAGGGCCACGAGGGTTACTTACCCTCGTAACCCTCACGAGGGTTACGAGGGTTAGTTACCCTCAAAAGGGTTACCTTCACGAGGGTTACCCTCACGAGGGCTACTTACCCTTGTAACCCTCACGAGGGTTACGAGGGTTAGTAACCCTCGTGAGGGTAACCCTCGTGAAGGTAACCCTTTTGAGGGTTACGAGGGTTAGTAACCCTCGTGAGGGTAACCTTCACGAGGGTTACCCTCACGAGGGTCACGAGGGTTATGAGAGTTACCCTCACGAGGGTTACTCACCCTCGTAACCTTCACGAGGGTTACGAGGGTTAGTTACCCTCACGAGGGTCACGAGGGTTATGAGAGTTACCCTTACGAGGGTCACGAGAGTTACCCTCACGAGGGTCACGAGAGTTGCCCTCACAAGGGTTACTAGGGTTACCCTCACGAGGGTCACGATGGTTACCCAGGTCGTGACCCCCCCTGGGGTCACGTGACCTGGGGATACCCCCCGAGGTCACGTGACCCCCCGTTGACGTCATAGGCACTGATGACGTCGTCAGTGACGTCACTGATGACGTCACCGTCATCCGCATCGTCATCGTCATCATCACTGATGACGTCATTAGTGACGTCACTGATGACGTCACCGGCATCCGCATCGTCATCATCATCACTGATGGCGTCATCAGTGACGCTACTGATGACGTCATCGGTATCGTCACGTGGCCCCAGGTCACGTGACCCCCCGACGTCACGTGACGCCCCAAGGTCACGTGACTCCCACAAGGTCACGTGACCCACAAGGTCACGTGACCCACAAGGTCACGTGACCCCCCGCCCCCCGAGGTCACTTGACCCACCCCCCAGTACCCTTCCCTCCTCCTCCTCAAGAGCTGCGCTCTAATTCGGCGTTACAGGGAGTTGTAAACGGCTTTCATTTTTTGTTTCTGTCTCTCGCCGCCTGCGGAACCCGCGCCGCTTTTGAGTCGAAAAGTTCGTCTGCTAAAAAGGCCTGCTCTCGGCGCCGTATGCTCTTTCGTTGGCGTAAACGTTGGCGGCGTTTGTTGCGCCATCTCTTGTCTCCCGTGCAAAACGGCGCCGTGTTGCTGCAGACCGGTGGCGTCGCTGCGTTTCCATAGGAGCTAAGCCTTTTTCTTTCTTTACTTTTTCCTCGGGTGAATTCGCTCTTCGCAAATTTTACAAAAAAAAAAAAAAAAAAAAAAAAGCACCATCTGTGGGCAACGCTGCACAAAGTCGTAGCGCGATAGGCTAAGAAACCGAATTTTCCGGTCGATTTAAAGAGCTTGGCGTCTCCTTGTTTCACCCTGTACAATTTTCATTATCAATCAACCTCCATGTGTAGTTAAGAACATGTTTAAATGCACTCACACTCGGAGAATTCGTTCGCAAAAATCAGAAAGTAGATGGATGTTGTAGCAACTTATCTCAAAAGTGTCTTTAACTGATCACAATGATGTTCTAAAACTTGAGGTGGAAACTCTAAGAGCAAAGAGCAAAGAAAAAAAAAATGTACATTTTTTTTTTTTTTTTAGCGGTGTGGCGGCAGCTGTCGCGGACATAGCGAACTGCGGATATGTTTCATTGCCTTCTCCAAAGAGGGCGCTACCAAGACGCGCCGGGAGAAGAAGCGCGCTTTTTATCCGAGTTTTCGTTCCGCAGGATATTTACCAAAATAAAGATATTTGGGTCTACAGTTCGACTCCACAATGGAGAAAGTGTCAAGTCATAAATATTAATAAATATAACCGCCAAATGCTGCTTCACAGCAACCTTACCTTCGTCTGCGGCGGTTCTTGTTTCGAGCATTGTCTGCTTTTGTAGTTTGACGTTCTCGTTTTTTGCTCAGTTCGTTAATTTCATTCATAACCGCTGTTTCTCTCTTTGTTCTTTTGTTCAACGCCTCACCATGCGCCAACTGAGCTCCAAGGAGAGGTTGCAGGTTGTTCTTTAGTGTACTTAGACAGGAGGCCTCGAGAAAGTGCAAACGAAGTGCCGGGTCCCCGCTTTCAGCAGAAGACCACCCTCTTGGCCCACTCTCATCAAGTGGGTGAGAAAGTTCCCTCAAGACGGAAACGTGGAAAACAAACCTCCGAACCGCGTAGAAACGTCGCCAAAAAGAAGACAGCAACAAGCCGTTCTGGAAGCTTCCGAAGCCGAGCCCCACCTCTCGATCAGGCTTTCTGCTCGTCAGCTCTGCGTACTTCGTGTGGCGGGTGCTTCGCCAGTGAACGTGCCCGTTCAAAGCGCAGCTCCTGCGCGGACCGAAGCCGGAAGACTACGCACGGCGAGTGCAGTTTTGTGAGGACGAGCTGGTGCAGATTCAAGCCAACTGGAGTTACCTGCCTTTCCTCTTGTTCACGTACGAGTCTATTTTCCATCTTGACGGCCGCGTCAACAAGCAGACCTGCAGGTTGTGGTTTGTCACGAACCCGTACTGGTCGACCGAAGATGCTGTGGAGTCGCCGAAAGTAGACGTGGGGTGCGGCATATGGAGACAGGGTGTCGTTGGGCCGTTCTCTTTCCACTCGACGGTGACAAGTGACTCGTACCTGGAGGTGCTGGAGGAAGAGATCATACCATCTAAAAGCGCTAAAACAAAAACACGGACGAAAAAGAACACATACATTACGGACTGACGCTGACTTTCAATTGATTTATTTAAGGGCAAACCACCCGGATCGTGGTTCTTTTTTTTTTTTTTTTTTTTTTTATAAATGGGAGCACGCAAAAGTGTTTATAGGTGTACGCCCGGCAATCAAGAGCCATCATTCCGGAGCTGAAGGAACATATTGTAAGCGCCTTTGAGATTATCAGCGATGAAATGCGGGGGGCGGTATTCCAAGACTCTGAGAGGAGGCTGGAAAGATGTATTGAAGTTAGCGGCGGGCGCGCCAAGCTGGGAGACCAACTGTTTTTCTTTTTTTCTTACGAGTGTCATGTGTGCGAATGAGGAATTTGACCGCAGCTACGAAGACCGTACTTCACGTTTTAAAGGTCCTTTTCAGTGCCACCGAATCGCTCCTTTTTCGGGCTCACTCCTGGCTGCACCTCGGATCTCAGCATTCAAACGTCAACCTGCGAAAGCAGGGGGTGCACGACACTAGAACCATGGCATACGAAGGTACGTTATTTTTGACGTAACATTTGGCTTTATTATTTACTACTATTTATGGCGTCACACATTCTGAAATTGTGAAACTTAACTGAAACCGAAGAAATTTTCTTTCGAGAGATATCTTGGGGAACCAAAACTCGAATAAAAGCGCGCTTCTTCGCACAGCACGTCCAGTGCTCTGCATCCAGTGAATCGGTAGCGCCATCTCTGGATAAGGCAAAGAAACATAACCCTTGTTCGCCGTCTCCCCGGCAGCTGCCGTTTCGTCCTCGAGAACGCGGCCGACAAAAGTGAAAACAGAGCGGCGACAAAGGATGAGAGGAGAGGCATGTAACGGGCACCCCGCTGTGGCGAGACGCCGAAACACACTTGTTCCGAGCGATGGAATGTCGCTCGAACTCCTTGCGTTCCTCGCGCTACGGCTTCTTTTCTCGCCGGGTTTGAACACCATGTTTTGGGGTCCTCGCCGCTTGCAAAAGCTGTGCGCTGAATACCAGAAATGCTCTCTGCTCCCAGATCCTCGCGCTCCAAATCTGCGACCGGGCACTCTAGGGCTCCATCGTCGAACTCCCAGGATTTATGAGTATAGACGCTTCGGCGCTAACACATGGAGGCGTTACTGGTACGAAAACAAACGCAGAGCGCAAAGCGGCAGTGTAGAATATGTCAGCCGTGCCGACACAGCGGCAGACATGATCGGGAGACCAAATTTCTCAGGTCGTACGGCACGGGTCCATCGTTGTCGCTGTCCCACAACACATCGGCGAGGTGAAAAACTGTGGAACTATACTCCCACGAGATACAACGCATAACTATTGAAGTACTTAACGACGCAGCACCGACAGCACTTCATGCTGTGAACACAGCACAACCGCACCGCTCCGACCTCAATGTGTACCAACGTACGTGGCGTGGTTTCGGTTTCGTTTTCTTTGGGGTTCTCACTGCCTACCTTCGGCAACGGCCGCGCGGCGGCGCGCCAGTCGCGTCGCACGGAGTGCATACAGCTTTGCTGTAAAAATAGGTTTATATTATTTTATTTTAACCGTTTATAATTATTTAAGTGTTTATATAAATCATTTGTATCTTTTTTTTAGAAAAACGAGGTAATGTGACAATAGTTTAGGTTTCGTTTCGGTTTCAACTGCATCCCTTAGCGCGCATCTCAGCTGGTGTTGTTAGGCTTATGTACCGCGTAACGCCGGACAACTTAATGGAGCTCAATGACAGTTTGGAAATGCCAACGATCGTTGGCTTAAAGGGGCCCTGCAATCATATTTAAGCGTCTACCTTTTTTGCGGTTTCCACGTCTCTTGAAGTTCGGGCCCTTAATTCATCCCTTAGCCATTACCATCCAATCCGAAGCCAACTGTCCAGCCTGTCGCGCATGCGCACACGAGTCGAACCTCAATACAAGGTTCGTCGAAATTTCCGCAAAAGGTTCGAAAAAGTCGAACCTGGTCGAACTCGAACCTCGGCTTGTTCGCGACACCCCTAGTATAGACCAGTGTCCGCGCCGATTCCAGGGCGCCGCCATGTTTATCTACGCTCGCGCCACCACGCGGAGAGAACTGGCAGGCAGGAGGGGGGGGGGGGGGGGGGGGGGCTGCGTTGGCGGCGTTGCTTTGGGGAGCTGGATGCGGCAGGCTGCCCGAATGCACCGGCTTATCGTGAACGATGTCTTCACCAGAAGCCTCCGCGACCCGTTCTTTAACAGATAAGATGTCGTGAACATTCGAGAACCCATCTCGATCAAGAAAACAAGAGAAAACCTTTCTTGTCTTAAATGTTCTCGGTGTCTGCTGACCCTTGACATCCGCGTTTCAGTCCGGGTTTATTGCGTAGTAAATATTTCGCTACCGCTTTCTTGTAGCTTTCAAATGCTTGTTTGTTGGTTTCTTGTATACGACATTACATTCGTGGCACGTTTGAGACCGATTTTCGCGATCTGCTTGCCTTTCTGCGGCAGCGCGGCTCTGCCGAGCCGAAATAAGTGGGAGGCGTTCACTTGATCGAACGCCGTTTTAGCGAATGAGAACGAGACCACGACGTTTCATCGAATGACTAGCGAATGGGTCTAGTTACATAGACAGCTCGGATTAGCTTTCTTTTGTAATGTGGCGCCTTGTCTGCCGCTGCGAAGCGGAGTAAACGAGGGCTCCGAGTATGTTAGCACGCGTCCCCCCCCCCCCCCCCCCCCCACACACACACACACACAAACACACACTGCGAGCGTCTGGGTTCGAAACTATTAATTGCCAGTTCTAAAGGATGGTACTTACTTGAAGTGGGAGCTGGAATTCTACGAGGTACCAGGAGACACTTACTATCGGGCAACGAAGCACGGTGCCTGTGGGGGCGGAGTCTAGGAACGCTACTGATTAATATTGTGACCGGCGATCAGTTATGATAGCAGACGAAACTTCGACTCGTTTGTTCAGAAGTTCGCGGTGATATTTTATTAGCCCTCGTTACAGCACACCAAGGATCTTAGGCAGTGAAATTCACATCAGGCAGGCTCGTCCGTCGTAGTCAAATGAGCGCAGTCGACGATGAGGTGTAATGAGCTGCTAAGCTTCACAAGGAAAATGCGCGTGAGAAAGAGTTTTGAGGAAGTCCAAAACACCGATCCAGCAGACGCACGTACGTACGTTTACTCCGGACTTCATGAACCCGACGGCGCAAGATCAAAGAGCACCGCCGCCATCGCCACCGGGTTTTCTCTGCACTTTGCGCGACGACGGCACTGCAACGGAGGGCACTCGCCTCGGCGTTAACAATCCGCGAAATAGATTAATTTCCCGCTCTTGAAGCCATTCCAAATAATAAATGAAAATACCTCGGCGTTGTTGAACATCTGACGACACAACCAACACAACTGTGCCGCTGGCTGCGTGAGCCTGACCTGACACAACTGTGCCGAGCGCCTGCTCGGCACCGTTGTTGCTCGTGAAGGCCTGCTTATTTGTAGTTGAGACGATGATTCCACATCTTTCGTGGTGCTTGCAATAACTTCGAAGGGCAGGGGAACCTTCTCAAGAGGACGTTGAAGACACTCAACACCGGAGCCACCAAAGCAATCGCACAAACCGTCGCCATGTTTGCTTCTTCTTCGTCACTCGCGGCGGAGTCGAACTCGTCGCGAGATGTTTTCTGGCTCGGCTAGATGGAAACCAACAGCGGCAAAGTGGCGTATGGACACACAGCTCTCACATTACGGGCACTATACTCACATACCGCGGTAAACAGGACCGATGCCGGCGAAATGGCAGTCGGCACAGCAGCGAAAAAGCCCTCAACGGGAAGCGGCGGCGCAGGCCGACGCAGCCCCACCTCCCCGCGAGCGTCTGGGTTCGAGATTATTGTTCGCTTTTGCTCCTTGCGGTTGAGGCTAAAAAGAGCACTTCCGGACAAAGGTCTATATGGGAAGAGTTTGGCCAGTCTATGATCTCGCCGCCGTAACGCTCTCCTCCCAAGTGAGCCAATCAGCACGCGGCGTAGAGCGAGAGGCATGAGCGCATGCGCGTGAACTCCCGTCTACTCCCACCCGAGTGGGGAGGGCCGCCATCTTCGATCATTCTCCCGGCAGAATGCGTAGGATCGGCATCTAAATCTCGATTATTGCCTTTTATATCTCTGGCTCTGGCAAGAAAATGACATTCTGTTATTCCTCGGTGGGTTAAAAAACTAATAAAGGAAGATTTTCCGGCGTATGGCCATAACCTTTATTCAGGCGAAAAAGAAGTCGGCCCGTAGCAGACGACGCGTAGCCTCAGCAGCGTTCTTCTCCGACCAGTCTCCGACAGCGTTGCTCAAATATGGCGGTCGTCTCCTCTCCGCTCCCTTCTTTCTCTTTCGCTCCTTCGGCGCTCTCCTCCCTTTCATTTCCTTTTCTCCTCTCCGGCGCCTTTGTCGCCACACCCACCGGCCAAACTCTCCCAATATACGGCTCTGACTGGATGCAGAGCACTGGATGCGCCTTGCGAAAAAGCGCGGTTTTCTTCAGTCTTGGCTCCCCAAGATATCTCTCAAAAATAAAATTTCTTGGGTTTCAGTTAAGTTTCACAATTTCAGAATGTGTGACGCCATAAATAGTAGTAAATAATAAAGCCAAATGTTACGTCAGAAATAACGTACCTTCGTATGCGATGGTTCTTGTGTCGTGCACCCTCTGTTTTCGCAGTTTGACGTTTGAATGCTGAGACACGAGGTGCAGCCAGAAAAAAGGAGCGATTTGGTGGCCCTGAAAACTGTGAAAAGGACCGTTGAAACGTGAAGTACGGTCTTCGTAGCTGCGGTCAAATTCGTCATTCGCACAGATAACACTCCTAAGAAAAAAATAAAAAAAAACACTACATCTTTCCAGCCTCCTCTCAGAGTCTTGGAATACCGCCCCCCGCATTTCATCACCGATGATCTCAAAGGCGTTTTCAATATGTTCCTTCAGCTCCGGAATGATGGTCCTCGATTGCCGGGCGTACACCTAAACACTTTTGCGTGCTCCCATAAAAAAAAAAAAAAATCACGATTTGGGTGTTTTGTTCTGAATAAATCAATTAAAAGTCAGCGTCAGTCCGTAATGTATGTGTTCTTTTTCGTCCGTGTTTTTGTCTTAGCGCTTTTAGATGGTATGATCTCTTCCTCCAGCACCTCCAGGTACGAGTCACTTGTCACCGTCGAGTGGAAAGAGAACGGCCCAACGACACCCTGTCTCCATATGCCGCACCCCACGTCTACTTTCGGCGACTCCACAGCATCTTCGGTCGACCAGTAGGGGTTCGTGACAAACCACAACCTGTAGTTCTGCGTTTTGACGCGGCCGTCAACATGGAAAACAGACTCGTACGTGAACAGGTGGAACTGCAAGTGGCTCCAGTTGGCTTGAATCTGGACCAGCTCGTCCTCACAAAACTGCACTCGCCGTGCGTAGTCTTCCGGCTTCGGTCCGCGCAGGAGCTGCGCTTTGAACGGGCTCGTCCACTGGCGAAGCACCCGCCACACGAAGTACGCAGAGCTGACGAGCAGAAAGCCTGATCGAGAGGTGGGGCTCGGCTTCGGAAGCTTCCAGAAAGGTTTGTTGCTGTCTTCGTTTCGGCGACGTTTCTACGCGATTCGGAGGTTTGTTTTCCACGTTTCCGTCTTGAGGGAACTTTCTCACCCACTTGATGAGTGTGGGCCGAGAGGGTGGTCTTTTGCTGAAAGCGGGGCCCGGCACTTCGTTCGCACTTTCTGGAGGCCTCCTGTCTGAGTACACCAAAGAACAACCTGCAACCTCTCCTTGGAGCTCAGTTGGCGCATGCTGAGGCATGAACAAAAGAACAAAAAAAGAAACAGCGGTTATGAATGAAATTAACGAACTCAGCAAAAAACGAGAAAGTCAAAGTACGAAAGCAGACAATGCACGAAACAAGAACCGCCGCAGACGAAGGTAAGGTTGTTGTGAAGCAGCATTTGGCTGTTATATTTATTAATATTTCTGGCTTCACACTTTCTCCATTGTGAAGCCGACCTGTAAACCCAAATATCTTTATTTTGCTAAATATCCTGCGGAACAAAAACTCGGAAAAAAAGCGCGCTTCTTCACCCGGCGCACGTTGACCCGGTGGGTCTTGGTAGCGCCATCTCTGGACAAGGCAACGAAACATATCCGCAGTTCGCTATCTCCACGACAGCTGCCGCCACACCGCTAAAAAAAAAAATGTATTTTTTTTTTCTTTGTTTTTTCTCTTGGAGTTTCTACCTCAGGTTTTAGAACATCATTGTGATCAGTAAAAGACACCTTTGAGATAAGTTGCAACAACATCCGTCAACTTTCTGATTTTTGCGAACGAATTCTTCGAGTGTGAGTGCATTTAAACATGTTCTTAACTACACATGGAAATTCATTGATAATGAAAATTGTATATTGCGCCCTTCACTACATATTGAGCAAAAACAAAAATATATAAAATTTCGCCTTTCTAAATATAATATTCAAGGAAATGAACCAGAAAGATTAATCGATTAATTAATCGATCAAAAAGTGGCGATTAATCGGGTTAAAACTTTAATCGACCCCTAGCCCCAATGTAAATGGTTCTAGGCAAAATGGCACAAGCTCCCGTTTGACTTTGGTGCAGCCAATACCACCCATCAATTTCTTCATCTTATGATAGAAGACACGCTTTCTGGAAGTGCTCTCGGAAGTTCTCACAGTGCCTCCCAAGAAAAGGGACGTCTCATCAACGCCTCGCAGCAGAACAGTGTTTGGGTAGAGAGAGAGAAGCCAGTTGAGCACGGTCTGCCGCAAGCAATACACATTTCCGGGAATATGCGATGCCCCCAGCGTCTGCTTTAGGAATTGTGACGTTCAGGTGTACGGTACGTGAAATGATCAAGAAGCGAAGACGAAGTTGGTGTTGCTTTAACGGTTCGTGGTTTCAAAACGCAGAGAAGGCAGGGGGAAAGAAAAACCGAGTATTTGATAACCTTCGTTTCCGTTCCATTTATTATTATATTTTGTTTCTGTGTGTGTGTGTGTGTGTGTGTGTGTGTGTGTGTGTGTGTTTGTGTGTGTGTGTGTGTGTGTTCTGAGCTTTTAACGATAAGAACGAATGAATCGTGCCGCTACCAAGATATACACGGTGCCACAAAATATTTACAGGTGTTTTTTTTTTTGTTTTTTTTACCGCAAAGATAAACTAGGCATCGGCGAACGCTCATTCTCCGTCTAAAGGTAGCGCTGGACCTCACAATCAGATGCCAAAGTTTCAGCCCGATCCAACACCTTACTCAAAAGTTATAAGTGATTTTCTGAAAAGTTGAATGGGAAAATGGCGGCCGACGGAGTTTTGGAATACATGGATGGGTCTCTATGAAACCAGAAACCGAAAACGGACAAAAATGGGTTCCATTTTCTCATTGAAAATTTAAGAAAAAATACTTGTAACTTTTGAATAAGGTATCGGATCAGGCTGAAACTTTGGCATCTGGTTGTGACCTCTAGCGCTACCTTTGGGCGGAGAATGAGCGTTCGCCGATGCCTACTTTATTTTTGCAGTAACAAAAAAACACTGCACTTTTTTTTTGTAAGAAAGCGTTTGAGCTGGCACCGAGCATACATCCAAACAGCCCCACAATTTCCTGCGTTGCAAGGCCTCCTATGATTTTCCAAAAAATGTTTGCAAAATTAATTTAAAAAAAAACAGAATACTGAGCGGATTTTGTAGCAACTTTTCCGGAAAACATCGTGGTCACATTGTTGTGCTAAAATTTCAAGTCGCAACTCCGAGTACAAAGAAAATGAGAAAATAACAAACGTGATCTTTTCTAGAGTTCCTGTATATAGCTACCTACGGTAGCAGAGTTGCGCATTCAGCCTCGGCGGGTGGCCGTAGCGCCGGCTTTCCTGCACGGCCTGGATGCTTTGCTCCTGACGTGACTAATTTTGGCGAAAAACAAAAAAAAACAAATTAGTAGTTAGTTGTTTATACAGCAGGAGTTTAATCTGCCAGAACATGGCGACATTGTTACCAACTGTAGATGAGCAATTTAGCCAGTGCGGTACAACCGGTAGCCTGGAGTCTTTAACGTGCACCACGCAGTAGTGATACACGACCGCACGCCGGTACGATGCTCATCCAGATCGAAACGGGCAGGGGTGGGCTTTATGGTACGTTTACACTTGCGGATCCGCCAGCGAATCCGCAAAGCTTTTGCCGGCGGGGCGAAACGCTGGGCGGAAAACGCGGCGGCGAGCCGTTTTGGTCCAGGACCTATTTCTGCCGCCGAACGAGGCGTTTCGCTGACCGGATGTGACATTCTTGCGCGGCGCGACGCTGCCTACGTCACGAGTACGCGTTCTTCCGGGAGCAGCAACGCCCGGGAGAGAGAGAGCCGAGGCGGGAACTCTCGCGCCTTCTCGTCATATTTGACGAGACGTTCCGGGAACCGCTGCCGCAGCCGCCACTGCTCGAAGGAAATAGATGTAAACACAACCAGCTCGCCACCGCCGCCGCCGG
Organism: Ixodes scapularis; assembly: GCF_016920785.2. Lineage (NCBI taxonomy): Eukaryota > Metazoa > Arthropoda > Arachnida > Ixodida > Ixodidae > Ixodes > Ixodes scapularis. Next base: position 500,077 of record NW_024610041.1, read on the forward strand.
GAGCGGATTCGCTCCCGCGGCAGCGGATTTCTTCTCAGGGGTAAACGTACCATTAGCCCGCTCGGCCACCGATCCCCTAAATTTGGCGAATAGCTACGCCGCGCACGCCGCCGCGCATGGAAGACAGAAAAAGAGAAGAAGGAGGCGAAAGCAGGGGAACATACGGGGTCGGGGCGCGAGCAACGTCGGCGGAGCGACCGTAAAGGTGGCTTTCTTGCACGGCGCCGGATATTTTGCTCCTCACGTGGTGGATCTCGGCGAATAGCGGCGTGGCGGCGCGGGGAAAACAAATGGGCAACTCTGCTCCCCCGAAGCGGGAGCATATCGAGGAACTCTAATCTTTTCAAGTGCAGAGCGGCAGCTGTCGGGGAGACACCGAACGACGGCCATGTTTCTTTGCCTTATCCAGAGATGGCGCTACAGATTTACTGGACGCAGAGCTCTGACTGGACGCTGACTGGACACGCCGATTTTTGATTATAGTTTTTGGTTCCGAGGGATATTTGCAAAAATGAAGTTCTTTTAATTTTCAGTTAAGTTTTACAGTGCAGAAAGCGTCACGCCATAAATATGAATTAATAAAACCGTCAAATGCCGCTACAGAAATGGCGTTCCTTTGTCTGCGGCGGTTCTTGTTTTCGTGCATCTTCTGCGTCATAGAGTTATTATAATGTACGCTAGAGGTTCAACTGGCGCTAGTGTCTATGCGACTTCCGTGACGCAAATTGAAGCAGACAGCAACCAGTCTACTTTTGCGGTGCTCCTGTGCATTCCTATGGGAAAACGCGCGTGCATTTTGTCTCTTCGCTGGAAAATAGCATGGAACACCTTGGTTATTTCGGTCGTACCGAATAGTATGTGTCTTAATTAACATTGTAAAAGTGTAATTGCTTTAGTTAGAGAATTTTTCTTCATCAGTGAGCGATGTTGAACTTCGCTGCATTTCAGTCCCAAACGTGTGTTCCGCAACAGGTGTGTAAAAACAAGCGACGATTCAAAGCAAAATTACGATCGAAACGAATATAGAGTGTGTTCAAGGCTCGCCAGCATTCCGGTGACGCTTGTCTATTGATAATATGCCAGTCCTGTCACCATATGAAAATTATCCCGTCGTGCATGAGCGGATAAAAACCTTCAACGTAGAAAATAAAGTCCGTGGGATATGAAAGGTGTCTCTTCGTATTGTTTTCTCTGCCGGGCAGCTTTTATCGCGCACTTGTTCTCAAAGATGTCTAGCGTGCGGGTGACATTTTGAACGTAGAACACGCAGTTTCGCTCAGGACAGAAAGAATAAAGCGGTACTCACTTATTTAAAATCGGAATAGATTACGTGGCCTTCAATTTATTTTGATCGTACATGCACTGCGAGTTACTGATTTAGTGTTTCTGCGTAGGTCTTGCCGCCGCTCTTGATTTTCCAGATGTCCTTCGTTCGTTTGGCATGTATATTCCTCATGCTGGAAATCGCCGACGCCGCTTTCGCGCTAACAGTGTCCGACAGTGCACATAAATACACGTACGAAGCCGTTTTAGCACCGTTTTTTGTGCGATGAATTCGAGAGAAAAACGCCGTAACTGACCAATTCTTTTGTCGGCCTGAGTGAGAAATGTTCCAAACTACCTAGTACGTACGAATTATTTGGGATATTTGCTCCTATGATCGAGCGCAGAGAGAAAATGCACTCACTTTTTCCCATAGGAATGCATTACCGGAAGTCAATTTTCGACTGGTTGCTGTCTGCTTTTCTTTCTTTCTTTCTTTCTTTCTTTATTGGTTTCCATTTCATACAGAATGGAGGAGGCCGAGGAAAAAAGCTACAAACGCAGCTTGTGGGGCCCTCGGCCCCCTTTAAATGATGGCAGCATTGGACTCACAAAACACTAACACACAGTAACAAAACACTTCCTGGTCAATCAGATTCACTCATTCGATACAGCTCCACACATTAGTATACAGTTGCAATTTAACATGATTAGGTCGGGTAAGGAACACAAAACAATTCTAGGAAATAGCTCGTTTTCATCTCAGGCAGTTCTAAGGGCACCGGTATCAGAAAATGAACATAAAAGATATCTCAGTTCAGAAGGGGTTATAGAGGATATATCGGTGCCAGCCTCCTCAAATGAATTTAGTAGTCGAGGCAAAGTATTCTTAAGCATTTGGTCACCATAATTTGTCCGAGAACGAGGAACTATCCATGGTTCGCGAAGGTTGCCTTTTTTCTAAGTTTCCTATTTCTAAGAGTGTAGAGGTATTTTTCCTAATTCAAATCCTTCAATTTGCGTCAGCACACTAGCGCCACTTGAACCTCTAGCGTACATTATAATAACTCTATGGTCTGCGTTCGCAGTGCGACGTTTGAATGACACACGAGAGGCCGCCAGGAGTGCGCCCGAAAAAGCAGCGATCTGGTGGCTCTGAACAAAGCCGCTGAAATCTGAGCTACGGTCTTCGTAGTTGCGGTGAAACGCCTCATCCACACACTGTAACCAGCTTCCAGTGACCAGTGTGCACGAGGCATTTGACCGCAACTACAAAGACCGTAGCTCAGATTTCAGCGGCTTTTTTCAAAGCCACCAGATCGCTGCTTTTTTGGGCCACTTCTGGCGGCCTCTCGTGTCTCATTCTAACGTCAGACTGCGAAGGCAGACTCTGCACGAATTAAGAACGATCACAGACGAAGATACGTCATTTTTGGAGCAGGACTGGGCGGTTTTAATAATTCATATTTATGGCGTGACACTTTCTGCACTGTGAAACTTACCTGAAACTTACTTGGTCCCGAGGGATATTTTGGCAAATATCCCTCGGGACCAAAAACTGAGATAAAAAAGCGTGCTTTTATCACTCGGCCCATCCAGTCAGCGTCCAGTGAATCCGTAGCGCCATCTGTAGATTAGGCAAGGAAACATGTAACGTCATTCGGTGTCTCCCCGACAGCTGCCGCTCCGCCATTGAAACAATTACGTTTTGTTTTCTTATTTCTGTTGTACTCGGAGTTCCGACCGGAAATTTTAGCACAGCAATGTGATCAGTTAAAGGCATTGGCATGAAAAGTTGCTACAAGATCCGTGAAGTTTTTGCATTTTGCGAGCCATTTTAGCGTGTGAATTTTTTTTTTTCTTTTGTGACACCTTGTATTAAGGTTTTAAGAGTGGGGCGAGGTTTGTCCCACTTATATAGGTGAAAATATGGTATTCATAAAAAAATGGCCAAATTATATCGCGTTTTGATGTGGTCTGCTGCAAAGCAACGGTGCGACAGCCCCGTTCTTTTGTATTTGTTCGTTCGCGCATATTTCATTGCTGATTACAAAACGAAAATTTCGAGTCACTGGACTGTCAACACGTGCACGGCGTCCGATATATACGAAACTAATGCTAGTTTGCTTACTCAAAACGCGGCACGGGACCCATCGAACAACAATGACAGCTCAAAAAAGAAAAGTACACTTATGTATGCACGTTTGTATCTCTAACCACAAGAGGAAAATGCCGTGTCGCTGTAATGGCAACGCGCGAGACCTACCCTACAAAGGTGCGTTTGGTCTTTCGGTCCGAAATAGCCAACGGAAGCACGCAATGAAGTAACACCAATTCGGAAACGTTCGAATGTTAATTTTTGTTTATTTTTATTTTTTACCTGGTTTTAATTTTGCGCGGAAACGGACAGCATTGGACGTAAGAACACGGATGAAAAATTATCTATTTTTTCTCGGAAATTCCAATTATTATGGGAGTCATAAGCAAACTAAAATTAGAAAAAACTTATGCAAAATTTTTTTTTGCTCTGTGACACACTCGGACAAATTCAATGATTCGGGGTTTGGAGCGAAGCGGGTGGCCAAATGGGCAGCGGGTTAGGCTCATGGCTGCCGCGCCGAAGACGTGCACGCATCGTTGGCCTCGTCGCTAAAGCCCCTTGCATAGTATAAGTTAAGGATCAAAACGCAATCGGCGTCACCAATGGACCCGGGCTGTTCATACTTCGGCGTCGGCGAATCCAACGCGAGCCGGCGGGGATCGAGCGATTCGGGGAGAAAAGTTGCACAGTGACAGGTTTAAAATGAAATGCAAAGGCCTGGTATAACAAGAGCAAATAAGCATGTATTATCTACCAAAGGGCACACAAAAGTCAATAAAAAAAAAGGATCACAATGTCGCGTCCGTCAAAGCGTCCACCGACCGGATTCGACGAATTTTGATGCGCTCGCGTTTCGGAGCTGCCTTCCACGTTGGTTTACGTACAACATCGAAAAAGCGGATGACTTCTAAATTATGCCCTTTACACGTTCTAAATTGTAGCGCATACCGAATTAACTTACCGGGCTTCAACGTTTTTTTCACTGCACACCTATTCCACATGTAGCAAAGGTTATTTCGAGCGAGAACGGCTGCCGGCGAGATACAACTAGCACATGATCATACATAACCCATACACGAGGTTGTCTTGAATTCTAATTAACTCTACCTTTGGTTGGTCATCGACCTTCAAGCTTTGGCTAGTACCCCGTGAAAACGCGTCCGTTTCGTTAGCCGTACGAAGCTTCTCGGGCTATAGCGCGTACACTCTTAGAAAAAAGGGTATGGATAGTCCTCCCTTAGGGGAGGAACGGTCTTGTAACCTATGTTCCTTTAGAAAGGGAGAAACTTTCGTCCCTCAAGCAGGGGAGCAAAGTTCCTCCGTCGCTTGCATCTCAATATGGCGGCCCCGAATCGAGCAAATCGAGCCCAATAAGGCTTGACGAGGACGCTACGTCTCTTGTACGGGACGAGAGCAGCAGCAAATGAAAGCGCTACACGAGCTTTCCGCAAATTGTGTTTATTTCCGAAGCCAGATTCGCCCCACAGGTACAGAAACCGGCGTTTCGAAAGCAGTTACTCAGTCTTTTCGTCGACAGCACTGCGATGTTAAACGGAGACAACCGATACCCAGTTACTTCGCGCACTTTGCGTCTTACGTTTGGTGTTCCTCGAGTCACAATTCCTTCGTCAAGCGCACATCACGGAGAAGGGCAAACTCAATCCGCGAAAGCAAAAGCCGCTTTCGAAAGAACAAACTCGAAGCCGCTGTTTATCGCGTAGCATGAAAGAAGGTTAAATTGCTAGCCACCAAATGGCGGGGTCAAGCAGAGTAATTGCAAGCAGCTAGGCTAGGTGGCGCTAGGTACCGCCCAATTCATGTTCTACAAAAATAATTTGCTTCTTTTAGGCCACTATTGCGCTTGGGGATCCTCTACTATACACACATTACGCTAATTACAAGCATCAGGTGAACATACATTGAGCACATACACGGCACACTCAAATACCAATACAACGAAACACCACACCAGCCGAATGCAGCTAACGGAGTTCCCGGTTGGGCCGATTGGGGCGCCGCGTCGCTGGCTTCTCTCTCGTACGTCCACCCAAAGAGCAGATTCGTTGGTCTAGCCAACAGTCTCACGCCAGACTGTTTCGCCGCTGTACTTTTGAGCGCTGGCGTCGTGAATAGGATCTTCGCTACCAAAACCGAAGCACTCTGGGCTCTTCCGACCAATCACCAACCTTCAGTGTGAGGGCAAACGACCGTTTTTGTCTTCTCTTTTTGCTTGAGCTCGTCACTCCAAGCTTTCAAACCGTTCCGCGCGTGTTGAAATCGAAAGTGTAGATTTTACGGAGTACGGAGCTGCGCGTCTGCGCTCAGAAAATGATTAGAGGGATTAGAGACGTCTCTAGTTTGACAGAGATTCTGCCGAGTGGGTTGCGTGCCTCATGACGGCGTATTACGGAGTCTACTGCGCGGCCAAGTGGAGTAACAGTTCTTCAAAAGAACTCGGAGTGCTTATTCTTCCGGTTTCCAACAAACGGCGGGTGAGCCTTTATATCAAACTTTTTTGTCATCGTTCGAAACTGGAAGCATTGAAATATATGATCTCTCAATCTTTGCATTACAGCATCGAAATGGATTGCGTATGCAAAGCGCCAGGACTTTGGAAGCCTGGCGGTGAGCAAGCTGCGTCCGTGTCGTCTGTGCAGCAAGCACGCCGGTGCAACCGCGTTTGCAAAATGTAGGAAGATTCGTTTGCGGAAAAACACGTGCCTCACCGTTTTTGTTACGAATCCGTTGCTGCAAAGACTGGTTCCTCCAAGTGAGTTGCTGTCAGAGTCTTTAGTTAATTTGACAGCTTCTAGGATAGAGTACCTAAAAGCGCCCACAATCAGTCACTCCAGAAGATTTTTTTTTTCTTCTTTGCGTTGCCAATTAGCGAGTTTGTTTATGGTTTATTTATCGTTTATTCTTATGGAGCTCGCCTGCAACCCTGCGTTAATTAAATTAAAATGCAAGCCTGCTTTATATTGGAGTTGATTAGTTTGTTTGGGTATTCGGCATTTTTGTTTGTAGGAGTTGTTTATAGACGCATTTAGATAATTCGATTATAAGTGCTGTTCTGTTAGTTTGTACATTAAAGTAGTTAATTTGGTTTTTACATATTTGATAACGTTTACTGCCTACTACAGTTCTTGGTTCCGCTCAAGGGGCGGTGGACTGCCGACGGAGTTTGTAAATACGTGCTTGGAATACTGCAACTAATTTGAATGGTGTTCAATAAAATATACATTTCAATGAACGTGCTGTTTTTGTTTTATTGCACTGGTAATTAATATCTCGCGAAGCGCATTTGTTGCGAAGTGTAGCGCGCGCGGCTCGTCTGCTCGACCGGTGCCGCGCTGGCCGCTCGCAGCGGCCAGCGCGACACCGATCGAGCAAACGAGGAAAACAAACCGAAAAAAATAAAAAATAAAAAAAGGAGCGGGAGGGAGAGAGCAGAGAGAGGGGGAGGAGGAGGGCCGGAGGGCGCCGAGGGCGCCTGCCGCCTGCCGCGCCTGCGCACGCCAACGACATTGGTTGCGCCATCTGGCGGTCTTCCAATATTTGATTTGATTTTATTTTATTCACGATACCAGAGGCACTCCTCCTACGAATGCCCGCCGTGTTTTAAAAAAGTTTTGGCCCATTTGACTGACTGACTGATTTACTTTTTTCAGTCTCACGCCGTACTTTCTGCCACTTGCGACTTGTGGCGCTAGTTTCTCCTTACCACGGTGGAGGCTACAGCTGCACTCGGCTGACCACACTACCCCGAACACTACACCCACGCTCTGCGTTTCCGTCTTTTATACTGGTCGTTTTGAACGTACGGAGCTTTTCGGTGACTCCCTAAGCAATAAAAAACATTCCCAGCACGTTGATTTGTTCCCAGCAATGTCATACCTCTGAGAGTATTTTGAATGGCTCAGGGGATGAATCTCTTATTAAAAAGTAGACGCTCGATCATGCCGTAATTATTTGAAAGCCAATAAATCAAGCCGCTCCAATGCGATTCGAAGCCATGAGTTTGTTTCCCCACATGGCACGTCGTAGCCTGTATTTCTATTGGTTTTTCTATTTGTGCTGTTCGCGCAAAGCTGCAATTGCCGTCTTGAGTTAATCTCTGTAGAGCGGATATTCACTCAGCTGGAAGTGATGCTTCACGGGCTGAGAAATCGCTTTTCGATCAACTTGAGTGCAATCAAAGCCGCGACTTGCGGCAGGTGTTAAGTGTACAGAGCTACGCCGTGGCGAGCCCGAAAACTTCTAGCGATCATCCCAGCGCGCCACTTGGAGGGCAGTTTCTCCAGGAACTGTAGTATATTTAAACAGCAAAATAAAGGGTAGCTTTCTTTTTCGATTTTTTTAATGCTAAAATTCCACACTGTAAATATACGTACTTTCCGTCACGATTTCGTACTGTTGTCCCTGCCCCAGAGCGCAATCGCTCTGGGGGCTAGACAATTCCGACAGTCACATTGGCCACTGTACGATAGGAGCTTCTACTGTTCAGACCAGCGTTCCAACATGACTATCCGTGTGTTGATCGATTGCACGTAATCCCTCAAGTGGTGTTAAACTTTTTAATGTAAAGCGGAATGTCAACCTGCGACACCCCGCCCCCTCCGATCACGGCCCGACCAGCGGCATCAATGCCCGACAGTTTACGATCTCATCTTCTTGTTACACCACTGACACGCGAACACACGGTCACATCGGTGATAATTCCAGTCTTCTGTTCACAACCCACAACACTGCCATCACGATGTTGCAGCTATGTTGCTGGCACGCACAAATAACCACGTTGAACGCCGGTCGCACTCGGCATCGGAAAACAGAACCGAACTCAGGGGGGAAGGCACCCAGGCAGCCGGCAGCAAAACCTGCCTGTCTTGGACGCAGTTCCTGCGGTTTCCATAACGTCGAAAACGTCGACACAGTTCCGCGTGGTTTCGACTGTAGTGACTGTAGTCGCTGTAGTGGTGTAGTTCCGTGCCGCGCCAGTCCCGCAATCCGGAGATGGCCATCCCCCAGTGTACGTGGCGCTGCTGGCACTGCTCCGGAACTTCGCTGTTGTTAGCGGCTTCGTTTGATAAAATTAGTAATAAAAACGTCAATGCAACCGAAATGTTCTGCACGTTTAGACTAGAAGACGGAATTACAGGCGGCCTTTGCTGCCGCAGAAGCTCAATCAACTCAACAGCTATTTATTAAACAACGTGCGCGACCTGCTCGAAAAACGAAACCGAAAGACGATGAGTCGGGAGGGCGAAAGCTTTCACCCGTCTGCCTGGAGAAGGAGAAAAACGTTTCGTTCCTCCCCTTTTCTCGTGTCCGCTTGGGGGCGCGTCGGTAGAAGGGAGGAAGACGCGCCGTTGCTACTTTTTTCCTCCATTTTTTCTTAGAGTGTAGAGCCGTCCACGTACAGACTCGCTAAACCGAGGGGCACGGTCGTTGTGCACACCAACACACAAACATAGAGGAATTACACTGAACGGCGAGAACAGCACACCACGCACTGCAGATGGAAATCACAGAAATAAGCGTCGCGCACATGCTCTAACACGCCGATTCCCGATGGGGTGCGCCTCCGAGCAAGGGCCAGCTGGGCAGCGCTCAAAAATTCTTAGGGTCTCTTATGTTATCATTAAGACGACTTATAGACCTTTTCATCCTCCGTCGCATGGGCGCTGCCATCTTGGAATCACGTGACGGGCAGCCATTAGGTTGCTTCAACTTGTTGATCCGCTCTCCCCTCCGCACCTTGGCGGATGCGTTGTATTAGTGTTTTTCGTCGGGTTCACCGCGCTTTTTTGCCTTGCTTCGGAAATTGTAGTCCTATACGTCTACTCGACGACATCACAAGGGTTCAAAGGTCCTTATGAGAACTGAGGTTTGTTTACTAATAGTGGCGGAACATTCTCAGTAAGAAGCGCGTATATTTATATCGCGCATTTACGACTGGGAGGCGTCAAGAATAGTCAGTGCAAGGAAACTATCTGCATTTCCTGAAAGTATCGTTCTTTGTATCGAAAACAGTTTCGAAACTGTTTCGGTTGATAATGTGAGGAAACTCGCGGAGCAGATAGACAACAAACGTTTAACCGAGGCTAGGAATAATTCACGCCTACCTGTATAAAAGGTTATCAATCTTTTTTTTTTTTTTTGCAACATAACATTTGGTTGGTCGGTTTACTTATGAAGTTTAGGAAATTATATACCGTGCTCGCTCTCATTTTGACAGTCATTGAAGTGATATATTTATTATCTTTAAATAGCCAATTATATTCATTTAATTTTTTTTTTATCGCACGCAAAGGTTGGGACTTCCCAAACTTTGTGATAAAGGTTGGGACGTGCGCAAAGAAATAACTTCGTTTCTATTCGCAAATCAAAAACGCTGTTTGGATTCGGCGCAAGCGCAATAATGACAATTTTTTTTTTTGCGTACGTTATTTTAACTTTTACTATAGTCGGTCACAAGTCAAGAAGGTAGGAGAAGCTCCCCCCACAAGCGTGATGCTCCCGTTTCTAATCTCTCTGCAGTCGAAAGAAGAGTTCACTGGAAACGCTCCTTGTTCCGCTTCAATGCATTCCAACTTGTCTCCGATCCCACGTTTTAAGAAAGCGACCTTTGTATTCATTGGAGGGGGAAGCGAGCCCCTGAAAGCAGCCTTTGTATCCGTCGGAGGGGGAAGCTAATTCTCGAAAGTCGTATTTGTTTCCATCGGAGGGGCAAAACTCGAATCTCCCTTTCGTGGCTTTCACAATGCTAAGTCAAAAAAGCAATTATGTACAGAAAGGCAAGACCCTCCTCGCGCGCTGGCCTCGACGTCACGGAAACGAGGGGACGCTACTGGATGCGGAGGTGGCGGAGGGATATATGATTCCCTTTGAGGGCCATTTGCCGCTACCTTCTTAACCTGTAACCGACTGTAGTATCTGGGGTCCGCAATATTTGACTCCGAAAAAACGCCGTCTGCATACGATCACCCGAATCCAGGATTTTCGATGGCGAATAGAGGTTTCCTTTTGGTGGCGGGCGACGCCGAGATTTACAAAGCGAATCTGTTCAAAGAAATAAATATTTGTTCACACAGGTCCGTGAAGATGTGCCTAGCGCTAGAATTCAGCCATACTTTCCGAGGTATTTCTACTGCTGCGCTTTTAATTTTACTTGGCCAAGTTTGCGGAAGACAAATGACAGGTTTAATTTGGCGGGCCTGTGAATTATATCACATCTTGAGTAAGCAAATGTTCATATGAAAATAATTTAGTTCCTAGGGCCAATATCGCGAAATGCTTCTTACGAGTACTTTAGCAGGGTTGATAATTTAAAAAATTTGCTACTCGGAGTGTCAAAATCGACTCGAATACTGAATTAAAATAAATAAATAAAAGAGGCCGATACTATACTACTTGTTTATATAAATTACCTGTTTTATTACACGATACTCTTTTAGTCTGCGAAGTTCACTAAAGGTTGGGTACCACGAAAACCAAACAGTGAGCAGTAAGCTCGCGAGTTCATCTGTTCTGCCTGATTGAGCACACTGCTAATAAAGCTATCGATAGGCTTCTTTGCATTCGCGTGTTAGCCTCTTTATTATTTCATTTTTCTGGAAACTAATATCATCGGATACGGCCAAAGACGATGTCAATCTTCCATGTACATTAGTCAGGCGTTTCGCAACCGGCCTTACTCAGATACCATAATAAGATACATCAAACGAGTTTGTACAAAAAGCCCGGAATTTAGGGCCGAAAACACTTCGTAGTCCTCAAAGTGGCTCAAGGCCACTGTTTCATTGATTGTGCGCTACAAAGAAAATAATTGTATCACAAAATTAAGCAAAAATCACGTAAAACAGAAACAAAGCCGCGTGCACGTTGAAACCGAAACCAACTAAATTGAAGCAACCGAAAGGGTGGCGAGTGCGTCAGCGCCCTCTATCCGCCGGTGAGGAAACTACAAAAATGACATGCCCGTTACGCCAAAAGCTGGCGGCATCTCCGATGACTCCCCACAAGGCGCGCACCTGTTTGGACATGTTGTCGGGATGCGCTGGCGCCTTTGTACATGCTTACTCCTTCTAGCGGCGCAATATACAGGTACACCGTCGTCAAATCTTCCCACGTCGACGTTCCGCTTTCGGCGTGACTATTTTGCCGCCCAACGCTATTTAGACGCCCACTTCTATGCTACACCAAGTGACCGAGCATCTTAATTCGCTTTGTCATCCGAACTAGTTAGCCACAATGATTAACCACTTCAATTAGCCTGCTTAATTCGCTCAGTCATCCCTCTTAATGTGCTGAGTCATCCTTCTGGTTGTGCTGAGTCATCCTTCCGAATGTGCCGAGTCATCCTTATCAAAGTGCTGAGTCATCATATTAATTCGCTTAGTCATGCACTTAGCTCACTTTGTCATCCCCTCAAATCGCTTAGTCATCCACTTAATTCGCTTTCACTTCCCTTAATTGACTGGTTCCTCTTAATTCACTTCAATTTCTCCTAATTAGCCTTGTCATCCTTCTTAATTAGCTTTGATTACTTTTACTTCTCTGTGATTCGTCTTAATTCACTTTGATTCCTCTTAATTCGCTCTATAGTCCTTCTTAATTCCCATTGATTACTTTTACTTCTCTTTACTTACTCTTAATTTGCTTTAATTCCTCTTAATTCACTTTAAATTCCTTTTAATTCGCTGTGTCATCCTTAGTTTCATTGCGCCCGATTCGCCTGAGTGGCTCCGTAAACTTTTTGGTACCTTTTGTGGCCCGATGTGTTTTCGCTCAAAAACTTTGAAGGTCGGCTGAACAATGAGACTTATAAGGCTTTCGCCTTAATAAGCTCAAGGCGCTAGCAGCGATCGTGCATATGCGCACCGGCTATACTCTGTTTCCCCTTATGATGTACCGCAGGAAAGGCTCCAAGCGCGAGCTCCTTGCTCTAGGGCACATCTCGGCGGCACAAGCTCTGGTGCACCAAGGGCAGCTAGCAACGCTATGAGCTCGCGCTTCTAGCCTTCGCTGCGATACAACATAAGGTGAAACGAAGTATAGTTCCGCCACTAAAATAGAAGAGTGTATTTTTTTTTTTTACTCGAAAGCATTAAACGGTTTATAGAGTGAAGCCGCCGGCAAAAAACACACTTAAATTCCCTTTGGCTGATGAAACGGCACCTAAATTCCCATTTCCAATAAAACACAAAGAAATGCCCAGCACCGTAGATGCTTCGTCAGGAAGCCAGCGGATGCGCTCAAGGTCAAAGCGGACGCGCCTCAGAAATAAAACAGGAAGAAAAGCAGAGCAACGCAGATGCTTCGTCACTGAAGCCACAGGATGCGCTCAAGGTCAAAGCGGACGCGCCTCAGAAATAAACAGGAAGGAAAGCACAGGAAGGCAGATGCTTCGTCACGGAAGCCGTCGTGAAGCCGGCGAGGTTTGCCGAGCCTGCGCAGTGGGGGAGCGTGATCTCACCGTCGGAGCGCCGTGTACGAAAGGAAGGCGTGGCTCTGTTTGTAGGAATGCGCTGAGTGTAGGAATGTGAAAGCATTCCTACTTGTAAGCATTATTAAGTGTCTCCTCCAATTTTTTTTTGTTCCTGCACATTTAAAAAATATTTAGCATTCTCGCTCAAAAAAAAAAAAAAAAGCCTCAAATAGTAAAGATGGTATACGGAGAAACACACCATATTGAAACGGCACAAAAAACAATTCTGGCGGCTCTTGCCGACTGCCAATCACAAAATGGTTTCGGGTGATCTCACTGGTCGCGGGTTTTCAACACTGTCGTCACCAAATGCTGAACTGTTCTTGTCTGATCGATATAAAATATGATTTGCTAATATCTCATGGCTTCTGCTTGTTCCCCCAATACTCCAAACCACCAATGAGCTAATAACATAAATAGGTCAGGAGCTCAAATGTCATTAAAGGGCCCCTTTAAGTCCCAGCGCAGCCGAGGCTACGAGCTGAATCGAGCATCCCAGTAAAACACTGTAGTGGTTCTGAATGACGGGGACTAAAGTTCACTATGGTTAATGATCAAATTACACACTGGGAATTAATCCTAGGCAAAGCAGACGAAGCCATTTTACCAGGAAAAGACAAAAATGACTCTATTAAAAAGGGCAAAAGAACAGTAATACAGACATACAGGAAATGATCTTAAAAGATATGGTGTACCGCGCTAATTACTAAATTGTCGCTTAATACAAAATCACCTCTGGCGGTATAACTATTGTTCCAATACACAGTTAGGAAAAGTACACGGACCGCAGTTCATAAAATATTTCACCGGTTCCTGACAATGCGGCCGGCGGCGTGGAAGTCCTTGGTCAATGAAGTGTCGCGGGCCTAGTAACCTCTGGAAATATGCTTCGGCTTCAGCGTTCTAGGACCAGCGCCTTCTTGAAAGGCCGACGTGGTGACCGTGGAGAGCTTATGACCGCAGTCACGGTCGGAGATGGCTGTCGGGCAACTGCAGGAGGACTTGGTGGGGGCCTAGGGCGTACCTCGGGTCTGGACGCCCGACGGTTTCACCTCCGCGCCCGAATTCTTCTGATCACCGATGTCTTCTTACTTTAACCGCCGTGACCACCGGTTCTCTGAATGGCACTCTGCCAACCAACACTGGCCGTCGCCCTCCCACACTCCTCTTCTTCTTCTATATTCCACTGGCCGGGCCACTGGGCTCGCGTCGCACGGATTCCGGCGCGTCAATTCAAAAATACCACACGGTGTCCTTCGCGCACAACACAAAAAAAGGCATTTAAGAGTTTTTTTTTATCATAAAAAAAACTATTTTAGGTGCGCGGAGATTACAGATATTAATAAAAGTACACAGACAACAATTGAAGAACAAATATATCAGATCGCATGAACTCATCACCGAACGTAAACCACACTCTATCTAGATTAGACTCGGCGGCTGATGCAATCCGCACCCACATTATCTGAGCCTCTGTTATGTTCAAAACGAAAGGACTATTTTCGCAAGGCCAGACTCAGCATCCTTCCCAGCGTACGTCCTCATTTCACGATACCAGACTTCGCGCTTAAAGGGATGGTAAACCGAAATTTGCATTTCAGAAAAAAAAAAAAAAAAATGCTGGAGATGTAGGCGGGACGCTACAATCCCTACAACACTACTAGTAAGGTGATATCTCAAATGGACGGCCGTGTTTCTGGAAAAAGAAGTCGAGATTGAACCAGGCCGACGAGGCGCGTGACCGTAAAGATACCAAGTTTCCTCCTCTCTTCGCTTCGCTCCCTCAAGGCCGCGAGGCGGAGAAGACGCGAGGCCGTTCCCTCTCCTTCTCGCAGAAACATGACGTTAACATTCCTGCCAAATGCGCCTCTTTTTTTTTGTAAAATACGGTAATCCGTTCGAGATATCGCGGTATGAGTGACGTTTTGGTGTTTGTAGCATCCCGTTGCGCGATAGGCAGTCAGTAGTTGAATGGATTTCGCGATAAAATCTTAACGTCGTCTGCAAACTGCAGCACCTTTGAATTCTGCACACTGTCTAGCAAATCATTGACAAGAATGTGGAATAACAACGGCCGCAGATGGGACCCTTGAGACACTCCTATCTCTTGATGGAAGCACTTAGGCTTGTATGCTATGATATGCTGCCACTTTTTGTTCGGTTTTACATTGGCAAAGTTTGATAAAGGTGACTGGAAAGTTATTTAACTCTTGGTGTAAAATGCAACTTGAAAATACAGAAGCCGTCTAAGAATCTACAAATAAATATATTTTCATCACAAAACGTTGACAGAGTTTTTTGTTGTGCGGACTACAGCTACCAGATTTTTTATGCCGACAACAAATCTGGTAGCTGTTGTGCGATAAAGACACAACACAATCAATGAACAAATCTGGTAATTTAACATTCCGACATAAAAAGCTTATACCAAGAAAACATAATTACCGATACTTTTAGTTTCTTTTTTATATCATAATCTGGATGCTTGGGCAAGTTGGTAATTCATGCTTTAATGGAACAGCGCAAATGAACAGTCACACTCACATGCACACAAGAAGGAGACAGACTCGAAGCGCTGATATAGTTGGACATCGATAGTTTCTCGATATTTGACAATAAACAGTTTCACGATAGTCTGATAGGATAGTATACTCTCGAGTTTCACGATAGTCGACAATCAATGGTTTTACGATACTCTACTATCGATAGTAGAAGCGATAGTGAACATTGGATAGTAATATCGATACCTTTAAGGTAATTGACGATCGATAGAACTATCGATAGGTGTTCACTATCTACAGTTATATTTGGCTTCCACTATCGATAATCCGGTCGATAGTTTGCAACTGTCGATGCTTGCACTAATGTCGATAGTTTGCATCACTAGATAGTTCGTTGGTGCGCGCGTGACCCTTCACGTGCGTCTGCGTGTTCGCCTCTATGTATGTATGTGCGCATGTTCGCGTTTCTGAGCGTGTGTATGCATGCGTGAGTATGCGTGTCTGTGCACGGATGCGCGTGCGTGTGTACTTTCATTGCGTTCAGCTGTCGTAGATAAAGTCACTGGATTCCGGGGAAAATGCGCCAAGCTCTCCTCAATGTCGCTATTTCGGTTCATGGAATGAGCAATTTCTGATTGACCTGAACATGCTTGGTGATCCGATTGAAATTCGCTGGTGACGGGCGGCTTTATCGAGAAGTTTTTTGTATGCCGAGAGTTTGCTATTCAGACGCAGGCTGAACAACCGTTCATCTTTGTACCGCCACGATGCGGCGTCGGTGCTTGGAGGCATTGCAAAATATTTTTGCCTTGAAATACATAATAAGAGCAATATAATTTTCAGACACCTGTGGAGGTAAGCATGAATGATGACTTGAAATAGTGCCAAAGCATGATATGATAAGCATGACTTGACATAGTGCCAAAGACGCTTATCTTGACGAGGAGCGCTTTCATGATGATGATGCTCAAAAGCGAACTTGGACTCGTTCAGAACGACCCTTTCCAAGCTTCGAAAGTTTGAACGGACCCTGATGGCGATTGTCAAGGCAACTAGCACAATCAACCAATCAGCTTGCGTAGTTTTGCCTTCTGTATGTTAGTATTTGATTGTCCGACAGGGGGATCGGTGGCCGAGTGGGATCCAGCGCACACCCAGCTCGACGCGCGTGGAGCGGAAGCTCGTTTCGATCTGGATGAGCATTGTACCGGCGTGCGGTCGTGTATCACTACTGCGTCGTGCACGTTAAAGACCCCCAGGCTAGCGTTAGCACTGCACTGGCTCAATTGCTGATGTACAGCGTGTGACTCGTCGCAACTTTAATGGCTGACCAACTACACGCTATATAAATATCCACATACCCCAATTTGCTTTTTTTTTATTGTCCGACTGTCTGGCAAGGAAGGCAAGGTCCCTATATTTCCTAGAATCCAGTGACATTAGTCTTAGCTTTTGAGACAAAAATCAAAATCGCTGTGCTGCTGTCTTTCGAAAAGAATGTTATAAAAGAAGCATACTGTAAAGAACAACTGAGCCTAGCGAATTCACGTCATGTAAAAACGCATGGAGCTAGAGGTCACCTTCAAGCGAAAACAGCCATCATTCTTCTAGGAAATCACAATAGTGTTACGTGTGAAGAAGCTTAACAGTCGCTGAAAAGATTTTCTTTGTATTCGTAACTTTGCGTCGTGCCGATTTAAACTATAAAGAAAAAATCATAAAAAAATATAAATGAAGGGGCGCAACATCCGTCAGGCAAAGTGCAAAGAATCCTCAGCATGTACAACGCAACAACGATTGTTTACACTGCACCTGGAGGTGAACAAAGAAAATGATGAAAAACAGCTCGAAAACGAACACGACGAGAAGGAAAAAAATCCGTCAGGACGAAGCTGTAATCGCAACTGAAGTTTTATTAGTAAAAATAAAAACAAAATTAAAGGAAACCGCATATGCAAAACAAATACCAGACACCAACAAACACCACGTACTCATCTATCAAGCACGACACTAACATAAGTGCTGAGTATGCTCAAAAACCACCTTTCATATTTGCTTGCAAAAAGCAAACCTCTTTATCTGACAAAGCCACCGACGGAGCGCTGACCACCTAGATCCCCCAAACTGTAAATAAAAAAATGCTTTTATACTCTAAATTTGTTTTTTTTATTGTGTTTGTCCAGGACAGCAACTTTACGGAAATCCGGCACACACTCGCATCTACTGTAATGTGTTGCCAAATACCCACAGTGGCCCCCAGTGAATAGGAATGCTCTCTAAGGCGTCATTAAGACACCTCCCCGCCTGCCCTACATAAAACATATTACAAGATATGGGGATTTTGTAAACAACAGATGAAACACACGTCCCGAACTGTTTTCGGTGCGCTGTAGCGCAGATGCCTTTGTGGCGACTAGCCCCGTCACCAACCTATAGAACACAATTGGCTCAATTTTTGAGACGCCGAGAGCACTACTGGTATGAATAACACCCTCCTACTTTCTTCAGGTTAGGAGAGATTTGATATTGGTAAGTACGGAACGAGGACAATGCGTTTTTTGGACAATTTTTTCTTTATCCTTCGCCACACCTTTGGCCTTCTTCAAAAGGGAACTTGCTACCTTCGTCAAAAGGCTCACCCGAAAACCCGACGTCATTAGCCTCCTTACCTGCTCCCGGAAACTGTCATTCATCGTGTGAGCAGAGAAATTCTTAAGAGGCGAAGAGAGACACGCGACAGCAATCCGTCCTCTCACAATTTTGGAATATGAAGACCGTTAATTCAGAATAAGGTTTCTTAGAACGAAGTCTGTAACACCAACACATGTAATTTTCCCCTGGGCTGACCGACATGTCTAAAATTTGGAGTACACCTACTTTAGTTTCTTCAAACGTGAAACTGAGAGCCACACCACACTTACTGAAAGCATCCAAGACCGCATTCCGAGTTTCACTTCCATCAGGTCCTTTATAGTGGACTAAAAGTAGTCCACGAAACGGAACACTTTTTTTTTAGCGCAGAAGAACATATGGCACTTTATACAGCTCTGTCTACCTCAGCAAGAAAAATATCGCTCAAGATTCGCGCCACCCATCACCCAATGCTCACGCCTTTTTTTCCGAAGAAACACTTATCGCGTCAGTCAACCATTATAGTGCTCAAATAAAATTGTAACAGCTCAAAGAAGCCTTCCAGGGAGACACCGCTAGCGATTCTGTATCCCAGTTCCCCGTTAGACTTAATGCATGACCTCAACAAGGATAACAGCTGGTCGTAGGGCAAAGCATAAAACAAGTCTTCATTATTTACACTAATTAAATGCCAACCACTTTCCTGCCTCTTTAGCTTTAAAGAACTCTACTACCGCCTCAGCGTTGTGCACCCGGTAAGGATTTCCGATATCTAAGGGCCACAGTTGCTTCTGGAGTTACGAAGCCAACTGACGCAGCCAAGTCCCCCTCTCGTTAAGAATGGCCCTAAATGGGCACAGGTCCATATGGGTCTTGGCACTGAAAAATACGTCGAGATGCAGGCCAACTGATTTTTTAATGCTCTCTTCCATCTGCTTCAGAGTAGGGGTATCACATAACATAATTGCGCGCTCTTTTACCATTATTCTTTTTGTTTTTTGTTTTTATTGTAATTATTCTAATTGGTTTGGTCTCCGATGGTAATTACCGTCAATGCTGAAATTGCAGCATGAACTCCTTAAAGGGAAGAATAAAACAGTTCAGTAGCAGATATTAGTTAGTTGGTCAACTTATCATGATAATTATTCCCTCGTCTAATGTCCGTCCATACAGATAGATGTACGGTGAAGACGACACTTGCCTAATTCTTACCCATTTTTTGGTCTGTTCCGATTGAGCTCAAACCTGTGAACGCTATTTATATTTTATCCTCCTCCAGAACATTGATGATTAGAAAAATTTAATGAACACTACGTCAACACTCTTGTCAGCTGCAGTTTGCATATCAAATATAAAGGGGTATTGAAGTTCATACAACAAATCGTAAAACGACCCTTTAGGAATTATTGTTCAGGTATGACTAAAGCACAATATTGAACATCAGATTAAACTTAAGGATTCCATTATAATAATCTTGCATTACTGCTATAACCAAAATACATACACCTTTAAAAAACTGCAAACTGTAAGCTCCTAGAGAATACGTCACTAGTAAGGTTTACAACGTAGGACTATCTTTCCAGCGAAAAAAGTATTTAATATATGATAAAATGATCGGTCAAGTGGTGAGGCCCGCGGATCTAATGCGGCTCGCGGATCTAATGCGAGCCGCATTAGATCCGCGACTCGGAGGCACTCGGCCTGCAACCCAGCATAACTTTTCGATAGCTGAATCATGGAACATTAAGTCTGAAAAAATATTTTGCTGGAAACCTGAAATCCAGTTTGGTGACAATTGTCCGCAAACTAGATTTCAGGTTTTCTGCGAGAAATCCAGTTAGGTTTTCTGTTCCATAAGTTTCTGTTCCATAATGCAGTTAGCGAAAAGATATACTGTTTTTGTTTTTCGGTACGGATACTAATTTTGGTTCGCAAGTGTAGAATGCCAAAATGGCATGGGCCATGCTGATCTCATCTCGCCGATGCATTTTCGCTAAAAAAAGTAACTCTGCTCTTTTAACGTATTCGCATAGTTTATACTTACCTCTTTTCATTTTCCCTTTGTTTTCGTTTAATTTTTTGCTTCACAGCTTTTTGTAATGTACAACATTTCCGCTACTAAGATGCAAGCGCGAGCTCTTCGTTGAAGAATGCATCTCTGCTGGGCGAACTCTCCATCAGCAGGACAACTGTCAAAGATAAAGCTACATGCTAGAGATCCTCGCATTGAAAAAAAATCATCAGAATAGCAAGAAATGTGAAACTAACTTATCTTTTCTTTCAGAGACACGTTGAGCTTGGTTAATTCCTGATTGAATTGAGCCACTGGGACGGCAGTGTAGTTGCTCTCTTACTCTATTTAAAAGGCAAACAGGTTGACGGGTGGTGTCATTTTAATACTTGTCATCACATCAGGTCAGGGTCCAAAGTAGTCGTATAAACAAATCAAATCTAAAGATGTCGCTGGAGAGACTGTGAGTTTATAAAATGCATAGAGCATGAGGTTTGTTTTCTTTAAAACGTTTTAAGCCCCTCCCCCCCCCCGGCCCCTCCCCCTCCCGTCTTACGTCGGCCCTCGACCTTTCCGGTGTGGGCAATCTGACCCCCATACTGAAGTGAGTTTGGTACCACTGGTCTAGTGCCTCTACAAAAATTGCTTTCTTTCAAATTATGTTTACCTTCCTCTCTTTCTTGAGGCTTTCTTTCTGTTTAGGGATGCAGCGAACGTTTTTTTGAACCGAAGTTTCGATGATCGAAATAAAGGTTCGAAAGGTTCGAAAGATTTCGAATTTTCGACCTTTCTATATCGTAAAATTCGACAGAAGTCGAATTTTTTGACTGTTTTAAACTAAGAAGTTCGACGATTTTCAGAATTTCGAGCTTTGCACGTTCAGAAATACAATGTTTTTCGAACCTTTGAATTTATTGCGCAAAATTTCGATCTTTTTCGAATTTTCGACTTTATTACGCTGTAAAATTCGATGCTTGTCGAACTTTCGAACTTTATAGAAGAAACAATTCGATGATTTTCGAACTTTCGAATTTCTTGCACTTAAAGTTTGAGGGTTTTCGAACTTTTGAACTTCCTACGCTAAAGAAATCGATAATTTTTGAGCTTTCGAACTTAGTCATCTAGAGAAATAAAAAATTCGAACTTTCGATTTCTGAAAAGTCAAAAGTTTGACGAACTTCGGAAGTTCGGTGGACGGTTTCATTTGTGTTCAAGTGTTGAGGTACATTCGTAATTTTTTTTTCTGGAATTTTAATATGCGGTGTCGCGTTCCTTGCGAAAGACAATGCGCTTAATTTCAATGTTCTGGCATGCTTAGTTTTAAAGAAATAAATTGCCGAAGAAGCAGGAAGGACGACTGGTATTTGAGAATTGTCGTTTGTGCCATATTTGAAGCGTGCTATAGCCGAAGTTATTTAAGGTAGAGATGCTAAACTTTTTAAGAATGATATATGTATAGCCAAGGTAAGTGTCGTCTTAAGATATGGTTATTGTTTTTGAATATGAGTTTCTAAGAAATGTCCAAACATGTATTTACGGGCTATTATGCCCTAAACTTGGTAATTCTTTGCGTTTAAATCGTTTGAGGTATCGCGTTTAAATGAACACCACAACCAGTACATATTATTGGCATCCGCACATCCAAAATCCTGTATTTATTGTTTTTTTACGTTTAGGAATAAATTAACTCATGGGGGAAGATTTCTAATATTGTTCAAGTTGAGCACGTCATTAAAAGAAACATTTTTAATATTTTTGTTCGTGTTGTATGTATGTATGTATTTCTGGCGGCAATTCCCCTTTTTAACGAGCGTCTATAAAATAGACATGCCATTAAAGAAAAGAAGATAAAGAGAAAGATAATGAAAAGGAACTAGAAAGTCTGAGAAATGGTTCGTAGGCACTCTGAAGTATCACGAGTGGACTTTCCACCATGCCTCGAGCCTTCTCTTTGAGCACATCACATGTTTGTTCTCCTCCGTAAAACCGAGGGCCTGCTCAATGCGGGTGCCGACGTCTGTCGCAGGTACGATTGCCGGACACTCAAGGAGCAAATGTTGGATAGTTTCTTCTACCTCACCACATGCACTGCACACGGTTTCGGTCACGTTCACATCGTACCGATGCCTGTAGATGCGGGTGCGTAAGGCACCACCGCGGGCCTCGGCAAGGAGTCGGCTGCCCAGTGTGTTTCCACACCAGCGGACGGCAGCGATGTTGGTCTTGAAAGTCGCGTATAGGTGCATGCTGGAATGTTCTTCCATGTCGGCTCTCCACCGATTCGTCTCGGCGGTGTTAATTTGTCCTCTGACCTTCGCAACCCAATCTTTCTTTGTAGAGGGCTCGTCGCTCATCGAAAAGGCGCCGTACTTTGTCCCAAGTCGATTGGTACGCCTCCTCCATGTCGTGTGTAGGTTCTTTAAATGAATGTATAAAAAAACCCTTCGTGCCCAGCGATCTCCGTCCATATGTCGCAGTCGGGCGTTATACTCCAGCTTGCTGCTGGCCTCCCGTGCCTCAAACGAGGACCAGCGCAGGTCACCTTGTACAAGTTGATTAGGCACTCTCCGGTGACATCCCAGCGCCTGGCGCCCGATCTCTCTTTGTCGTCGCTCAAGGTATTCCCTAATTTCGCTGGGGACAGATGTAACAGCATTGGCGAAAGTGAGGCCTGGTACAGCGACAGCTTTCCACAGTTCCCGGGTTATTAAATAACGGTCGCAGCTCCACAGGCTCTTTCGACGAAGCACATTGCGCTTTCTCAGTGCCGATGTCTTGAGGTTTTAATGGTGTTCTGCCAGATAATCTGCTGAAGTAGTTAGTGTAACCCCGAGATATTTGTACTTGGTACTAACAGGGAGCACAGCGTTCTGAATGGTAAGGGATTCAAGGCCCTCCATGTCTCCGGAGAAAAGCACAATTGCCGACTTTTTGGCATTGAACCGTAGTCGAAGTCGAGCCGCTTCTGTTTCACAGGCGATGGGCAGCACATTCATGTCTGGCACGCTATCAGCCATAAGGACAATGTCATCTGCAAAAGCGAGTCCAGGAAGCCGCCAATTGACGACGTCTCCATGCAGAGTGTGTTGCAGGGAAAAGCTAACGCCCGTGCGTTCTAGTGCTCTCTCTATATCGGATGTGTAGAGCATGTAAAGAATAGGTGACAGCGGGCAGCCCTGACGTAGTCCTCTGCACACCAGAACGTCATTAGAGGCGACCCCGTTGAACGTTGCCATCACGTGATTGCCATCATATAGTCGTTGTATTAAGCCTACCCAGGGTTCAGGCATGTTGAGCTGTTGAAGTTGTCTTAGCATCAAAGAATGGGGGACACAGTCATATGCCTTAGCGACGTCAAGAAAGCAACAGATGAGATTCCGCTTTTCCACCCGCGAGATCTCTATGCACTGCGTCAGGATGAATACGTTGTCATCAGGCCGACGATCTTTTCGAAAACCGTTTTGTAGTTCCGTGAGAACACCAGTACTCTCGGCCCAATAGGGTATGCGCAAATTGAGAATGTTTGCAAACGGCCTGTATGCCACAGCTGTGACAGTGAGAGGGCGATAGTGACTCAATCGTTGTTTATTGCCTTCTTTCTTGGGAATGAACGTGACTCGACCACGTCTCCAATCACTGGGAACTGGATCCTCTCCGCGAACTATGCGACTAAATAGGTGCGCCATTTGATCTCGTGAATCTGATTTCAAGCGCTTCAACACCTTAGCCGAGATTCCGTCCAAGCCCTGCGATGTATTCGCCTGTAATCTCGTGAGTGCGCGATTTATATGCACCCGCTCCACAAGGGTTACATATTCATCTGTAGAGGCCATCGATGGGAACGCTTCGTTGGGCCAGACTTGGACATGTGTGTTTTCTGCAGGAATTTCCACATCAGAGCCAAACAGAAGATAGAGTTGTTGCTCAAGCAGTTCTCCAACACTTTGAACTGGGCCTCCACTGTCATAATCAAGGAGTTGAGGAGCACTGTCTTTGCCATCTAGAGATCTCATATATCTCCAGAATTTTTCTACAGCTCCTTTTCCGCCATCTCTAATCTCCGCCATGACCTTGCATTTGTGTGTTTGTTTTTTTGCTTCCACAATGTCTTGCGTGATTGCCTTGTTCTTTCGGTACTCTTCCCATAGTCGTGAAGTAAAAGGACTCTTCCCAAAGGTCTTTACCGCTTGTCTGTGTCGCCGGTTAGATTCCTGTCGCATTTGAATTGCTTGTTTAATTTCAACATCCCACCATGGAACAAGGTTTCGTTTTCCTCCCGTCTTCTTTACGATGGAGTGCTTAGCAATGACTATCCTAAGCTCGGTTGCAAAATCATCATAGCTGCGGGCTTGCGCACGTCGAGTACTCTCTTCAAACTTTTGGACAACACTATCTATGTCTTCTTCGCGCAGTAGGGTTGTAACCTTGCGCGGCGTGCAGTTCCGAGTTGTTCCAACAGTACCAAAGTGCAGGAAGATGCTGTTGTGGTCGCTGCTGACACTGCACTCGCCCTCTTCATCTACAACCATTTTTTGAAGGCGCCTGACAAGTCTGTTTGACGCGAGTGCATAATCTATGCAGGTCCGATGGTCTCGCACTGTCCATGTATATTGTCCCTCACACTCTTCCCTTAGGTTCAATATTTCCAGTTCGAGATCCTCTGCCAATTGTCTCATCATACTGCCGCTGCAATCTTCCAGCATGTCTAATTCAACCAGATGTCCGTTAAAATCTCCCAATATAAGCACGGAGATGCCTCGATCCAATTTGTGGATATCTCGACGAACACACTCAAGGACGTGTCTATTGTCTTCGTGGTAGCTGCTTCCCACAGAAATGTAAATGATGCACACAGCTGCCAATACGTTGCCAATTTTTCCATGCACCCATAGGTGTTCCCGGCAATCTTCCGATGTTCGAAGCCATGGTTGTCCATTACTGGACCAAAGGAGTCCAATGCCTCCACCTTGCCGCTCTCCTTCAACTCTATTACGGCCAGTCCAGCACCAGGCTGGGTCTATAGGGGGGTTTTCCATGTCTCGCAAGTGGGTTTCCGCCACGCCAAATAGAGAAACACCCTTATTGCAAAGAACCGCGTACAATTCATGCCACTTTCGCTGCCGCCTTGCACCATTGACATTCAAGAAGCCTACCACCACACTTTGCTTTTTTCGACGGCGTGTTGTTAGCCTCGTCCGATTCGGGACGTAGACGTGATCGACTTCGTCTTCCATTCCGAAACCCCGACTTCCTATCTCCTCTGTCGGTACAGGTCCTCCAACTGTTGTCGCACCACTTGGTGCACGAAGTGCATCACCTCCATCGATGGAAGTGCAGCAGGGTGCCGAGGGAAGTCCCCGGTGATCCAATGGTGAGGCCGGAGGTCCGGCACTGGAGGAAAATTGTCGGTCAGTTTGGCTTCCCTCGTGGGTGGCAAAAGATGGTTTGCTGGGTGACAGTTGTAGCCTTCTGGGAATAAGTTGTTCAGCATCTTGTCGCACCCAGAACGAAGGCTGTCCCTGTGATCCGTTTCCCTGTGAAGGGGTAGTCTGGAGCATTGTCTTTGTGGGTGTACAGGCCACGTCGCACCGGTAGTTGGAGACCGCATCTCGAGTCCCGCCACGGATGGGTATTCCTTCAGGTACTCTGGGGAATACCCCAGGCCGATCGTAGTCGGCGTTTGATTGTA
This sequence comes from Ixodes scapularis, assembly GCF_016920785.2. NCBI lineage: Eukaryota > Metazoa > Arthropoda > Arachnida > Ixodida > Ixodidae > Ixodes > Ixodes scapularis. The sequence goes on from NW_024610041.1 coordinate 525,760, forward strand.
TCCAGAGTCGCTGGTCATCACGTGTGGTCTCATGATGGAACGAGAACGGGGTGCGCCCGGAACCAGTTCTGTGTAGTCGCGTCTCGCAGCCGACACGCGATGGACTGGTGTCTGGTTCTCCCTGTGCCTGTTGTTCATTGACCGGCTTTTCTGCTTGCTCCAACGTGACCGGAGCCCTAAAAAACGGCTTGCCACGGCCCCCAGCCGGTTCGTGACTATTTGTACTCCTAATTGCCGATAGTGAATCCCATCTGTCTGGATTGCATTTGTATTTTCAAATTCTAGGGTAAAGTCTATAAACCGTGCTCTGATGTTTTTGCACAGCTGTTTTAATTTAACATAAAGCAGCATTATCTCAGCTTGCAGTTGCTTGCCTCTGCTGCGAATCTCCGGGACTGAGCAGATGGCAAGTGCGTTTTTACGCTTCGTCCACTTCAGTCTCAAGCCTTCTATTATAGCATCTGATTGATGACCTTGTAATATATCGTTCATACCCACATGGAGAATGTACATACGAGGAACTTGTCTTGCTCCCTCTTTGTACGTTTCAATCAGCTCATGAATCTGCTCGAGGTTCCATCTCTGTTCAGTATTATTTCCATACTCCGGTAATCTCCGATGTCTTCAGAAAGTGCTCGAGCAAACAAGGCCACATTGCTGTCTCCAGCCACAATAACTTCACGGTGAACACCGGATGGCGGTCGGATCTGTTCCTCTGTTCTACTTAGTTGAGTAGTGTCTTTCGAAGTCTGCGTCATTCGATTCGTTGTACTCACAGTTGTCACCTGCGAGCGCTGAGATTCAGTTGCGTTGTTTCCGGCTGCGTGAGCTTGGTCTTCCATATCACAGTTTAAGACTATCTGACTCTGCGTCGAGAGTATGTCGCAGTAAGGGAACAATTTACCCAGCTGTGTTTCATGCAATGAATCGAACGATTGACTGCTCCGCCGATCAGTGGAGTTGTTTCTCTCTAAGTCCACGATCGTGGTACTCAACTGCTTCTCGGATATCGCTATCGGCAGTTCTTGATTGGCTGAGCACATTGATCCTAGTGGCCTAGTCCCGGTGTCCTGTAGAACCGCCCTCCATTCTGTAAGTTCTTTCAACTGAATCTCCGTTGCCGTCAGCCTCTGTTGTATTTGGCGTAGTGTGTTTCCATTCGTCTCTGCCCGTTGAAGTCGTTCGGCCAATCCGCCTATTCGCTCTTCTAGCTGCTCAATTTCCTGCTTGTGTATGCGGCGTAATTCAGCGACTGCTGCGCAGTCTTTGCATGATACCTGGGGCAGGTCGTCGTTGGTCTTGAGCTGTTCACCAGTGACCGGCTCAATAGAATGGTGTGAAGCCTGCTTGGTGATCTTGCCTTCCGGCAGCCTCTGAATAGGTCTGTCCTGGATCCCCTCAGAACTAATTGTTGTGCCTGAGGTTGTCAGAAAGTCCTCCTCGCGATCAGTAAGCGACCCGGTAGCTGCCTCGCAGATCGTCGGGGTGAGAAAGGGTCTGCACTTAGCTCCCCGGTGCTTCCCGGCGATGTTTCATCCCAGTCCACCTCAATCACGAGGTCGTCAGGAACTGCCGTGGCGCCTTGGAAGCGATCGAGAAGTTCGCTTTTCGAACCGACGGTAGATAAACCTCTTGCTTTTAGTTCGCGTTTCAGATCTGCGACCTTCATCATTCGCTTCGTCGTCGTCAGCGTCAGTTTTTGGGACGTGTTTTTTTTTTAGTTCTTTTTTTTTTGTCCTGTGCACATTTTGATAGGAGAAACTTGTTTCGAAGTTCTGAGCCTCTGAATATGCAAGAACTCCTTTCGGGTTCTTGATATATTTTTTCAGCTTTTTATCGATGCATTTATTGTTATGTTTATTTATTTATTTATTTATTTATTAACCAATGGCACAGTTCTTTAGGTAGAGAAGACATAGCTTTGAACTTCCGAACCACTAAGCATGTGACAAGTAGTGCCTTCCGTCAACGAGTTTCCGACAATGACCATTTACGCGATCTTTTTTGCGGTGAAAAGCGACTGTATAATGCTATACATATGCATAAGATTTCAGATTAAAATAAGCTCGAAAACGTCCTCTTTCCCCGTATTGCTTTCGTTAACAGCTCCGTGACCTCGAGTTTTGTCGGCTTCTGTGCTTTTTGCTCGGCGATTCCTAGGTCGCGGAAAATAAACCGCCAGAACAATTACAAACTTAGCTTAGTATATGCCAGCGTCACTCGGGCGGCTTTCGATCGGATTACTACCAGCGTGCAAGGGGTGGGGAGGGAGGTTGCCAGGTCGCTTCAAGGTTTTTCTGAGCCTCAACCTCCTGCCCGCCCCCGGCCGTTTCAAACGGGAGGAGTATCGATGAGTATCGTAAAACAGTGCGCTCGTGTGATCACTACTGCGTGATGCACTATAAACCCCCCTCTCCCCCCCCCCCCCCCCCCCCCCCCCGAGGGCTGGCGGTCACAACTACTGATCTATGGTCACACGTCACCCTGCACTGGCAAATATTGCAGCAGATCCGGTACACGTCTGTTTTTTAATTGCCTGGCTAACTTCGCGCAGTCTAAATATCGCCCACGAAGTTTTCTAATCCTGATTTCGTGAAAACCAGTGAGGCGTGAAAACGTTATTTACAACTGAAACTGTGGAGGAACATGAAAATCGTACATCAAACTTTAAAAACTTGAAGTTAAAAAAAATTCAAAATCTTAAAAAAAAAAAAAAAAACGAATTTAGCTCTAAAAGAGGATCGAATCTTTCGACCTTTTCGAATTATATGATGAAAGAAGTTAGGAATCTTCGAGTTTTTCGAACTGTAGGTCCATAAAATTCGAAGCGTTCAAATTTTCGACTTTTATATCGAAAGAATTTTAAAATCTCCGAGTTTTTCGAACTTCAGACTGAATAAAATCGAAATCTTCGAATTTTTCGAACTTCAAATTCCAATATATTCAAATTTTTCTAATTTCTCGCATTTCAAATTAGGGAAGGTCGGAAATTTCGAATTTCTGGAAACTCAAGTAAAATATATTCGAAATATTCGAGCCCGAACTTTTAGAAACCGTAAAAGAACCCGAAGTTTTAGAAACTGTATATTCGAAACTCCACGGTGATCCTAAGTTGTGAATATTTCGAATTCGAAACTCGGGCGGTATGAAAATATCAAAATCTTCCGATTTCAAAACTAAAGTTCGGTTCGAACATATTGAAACCTTTCGAATTCGGACCTAGAGTGGTTCGCGACATTCCTACTTTTGTTATCCCTCAAAATCGTATGCCAATGTTCATAAAAGAGAATAAAAAAGAGTAATGGCCTCCCGGCAGGCGGGATAAACTTTCCGCAGCTTGTGACGGAAATATTTTATCAAAATTCCTCATAGTGCGATTTTTCTTTTGTTTTTTTATTAAGTCAGTCATGAACAGCTCTTGCGTAAATTACTTTTATATGGTGTTTTTGTCGAATTATGTAACTGGTTCAAGTGCTATTTTCTTTTCGCTCAAATACTGCGCGGGTTGTCTACAATTATCCTAAAGTGTTTTTTTTTTTAACTCCAGGTGTACACCAAGGATCGATTCTGGGTCCTCTTTTGTTTTTGATATTTAGAAACGATATAGCGTTGTGTCAGACATGCTAAAAGGGGCCATGAAACAAATTTTGGGCTGGGATGAATGGTTTAAAATTGGTACTTTACAAATCGCATATCGCCTAGTTGGTCAAATGAAAGAGGGTAGAAAGTCAAAAGTCAGCTTTTCGGTCCGAACATTTGAAAATATAGCGGACTATTTTGTACCTTCTTTCGTTCGAAAGCTCTCCGCCTTTTCACTATGATCCATCCGCGGTTCCCAAAGTGCGTCAGCGGTGCCAACCTGACGTCAGCCGAGCCCAGCTCACGCATTGGACACGAGAACTGCGTCACTCTCGGACGTATGCGCTCGTCATCAATCAATCCGTCGACGAATATTTAGATTCGGGTTCGTGTCCGATGAGTGCCTTGACAGAACTTATCGTCACTGGGGAATGACAAGTTGTATGGCGTCCATAAAAAGCACGGTGGAAGCTAGGAGTCATCGCACCGGTGCCGAAGAATGTCACGACGACGTGATTTCACAATTTGCATTTGAGTTGAGGATTAAAGCTAAGGAGGTAGAGGTAGAAAAATCGCTCTATGACCCCTTTAACTGCTTCAATTTAATGTTTTACCTCCACCTAAATTGCGTCTAAGACGTAAATACTGCGCGAAACAAAACAAAATGTTTCTTGTAAAATTTATGTTAAAAATGCATGTACCTAATAAGCCCTTTAAAGGAACACTGACGCCCCCACAATTTTTTTGTTTGTTTCAATTTCTGACAGGCAATTTATTATTGTGTCAGAGGACTAACCAATTAATATTTTGCTAGACTCATTTATATTTTTAATAAAGCCAAAAAAAACGCAACTGTTCGAAACCGAAACCTCCGCACGGAGTTCGGTGAAATATAGAGGATGAGAGAGTGCCGGAAGTCACATGAATATACACCACCGTGCGTTCTTTTTCCCCTCCTTTTTCGTTTTTGTTTTTTTCACCGCCTGCAATAGACGACATGCGTTGCGGGAACCGTTTGCTGTGCGATTCCTTTGTAGTTATGTTTCTTCTGCACATCAAGACGAGTTGTTTCGTACATTGAAGAGTTCGAAATGAGTAGTGAGTGCTCGTTGGGAATTCCCGTGATCGGCTCCGAAAAGAATACCCCCAAGATGTTGCGTGAGGAGCTGCCTCACACGTCCTGCATCTGAAAGTGGCATTGTGCGGCAGAGTGCACAAGTTTCCGAAAGATCAACGGGTCGGGATCAATGGCTGGCTCAATAAATGTAGAACAGTTACGCGAATCTCGGAAAGCGGACGCTACCCGATTTATATGCTCCTTGCACTTTGTGGAAAGTGACTACATTGAGTTTGCAGGTGTCAAAAAGGGACTCGCATACCATGCAGTTCAGCGACGTTTTGTTGTAAAAAATAAGTATCAATAAAAAGTTTGACAAAAAAAAAAAAAAACAACCGGCACGTTTACATTTGTCTTTGAACCTGGTCCACTCTGTGTGACGCGGACACCTTTCCACTGAGCTACCTGGTGGATATTTCTTTCTTCTTTATTTCAAAAAGCGAAAATTCCAAGTCACTTGAAAAGTTCTACGGGTCTTTTTCAGAACACGTGAAAAAAACTCGCATTTCGGGCAGCCTCTTACAAATGCCTAACCACTCGGTCTTTGGCTCACACTCACTCAGCAAATACAGTCTATACCTTTTATACAAAACTGAAGAAGTAAAACTGCACTTCTTTCGCATTGGGTTCGGCATGCATGACAGCACTATTCGTAGTAACGCAGCCGGTCGACTGTAGGTCGGAATGTTTGCTGCCGATTTCGCTCCAGCAAAGGCACTCCAGGCTCGAAGTCCGGAAGCACCACGCATTGGCCACATATAGTAAAGAAATGGCACGCCTGCATATTCATCTCGAAGTGCACATTTCGTGCTTTACGTTTGCGCCAGCGATGTCGTCCGCCACGAGAAGGAGGCGACGGCTCGGCGACGTCTTCGGGCAAATCGTTTTGGTAGTCGGGCGTGTCGTGCAGGATGAATCCCGATTATTTTGATCGGTCTATAAGTTTTCTTTTGACGGCAGACAGATTCGCCGGTACCGGGAACGACAGTTCTGAACTAGAGGTTTCATGCCCGTCGTCCGCTACCATCCGGGAGTCCCATGATACGCGAGACGACGCCATGTGGAAAATTACGCAGTGAACACACAGAGAGCTTCCTATTCTCTGTGCAACTGTCGTTTTTTTTTTTTTCAATCAACACATTGGCAGCTTTTTAGAAGCCAAAAAAAAATGGATTTCATATTGTTTTTCTAACTTTAATATTGAGCGTGTGCCTTCAATGATCCATGACTTTGAATAAATTTGGTGGTTGTGCCTAAACCTTAGAGAACGGCCCGTGACCACTGAGCAGAGAGCGAGTGCGACTTAAACCGGCCAGTTTTCTATCGACGATTTTTGGGCGAAAAGAAACCAAACTTCGAGCCGCGAATTTTGTTCTGGGTAGTTGCACTCTCATATGTCGCGTACAAATAAAAACCTCATTGTCTACAGCCACGTCTTTGAGCTTGAGTGCATGAACGTGTGTGTTAACGCGTATGAGTAGTTGGGTTTGGGCGTTTTTGTATGACTGATGCAAAAAAAAAATGAAAGATTGACTATGAAAGTTATACATGAAATTGAAAGGAAACAAAACATAGAGTTGCATTCTGGTAATATTAATTTACAGGTAAACAGAAATGTCGGTTTTTGCTAGTTTTCCTGCACATATATTTGGTATATTATTATTATTGGAGTTCAGATATCAGGCACACTTTAGTGCGCCGGCATTTGTAAAACTAATTACTATATTCAGTATTTTTGTTTGCCTTGGAGCTAGGGACATCTCTCGCTGAAGATATTTAGCATCAGGATTTCGCAAGTTTGTTTCACGCTCATGTTAACCTTTATTATTAAGTTGACACATGTTCCTTTTCATAGCCTTGAACACTCGTAGGTGAAAATAAGCACTGTGCTGTAGATATTTTTTTTCTGCCAATGACCATTTATAGCGAATTCCCGGAAGTCGGAAATTATTTATTTTTTTTTTTTTGCTTAATCTGCCCCAAAAAAGCTCGAGGCCTTATTAGTGCGCACATATTACAAACAGTGAAATAATGAATACAGAAAAACAAACAAGCAAGACGTGATTTAGGAAAGTTAAAAGGAAATAAGTAAAACTACGAAGAACAACGGAGAACAACAATTCTCTTTTTTTATTTATTTCTCTTCAAGCAAGGGGAAGAGGGGAGGTAGAGAAAAAAGCTGCTATTGCAGCTTGGCGAGGCCTCTACCTTCCTTTGCAGTACAGCGCAAAACAGGACATCTGCAAATGCACATGCAGAACCAAACAAATTCAAAATAACCACTTGTACCAGATTTAACATGATTGGAGAAAGAACACTATTTATATCAAAAAAGGACATTTTCACATTATGTTCCTCATTTAAAAATGATATCACTCTCCACCAGGAGTTCTTTAACATTTCTCTTGCAAATTGGAAAGGAACACTGAAAGTTTACCTTTTCTTCAATTTTGTTTATAAAAGAAAAAAACTTGATAATCCAATTGTTGCTCGCCGTAATTTGTTCTTACTTTGGCTTTTTTCCAGATATTTGTTCTCTGTGCATGACCTGAGCTAACATTCTTCAGGATTAGGTATAGCTTCTTTTTTTGGATAAGCTTTATCCAAAAAAATTAAAACTTAAAAGAGGTAAAAACCCCTTTTAAATGCAACTTCAAAACAATGCAACTTCAAAACACAGAAGCAGTCTTATAATGTATGAATAAATATATATTAATCAATAAACGTGACATTTTTTTTGTTTTGTGGACAATAGCTACCAGATTTGTTGTGCGCACAACATATCTGGTAGCTGTAGAGCCATAAAGACACTAATCAATCAATCAATCAGTCAATCAATAAATCAATCAATCAACAAATTTGGTAATTTAACATTACGAGATGAAAACCTTATACCAAGAAAACTTTATAACTGATGCTTTTAGTTTTTTTCCTTATTCAAATAAAAAAGTTTGAGAACATAACGTTAACTAGATCAAAAATACATAATGAAATCGAACATTTATTGTGATCCGACTAACGACATTGTTGGCAATGACAGATTATTTCATTCAAAAATGACTTGTGAATCCAAAAGGCAATACTTTTTTCCTTTCTTTCTCCCAACCTGTTCGGTTCGGAAAAAAAAAATGCCTCGTTTTTCTTTTCATCTAGGTGAAGACATGTCCCCAACTTGCGCATTCAATCATCACCGTTAGCATTATATCCAAGCAGGGTTCTGGATTTATGCAACATATATATATATAGTTTACTTATTAGGAGCGACAATGATATTAATTTTTTTTTTCTGATTGAGCTCATACAAAGCAATGGGAACACCTCGGAAAGCAATCTAAAACAGCAAAATAACTTTAACACCCCATCAGGTTCAAATATTTTATTCATAGTTTATCAAACATACACAACTGATATCTTCAAATTATATTGTCAATAAGTTTCTAGGGTGGATTTCCACAGTTTTGTGATTGTTTCCCGAAAGGTTTTAGAATGTTCCTCGAAAATTATGAGGAAATCTATAATTGCAGTTGCGTTTTATTCGCATCTATATACACCGCATTTCGTAGACGTCCTTCGTCTGTCACCTAATAAGAAGACATCAATTGCATTATGATAGTTGGATATCGATAGTTTCTCGATATTTAACAATAAGCAGTTCCAGGATAGTCGAATAGTGATAGTATGCTCTCGAGTTTCAGGATAGTCGACTATCGAATGTTTTACGATACTCTATTATCGAGAGTAGAATCAATAGTGTACATTGGATAGTAATATCAATAGTTTTAAGGTAGTTGACGATCAATAGCACTATCGATAGGTGTTCACTATCTACAGTTATATTTGGCTTCCACTATCGATAGTCCTGTCGATAGTTTGCTGCTGTCGATGTTTGCACTACTGTCGATAGTTTGCATCACTAATGTATGTGCTCGTTGGTGTGCGCATGACCCTTCACGTGCATCTGCGTGTTTCCGTGTATGTATAAACATGCGCATGCGCGCGTCTGTGAGCGTGTGTGTGCACGCGTGAGCATGCGTATGTGTGCACGGATGCGCGTGTGACACTCAAAAGCGAACTTGGACTTGTTCAGACCGACCCTTTCCAAGCTTCAAAGGTTTGAACGGACCCCGATGGCGATTGTCAACGCAGCTAGAACAAACAACCAATCAGCTTGCGTGATTTCTGTATGTCAGTATTTGATTGTCCGACTGTCTGGCAAGGAAGACAAAGTCCCTATATTTTCCAGAATCCAGTGACTTTAGTCTGAGCTTGAGAAAGATCAAAATCGCTGTGCTGCTGTCTTCCGAAAAGAATATTATAAAAGAAACATACTGTAAAGAACAACTGAGCCTAGCAAATTTGCGTCATGTAAAAGCGCATGCAGCTGGAGGTCACCTTCAAGCGAAAACAGCCATCATTTTTCTAGGAAATCACAGTAGTGTTACGTGTAAAGAAGCTTAACAGTCGTTAAAACACGTTCTTTGTATTCATTACTTTGCGTCATGCTGATTCAAATTATAAAGAAAAAATCATCAAAATATACATGAAGGGGCGCAACGTCCGTCTAGCAAAGCGCAAAGAATCCTCGGAATATACAACGCAACAACGATTGTTTACACTGCACCTGGAGGTGAACAAAGAGAATGATGAAAAACAGCTTGAAAACGAAGACGACGAGAAGGAACAAATCCTACAGGACGAAGCTGTACTCGCAACTGAAGTTGTATTAGTAAAAATAAAAAAAGTGAAAGGAAACCGCATATGCAAAACAGGTACCAGACACCAAGAACCACCACCTACTCATCTATCAAGAACGACACCAAGATAAGTGCTGAGTATGCTCAAAAAACCCCTTTTATATTTGCTTGCAAAAAGCAAACCTTTTTATCTGAGAAAGCCACCGACGGAGCGCTGACACATAGATCCCCCAAACTGGAAATAAAAAATGCTTCTATAATCTCACTGTGTTTTTTTTTTCATTGTGTGTGTCCAGGACAGCAACTTTACGGAAATCCGGCACACACTCGCATCTACTGCAATGTGTTGCTAAATGCCCCCACCCCCCAACAGTGGCCCCCAGTGAATAAAAAATGCTCTCTAGGCCTGTCATGGAGACACCTCCCCGTCTGCCTCACATAAAACATATTACAAGATATGGGGATTTTGTAAACAACAGACGAAACACACGTAACGAACTGTTTTCGGTGTGCTGTAGTGCAGACAACTTTTTGGCGACTAGACCCGTCACCAACCCTAGAACACAATTGGCTCAATTTTTGAGATGCCGAGAGCACTACTGGTATGCGTACAACCCTCTTACTTTCTTCAGGTTAGGAGAGATTCGATAATGTTAGGTACGGAACGGTGACAATGCGTTTTCCGTCAATTTTTTCTTTAGCCTTCTCCACAGCTTTGGCCTTCTTCAAAAGGGAACTTGCTACCTTCGTCAAAAGCTCACCCGAAAACCCGACGTCATTAGCCTCCCTACCTGCTCCCGGAAACTGTCATTCATCGAGTGAGCACAGTGAGACTCATGAAACGCGTTTCCAACTTTTTCCTGTTTCGCTTTCCTCCTTAACTCATAAATCGCGCATTCCACCAAACAGTTCAAGAAGACGAAAAGAAGGGAGGCCCCTCTCGCTCGGAACCTGGTTTGTGTAATCCGGACACATTCATTCTCCCCCTAGAAGATTAGCCCGTCGCTCAAAATTCAGACAAAAGTTTCTTTCCCTACCCCGTTCACCCTAAGCTGACAGTGCGGTAGAAACTACGTGCTCCTTGGGCTAGCCACACTTTTGCCACGTGAGCGTGGCAAATGTGGCTGCAGAGAATGAGGTCAGGTGATGAAACGGAGGCGGCTGATTCTTCCGGCAAGCGCGTAGCTTCCACCACAATGTCAGCTTAGGGGTGAAGGAACTAAGTGAGGTCCGGTTTCGTGTGACGTCAGTTTGGACCCGATGACGCGCTTTTGGGACCGCGGATGTATCACAGTGAAAAGGCAGAGAGCTTACGAAGGGGAGGAGGTACGAAATAGTCCGCTGTGTTTTCAAATTTTCGCACTGAAAGTCAGGCTTTTGACTTTCTACCTTTTTTCTTTTGGCCCGCTGAACGATGTGCTATTAGTAAAATCCCAATCTAAAATGATTCATCCCAACCCAAAAATCGTTTCATGGGCCCTTTAAGAGCCGAAGAGAGACACGCCACAGCAATCCGCCCTTTCACTACTTTGGGATGTGAAGACCGTTAGTTCAGAATAAGGTTTCTTAGAACGGGGTCTGTAAGACCAACACATGTCATTTTCCTCTCGGCGGACCGACATATCTAAAATTTGGAGTACACCTACTTTTGGGTTCTTCAAACGTGAAACTGAGTTCCACTCCACACTTACTGAAAGTATCCAAGACCGTATTCCGAGTGTCACTTCCATCAGCTCCTTTATAGTGGACTAAAAGTAGTCCACGAAACGACGCACTTTTTCTTAGAGCAGAAGAACATATGGCACTTTCTACAGCTCTGTCTACCTCAGCAAGAAAAATATCGCTCAAGATTGGCGCCACCCATGACTCAATGCTCACGCCTTTTTTCTAAAGAAACATCTTATCGCGCCAACCAACCATCATAGAGCTCAAATAAAATTGTATCAGCTCAAGGAAGCCTTTCAGGAAGACACCGCTAGCGTTTCTGTATCCCAGTTCCCTGTTAGACTCAATGCATGACCTCACCGAGGATAACAGCTGGTCGTGGTCAAAGAATAAAACACTTCATCATCTACGCCAAAGGCCGACCACCTTCATGCGTCCTTATCTTTAAAGAACTCTACTACCGCCTCAGAGTTGTACACCCGGTAAGGGTCTGCGATATCTGAGTGCGACAGTTGCTTCTGGAGTTACGGAGCCATCTGACGCTGCCAAGTGCCCCTCTCGGTAACAATGGCCCTATATGGGCACAGGTCGTTATGCGTCTTGGCACTGAAAAATATGTCGAGATGCAGGCCAACTGATTTTTTAATGCTTTCTTTCATCTGCTTCAGAGTAAGGGTACGACAAAACATAATTGCGCGCTCCTTTACCTTTATTCTTTTTAATTTTTTATTGTAATTCTTCTAATTGGTTTGGTCTCTGATGGTAATTACCGTCAATGCTGAAATTGCAGCATGACCCCTCAAAGGCAAGAATAAAACAGTTCAATAGCAAATATTAGTTAGTCAACTTATCATGACAATTATTCCCTCGTCTAATGTCCGTCGATACAGATAGATATATGGCGAAGACGGCACTTGTCTAATTCTCAACCATTTTTTGGTCTGTTCCGATTGAACTCAAACCTGTGTACGCTATTTGCATTTTATCATTATTATCATTGTTATCATTAGCGGAGCTCTGCCGAAGGACGTGTGTGGCTCTTGTGGTGCACGCTTCTACTCGAAGCAGCAATTCCTGGTGTGTTCGGCAGGCTGCAGCCGAAAATTCCACTGTAAGTGCCTCGACGTGGGGCTCGTGGAGTACAACGCGTATATGGAAACCGGGACAAGCACTTTCAAGTGCTGTGGCTGCACTCGGCGTTGCAGCTTGTCGCCAAAAGCTGCTCGCGCTTCAACGTCCGTCAACAACAAAAACTTGAAAGTCATGGACCGTGAGTCGGCTTCTGCGCTAGAGAGCCTACCTTTTCCTGCAAATTTCATGCGTGTCTTGGAAACTTTGAGCGGCAAACTGGACATACTGACGGCGGAATTCCAGTGCCTCCGCGCTGAGAACAGAAGTCTTCGTTCTGAAGTTCTGCAACTCCGCAAGAACGTCTTGGACAGAATCCCTCTAATTCCTTCATCGCGGCCGCTATACGCTACTGTCCCTGGACTGCCGCCAGCTACGCCTACACCTGTACCCAACAGCCCTCTTCGGTCAGCATGGCTGCCCCAGAACGTGCAACATCAACCCTCGTCCACCCTCCGTCAAAAAAAGCACCCTGGCCAAACGAATTTACATCTAGACGAAGTGAGTGCTGTTGAACGTGATTTCCCAACGCGGAACTTTGGTTTGAATGGACTGCAATCAGCGAATACGGTGGATGACGGTTTCGTTCCTGTCAAGTCTCGGCGACGTGTGAAACCTTCGTCGGACATCGCTAAACCTGATAAGGTAAATGCTGCGCCACCGCCCGTATGCCATATGGCGTTATTTGTATCTATACTCGACCCAGAAACGTCTGTGAACGATATTGAAGCTCTGATAGAGCCTTTTCTGGAGGGACGAACACCTGTCTGTTCGAAGATGAAAACTAGATTTCCTTCATACTCTTCTTTTCACTTGGCTTGTGACGAGGCAGTTTTCGCAGCACTAAACAATCCCGAAGTCTGGCCGGAGGGTAGCATCTTCCACCAGTTTTTTGGCCGACTTGACAGTACGCGTGTTTATAACGTGGAAACAGTAGCACCCGATAATGGCGTCAACGCTTAGCGTTTTCTACCAAAACGTGAGGGGCCTTCGTACAAAGGCCGACGAGTTTATGTCTAACTTGATAACAACTAAGCTTGATATTGTCTGCATTACAGAAACATGGCTGTGCGATGGGATACCTACCTCAAACTATTTTACACCTAATTACAAAGTGTATCGAAAGGACCGAGATTATCAAACCACTGGTCAAAAACTTGGCGGTGTTGTTTTAATTGCTGCCGAGGCATCTCTTTGTTCTCATCGTCGTATCGACTTAGAATCCTATTCTGGGTGTGTATGGTGAGAAATAAAATCTCGTGATGGTTTCAACTTTCTAGTTGGTAACTACTATTTCCCACCACTCTTTGATCAAATGGTCTTCGTTGAGCATCTGGAGGCACTTAAGATTCATATAGATTTCAGCAAGTATAGAGTACAGATTTATGGCGATTTTAACGTTCTAGGAGTAGACTGGACACTTGGTCATGTAAAGAGCAACAACCTGATAACATGCTATAAGGCCACATGCTTGTTGGAGTTTATGAACTTTTGTGGGTTGAATCAACTGAACACAACTGAGAACACCGCTGGAAATACCCTTGACCTTGTTTTATCTAACGTGTCTGTTGACTGTGTAACTCCTTCCTTGAGTCCAATGGTACAAATGGATCTGTTTCACACACCTTTCACAGTTGGGCTCTTTCTTCCTCGTAAGATGCCAGTTTCAAATCCCTACACTACGTACTGCTATCATAAAGGCGATTACCTGAACATATACAAATACTTCCAAAACTTTGACTGGAGTGAACTTCTTGTCATAAATGATGTTGAGCTGGTGACCGAGACGTTTTCGTCCAGAGTTAAAAACGCAATTGATGCATTTGTATTACGGCGCATTTCCAAGCCTTCAATTCACCCTGAATGGTTCTCCAAAGAGTTGAAGATCTACCTTTGTAAAAAAGACCATTTTCATAGACTCTTCAAACTTACTGGTGTGTCTCTATTTTATACTGAGTTTAGCATTTACAGGGCTCTAGTTAAAAAGCTGTACGCTAGGGACAAACGCTTGTACCTTGAACAAATGGAGTGTAGCCTAAACCGGTGCCCTAAAAACTTTTGGCGCTATGCCAAGAAACACACGCGCAACTTTAACCAAGGTCTTTGTCTGCGCACAGATAACAACGCTAACTATGCATCTTCACCTACAGAAGTTGCCAATATTTTTGCTGATTGCTTCAGCAGTTGTTATTCAACCTGTCAGCAAAGCACTCAGCCGCAAGAAATAAAAACCAACTGCCATGATTTCTTGTCTGGTATTAGAGTAGATGCCGTTGAAATTGCGGAAGCAATAAAAAAATTAAAACCGAAGCTATCTATAGGAGCTGAATCTATTCCATCCTTGATTATTAAGGGATGTAGCGAATTATTCATACCTATTTTGTTGCACATCTTCAACCTCCCTCTTACTTCTGGTGTTTTTCCCTGCCTTTGGAAAAAAGCGGTTGTTGTACCAGTTTAAAAAAAAAGGTTACAGCTCTGTGAAAAGCAACTACGGCCCAATATCTTTTCTATCTGGATTTCCTAAAGTTTTTGAACGGGTTATGTATTCCCGGATTCTTTTTTATTTTCGGCATAAGTATGTAGAGTGTCAGCATGGTTTTTTGAAGGGACGTTCGGTTGAAACAAATCTTGGCTCTTTTTTAAATTACTCTGCCCCTGTTGTTAGAAACAGAGGACAAGTTGATTGTATCTTTTTTACATGTCTAAAGCCTTCGATAAAGTAAACAATGAATTGCTGTTACACAAATTATCGTCATATGGTTATTGCCCAGAGCTATGTAACTGGTTCTGTAGTTATTTGTCATCTCGACGAAACTCAGTTCGTGTAGATAACAGTCATTCCGACCGCTTCTTTTCCACATCTGGTGTCCTTCAAGGCTCCATTGTTGGCCCGTTGTTGTTTTTGATATTCATCAACGACTTGCCGTCATATGTTGATAACGCTCAAATTTTGTTGTTTGCCGATGACATCAAGCTTTTTATGAATATTCACTCTTCTCTCGACTGCAACGCTCTACAGCATGATGTTTCACAGATTGCTATTTGGTGTACAGCGAATAACTTATCTTTGAATCCATTGAAAACAAAAATCGTATCTTTCTGAAGGCGTCACACCACAATAGAATGCGATTATGTTTTAGAGGGGATGCCTATCAAACGTCTTTCTGTTATAAAAGACCTTGGCGTATACCTTGATAATGTTCTAACGTTTACTGCTCATGTGTCATTTGTCGTTGGCAGTGCAACAAGAATGATTGGTGTTATATATCGTATTACGAAGCACTTTAATAACCCGGCTTCCTTGGTTCGGTTATTTTGCGCCCTAGTCAGGTCTAGACTTGAATTTGCTTCAGCAGCTTGGAATGCGTTAAATAAAACTCGGGCATTGAACATTGAAAATGTACAGAAGAGGTTAATACGCATTGTGTGATCGATACTCTCATCATCGCTTCTATTTTGATTATGAATTTCTTCTTAAAAAAGTTTCGTGATGTTAATTTACATGTTCCCTCCCGACCCACTAGAAATCATTGTACTTTTTACATTAATACTGTCTTTGATCTTTCGCCTTTATCACGCTGCCAACTGCTTTTTAACCGCATCAACAATGCTGAAGTGGATATATTTAGCGACTCTCGGGTGTTCGCGATGAAAATGAAAGTACTTGTTGCCAATTTGTAACGTTTGTGTATTTTTGCCATGTCTCTGTTATTTTAATTCCTGATTTATTATGTGTACCAAAGAAAAGACCTGTTGGTTGTTTTTGGGCACTTGAAAATAAATATTTATTATTATTATTATTATTATTATTATTATTAATACTTACGCGTCACCTCTCTTATCCAAAATCAATAGAGATGCTCCAACGTTCTTCAAATCAACTAATGGAATGGTTTAATCGCAATCTACTTGATATAAACATCTCTAAGACGAAACTCGTCTGCTTTCACAATCCTCTAAAAGTTATTTCTTTAAATGTTCCTTTTTTCTTACACACATCAGAATGTATCCTCTGCCATTGTGATCAAATTCCTTATTCAGACACCGTAAAATACCTTGGAATACTCTTAGATTCAGACCTATCATGGAACTCTCATCTTACAAAAATATGTTCACAACTAAGGAGTGTTTCCTGTTTGCTTTATCATATCAAAACATTTATGCCTCTTGGTGTTCGCAAGCGTATTGCCTATTCTTTAGCTTACAGCAAGTTACGCTATGGTATAACTATTTTTGGCCAATGCTCGAACTTGTGGCAAACAAAGGTGAACAGCATCTTGAAAAGAATTCTAAGAAATGTATGCTATAATCTTACGTCCTCCAATTTAAATTTTTTTCAAATGCTTTTAATGCCCGATTTTCGATCTTTGTTCTTGGAAACAGTGGTACTCAATCACAACTGGAATGATGAATTTAAAACGCATCACCCGGTCTCACGGCAGTTGCGCAAGGTTTCACGATACCTTGTTCACAGTTGCTACACTCGGTTTGGTAAAAACATTCGTTCATTTTATGTTCCGCATATATTTAACTCTCTCCCGCCTCATTTTTCAGACATCACGTCCAGAAAGAAACTTAAAAAAGCTCTACGCCATGTATATTGGAACGAAGGAGATACATAAATAATTTTTGTCTATCGCGAGAAAGAGGAGGGAAAGGGGGGGGGGGGGGGAAGCGGCGTAGTTTCATTCTGGGTTAATAAGCGTTTTTCTTTCCCCTCAGCCATTTTATTCTTACTTTCGACGCTAATTGAATTGTCGATGCTGTTCTGCATCTTAAAATATTTTTTTTTTCTATTTTTTTTTAATAACACACGCGTCCATGACAAAAGCTTTCGGCTTGTGGCTGTAACCTTCCTGTGACTTTCATGTGACATTCGTGTGACTTTCACGTGACTCCAGTGTGACTTTCAGTTTTGGTGAATGTTCTTTTTTTATCGTGACAACTGACGTCGTTTTGCTGAAATCCTCCACTGTTTTCTTTTCGTTTTTTTTTTATTCTTTCCTTTTTTTTTGAGAATATTTTGTCACCAGTGCTACCATGGTTCAGTCACACAAGCCCTTGAAGGCTTTGAGGAACCGGCCTTGCTTCATCACTGCACCCATAATGTACAAATAAATTTATTATTATTATTATTATTATTATTATTATTATTATTATCATCCTCCCCCAGAACATTGATGATTAGAAAAATTGAATGAACACCACATCAACACTCTTGTCAGCTGCAGTTTTCATATGAAATATAAAGGGGCATTGAAGTTCGTACAACAAATTGTAAAATGGCATTTTAGGAATTAATGTTCAGGTATGACTAAAGCACAATATTCATCATCCGATTAAACTTAAGGATCCCATAAGAATAATCTGGCATTACTGCACTAACCAAAATACATAAACCTTTAAAAAAACTGCAAACTGTAAGCTCCTAGAAAATACTTCACTGGTATGGTTTACAGCGTAGGATAATCTTTCCAGCGAAGACATGTATTGCATATGTGATAAAATGATCTGTCAAGCGGTGAGTTCACAAACATGCGGCCCGCGAGCCGCATTCGATCCGCGACTCGGAGGCACTCGGCCTGCAGCCCAGTATAACTTTTTGATAGCTGAATTATGGAACATTAAATCTGACTAAATGTTTTGCTGCAAACCTGAAATCCAGTTTGGTGGCAATTGTCTACACACTAGATTTTAGGTTCTCTGCGAGAAATCCAGTTAGATTTCTTGTTCCATAATCCAGTTAGCGAAAAGATATGCTGCTTTTTTCTCGGTACCCATACGAATCTTGGTTTGCAAATCTTGACCGCCAAAATGGCATGGGCGATGCTGATCTCATCTCGCCGATGCATTTTCGCTGAAAAAGTAACTCCTCTTTTTGAACGTATTCGCATAGTTTATACTTACCTGTGTTCATTTTCCCTTCGTTTTCGTTAAATTTTTTGCTTCACAGCTTTTTTTAATGCGCAACCATTCCTCTAATAGGATGCAAGCGCGAGCTCTTCGTTAAAGAATGCATCTCGGCTGTGCGAACTCTACATCAGCAGGAAAACTGTCAAAGATAAAGCTACACGCTCGGAATCCTCGCTTTATAAAAAATCATCAGAATAACAAGAAATGTCAAACTAACTTATTTTTTCTTTCAGAGACACGTTCAGCTTGGTTAATTCCTGATTGAATTGAGCAACTGGAATGACAATGTAGTTGCTCTCTTACTCTATTAAAAAGGCAAACACGTTGAGGGGTGGTGTCATTTTAACACTTGTCATGAAATCAGGTCAGGGTCCAAAGTAGTCATATAAACAAGTAAAATCTAAAGATGTCACTGGAAAAACTGCGAGTTTATAAAATGCATGGAGCATGGGGTTTATTCTCTTTGAAACGCTTTACGCCCCCCCCCCCCCCCCCCCCCCCCCCATCGGCCCGGCCTCTCCCACTCCCGTTGAATAGTTGACGGCCATATGAGCTCCCCCGGCCGAACGCCGACCGGAGCAGCGAAAATCCCGCATTCGGCGTGTCAAGCGTTGCCACGTTCTGGGAGCCGGGCTATTGGGACCAAACCATTCCGTTATCAAAGGGGTGGACGCAGGAAGTTTAATAGCATTCCACGTTTTAGAACCGGAATCGGAAGCACGGCCAATTACAATCCCGCTTATCGAAATTTTTAAGCAGACGGCTTATCGAAATTTTACTGCATAATACCTCTGACGTGTTATATGCTACTTTTTTATTTGCTAAACCGGTTTGTCATTTTAAATAGTTCCTACCCGGAAAGTAATCTTACGCACAAGTCCCCCGTTTCTTACAATCCTTCTTAAACCTAGACTAGACAATGACAAGCAATTTTGGAATAATTTATGTAATCTATAAAGATATGCTGTAAAAATAAAAAAAAAGTTTTGCGTCCAAAAGCAAATAAAGATTCAGGCACTTTTCATGAACGCGTTTTACCGAGGAGACTCTATTGTTCTGCGCTCAGTAGCGTGTAGCTTCGCCGAGGGTGTAACTCTACACGATGATTTCGCAGATGGCTTCGTGGTCGGCCACTTCTCACTTGCGAGGGATCATTCTTGTCATGCCTAATATCATATCAGGCATTGTGTTTTTACATTTGTAAGCACAATCGAACACTGCTGCCTTATCTACGCCTAAAGCAAGCTCCAGTTTATCAGCAGTTATAACATCATCTCCGAACACTCGGGGCCAACACCCAAAGACGGCAGTTCTAGTCGGCCATGTCTTTGTGAGTTACACTTCGAAAGGCTGGAATCACGACAAAAGCTATGCGTCCACCCCTTTGATAACGGAATGGCTTGGTCCCAATAGCCCGGCTCCAAAAACGCGGCAACGCTCGCGCGCCGCATGCGGGATTTTCACTCATCCGGTCGGCGTTCGGCGGGGGAGCTCATATGGCCGGCGACTGTACGTCGGCCCTCGACCTTTCCAGTGTAGGCCATCTGACCCCCATACTCAAATGAGTTTGGTACCACGGGTCTAGGACTCTAGGGCCTCTAGAAAAATTGCTTTCTTTAAAAATGTGTTTAACTTCCTCTCTTTCTTGAGGCTTTCCTTCTGTTTAGGGATGCAGCGAACTTTTTATGAACCGAAGTTTCGATTATCGAATCAAGCGGTTGGAAAGGTTCGAAAGATTCGATTCTTCGACCTTTCAATATGCTAAAAATTGGCAAAATTCGAATTTTTGAACTTCTTAAAATATGAAGGTCGACGCTTTTCAAAATTCCGAACTCTGCACGTTCAGAAAGGCAATGTTTCTCGAACCTTCGAACATATTGGGCTAAAAAATTCTATATTTTTCGACCTTTCGACTCATTACGCTTCAAAATTCGATTCTTGTCGAACTTTCGACTTTATATACCAAACAATTTGATGATTTTCGAACCTTCGAATTTCTTGCACTAAAAGTTTGAAGCTTTTCGAACTTTCGAACTTCCTACACTAAAGGAATCGATACTCTTCGTGCTTTCGAACTTATTTATCTAAAGAAATCGAAAATTCGAACTTTCGATTTGCTAAAAAGTCAAAAGTTCGACGAACTTCGAAAGTCCGGCGGACGGTTACATTTGAATTCAAGTGTTGAGGTACATTCGTAATTTTTTTTCTGCAATTTTTATATGCGGTGCCGCGTACCTTGCGAAAGACAATGGCTTTTATTTCAATGTTCTGGCATGCTTAGTTTTAAAGAAATAAATTGCCGAAGGAGCAGGAAGGACGACTGGTTTTTGACAATTGTCGTTTGTGCCATATTTGAAGCGTGCTATAGCCGAAGCTATTTATGGTAGAGATGCTCAACTTTTTAAGAATGATACATGTATAGCCAAGGTAAGTGTCGTCTTAAGATATGATTATTGTTTTTGAATATGAGTTTCTAAGAAATGTCCAAACACGTATTTACGGGCAATTATGCCCTAAACTTGGTAATTCTTTTTGTCTAAATCGTGTGAGGTATCGCGTTTAAATTAACACCACAGCCAGCATGTATTATTGCCATCTGCACAATAAAAATCGTGTATTTATTGTTTTTTTTACGTTGTGGAATAAATTAACTCATGGGAGAAGATTTCTAATATTGTTCAAGTTCAGCGCGTCATTAAAAAAACATTTTTAATCTTTTTTTTCAGGTTTTTGGGACGTGTTTTTTTTTAGCCTGCACAAATGTTGGTAGGAGAAACATGTTTCGAAGTTCTGAGCATCTGAATGTGGAAGAATAAAACACTTCCTTCGGGTTCTTGATAGATTTTTTTCCAGCTTTTTATCCCGCATTTATTGTTATGTTTATATTTTTTTCACCAATGGCACAGTTATTTAGATAGAGAGCACATAGCTTTGAACTTCCTAACCACTAAACATGTGACAAGTAGTGCCTTCCGACAACGAGTTTCCGACAATGACCATATACGCGATCATTTTTTGCGGTGAAGAGCGACAGTAGCTATACATATGCACAATACATTTCAGATTAAATTAAGCTCGAAAACGTCCTCTTTCCCCGTATTGCTTTCGTTAACAGCTCCGTGACCTCGAGTTTTGTCGGCTTCTGTGCTTTTTGCTCGGCGCTTCCTAGGTCGCGGAAAATAAACCTCCAGAACAATTAAAAACTTTACTTACTATATGCCAGCGTCACTCGGGCGGCTTTCGATCGGATTACTACCAGCGTGCAAGGGGTGGGGAGGTAGCTTGCCAGGTCGCTTTAAGCTGTCTCTGAGCCTCAACCTCCTGCCTGCCCCCGGCCGTTTCGAACTGGAGGAGTATTGATGAGTATCGTAAAACAGTGCGCTCGTGTGATCACTACTGCGTGATGCACTATAAAGAACCCCCCCCTCCCCCCCCCCCCCCCCGTGGGCTGGCGGTCACAACTACTGATCTATGGTTACACGTCACTCAGCACTGGCAAATATTCCAGCACCATCCGGGACACTCGTCTCTCATTTAATTGCCTGACCAACTTCGCGCAGTCTAAATATCACACCCGAACTTTTCTAATCGTGATTTCGTGAAAACCAGTGAAGGGTGAAAACGTTATTTACAACTGAAACTGTGGAGGAACATGAAAATCGTACTTCAAACTTTAAAAACTGGAAGTTAAAAAAAAATCGATATCTTTAACAACAAAAAAATCGAATTTAGCATTAAAAGAGAATCGAAACTTTGGAACTTTTGGAATTTCATGATGAAAGAAGTTCGGATTCTTCGATTTTTCGAACTGTAGGTCCATAAAAATTCGAAGCGTTCGGATTTTTCGACTTTTATATCCAAGCATTTTAATATCTTCGAATTTTTCGAACTTCAGATTTAATAGATTCGAAATCTTCGAATTTTCCGAACTTCAGATCCCAAGATATTCAAATTTTTCTAATCTCTCGAATTTCAAGTTAGGGAAGTTCGAAATCTTCGAATTTCTGAAAACTCAAGAAAAAATATGTTCGAAATATTGGAACCCGCACTTTTAGAAACCGTAAAAGCTTCGAACTTTTCGATTTCGAAACTCCACGGTGATCCAAAGTTGCGAATTTTTCGAATTAGAGATTTGGGAGGTACGAAAATAATAAAATTTTCCGATTTCGAACCTCAGTTCGGTTCGAAAATATCGAAACCTTTCGAATGGCAACCTAAGCTGGTTCGCGACATCCCTACTTCTGTTATCCTTCAAAATCTTATGCCAATGTTCACAAAAGACAATAAAAAATAATAATGGCCTCCCGGCAGGAGGTATAAAACTTTCCACAGCTTGTGACGGAAATATTTTATCGAAATCCCTCATAGGCAGTGCGATTTGTTTTTTTTTTTCGATAAAGTCAGTCATGAACAGCCCTTGCGTAATTTTTTTTTTGTATGGTGTTTCTCTAGAATTGTGTAACTGGTTTAAGCGGAATTTACGTTTCGCTCAAAGATTTCGCGGGTTGTCCAGAATTACCCTAAAGTGTTTTTTTTTTAACTCCAGGTGTACACCAAGGATAGGTTCTGGGTCCTGTTCCGATTTTGATATTTAGAAACGATACAGCGTTGTGTCAAACGTGCTTAAAGGGGCCATGAAGCGAATTTTTGGCTGGGATGAATGATTTAAAATTAGTACTTTACAAATCGCATATCGCCTAGTTGGCCAAATGAAAGAGGGTAGAAAGTCAAAAGCCAGCTTTTCGGTACGAACATTTGAAAATATAGCGGACTATTTTGTACCTTCTTTCATCCGAAAGCTCTCCGCCTTTTCACTATGATACATCCGCGGTTCCCAAAGCGCGTGAGCGGTACCAACCTGACGTCAGCCGAGCCCAGCTCACGCATTGGAGACGAGATCTGCGTCACTCGGACGTAAGCTCTTGTCCACAATCAATCTGTCGACGAATATTTGAGTTCGGGTTCGTGGCCAATCAGTGCTCTGGCAGAACTTATCGTCACTGGCTAATGACATGTTCTATGGTGTGAATAAAAAGCATGGTGGAAGCTAGGAGTCATCGCACCGGTGCCGAAGAATGTCACGACGACGTGATTTCACAATTCGCGTTTGAGTTGAGGATTAAAGCTAAGGAGGAAGAAGTAGGAAAATCGCTCCATGACCCCTTTAACGGCTTCTATTTAATGTTTGCCTCCACCTAAATTGCGTCTAACGGCCTAAATATTGCGCGAAACAAGACAAAATGTTTATTGTAAAATTTATTTTAAAAATACATTTCCCATATAAGCCCTTTAAAGAAACACTGACGCCCCCAATGTTTTCTCTTTTTTTTTTCATTTTCTGCCAGGCGATTTACTATTGTGTCAGAAGACTTCCCAATTAATATTTTGCTACAGTCACGTATATTTTAAATAAAGCCAAAAAGACGCAACTGCTCGAAACCGAAACCTGCGCATGGAGTTCGGTGAAATATAGAGGATGAGACAGTGCCGGAAGTCACGTGAATAGACCCCACCGTGCGCTTTTTTTCCCTCTTCTTTTTCGTTTTTAGTTTTTTGAGCTCGCGCAACAGACAACATGCGTTACGGGAACCGTTTGCCGTGCGATTACTTTGTAGTTATGTTTCTTCTACCCATCAACATCAGTTGTTTCGTACACTGCAGAGTTCGAAATGAGTAGTGAATGCCGGTGGTGAATTCCCGTGATCGGCTCCGAAAAGAATATCCCCAAGATGTTGCGTGAGGAGCTGCGTTACAGGTGCTGGCAACCAAAAGTGGCATTGTGCGACAGAGACTGCACAAGTTTCCGAGAAATCAACGGGATCGGGACCAGTGACTGACTCCAACCCCTGTAGATCTGTTACAGGCACCTGCAACAGATCTACAAAGCGAAAATGCCAAGTCTCTTCAAAAGCTCTATGGGTCTATTTCAGAACATGTGAAAAAAAAACTCGCATTTTGGGCAGCCTCTTACAAATGCCAAACCACTCGGGCTTCGGCTTGCACTCAGCAAATACAATCTCTACTTTTTTTACAAACCTGAAGAAGTAAAACTGCACTTAATTCACATTGGGTTCGGCATGCCTGACGGAACTATTCGTAGTAGCACAGCCGGTCGACTGTAGGTCGTAAGGCTTGCTGCCGATTTCCCTCCAGCAAAGGCACTCCAGGCTCGAAGTCCGGCAGCACCAGGCATTGGCCACATATGCTGAGGTCTATGAAATTGTTTTATTTGAGCGCATTTCAATCTTCTTTAAGCATAAGTAAGCCCTTCACAACACGGCTTCATGCGTGGAACGTCTGTTGAGACAAATCTGGTGTCTTTTTTAAATTTTGTTTCGCCTACTGTGTGTAAACGTGGACAGGTAGACATTGTATATTTTGATCTCTTTAAGGATTTTGACCTAGTAGACCATTCGCTCCTTGTACACAAACTAGAATCCTACGGCGTGAATACCTCCCTTTGTTCCCTGTTCCTAGATTATTTGTCTAACAGACACAATTTTGTTCGTGTTCTTGGACATCACTACCGGCCTTATGTTTCTTCTTCGGGTGTGCCGCAAGGCTCCATACTTGGGCCCATCTTTTTCAATGTTTTTATTAATGATTTGAGCTCGATTGTTCGGAATTCGGTCGTCTTGCAATATGCAGATATGTCAAGTTGTTTAGGCAGATCATATCCTTGGAAGACTGTGAAAAACTTATGGAGAATGTTAGGCGTGTGTGGAATTGGTGTCGTCAGAACATGCTAACCCTCAATCCTTCTAAAACCGTTATTATGTCTTTGTCTAGAAAGGTAGAAAAAATCAACTTTTGTTACCAGATTGGCAATCATCCTCTGCGAAGAGTCGAGTGCACGCGTGATCTTGGTGTATACATAGATTCTTCGTTATATTTTACTGTACATGTTAACAACCTTGTAAATGGCTCTTTGCGTAAGCTGGGAGAAATTTCTAGAATCACGTGTGAGTTCTCCACATCAACTTGTATTCTTTGGTTATATTTCTCATTAATCCGGACCAAGTTGAAGTTTTCCTCTGTAGTCTGCAATTGTATTAGTTCTACGAGCCAAGAGATGATTGAAAATGTTCAAAAGCGTTTTCTTCGAATTGTTTACGATCGTTACATTGGTCGCACTGTTTATTACTCTTATGCGAGACTCTTGGAACGATGCAAATGCCCTACTTTGAGTTCTAGACGGCGTGAGCGCGATCTTGTTTTCCTGTATAAATGTATTCATGGATTAATTGATTGCCCAGATCTCACATCTGCTATTAATATTCACGTTCCGAGTCGAGTTTTGCGGGTTTCTCCAACTTTTCGTGTTAATCACATCATCCAAACCAGTCCCACGGCCCGTATTCAACACCTCTACAATACCCCCTGGGGAGAAGATATTGATGTTTTAACCCGAATTTCGTAGCTTTTAAGATTATCGTAACTAACCTGCGAACATTTTGTTGTGCATCATTACCAAGGCGTCAAGCTGTTCATTAGCACAAAAAATAAAGAAATGAAAATGAAAATGCAATAGGAAAGAAATCGTACGCGTGCATATTCATCTCGAAGTACGCACTACGTCAATTACGTTTGCGCGAGCGATGTTTTCAGACACGACAAGGGGGCGACGGCTCGGCGACGTCTTCGGGCAAATCGTCTTGGTAGTCGGGCGTGTTGTACAGAATGAATCATAACTCTTTTGATCGGTCTATAATTTCTCTTTTGAAGGCAGACAGATTCGCCGGTACCGTGAATGACAGTTCTGAACTAGAGGTTTCATGCCCGTCGTCCACTACCATCCGCGAGTCACACGATACGCGATACGACGCCATGTGGAAAATTACGCTGTGAACACACAGAGAGCTTCCTATTTTCCGCGCAACTGTCGTTTCTTTATTTTTTTTTCCACCAACGTATTTACAGTTTTTTTAGAAGCCACAAAAAATTGGTTTCATATTGTTTTTCTAGCTTTAATATTGAGTGTGTGCCTTCAATGACCCATGACTTTGATTAAATTTGGTGGTTGTGCCTAAACCTTAGAGAACGGTCCGTGACCACGGAGAAGAGAGTGAGCGCTACTTAAACCCGCCAGTTCTCTATCGACGGCTTTCGGGCGGAAAGAAACCGAATTTGGAGCCGCGAATTCTGTTCTGGGTAGTTGGACTCTCATATGTCACGTACAAATAAAAACCTCATTGTCTACAGCCACGTCTTTGAGCTTGAGTGCATGAACGTGTGTGTTAACGCGTATGAGTAGTTGGGTTTCGGCGTTTTTGTATGACTGATGCAAAAAAAAATGAAAGATTGACTATGAAAGTTATACATGAAATTGAAAGGAAACAAAACATAGAGTTGCATTCTCCTAATATTAATTTACAGGTAAAACAGAAATGTCGGTTTTTGCTAGTTTTCCTGCACATATATTTGGTATATTTTTGGGGTTCAGATATCAGGCACGCTTTAGTATGCCCGCATTTGCAGAACTATTGAGCATATTCAGTATTTTTGCTTGTCTTGGAGCTAGGGAAAACGCTCGCTCAAGATATTTAGCATCCGGATTTTGCAAGTTTGTTTCACGCTCGTGTTGCCTTTATTATTAAGTTGACACATATCACTTTTCATAGCCTTGAACATTGATAGATAAAAATGAGCACTGTGCTGAAGATGTGTCCACAAACAGCTCGAGGCCTTAGTGAGCGCATATTACAAACAATAAAATAACGAGTACTAACATACAACCAAGACCTGATTCAGAAAATATAAAAGGAAATAAATAAAACTACGAAGAACGGAGAAAAACAGAGCGCAGATGTTTGTTAAGTGGTCAACAATGTGGTTTTAAAATTTCAAAAAAGGTTAAAAAAAACTCTAAATCACTCATATCGCAATTATAAAGGAGCTGAAGGCGTGTCATCGGGGACTGGGCACCAACTTTCTGCGGGTAGAAAAGAAATTAAAATCTCATACGCTATTGAGAAACACTGAAAGAAATCGCACATAACAATAAAGATGCATCAAATGCAGCTTTCACTGTCTTATACAAAAAAGTAATCTCTCCCGCTAATCCTCGTTTGTGCAATACTGCCAGGTCATCAGATTAAGTAAGTATTCAGAATCAAAATAAATGCGCCTGCCAACCCCATCTATCCTAAACAATACACACGAGGCGAAGCTCCACTTTTTCTAAAGTACATGATTAATTCGATCCAATGGTGTTCCATATGACTGAGCAAAACTCAAGTTTAGACAAAACAAGAGCGCGAAATAAATGAATTGTGCTAGTGTAAGTACGAAAATTCCCCGTCATTCGGGAACTAACCCTTAGAACCTGATAAGAATCATTCACAACTTTCGAAACAGGCTCAGTAAACGAACGACGGGAATCAAACAGCGTTCCCAGGTCACGAATAGTATCTGACCTCGCGATAGCTCAATCTAACATGGTATACGAGTGCTCACTGCAGCTTGTCTTAGGGGAAAGGAAACAACCTTGGTCTTACTGGGTTAAGTACCAAATTATTTTTTAGCAGGAGTTTAGAGCTGTCTGAACATTGTCTTGCATCATTAGGCAGTCAGTAGTTGAATGGATTTCGCAATAAATCTTAACATCGTCTTCAAACTGCAGCACCTTTGAATTCTGCACACTGTCTAGCAGATCATTAACAAAAATGTTGAATAACAACGGCCCCAGATGGGACCCTTGAGACACTTTTCTCTCTTGATGCAAGCACTTAGGCTTGTATATCATGATACGTTGCCACTTTTTGTTCGGTTCTACATTGGCAAA
The DNA here is from genome assembly GCF_016920785.2 of Ixodes scapularis. NCBI lineage: Eukaryota > Metazoa > Arthropoda > Arachnida > Ixodida > Ixodidae > Ixodes > Ixodes scapularis. Next base: position 553,643 of record NW_024610041.1, read on the forward strand.
GTTTGGTAGAGGTGGATGGAACGATATTTAATTCATGGTGAAAAATGCAACTTCAAAACACAGAAGCTGTTTTATAATCTATAAATAAATATATTTTAATCAATAAATGTGACAAACTTTTTGTTGTGCGGACAATAGCTACCAGATTTGTTCTCCGGACAACAAATCTGGTAGCTGTTGAGCCATAAAGACACGAATCAATCAATCAAAAAATCTGGTAATTTAACATCACGAGATGAAAAGCTTATACCAAGAAAACATAATTACTGATGCTTTTAGTTTTTTCCCATATTAAATTAAAAAAAAGTTTGAGAACATAACGTTAACTAGATCAAAAATACATGATAAAATCAAAAAATTATTGTGATCCAACTAACGAAATTGTTGGCAATGACACATTATATATTAAAAAATTACTTGTGAATCCAAAAGGCAATATTTTTTTTCCTTTCTTACTCCCAACCTGTTCGTTTCGAAAAAAAAATGCCGCGTTTTTCGTTTCATTCAGGTATAGTCATGTCCCCAACTTGCGCATTCAATCATCACCCTTATCACTATATTCAAGCAGGGTTCCGAATTTATGCAACATATATATATAGTTTACTTATCAGGAGCGACAAGGATATTCATTTTTTTTTTCTGATGGAGCTCAAACAAAGCAATTGGAACAACTCGGAAAGCAATCTAAAACAGCAAAATAACTTTGACAGCCTATCATAGTTTATCAAAAATATTCAACATATATATTCAAATTGTATTGTCAATACGTTTCTAGGGTAGATTTCCACAGTTTCGTGATTGCTTCCCGAAATGTTTTAGATTGTTCCTCAAAAATTATGCGGAAATCCATAATTGCAGTTGCGTTTTACTCGGAGCCAATACACCTCATTTCGTAGACGTTTTTCGTCTGTCACCTAATAAGAATACATCGATTGCATTACGATTTTAAATATCGATAGTTTCTCGATATTTGACAATAAACAGTTTCACAATAGCCGACTAGTGATAGTATGCTCTCGAGTTTCACGATAGTCGACAATCGATGGTTTTACGATACTCTACTATCAATAGTAGAATCGATAGTGTACATTGGATAGTAATATCGATACTTTTAAGGTAGTCGACGATCGATATAACTATCGATAATTGTACACTATCTACAGTTATATTTAGCTTCCACTATCGATAGTCCTGTCGATAGTTTGCTACTGTCGATGCTTGCACTATGTCGATAGTTTGCAACACTAGTGTATGCGTTCGTTGGGGCGCGCGTGAACCTTCAGGCGCGTCTGCGTGTTCGCCTGTATGTATGTATGTGCGCATGTGCGCGTCTGTGAGCCTGTGTATGCACGCATGAGCATGCGTGTGTGTGCACGGATACGCGTGTGTGCACTTTCATTGCGTTCAGCTGTTGTAGATAAAGTCACTGCATTCTGGGGGAAATGCGCCAAGCTCTCCCCAATGTCGCCATTTCGGTTCATGGAATGAGCGATTTCTCATTGACCTGGACATGCTTGGTGATCCGATTGAAATTCGCTGGTGACGGGCAGCTTTATCGAGAAGTTTCTTGCATGCCGAGAGTTTGCTATTCACACGCAGGCTGAACAACCGTACATTTTTGTACCGCCACGATGCGGCGCCGGTGCTTGGAGGCATTGCAAAATATTTTTGTCTTGAAATACATAATAAGAGCAATATAATTTTGAGACATCTGTGGAGGTAATCGTTGTGCCAAAGCGTAATATAATAAGCATGACTTGATATAGTGCCAAAGACGCTTATCTTGACGAGGAGCGCTTTCATGATGATGATGCTCAAAAGCGAACTTGGACTCGTTCAGAACGACCCTTTCCAAGCTTCGAAAGTTTGAACGGACCCTGATGGCGATTGTCAAGGCAACTAGCACAATCAACCAATCAGCTTGCGTGATTTTGTCTTTTGTATGGTAGTATTTGATTGTCCGACTGTCTGGCAAGGAAGGCAAAGTCCCTATATTTTCAAGAATCCATTGACTGTAGTCTTAGCTTTTGAGAGAAAGATTAAAATCGCGCTGCAACTGTCCTCCGAAAAGAATATTATAGCAGAAATATACTGTAAAGATCAACTGAGCCTAGCGAATTCACGTCATAAAAAACATGCATGCAGCTAGAGGTCACCTTCAGGCGAAAACAGCCATCATTTTTCTAGGAAATCACAATAGTATAACATGTAAAGAAGCTTGACAGTCGCTGAAAACACTTTCTTTGCTTTCGTAACTTTGCGTCATCAAAAAAAAAATCATCAAAAATATACATGAAGGGGCGCAACGTCCGTCTGGCATAGCGCAAAGAATCATCGGAATGTACAACGCAACAGCGATTGTTTGCACTGCACCTGGAGGTGAACAAAGAAAATGAAGAAAAACAGCTCGAAAAGGAAGACGACGAGAAGGAAGAAATCCGACAGGACGAAGCTGTACACGCAACTAAAGTTTTATTAGTAAAAATTAAAAAAAAAATTAAAGGAAACCGCATTTGCAAAACATATAACAGACACAAACAACCACCACCTACTCATCTATCAAGCACGACACTAACATAAGTCCTGAGTATGCTCAAAAACCACCTTTTGATTATTGCTGGAATAAAGAAAACCTCTTTATCTGACAAAGCCACCGACGAAGCGCTTACACATAGATCCCCCAAACTGTAAATAAAAAATGCTTCTGTAATCTCACTTTGTCTTTTTTTCATTGTGTTTGTCCAGAACAGCAACTTTACGGAAATCTGGCACACACTCGCATCTACTGCAATGTGTTGCCAAATGCCCCCCAACAGTGGCCTCCACTGAATAGGAATGCTCTCTAAGCCTGTCATTAAGACACCTCCCCGTCTGCCGCACATAAAACATATTACAACATATGGGGATTTTGTAAACAGCAGACGAAACACACGTCACGAACTGTTTTCGGTGCCCTGTAGTGCAGATGCCTTTTTGGCGACTAGCCCCGTCACCAACCCTAGAACACAATTGGCTTAATTTTTAAGACGCCGAGAGCACTACTGGTATGCGTGCCACCCTCCTACTTTCTTCAGGTTAGGAGAGATTCGATATCGGTAGGTAGGGAACGCTGACAATGCGTTTTCCGTCATTTTTTTCTTCAGCCTTCTCCACACCTTTGGCCTTCTTCAAAGGGGAACTTGCTACCTTCGTCAAAAGGCTCACCCGGAAACCCAACGTCATTAGACTCCCTACCTGCTCCCGGAAACTGTCATTCATGGTGTGAGCACAGAACTTCTTAAGAGTGGAAGAGAGACACGCGACAGCAATCTGTCCTCTCACAACTTTGGAATATGAAGGCTGTTAGTCCAGGATAAGGCTTCGTAAAACGGGGTCTGTACGACCAACACATGTAATTTTCCCCTGGGCTGACCGACATGTCTAAGATTTGGAGTACACCTACTTTAGGTTCTTCAAACGAGAAACTGAGTGCCACACCACACTTACTGAACACATCCAAGACCATATTCCGAGTGTCACTTGCATCAGCTCCTTTATAGTGAACTAAAAGTAGTCCACGAAACGGAACACTTTTTTGGAGCAGAAGAACATATGGCACTTTCTACAGCTCTGTCTACCTCAGCAAGAAAAATATCGCTCAAGATTGGCGCCACCCATGACTGAATGCTCACGCCTTTTTTCTAAAGAAACATCTTATCGCGCCAGCGAACCATCATAGAGCCGAAATAAAATTGTATCAGCTCAAGGAAGCCTTTCAGGAAGACTCCGCTAGCGTTTCTGTAACCCAGTTCCCTGTTACACTCAATGCATGTGCTCACCGAGGATAACAGCTGGTCGTGGTCAAAGAATAAAACACGTCTTCATCATCTACGCTAAAGGCCGACCACTTTCATGCCTGATCTTTAAAGAACTCTACTACCGCCTCAGAGTTGTGCACCCGGTAAGGATCTCCGTTATCTGAGGGCTACGGTTGCTTCTGGAGTTACGGAGCCATCTGACGCTGCCAAGTGCCCCTCTCGGTAAGAATGGCCCTAAATAGGCACAGGTCCTTATGGGTCTTGGCACTGAAAAATACGTTGAGATACAGGCCAATTGATTTTTTAAACCTCACTTCCATATGCTTCAGAGTAAGGCATAACATAATTGCCCGTTCTTTTACCTTTATTTTTTTAAATTATATTAACTGGCTTGTCTGTGACTGTAATGTCCGTCAGTACTGAAATTGGAACATGATCCCCACAGGCAAGAATAAAACAGATAATCAGCAGGTATTAGTTAGTTGATCAACTTATCATGACAATTATTCCCTCGTCTAATGTCCGACGAGACAGATAGATACATGGTGAATGCGGCACTTGCCTAATTGTCACCAATTTTTTTGTCTATTCCAATTAAAATCAGACCTTCAGACCTGTATACGCTATTTATATTTTATCATCCTCCTCCAGAACATTGATGATTAGAAAAATTGAATGAACACTAGATCAACTCTTGTCAGCTGCAGTTTGCTTATCAAATATGAAGGGGTATAGAAGTTCATACCACAAATTGTAAAATGACATTTTGGAATTAATGTTCAGGTATGACTAAAGCACAATATTCATCATCAGATTAAACTTAAGGATCTCATCAGGATAATCTGGCATTACTTCACTTACCACAATGTATAAACCTTTAAAAAAAAAGAACTGCGAACTGTAACGTCCTAGAGAAAACGTCACTGGTAAGGTTTACAACGTAGGACTGTCTTTCCAGCGAAGACAGGTACTTATTACATGATCCAATGATCTGTCAAGCGCAGAGGTCACAAACACGCGGCCCGCGGGCCGCATCCGGCCCGCGACTCGCAGGCACTTGACCTGCAGCCCAGTATAACATTTCGCTAAGAGTAAAGCTATACGCACTCCGCAGCGCATTTCGGACGGAATGGCTATACGCACTAAATCGATAGCTCATGCCGCTCGGGCCACCCTTTTCGAACGGCGCGTGTATCACTGGGGGGCTGGCTAACACAGCCCCCCGCCTGCTTTCACGCCGCTTCGCGGCGACTGTATGCGGCTGCTAATTACAAAACTTAACCAATACACGGCGCTTCGCGGCCTCCAGCCGGCAACCCAAGCCCCGCTGTCCCCGATCGCAGCTTCGGAAAGGGAGACCCATACCATTTAGTTCTGCGAAGTTTCGTCAACAACATCATAAAAAAAAAAAAAACATTGACAAGGCCTCGACAAAACGAAATGTTTGAGAAAAAAAAAGTAGGCCTACCGCGGATCGAACCCGTGTCCACTTGCGTACAAAGCGGAAACCTCAACCCGTATGCTTTGCCATCTTTTTTTTTGTTTTATTGCCACATATTGACATACATTTACAAACGTGACAGGTAAAAGAATAACGCCAGCCAGTCCCCGGCAGGCGTACGTGATTTAAAATTCTTTCATTACAACCAGCCTTTCCAGAACAGGGAGATATTCAGGCTGTTCACTGAGCATTCCAAACATCTTTTTTAAATGAATGACACTTTCTATAAAATAGTCCCTGGCTTGACGAGGGTTCACTTCAGCATTTCGTCTATCCATTCTACTCCGCCATAGACTGTGGAGGCCCAACAGCATCAACATGTCGTAAGGCAGTCCCCCCACATTGTCTATTGGGAGGAAGCGAATCCCGCACGCAGTTAATGGCAGACCCTTTTTTAAAGTACGTTGTTGAATATCCCATAAAAAATAGCATCCCAACAGTCTAAGAAGATATGTTCGACAGTTTCTGGTTGTCTGCACAATAGGCAGTCAACAGACCAGGGAACGAAAATGTCTTTCTCGTGAAGCCAGGGCTTTACTGGGAGCGTTCCGCTGTGCAGTTGAAAAAAAAAACGTTTTTACGGATGGCTGTACCAGCATTCTTTTAAGTCTTTTAAGGACATCCTTACCTGGACCTTCACTATATAAGGAACGGTACAATGGTGTCGGCAACACCGTATCAACCAAATGTTTATAAAAACGCTTCCCCGCGACAACGCTTAAATATTCCATAGAAAAACGCACTTTTAAAAAGTCAAATGCCTTAGCCACTTCGTACAAAAACCCGCGTACTCTCCCACACTGCATGTTTCTAGTGGTAATGATAAATTCGGGTAAGGCATCACTCAGTCTGACTTGCAACACAGTCCGTAGGAAAACAGTCTTCTGATCTCTAAGAAAAATAAATCAAGTAACAACCTGCCGAAGAAACTGATGAACCAGACCCAAACCACCACTTTGCACCGAACGAAATAAATTTGTGCGACTGGTGCGCTCCCATCGCGAACCCCACACAAAAACGTCAAAAACCTTATGCAACTTCTGAACATTCACTCGCGACATCCACAGCACTTGAAGTAGGTACCAAATTTTTGCCGCCAAGAACAAGTTACAAATTGTTGAACGTGCAAACATTGAAAATTCTCGGCCTCCCTAGTTTGTAGTTTTAGTTCGCAATTGCTCTATTTCCCCCCTCCAATACTCGGTAGTGTCTCGGTATTGTTCAAGGGGCACGCCTAGATCCTATGCTTTGCCATCGCTCAGAACACTCGTTGTGACCATTCGTTTTATACGAGTTTAGCGGAGTGCGTATAGCCAATTCGACCGAAATGCACTCCAGAGTGCGTATAGCTTTGTTCTTTCGCTAACTGGATTATAGAACAGGAAAGTTGACTAAATGTATTGCAGACAACCTGAAATCCAGTTTGCAGACAACTCGCTGCATTTAGACAGCAGACAATTGTCCGCTGTCTAGATTTCAGGTTTCCATATTTTCAGCAAGAAATCCATTTAGATTTCATGTTCGATATTCCAGTTAGCGAAAAGTTTGCTGTTTTTTTTTTTTTGGTATCGATACGAATCTCCGTTGGCGAAATCTCGAACGCCAAAATGGAATGGGCCAGGCTGATCTCATCTCGCCGGGGCATTTTCGCTCAAAAGGTAGCTCTGCTCTTTTAACGTATTTCCTTAGTTTATACTTACCTGTGTTCATTTTCCATGTTTCCGCTGTATTACTTGCTTCACAGCTTTTTGTAATGTACAACAATTCCGCTACTAGGATGCAAGCGCGAGTTCTTCGTTAAAGACAGGACAACTCAAAGATAACGCTACATGCTCGGGATCCTCGCGTTGAAAAAAAAATCATCAGAATAGCAAGAAAAGTCATATTAACTTCTCTTTTTTGTTTCAGAGACGCGTTGAGTTTGGTTAATTCCTGATTGAATAGAGGAACTGGAACAACAGTATAGTTGCTCACTAACTCTATTAAAAAGGCAAACACGTTGACGGGTGGTGTCATTTTAATACTTGTCATCACATCAGGTCAGGGTCCAAAGCAGTCAAATAAAAAAAACAAATCTAATGATGTCACTGCCAAAAATGTCAGTTTATAAAATGCATGGAGCATGAGGTTTATTCTCTTTAAAACGTTTTACGCCCCCCCCCCCCCCCACCCGGCCCCTCCCCCTTCCGTTTTACGCCGGCCGTCGACGTTTACATGGCTTTGGTACCACTGGTCTAGTGCCTCAAGAAAAAATTGCTTTCTTTAAAATTATCTTCAACTTCCTCTCTTTCTTGTGGCTTTCCTTCTGTTTAGGGATACACCGAACTTCTTTTGAACCGAAGTTTCGATGATCGAATCAAACGGTTCGAAAGATTCGAATTTTCGACCTTTCTATATCGTAAAATTTGTAAGAAGTCAAATTTTCGAACTTCTTAAACTAAGAAGTTCGACGCTTTTCAATATTTCGAACTTTGCACGTTCAGAAATGCAATGTTTTTCGAACCTTGGACCATATTGCGCTAAAAAATGCGATCTTTTTCCAACTTTCGAACTTATTACGCTGCAAAATTCGATGCTTGTCGAACTTTCAAACTTTATAAACCGAACTATTCAATGATTTTCGAGCTTTCGAATTTCTCGCACTAAAAGTTGGAAGCTTTCTGAACTTTCGAACTCCCGACGCTAAAGAAATCGATAATTTTCGAGCTTTCGAATTTATTGATCTAGAGAAATCGAAAATTCGAACTTCCGATTTCCTGAAAAGTCATGGGTTCGACGAACTTCGAACTTTTAGAGTAAAAGGTCGAAGTTCGTCAAACTTTGGACGGTTTCATTTGAATTCAAGTGTTGAGCTCAGTACATTCGTAATTTTTTTTCTGGAATTTTACAATGCGCTTTATTTCAATGTTCTGGCATGCTTAGTTCTAAAGAAATAAATTGCCGAAGGAGCAGGAAGGACGACTGGTTTTTGACAATTGTCGTTCGTGCTATATTGTCACGGGTGGAAACAACAAACAAACAAAAAAAAGGAAACAAAAGATAACAGCAGAGCGTCGCGGGCGTCGAAGTCGGCGTAGCAGCAGAGTCGAACGCTGGGGCGAAACTGACCCTGGCTCGCTACTCGAAGCCCCTTATGTACACGCCTGAGCTTCTGGAATAATTGGCGCAGAAAGTTCGACGCGTAGAACATTCGCACCTCGAACAAGAACCGGGATTCTCGAATTTGCCAGAACATTACAATGCAGGGATAAACATTGACTGCTCCAGAGCCTTATATAGACTACATATTGAAGGAATTTATTTGGCCGGTGACCACTTCAACACTTATCAAGGTTCCAAGTATTTGATGTTCTCCTTGCGAGTCGGTCAAAGGAAAAATAGTGGTTTGAAGGTGGTGGACAGTATCTGGTACTAGAAAGTTGTTTTGATACATCTAATAATAATTCGGGGCAGTCGCTAAAACAACAACCACAAATACGGCTCCTAGAATAAATATTATCGCTTCTCTGCATAGCACGGCTCAGGACGAAGCGAGTCAAGGCAGTTTCTCCACTTTCAAATAGTTATTTAGTTATTTTTACTAGTTGACTATTTAATATGGTCATTCAAGTTACTATAGTCAGTTACAAAGTCAGAACGGCAAGGCATGGTTCTCGAATGTCTGGCCTCCAACATACGCCCCATACCTTCCGTCGTGCTTTCGCTGCACCCGCGCGCTCGACGTGCACGAACGCCGAAGCGTTGTCGAGGGTAGTAGGCGGCTCGCGCTGGAGGCGGGACAACTGAAGCTGCTTCCCGTTCTCACCTTGTCAGAGACTTTTGAAAAACTTAGCCACTTTTGACATCTAGTCGAGGTGTACAATGTTCAATAAAAAATCAACAGAATGTTTGTAGCTTTTCTATTGGCACTGGCTATAGAGAGCCAACTGAGAATTTTCAACACGAAGTCAACAGAGCGTCTGCAGTCATTCTGATGACACTGTCAACAGAAAGTCAGCAGAAAAAAAAATCAACAAAAAGTCAATACAAATTCAACAGCTTTTCCTTTGACTCAAGCTAAAGAAAATCATCAGAAAATCTGCAACACAAAGTCAACAAACCTTCTGTGAACCATGTCAACAGAAAGTCAGCAGAAAAAAATAAACATAAAGTCAATAGAAAGTCAACAGCATTTCTTTTGACTCAGGCTGACGAAAATCATCAGAAAAGTTTCAACACAAAGTCAACAAACTTTCTGTTGACCATGTAAACAGAAAGTCAAAGTTAAAAGAAAGTAATCACAGTCAACAAGAAGTCAACACGTTTTCAATAAAAAGTCAAAAATCATTATTATGGGTGTATCGGCAATTGGCTAGCAACATCATCGTCTGCAGGCGCGCAGGCACCAGGCAGCACGCGCCAATAAATGGAACGTCGGCCTAGGGCTCGGGCGTCGAGAGGTGTCAGCAATCATGCCTGTCTCCTCGTCGTGCTAATCTCCCACCGTTACATGGTGTCAGAAGTGGCTCGACAATCTTTCACTTTGAGGTGAGCGAAACGCGAGATTTGGCATGGCTGAGCTGGAGCCACCAGAAGGACTCCGGCTATCGGAAGATACGGCCGAGAACTGGAAACGCTTCAAGCAACGAATAGAACTGTAGTTCATAGCCACAGCGACTAAGGAACCGAGAACGAAGCAGCAGAAGGCTACGATTTTCCTTCATGTAGCCGGGCAGGAAGCGATTGACGTGTTCAATACGTTCCAGTTGACAGCCGACGAAAAAGAAGACTACGATGTGCTAGTGCAGCAGTTCGAGGACTGCTGTCTCCCGAGGGTAAACCACACCTACGAGCGATACGTATTCAGGACCAGAGTGCAGGAGCCTGGGGAAGCCTTCGAGCTCTTCTTCCGTGACCTGCAGCTCAAGGCAAGGACTTGCAACTTCGGGGACTTGTCGGAATCGGTGCTGCGCGACCAGATCGTTTACGGCACCGCCAGCAAGAAACTGCGAAAAAGATTCCTGCGTGAAAAAGACCTCACCCTGAGTAAGGCTGTAGATTTCAGAAAATCCGCAGAAATCTCCGTGCGCCAAGACAAGACATTCGAGCACGTGGAAGAAACCGTTGCTCCCGTAGCTAGCAGAAATAAATGCAAGTATTGCAGCTATGTTCACGAGCCCCGCCTGTGCCGAGCATTTGGTAAGGCATGCAAGAAATGCGGCAAAAAGAACCACTTCGCTAAAGTCTGCAATAGCGCAAAAAAGTCCGTGGACAACGTGATCAACCAAACAACAGGTTCTCGCACGGACACCGACGATTTTGACATTCTGTCAGTCAACGGAGAAAGAGGAAAAGAAAAGCGCGACTTGATGGTCACCGCGAAGATAGGCAGTCACGAAGCCCGTCTGAAGGACGACACTGGAGCACAAGCAAATTTGCTACCTCTGTCTATAAACAAAAGACTTCGTCTGTCAACGCCGCTCGAGCCGAGTTCCACAACCCTGCGGTCCTACGGCGAAGCGACACTTGAACACATGGGAAAAGTGTGTCTCGACGTTCAGATACACGGACAAAGGGGTCGGTTGAAATTCTTTATTATGAAGAAAGAAATGCAAGCCCTTTTTGGCCTTGAGGCCTGAGAGAAATTTGGCTTGTTCAACAGAGTTGATTCCATAGAAAACAAGAATGACCTGGTGCAGCAATTGACATCCGAATTCCCTGGTTTGTTCAAGGGGCTTGGAAAAACCAAGACTGAATACAGGATGGTGCTCAAAGACGATGCACAACAGGTAGTAATACCGGCCCGACGTGTCCCTCATGCTCTCCGGGGCCCCTTGAAAGCAGACCTCGACAGGATGGTTTTAGGTGGCATCATCGCGAAAGTTCAGGAGCCGACCGATTGGGTGAGCCCTTCGGTTGTGGTTAGAAAGAAAACGAAGATTCGTGTTTGTATGGATCCTAAGCACGTAAATGCCGCCTTGAAAAGGGAACATTTTCAGTTGCCGCGAAGGGAGGACATTGAACCAGAGCTAGCTGATGCAAAATATTTCAGCAAGCTAGATGCCAACAACGGGTTTCATGAAATCCCGCTTGACAATTACACATCCCAGATATGCACGTTCGCAACCCCCTTTGGCCGCTATCGTTATTTAAGGCTCCCTTTCTGCATCGCTTCAGCCCCTGAAGTTTTTCAGAAAACCATGAGCCAAATTTTTGATGATCTTCCAGGCGTCAGAGTTTACACTGACGACGTTCTGGTTTGGGGAACTTCAGGCGAAGAACATGATTTGCGGCTAAGAGCAGCATTGAGGGCAGCCCAGTTAAGTGGCATCACTCTAAACGCTGAGAAATGCACGTTTGGAGTAGACGAGATACGGTACTTAGGGGACAAGATTAGCCGGAGCGGAATCAAGCCGGACCCCGAGCTAGTACAATGTCTTCACGAGATGCCACTGCCGACGTCAAAAAAGGAGGTCCAACGCCTGTTAGGAGCCGTAAACTACTTCGGCAAGTTCCTTCCTAATTTGTCATCAAAGACAGCCATGCTTAGAGACTTGATTAAGGAAGACTCACTATTCGAATGGAGCGATGTCCACACGCGTGAGTGGTGTTCACTTCAGCAAATGTTAACAGAAGGTCCCTTTCTAGCCATTTTTGATCCCTCAAAGCCAATTCTGTCAACGGATGCATCAAAAGGTGCTCTAGGAGCTGCTCTGTTTCAACAGCACGGAAAAAAATGGCGTCCAGTAGGCTACGCGTCACGGGTGCTGACAGACAGTGAGGGCAGGTATTGACAGATTGAAAAGGAAAATCTAGGCATAGTATTCGGATGCGAAAAATTCCACGACTTCGTGTATGGCCAATCCATCACGATCGAAACAGACCACCGCCCGGTACTAGCTATTGCACAAAAAGCTATCGGTGATATGCCACCACGGCTCCAGAGGATATTTTTGCGTCGAATGCGGTACGAATTTACGTTACAGTTCGTCCCAGGCAAGCAACTGATACTGGCGGATGCACTGTCTCGCATAAGGACCGGGAGCAGCGCTTCAACTACTGACGATGTCGACGTCCACGGAACAGGTGTTCTGACCACCCTACTGAGTGACAAGACCAAAGCACGTCTTGTCAAAGAAACAGCACAAGACAGTGAACTCCAAGACGTCATCCATGGCCTGATGAGAAAGGCGCCACCGCAAGGCAAGTTTAAGCCGTTCCGGTCGGAGCTCTCCGTCATTGATGGTGTACTACTCAAGGGCTCTAAAGTAGTCGTACCATGAAGCTTAAGACTAGAGATGTTACAGCGCGTGCATTGCGGGCACCTAAGACTGGGAAAATGTCAATCTCGCGCAAGACAATTAATGTTCTGGCCAGGAATGACCGCAGACATAACTGCGTGGATCAGCAAGTGTTCCATCTGCAAACACTTTGCATATCGTCATCCCGATGAACCGCTGTTGCTCCGAGAGGCGCCCAGGCAGCCCTGGGCAAGAGTTGGAGCAGACCTTTGTCATACTGCGGGAAAGAACTATCTGGTCATCTATGACTCTTATTAAAATTTTCCGGAAGTTGCGGAACTGCAGGACACGACTTCAAGACCGGTCATCATCACCATGGAAAGCATTTTCTCTAGACATGGAATACCCATTGAAGTATGCACGGATTGTGGACCACAGTTCGCGGCGCGGGACTTTTCAGATTTCGCTGCACGATTCAACTTCGTTCATGTGACTTCCAGTCCATACTTCCCCAGATCCAACGGCCTCGCCGAGGAAGGCGTTCAGGTGGTCGAGAGGCTCCTAAAAAAAATGCGAACACTCCGGCGATGACTTTTGGCTGGGTCTCTTGAACTACCGTGCGACGCCGCTCGAGTGTGGAACAGCTCCAGCAGAGCTACTGATGGGCCGCAGGCCCCGTACTCTTCTACCAGAATTTGCGACTCCCCCAGCACGTTCCGTACGCAAGCACACCCAGAACCTAAATCGCGGACACCAACTCGCCCCGTTAAAAGAAGGCGACAGTGTTAGAGTCAGAGGGGACAAAGCCTGGGACAGAAAAGCGCAAGTTGTGGGAGGCGAAGTCCCGCGGTCATATCAAATTCTCACAGATCAGGGACGAGAAATGCGCAGGAACCGCCAACACCTTTTGAAGACAGAAGAGGCGCCAAGCTTTCTCGATGAGTTCGACTCCGATGGGCATGACACGGCCGACGAAAGTGTGCCACCTTCCACGCCCTAACTGCCGGGACACAGGGGCACTGATAGTTTATCCACACCAGCGGAGCAGGCCGCTAGAGGAAACAGTACGAGTAGCACCACCAGTCAGAATTCAACATCGCCACCATCGTCACCTTCGCTCAGGCGGTCGTCCCGACAAGTCTGCCCACCACAGTGCTTGACATATGACAAGAACTTTCAGCAAGTAGTGTAACTGACTCGCAGCACACGAAGGACTGCGCAAATCTATGTTATATTGAGCGTGTGTGATGTTTTTGTACTGTGTGTGCTTTGTTTTTTTTTTTTGTTTTTTTTTTTCTCTCAAGACAAAGAAAGGGGGATGTATCGGCAATTGGCTAGCAACATCATCGTCTGCAGGTGCGCAGGCACCAGGCAGCACGCGCCAATAAATGAAACGTCGGCCTAGGGCTCGGGCGTCGAGACGTGTCAGCAATCATGCCTGTCTCCTCTTTGTGCTAATCTCCCACCATTACAATAGGGGTGGGTTCGGCATGCCAGACGGCACTATTCGTAGTAACGCAAGCGCTAGACTGTAGGTCCTAAGGTTTGCTGCCGATTTTCCTCCAGCAAAGGCACTCCAGGCTCGACGTCCGGCAGCATTACGCATTGGCCACATATAGTAAAGAAATCGTATGCTTGCCTATTCATCCCGAAGTAGGCAATACGCGCTTTACGTTTGCGCGAGCGATGTCTTCAGCCACGAAGAGGGGTAGTTGGGCTCTTATATGTCACGTACAAATAAAAACCTCATTGTCTAGTCTTGTCTCTGAGCTTGAGTGCGTGAACGTGTGAACGTGTACGAGTAGTTGGGTTTGGGCGTTTTTGTATGACTGATGCAAAACAATTGAAAGATTGACTATGAACGACATACATGAAATTGAAAGGAAAAAAAAAACATAGGGTTGCATTCTCGTAATATTAATTTACAGGTAAAACAGAAATGTAGTTTTTTGAGAGTTTTCCTGCACATATATTTGGTATAATTTTAGGGTTCAGATATCAGGCACACTTTAGTATGCCCGCATTTGTAAAACTATTTAGTATATTCAGTATTTTTGTTTGTCTTGGAGCTAGAAAAAACTCTCGCTCAAAATATTTAGCATCTGGGTTTTGCAAGTTTGTTTCACGCTCGTGTTGCCTACATCATTAAGTTGACGCATATCACTTTTCATAGCCTTGAGCATTGATAGGTGAAAATGAGCACTGTGCTCAAGATGTGCCTACAAAGAGCTCGAGGCCTTCCCAAGCAGCACGTTGTGAATGGGCCATCGCTGGCAAGTGTACTATGGTCAACCAGATTTTCGATGGCCCAAGCTTGGCCAAAGTGCTCGGCAATAGCAGTGTTTTCGTCCTCGTCTGGTGACATGCCATTCACTTTATGCCAGTCGCTGGCCATTCACTTTTGGCCAGTGACTGGCCATTCACCTTTGGACAGTAACTGGCCATTCTCTTTTGGCCACTCACTGGCCATTCACTTTTGACCAGCCATTGGCCATTCGATTTCGGCCAGCCACTGGCCAGTCACTTTTGGCCAGCCAGTGGCCATTCACGTTTGACCAGCCCCTGACCATTCCCGTTTGGCCAGCCACTGGCCATTGACTTCCGCCAGTCACTGGCAGAAAGTGGCTGTAGTTATACACTTCATATATAATTTATCACAGACTGCCAGAAAATTTTGGTGTTCCTAAGACGATTGTCAACAATTTCGGTCACTCAAGTTTGAGAACTCAACCCCCAAAACTTTTACATATTAGTGATAAGCGAAGCTGCTGCAAGGTTACTCAATATTTATTGGACGTTTGGTCGCAACCAGTGTCTTACGACACTGGTTGCGACCACCATTTCAGTCGTGCGTGGCCCCACCATTAAGATCCCCCAGTAATGCCGCAGTGAACAAAAAAAAAAGAAAGAAAAAAGTAACTAGGTGAAGGGACAGTGCAACAATATTTAGTTACTAATTTTCACTTTGCACAAGCTTACTGGCACTAATGGGAAAGCGAAGCCTTCAGTACACAGTAAAAGTTTTTACACACTTAAGGCTGTAAATCAGTATGTACCAGGGCTAACACCCTCATAACGTTCAGGCAGGCACCCTTCATAATGGGTGCTTGATAACACCCTCGGGAAAGGGTGCTTGGCATGGATGGGCGCCCACTGGGGTGGCCCCGTGGATGCTGGGCCACCCCAGCCACTCCGGCGCCGGGAGAGTAACCAAGTTTTGGTTATGTGGAGTTCAAGGTCATATGACGCTCTCTCGACGCTGGATCGGCTGGTAGTGTCCGCCACGCTCGGACGAAGGGTGAAATGAAGTATAGGCCCCAGTGAAAATATTATTGGAATGTGTCCAATGCACATACCAGAATGTGTAAATTGTACAAAAATCATATATGGTGTTGCATATTCTTATATTATTATGATATGAGTTACAGCTTATCATGTTTACTGAACACATTTACACTTTTTTCACTTAGGTAAATAGCCACACCACCACATACGAGGCACGTGATAAAGAAATAATGAGTCACACTGAACGCAGCTTATGAAGTAATACAAAACAGCTCCTTGTAAGCCACATCATAACCCCGGGGGCAATTGGGAAGTGCTACGGCGCCCCCCTTTCCTGAACTCTAAGCAAGCAGTGGCCCCAAGGATTGTACTGCACAGCTGAACCATTGTAAGCATCATGGGTTGCCACAAACGAGGCAAGAGGAACTTTCCTGTTAGGAGATCAAGTGACATGTTTTGGTTTGTTTCAGAGGATTGCAGGCAACACGCTTCACTTATCACTTGTCTCTTTATGCGCATCTGATTACTAATTGGAAACAGGGTAGAGGGGGTGGTCTCGCCCTTGACTGAACCACAGCAGTAATTCAGTAAGGGAAGCTCATTACGATATCAATTAGAATATGTTAAATTTAACATTTATTGCACCCTAAGAGACAAATGAAAAATACAACGTATGCCATTTTATGACATAAAGGATGTTAAATGAAAACATGTAATGAAAATTATCACATAATGAACTTACTGCAAAAAAAAGCAAATGTTTCGGTAGAAGACGCTATCCTCTCGCTCACGTACAAGGAAAATTATGAAGTTCTGGAAGACGACTATGGATGAGGAACTCGTACAGTTAAATTCTAAGCATGCCTCGCCTCCAGGAGGTCAGCATAAGTTATCACAGAAAGTGCTCAACATTTAAAGAAAGAAAAATAAAACATGCCTCCATAAAATCTTCTATCATTCGTTCTGGATGCAAACTAAAAATGAACTTGATAATACTGGCCAGAAAAGTGCATTATAAACTTTTAAAACGGCTCAAAAAACATCTCTTCGACCCCATACCTGTCTGCAAACTTTGTTCAAAATTTTGATTACGACTGTTTTTGGAGTTGTGTCGCTCAAGCCAAGGAAAAGCCTCCACTGAGCAACCAGCATGTTGGAGGCCTTGCATTCGTACTGGATGCTGAGCAGCCAATATGCAGCCAACAACATGCACAGCCCCTCTTCTGCATTAAAAACGGGGAACAAGCGCTCACGATCCACAACAAGGTGAAGAAAGACTGCATCGTCCAGCTCCTGCTTGGTGCAGAGGACACATAATGTCGGTGGGATGTTCTCGCCCTGCGTTAGGTAAAAAGATAAAACACAATAAATTTTAATGTAGAAGGCCAAAAGATGTTTGCTCTCGTCAACTGCTATTATTCGCTGCCATTAAGGCCATGACCATCAGCCTCCACACAGACATACAGTGCGTATGTTTAAACAGGTAACCGGCGTCTGCAGCAATGTAAAACGAATGAGGAATTACAATCGGTGCAACATCACGACATGGAAGTATTGCTATATAATCTTAGCGACACTTTTGAGCATCTCTATTTCTGTAACAACATGCCTTTGCGAAATCTATTTGTGTTTCAGTAGTGAAATACTTTTGTGATGCATTATGATACGCTGCTAGATTTATGTATCTTGTTACATTTATTGTTGAAATGAACTGACAGGTTTTAAGGTAAAAATAAAATAGAAACCACGCCAAAAATTCGACGCATCACTGGTTCGTTTTCGCAATGAGAGTGGTTTTTTGCTTTGCTCTCACATTTCGCTTTTACAGCGGCCGGTTTTCTTTCTACTAACAGCAGCCTTTCTGTGTACATTTGAGGTTACCGTTTGGGTAAGAGGATGCACAGCTGAGAAACAATATTCCCAAAAGAGTCAGAAGACAAAAATCAAGGACGTTTGGGTAGACACACTTTGCCAGGCGGTGTCATCGGTTGCCAGCGTTCATTGGGTGCGATAATGGGTTCTTAACGTTATCAGCGAACGTAGCCAAGGGAAGGCAAGTTTAAAAAGAAAAGGGACAAACACAGACAGGAGGTGGGGAGCTCATGTGCTACAATCTATGTCTGCCACGGATGCACCCTTCTCACCACGCCACTCTGCATCATGAACCGTATAGGGCCGCCGACTGACCATAACGGTACATGCTA
Organism: Ixodes scapularis; assembly: GCF_016920785.2. Taxonomy (NCBI): domain Eukaryota; kingdom Metazoa; phylum Arthropoda; class Arachnida; order Ixodida; family Ixodidae; genus Ixodes; species Ixodes scapularis. The sequence continues at coordinate 571,650 of NW_024610041.1, forward strand.
ATATTTGTCCCTTGGCCAATGTTAATTTTTTGCCTGCTCTTTTACACTGAAAAACACAAAAAAGAAGGTTACAGAAAACAGCAAACATAGTGCCTCTGATGTAGCTGTAAAAATAAACTTTCACGAGCTACATTTTATGTCTAGTCGCTGGCCATATCAGCTCCCCCGTCGAACACCAACCGGAGCAGCGGAAATTTAGCACCCAGCGCGTCGAGCCTGGCGAGGTTGACGGTTCTGGTTATCAACGGTGGAAAGGGGGGGGGGGGGGGGGGAGGTTGCACATAAAAAGGTGCTCGTGATAATATAATTCTACAGCTATCTATGATACATTGTTGAGTTTGAACCTCGCTGCACCCCTAGAATTCGTGACAGAGAAAAAGTGTTCTGACAAGATATAAAACGAGCTGTCTAGGTCAAGAGAAGAGCGATCTCGGAGGCCCTAAAGGTAACCTGCGGCTGTTGGATGACTTTCTGCTAACGGACCCAGAATTCGCGAGCATAGAGAGAGGTGCAGAAGCTATGTGATATTCAACTGAAAAGTTAATAAGATCAAATCGTTATTCAGTTTAAGCCGAAAATCTATGATTCGCACATGCCTATTACTTTAAGTATGAAGCCAAAGGCAACGTAGTAGTCTGTTGATTTATTGCCGAATAGAATACATTTGCAGTATCAAAGTGGATGGTTTGCTTATGTTTTAAAGGTTGCGATAAAAAAAGCAATACTTAATTGGGTGAAAGCAAGCCATTGTAAGAATTATGTGCATGATTATATTCTACAAGTCGTTTTACATGCTTACACAGCACTCGATTTGAAAGCTAATAGAATTTTTTAAAAAAGGCAGTGAGAGTTACGTTGATGCCTTTTTCACTGCGTGTTCGTGGGACTTGGCGGACATTAGTAAAGGGAATAATTCTCACAGTATGTTGACTAGTTGACCATAATCTGTTAGCTTTGTAATTAATGGCTTTATGGACCATGCTGCAACTGCAGTGTTAAAAGCCAGTCAATATGAAAGGCTATACCGATTTAAACCAATGACGAAAAGCCAAGCGGCTCCGAGGTATTCATTGTCAAACTTTTGCATTTTTGATGTCGGGTGCAAAAACCGCGCTCAGCTTGAGCTCGAGAATTCGTACCGTTAATGAGTGACATAGTCGTACCGGGTACGTCGTCACTATCTCGACAGTGTGTCCTTAGTGGAAGCATCGGCGTCATACTTCCAGGATAGTGAAGGTGCGTCCGAAGCAACCACGTCCGCACGACATCCTGAGGCCTTCTGAGAGCAAGATTTTGTTATTGGGCACAAACAGACGCTTATGAGCGTCTGTTTGTGGTTTCTATTGTACTGCGACAGCAAGACGACCAATTGAATGTCCCTGGCCACTGTTAGAAACGCACCTATTTATTAATTTGATTTTGATTTTGATTATTGTCGGTGTGATTGAAGCATGGCCCTGAGTTTTTAGACTGAGGACCATAGGATAGTCTATAGGCGGGTCAAGAAAATTTATCGGTTCCCTGGCTTTAGACACGGGGCCCTAGGCTTTTCTATAGCTGGCTGTAGCTGTATTTATAGATTTCTAAGACCGACCATACAGGACTATAGGAGGTGATAGCCTGTCGTTTAATTTTCCATAGACGACCATAGACCATTTTTTATGGGATGTCTCGGACTAGTTTATTATGGGTTCTACCTCTTTATGTCTGTGAGTTATTGTGTATGTAATCATGTTCTCGAATGAACATTTGACCTAGGTTGACATGGTCATGTGACAGGTTCTAGCAGCACGTCATGAATATTTGTCGAACACATTTGTTTTATTTTGATTTCATGTCGTGTTGTCAGATATAAACTCGAGACTAACTGAATTTCTTACTGTACACGTCCATCAATAAATATTTGTAAAAAGTGCAAGTATTGAGCATTTCTCTGTGGTTTCAAATTTCTGAGTGCGTAGTAATTTCTAAGAAAATGAAATATGAACTCATATATAAAATTTTGTTGGCAAACATAAAAATTGTATGTAAAAGAGGCACTTTATTATCAGCTATTTGCATGAATTTCAACTGACATAATCAAAAAGAAGACTACTAACAAGCGTTGGTGTTCAAGCAGAAATCTAACCTGTACATTATGAAGAGAGCCATTTATAAGCTTTCCAAAGCATTTTCGTATTATTTATTTAGCACCCTCTTTTACACCCTTCACTAAATGGAGGGTGTAACAGGAAACAGCGCGCCTTTTGGTAAAATTATGAGGATTCGTTATTAGATTTAAAGGTGATGAAAATGTGTAGCCCAGGGTGTAGGTTGCTACAACACCCCTTGTACACCCTCAAAGGTGTGACAAATTGTACTGGGTGTACCTCCGGTACGGAGTCTGATACTCCCGGAATGTGGTGGAAGCGCATGTGTTAAAATAAAACCAAATGGAGGAATCGCGAAAAATTTTCAACCTCAATACTTTCACTTGATGCTTGTCAATCTGAGCAGCTTGCAAGCACTGCATGTGCTCCCTTTAGATAATGATAAGAACACATGTGCATTGACTTCTTCGTACTGTTCCAAAATAAAACAAGAAAAAAACTTCGATCAAGGAAGGTTTCACGTCATTCTTAACGAAGTCAAAGCAGCTTGCTTTTTTTTTACTGATACTGTTGATATTTTTTATGATTGTAACTCAAGTGGTACAGCTTGCAGCAAGAGGAACTTGTACAGGACCAATACATGCAATTACAGTAAAAATGGCATTATTGGAGCCCCTAGCGCGCTAAGAAGTTAAAAGTAATGTTAGAATGAGCGGCTGGCTGCTTTCCCTTTATTGAATAAAGTTGAAGCAAAACAAAAATGAACACAATTGCTCAAATAATTATCAGTACTTCAAAATCACTTACCCAAGGTTTCGTTTACCTATTAAAAAGTATACGCATGCGGGTTGTCATCGAAAAGATATGCCCGCATACACACACGCATACCGCTCTTTCTCGAGCATTGTTTGTAATCCAACTCTATCGACGACTCCAGTTTTCTTCTGCATAAGTTGACGACGTCCAAGGCTCTACATAAGTTTACTCGTTTATCTATCATCGAGATGTTCTCAAAAGCTTGGCTCACAATAGGCTAGAAGGTTCTCCGTAACCTCAACCAAGTCGTCGTGACGTCAAGGATGACCGGCCACCATGAGCTGTTTCTGAACTCTGCAGCTGAATATATGACGCACAAGCAAATGAACAGACGCGATCAAGCCACAAGAGGCAGGGTCGGCTCACTTGCTCTAGCAGAAGCATAGCCGCGGCATTCCCTTCGCTGACCAATGCTTGTTGAAATAAGTCGCTCTCAAGCTAGATTCTGGCACCCAGGCTAATTATTTGTTAACCCTAAATGGGCACCATATGGAACGTTGGATATCTCAAACTTATTATAGATGTCCCGAACTGAATTAACCTACTTAAAAGATGAAGGAAACCCGTAGAAAAATTACTCGCGCAGGTGTTCGTAAACGGGTAGGAAGACAGACAGAAGTTTGTTTTCAAATCTCCCAGAAGTTTATTACCCACAGCATGTCCCGTAGATAAGTACAAACGTGGAAGCGCTCTGCGAAATGTAAAAAGGTGCTTCTCAACTTTTATACAGCTGAGAAGATTGCAAAGCATACAAGAACAGGGGCGATTCTAAGTTATACATTGCCTATTCTCCCGGCAGTTGGAAAAATAATTTCCCGAAATTCTACCTGCAAACGCCTCTCATTGGCGGTAACAATCAGTTCGTCAGACGATGTTTCATCGACAGATTGTTTTATAAACAGCTACTATGAGTAGCCTTTTTTTTTTTTTGTAAGAAGTCACCCTAGATTGTCGCCGCAAATTTCTTGTAGGGTGGGCCACGTGGGATAACGTTTCTGTAATGAGCCGTTGCAGATGTCGCCGTGAAGCTGCGTGGACGGGACTGCCGGCCAATGATCGACACACCCGCGAAAAAATGTCCCGTAGTGCGAAATTCGCGTAACGAGTGTCGGTGATTTGATGGTGGCGACAAAACGTGTCCATCAAACGTGCATTCACGAAAAGTCGCCTGTGACATGTTTCCACGAAATGCCGAGAGAACAAGAAAATAAGTATTGTCCGGTATAATTGTCGCATGATTTTAGCCAGCTTTTTGGAGGCGACTGCGGGCAGACTTTCGGGGAAATTATTGTCCCGTCTGCCTGGAGAATAGACAGTGCCTGATTCTATAAATAATCTTGAAGAGTACCCGTAGAACAGCTGACACTCGTTTCCAACAAGTCGGGTTCGGTGCACTTAGCATAAACTTAGCGGTCTTGAAAGATGTATTCCGAGATATATGTCGATACAGGCACTGCAGAACAACCTCACAAAAACGGGAAGAAAGGGGTCCGTTAAGATTCATTTAGCACGATGTGGCAGCAGCAGTGATTTGCCGAACGCACGCTAAACGCGTCACAAGAGTTTCTTAAGCTTCTTTGAAGAAATCGCTTGTTGCCGTTGTACGCAAAGGACTTTTAAAATACTGGTTGGCTTGGATACGTTGTCATGGACGAAATCTACAGCAGCCCCGCAGATCGCAGCATAGCACAAAAGAAACTAGGCCAGGAAGCAGACATTCCAGATTGAAAAAAGCTACTGCGTCATCCGGGATACCTTTACAACGTGATCACGCTCCTCAAGTTACCCGCGCCCAGAGAGCGGAGTCAAGTGATAAAAAAGTCTCCTATTGATCGGTTCGGCGAGTTCGCACATTCTTCCACCCTTTCAGCTGAGGAAGGGAGGGGAGAAAAGAGAAGGGGTAGGAAAATAACAACTCCTTCAAGTTCAAATGGAGGTTGCGCTCACAAAGGCTTCAGGGGTATCCCAACAATGAACACAACGAGAGGATTTGTGCCTTATATCTTCTTGAAAGTTCGACCCAAAGTTGGTAGTGCAGTGGATGTTATCCGTGGCCTTTGCCCTCGGGAGGTGCCGTGCTTTTTCTTATCTCTTTCCCTTGTAAACTGCAGTCACGTGATCCCATCCGGAGACACGATTGGCATAAAACAAGCATAGCGTCTACTCTGCTGTCACTACCGAGTGAACAGGACAGCTCCATACTTCCAAAGGAACTCCGTAGCCCGAAAATGGCCCCCGAAACGGGAAGCTTGAAGATCCTAATATAAAATGATGAATTAACTGCGACCACGTTGACCGCGACTACGTTGACTGACCGCGTTCGCTCTGCGAAAATTTTAGCGTGGGACTCTCGAGCAGCGTTAGCTTGCTGTTGATGCAGGACGCTGCTTTATCGTTGAGAATCCTTTGCCATGCGAACGCGAAAACGTTCTCGTGCCGGGCGCATCCTACGCAGCAGTGCCTATCAGGAACGGTCCGCGCAGCATCACAACCTTTTTGTATAATCAATATATGAGAGACGTCATGTTTAGGCTTATCCAAAACACGAAGCCCGAAAGATCCAATCTTATCCGATCCAAGCACAAGCTGATCGGGGCGCGTGGCTAGCGTGGCGGTGTACTAATGCTGGGTGCATTGATACACCTATAGGATTTTAAGGTGGAGGAGGGGGCTCATGGTCGGTGTACAAGTACACTGGTTGGGTAACGGAGGGTGCATCTTCCAGCAAAGGGGTGCATATGCGCCGATGCACCCGACTAACTTTTTTTTCTTAGAGTGCAGTTGGGAAGTAAATATGTGGAGCACTAACTGAAAAAACACGGACGTGGTATTCGCGCTGAGAGTGCCGCGCAGCGACAGAGCGATATTGTTAGTGCGAAGATGACATCGGCGCTGTTTTCGTATTTTATTTTCAAAGAGCGACGGGCAAAATATTTTCTCACTTCTGGTAATGTTCCAAATGAACATATCACACGACAGTGCTAGTTAAGACAATAGTCTTTATAGTCTAACGAAAAACGAAACTGAATAAAACGGTGATCGTTTGCTTGCGCTAACAGTGTTCGCGCGGTGCACGCACTACAATCCTGCCAACCACCCACTTATGATGCTTCTGTCCAGACTTGTACGTAATCCGTTACAAGTAACGAAATTACTTGTAATCCCTTACATTTATGAGTAATTTAGAAACGGAATAATTACATATTTTCTAGAGTAATTTAAAAGTAATTCCCTTACATTTTTGACGTAACGGATTCCTTGTAATCCGTTACATTTTTTTTTGTCAGAACCAACCCCCCCCCCCCCCCCCCCCCAATTCTAAATAAAGATTTTTTTTTTTTAATTTTTGTAAAGTCGAGCGCAGTGACACTGTTATGCGAATCGACCAGCGCAAAGGGATGATGGGCACTCTTCAATTCCGCAAAGCCTTTTTTTTTTTTTTTGTTGCAACAGCGAGCCCCTGAATCTATCTTTTTTTAGACCCTAACATCAATGTCAAAAAATCCAAATGAACAATTCTACCAAAAAGAAAAAAAAAAGGGGGGGGGGGCAAGTTATTTCCGCTTTTTTTTAGTCCCTTTGTTTTTCTTCCGGGTCGAAGACGGGGTGAGGAGGACACCAAGTGATTGTGCGCCTCTTCGAGAAGCTCGAGGGGGTAAGTGCACTGAAAAGAATTAACAATGTCCTTTTCGGTTATAGTGACTACTAGGGAGCCTTCATGCGAAGCGCACATGAAGGCACCCTAGTGACTACGACCATTTTTATAATGTCACAACACGAGACAACGCTCCGTCTACCCTACCTTTTTTGTGGGTCAGCTTTTTTCGAGCACTTAGAAAATGGTAATAGTCTTCCTTTCTTCTTCCTGTTTTGACCCAGCAGGACGCATCTTATCTCAAGCAGATATTTTTACAAATAAAACATAATGGTGGCTGACGTAGACTTGATATTCTGGGCTTGAGGAGAGAGTGAAATTCGTGAGTGGGGCCATTGCGTGGCTTACTTAGTACTCTAGTACTCTACCCTTTGCTGCCCGTGGCATCAGCGGACGTCTATCTGGAGGACACCGAAGTAAACTGCAGTCGGTCCGTGCTCCGTGCGTTTTTGAACGGCACCAAGAAAGGTACACACGGCAAACGTGCGTTTACATTTCCTTGCTTTAACCGACGTTTTATTTAATTGTTGCTATGAGTGTCCTTATTTTTCTTTTATTAGTTATGTTTACATACTGGAAACTTTTTTTTTTATTCACCAACGTCTCAAGTGAGGCTCGAACTGTTCAGAACCAAAGGAAGAAGAATATCAAGCCAAACCTTATTTATTATTTAATTATCACCTTACTGTTACAATTATGTTTTAGCTATTGATTGCTTCTACAGCTTCGCGATTAAGACAACGGAGAATTTTAGTAGATCGGTCCGATGACTCCCATAACGATATCCAATACTTCGCCGCCGTCTTTGCGTATGCATCATATCGTTATCGGGTACCGTTATCGCGGGTATCGGAGATATCGGAAGGATCTACTAAGTCTCTCGAATAGCAGGCAACGGCTGCAACGACGAAGCTTTGCTCTACGTTCGAGGTAAATAGCACTTCCCTTGCTTCGCTGAAAAAGCTCAATGCAGAGCATGAAGCATTCGTGAGGAACAAGATGGCACTCCCATCTAGTGCCTCAGCTCAAATGGTGTTCAGCGTAGCAGTCGACATATTGAGTAAGAAATAATGCAAAATGTCTGTCGAGACTTTCGAGAGCTTCTTTTGCTCAAAATACTCAAGGTCATTAAATGGAACAGGTGGCAACAATAGGAACTTGAATAACACTCTTCCCTTTGTTTCTTACTTGAGGACAATAATGTTCAAAGTAACGCCACGAAAGTAACGGATTACTTTTTGGGGTAACGGTCAGTTACTTTCATGGGAGAGTAATTGTAATTGTAATAAATTACAATTTAGCCTCGAGTAATTGTAAATGTAATTCCTTACTATTTTTCAGTAACGTGTACAAGTCTGCTTCTGTCGCTGCCCGTCGTCATGCCAAAGTTTCATCAGCGTGATTAAAGTTAAGATTATGGGTGTCCCTTCGTCGAAACTAAAAATCAACACTTCTGGCCAGACATTTGCCGGCCGTGTTTATGTCTTCGGCGGCCAAGCTGAAAATCAGCACTTCTGGCCGAACACTTGCCGGCAGCGTTTGTCCCCGGCGGCCAAGCTGAAAATCAGCACTTCTGGCCAAACACTTGCCGGCCGTGTTTATGTCCCCGGCGGCCAAGCTGAAAACCAGCACTTCTGGCCAAAGACTTGCCGGCCGTGTTTATCTCCCCGGCGGCCAAGCTGAAAATCAGAGCTTCTGGCCAAACGCTTGCCGGCCGTGTTTATGTCCCCGGCGGCCAAGCTGAAAATCAGCACCGCTGGCCAAACACTTGCCAACCGCGTTTATGTCTCTTTTGGCCAAGCTAAAAATCAACACTTCTGACCAGGCGCTTGGCGGCAGTGATTATGTCTCCGGCGGCCAAGCTAAAAACAGCTAGTTTGTGGCCAAACCCTTGCTGGCCTTGTTTATGTCTCCTTTGGCCAAGAACTCAAAGTGGCCAAGCTGTCCAGACACTGGCCAACCGTCGGCCTATCGAAAGTCACTTTCTGGTGCTGCTTGGGTTATTAGTGAGCGCATATTACAAACAATACAATAACGAGTACTAACAAACAAGCAAGACCTGATTCAGAAACTGTAAAAGGAAATAAATAAAACTACGAAGAACAACGGAGAACAACAGAGCGCAGATGTTTGTCAAGTGGTCAACAATGTTCTTTTAAAATTTCAAAAAGGTTAAAACAACTCGAAATCACTCATATCGCGATTATGAAGGAGCTGAAGGCGTGTCATCGGGTACTGGACATTAACTTTCTGCGGGTAGAAAAGAAATTAAAATCTCATGCGCTTTTGGGAAACACTGAAAGAAATCGCACTTAACAATAAAGATGCATCAATTGTAGCGTTCACTATCTTATACAAAAAAAGTAATCTCTCCTGCTAATCTTGTTTTGTGCAATACTCCCAGGTCAAGCAGATTAAGTAAGTATTCAGAATCAAAATAAACTCGCCTGCCAATCCATCTATCTTACACAATACACACGAGGCGAAGCTGCACTTTTTCTAAAGTACATGATTGATTCGATCCAATGGTGTTCCATACGACTGAGCAAAACTCAAGTTTAGACAAAACAAGTACGCGAAAAAAAATGAATCGTGCTAGAGTAAGTACAAAAATTCCCCGTCATTCGGGAAGTAACCCCTAGCACCTGATAAGAATCATTCACAACTTTCAATACATGCTCAGTAAACGAACGACGAGAATCAAACAGCATTCCCAGGTCGCGAATATTATCTGACCTCGCGATAGCTCAACCTCACATGGTATACGAGTGCTCACTGCTGCTTGTGTTAGGGGTAAGGAATGAACCTTGGTCTTACTGGGATTAAGTACCAAATCATTTTTAAGCACCAGTTTAGAGCTGTCTGATCATCGTCTTGCATCATTAGGCAGTCAGTAGTTGATAGATTTCGCGATAAATCGTAACGTCGTCTGCAAACTGCAGCACCTTTCAATTCTGCACACTGTCTAGCGAATCATTAACAAAAATATTCAATAACAACGGCCTTAGATTGGACCCTTGAGGCACTCCTCTCTCTTGATGCAAGCACTTAGGCTTGTATGCTATGATGTGCTGCCACTTTTTGTTCGGTTCTACATTGGCAAAGTTTGATAAAGGTGACTGGAAAGTTATTTAACTCTTGGTGTAAAATGCAACTGCAAAATACAGAAGCCGTTCCATAATCTATAAATATATATATTTTAATCAATAAACGTGACAGAGGTTTTTGTTTTGCGGACAACAAATCTGGTAACTGTTGAGCCATAAAGACATTAATCAATCACTCAATCAATCAATAAAAAAATCTGGTAATTTAACATTACGAGATGAAAAGCTTATACCAAGAAAACATAATTACTCATGCTTTTCGTTTTTTTCCATATTCAAATAAAAAAGTTTGAGAAGATAACATTAACTGGATCGAAAATACATGATAAAATCGAAAATATATTGTGATCCAACTAACGAAATTGTTGCAATGACAGATTATTTCATTCAAAAATGACTTGTGAATCCAAGAGGCATAATTTTTTTCCTTTCTTGCTCCCAACCTGTTCGTTAAAAAAAAATGCCTCGTTTTTTTTTTTTATCTAGGTAAAGTCATGTCCCCAACATGCGCATTCAATCATCACCGTTATCACTATATTCAAGCAGGGTTCCGGATTTATGCAACAAATATATATAGTTTACTTATCAGGAGCGACAAGGATATTCATTTTTTTCTGATTGAGCTCATACAAAGCAATTGAAACACCTCGGAAAGCTATCTAAAAGAGCAAAATAACTTTGACAGCCTACCAGGTTCAAATATTTTATTCATAGTTTATCAAACATAGACAACATATATCTTCAAATTGTATTGTCAATAGTTTCTAGGGTGGAGTTCCACAGTTTCGTGATTCGTTTCCGAAAGGTTTCAAATTGTTCCTCGAAAATTATACGGAAATCCGCAATTGCAGTTGCGTTTTACTCGGACCTACATGCATTACATTTTGCGGACGTTCTTCGTCTGTCACCTAATAAGACCTCATCGATTGCATTACGATAGTTGGATATCGATAGTTTCTCGATATTTGACAATAAGCAGTTTCATGATAGTCGAATAGTGATAGTATGCACTCGTGTTTCACGATAGTCGACAATCGATGGTTTTACGATACTATCTATTATTTACTATCGATAATAGAATCGATAGTGTACATTGGATAGTAATATCGATACTTTTAAGGTAGTCGACGATTGATAGAACTATCGATAGGTGTTCACTATCTACAGTTATATTTGGCTTCCACTATCGATAGTCCTATCGATAGTTTGCTGGTGTTTATGCTTGCACTACCGTCGATAGTTTGCATCACTAGTGTTTGTGTTCGTTGGTGCGCGCATGACCCTTCACGTGCATCTGCATGTTCGCGTGTATGTATGTACATGCGCATGCGCGCGTCTGTGAGCGTGTGTGCGCACGCGTGAGGATGCGTATGTATGCACGGATGCGCGTGTGATGCTCAAAAGCGAACTTGGACTCGTTCAGAACGACCCTTTCGAAGCTTCAAAGGTTTGAACGGACACCGATGGCGATTGTCAACGCAACTAGAATAATCAACCAATCACCTTGCTCGGTTTTGTCTTCTGTGTATTAGTATTTGATTGTCCAACTTTCTGGCAAGGAAGGCAAGGTCGCTATATTTCTCACAACCCAGTGACTGTAGTCTTAGCATTTGAGAGAAAGATCAAAATCGCTGTGCTGCTGTCTTCCGAAAAGAATATTATAACAGATGCATACTTAAAAGAACAACTGAGACTAGGGAATTCACGTAATGTAAAAAGGCATGCAGCTAGAGGTCACCTTCAAGCGAAAACAGGCATAATTTTTCTAGGAAATCACAATAGTATAACGCATAGACCGACACGCAGCTTACAAACAAGCCCGCGTTTGCTCACACATGGCGTGGGCACTGCACGTGCCCAGAAAAGAAATTCGCGTGAAGGCAAGCATCTGCGCATGCGCCGTGCCGTCGACAGCGCCACCGCAGCTGCATGACGTCAGGGCCGCGTGTTGGTCTATAATAAAGTCGCTGAAACCACTTTCTTTGTATTCGTAACTTTGCGTCTTGCTGATTCAAATTATAAAAAAAAAACATAAAAAATATACATGAAGGGGCGCAACGTCCGTCAGGCAAAGCGCAAAGAGTTCTCGGAATATACAACGCAACCACGATTGTTTACACTGCACCTGGAGGTGAGCAAAGAAAATGATGAAAACAGCTCGATTACGAAGACGACGAGAAGGAACAAATCCGACAGGACGCAGCTGTACTCGCAACTAAAGTTTTATTAGTCAAAATAAAAAAAGTTAAAGGAAACCGCATTTGCAAAACATATAACAGACACCAACAACCACCACCTACTCATCTATGAAGCACGACACTAACATAAGTGCTGAGTATGCTCAAAAACCAGCTTCATATTTGCTGTCAAAAAGCAAACCTCTTTATCTCACAAAGCCACCGACGGAGCGCTCACACATAGATCCCCCAAACTGTAAATAAAAAATGCTTCTATAATCTCATTTTCTCTTTTTTTCATTGTGTTTGTTCAGAACAGCAACTTTACGGAAATCCGGCACACCCTCGCATCTACTGCAATGTGTTCCAAAATTCCCCCAACAGTGGCCCCCAGTGAATAGGAATGCTCTCTAAGCCTGTCATTAAGACACCTCCCCGTCTGCCCCACATAAACCATATTAAAAGATATGGGGATTTTGCAAACAATAGACGAAAAACACGTCACGAACTGTTTTCGGTGCGCTGTAGTGCAGATGCCTTTTTGGCGATTAGCCCCATCACCAACCCTAGAACACAATTGGCTCAATTTTTGAGACGCTGAGAGCACTACTGGTATGCGTACCACCCTCCTACTTTCTTCAGATTAGGAGAGATTCGATATTGGTAGGTACGGAACGCTAAAAATGCGTTTTCAGTCACTTTTTTCTTTATCCTTCGCCACACCTTTGGCCTTCTTCAAAAGGAAACTTGCTACCTTCGTCAAGAGGCTCACCCGAAAACCCGACGTCATTAGCCTCCCTACCTGCTCCTGGAAACTGTCATTCATCGTGTGAGCACAGAATTTCTTAAGAGACGAAGAGAGACACGCGACAGCAATCCGTCCTGTCACAACTTTGGAATATGAAGACCGTTAGTCCAGAATAAGGCTTCGTAAAACGGGGTCTGTAAGACCAACACGTAATATTTCCCTAGGCTGACCGACATGTCTGAAATTTGGAGTACACCTACTTTAGGTTCTTCAAACGTGAAACTGAGTGCCACACCACACTTACTGAAAGCATCCAAGACGATATTCCGAGTGTCATTTCCATCAGCTCCTTTGTAGTGAACTAAAAGTAGTCCACGAAACGGAACACTTTTTTTTAGCGCAGAAGAACATATGGATGGCACTTTCTACAACTCTGTCTATCTCAGCAAGAAAAATATAGCTTAAGATTGGCGCCACCCATGACCCAATGCTCACGCCTTTTTTCTAACGAAACATCTTATCGCGCAAGCGAACCATCATAGAGCCCAAATAAAAGTGTAACAGCTCAAGGAAGCCTTCCATGGAGGCACCGCAAGCGTTTCTGAATCAATGACCTCACCGATGAGGACAGCTGGTCGCAGGGCAAAGAAGAAAACAAGTCGTCATCACCCACACTAAAGGCCGACCACTTTCCTGCCTCTTTAGCTTTAAAGAACTCTACTACCACCTCATAGTTGTGCACCCGGTAAGGGTCTCCGATATCTAAGGGCGACAGTTGCTTCTGGAGTTACGAAGACAACTGACTCTGCCAAGTGCCCCTCTCGATAACAATGGCTATAAATGGGCACAGGTCCTTATGCGTCTTGGCACTGAAAAATATGTCGAGATGCAGGCCAACTGATTTTTTAATCCTCTCTTTCATCTGCTTCAGAGTAAGGGTATCACATAACATAATTGCGCGCTCTTTTACCTTAATTCTTTTTTATATATTTTTTCATTTCAATTCTTTTAATTTATTTGGTTTCTGATGGTAATTACCGTCACTGCTGATATTGGAGCATGACCCCCCAAAGGCAAGAATAAAACAGTTTGTCAGCAGATATTAGTTAGTTGGTCCACTTATCATGACAATTAATCCCTCGTCTAATGTCCGTCGATACAGATAGATATATGGTGAAGACGGTACTCGCCTAATTCTGACCCATTTTTTGGTCTGTTCCGATTAAACTCAAACCTGTATACGCTCTTTGTATTTTATCATTCTCCTCCAGAACATTGATGATTAGAAAAATTGAACGAGCACTTTACCAACACTCTTGTCAGCTGCAGTTTGCTTATCAAATATGAAGAAGCATAGAAGTTCATAACACAAATTGTAAAACGACATTTTAGGAATTAATGTTCAGTTATGACTAGAGCACAATATTCATCATCAGATTAAACTTAAGGATCTCATAAGGATAATCTGGCATTACTTCACTTACCAAAATTTGTAAACCTTATAAAAAAAGAACTGCAAACTGTAAGGTCCTAGAGAAAACGTCACTGGTAAGGTTTACAACGGAGGATTGTCTTTCCAGCGAAGACAGGTGTTTATTAGATGATCAAATGATCTGTGAAGCGCAGAGGTCACAAACACGCGGCCCGCGGGCCGCATCCGGCCCGCGACTCGCAGGGTCTCGGCCTGCAGCCCAGCATAACTTTTCGCTAACTGGATTAAAGAACAGGGAAGTTGACTAAATGTATTGCTGACAACCTGTAATGCAGTTTGAAGACAACTGTCTGCATTTAGATAGCAGACAATTGTCCGCTGTCTAGATTTGAGGTTTCCAGATTTCTAGCGAGAAATCCAGTTAGATTTCCTGTTCCATAATCCAGTAGCGAAAAGATATACTGTTTTTTCTCGTACCAATACGAATCTCTGTTCCGAAATCTCGTTCGCCAAAATGGCATGGGCCATGCTGATCTCCTCTCGCCGGTCCATTTTCGCTCAAAAAGTAGCTCTGCCCTTTTAACGAATTCGCATAGTTCATACTTACGTTAATTTTCCCTCTGTTATCGTACTATTTTTTTTATTCACAGCTTTTTGTAATGTACAACTTTCCGCTACTAGGATGCAAGCGTAAGCTCTTCGTTGAAGAATGCATCTCGGCTGCGCGAACTCTCGATCAGCAGGACAGCTGTCAAGGGTAAAGTTACATGCTCGGGATCCTCGCATTGAAAAAATAAAATGACCAGAATAGCAAGAAAAGTCATATTAACTTCTCTTTTGTGTTTCAGAGACACGTTGAGTTTGGTTAATTCCTGATTGAATTGAGGAACTGGAACGACAGTGTATTTGGTCTCTTACTCTATGAAAAATTTACACGTTGACGGGTGGTGTCATTGTAATTCTTGTCATCACATCAGGTCAGGGTCCAAAGTAGTCATAAACAAATCGAATCTAAA
This sequence comes from Ixodes scapularis, assembly GCF_016920785.2. NCBI lineage: Eukaryota > Metazoa > Arthropoda > Arachnida > Ixodida > Ixodidae > Ixodes > Ixodes scapularis. The sequence continues at coordinate 586,691 of NW_024610041.1, forward strand.
TATGTCACTGGAAAAACGGTGAGTTTATAAAATGCATGGAGCACGAGGTTTCTTCTCTTTAAAACGTTTAAAGCCCCCCCCCCCCCCCCCCCCGCCCGGCACCTCCTTCTCTCGTCTTACGTCGGCCCTCTACATTTCCAGTTTGGGCCCTCTGGCCCCCAGACTCAATTGAGTTTGGGACCAATAGTCTAGCGCCTCAAGAATTTTTTTTTTAATTATCTTTAACTTCCTTTTTTTTTTCTTGAGGCTCTCCTTCTGTTATCCTTCAAAATCTTATGCCAATGTTCAGAAAAGACAATAAAAAAGGATAATAACCTTCCGGCAGGCGGGATAAAATTTCCGCAGCTTGTGACGCAATATTTTATGAATATCTTTCATAGACATCGCGAAATTCGATTGTTGTAATTAGCTCGCTGTCACGGACTTTGACAACAATGCGTGTGAAAGGCCGTGTCTCTTTCTACGAGAAGAAATCTATAAAAATCATGCTTTCTTTACACCGGCGAAGCACTATATAAACCCACTCCGAAATCTGTAACTACATCGTCGACATCTACTGTCCAAGATGAAGCCAACTTTTGCAGCCATTTGCTTCCTAGCCGCAGTTGTGTGCACTTTTGCAGTGCTCCCTGGTAAGTCTGTTACCGAAGTTGTTGCATTTTTATGACTCTCCAGCTCCAAGATAGTTTCCTTGAGCTCGCAATCTGCATCACAATTGTCGAGCTCTTACATCGAGCTCTATTGCTTTGTACCGAATCAACGTAAACCAACGATAAAATTTTGCATACCTCAGACGCCAAATGTAGTTGTGTGGTCTTGCTACGACCACTGGATTTTCACATGCAAAGTGGCTTGTCGGAAAGGGCATGTCGGAAACAAACTAAATTTCCAAGTGTATTACTCACGCAAGCAATGCAAGCTTGACGTTTTGCATTGCTTAATGTCACAACTCAGACTGCGCTTTCTGCTCTAAACATATGTTTCGGCAGTGTCATTCGCTGAGCTGCCTTCGTAAGTTGCGGATATTCGCTCTCCAAGTGTTGTGCGGGAAAGCAGAGGCACACACGTTTTTTAGAGTGTAATTATAAAGTAGTTTGAATATTACATGAGTGGTGCTCGACATAACATATCAGGGAAGAAGTGATATCAGGACGAAACCGTTTTTCGTTAGTGCTACTATCTTAAATTGTTATATATAATAGTTTTATTCATATTCATTATATCATCGAACTTCTCTGCAGAGGATGTCTGCAGAGCACGACATGCTGGTCCATTCAACTGCGATACTGAAGTTGTGATGAGATAGTTATACTACTTTAGCGACCGCACTGACAAATGCGAGCGCTACTTAGGATGTGGAGGAAGTTTGAATAACTTTCCATCCGAAGATGGCTGCATAAAGTCGTGTCCATACGGTAAGTTTTGAGCGTATCCTTTTCTTTCCTGCCATTCAACACGGGTCATAGTCTATGCTGTTGTCTTGCTACGGAGCTTTTTGACGTGTCACGTATTAAACAAGAACCACGTTTACGTGGATTTTACAACTGCCTTTACGCAGTCTGTTTACAGAAGCACTATTGTATCAGATAACGAAGCGCCGAATTGAAAATTAAAATGGCTGTATTAGGTTGCGCTTTTCTTGCTATATTAGTATAGTACTACACCATCAGCCTTCTGGTACACCCAACAAAATGTCTGCGTGTCTACTTACCCTCAAAACACTCAAAGAGCCAATCATTGCGATGTAAGAAATCAGCTCAGCGAATGATGAGGCGGAACGTCCGTTCAGACCTCAAAATGAAGTCTCCGCTGTGGCATTACGCGATGCAGAGCGTCATGCTTGCATTGCGTAATGCCACAGCCCAGACTTCATTTTGAGGTCTAAACGGATGTTACGCCTCATCATTCCCTCAGCTAATTTTGTAGATCGCAGAGATTGGCTCTTCCAGTGTAGTGCGGGTTATAGGACACGCGCAGGCATTTCTTAGAGTATATATGGGACTGACGCACTTATGAGAGGAGAACGCGAAAAGCGTAATCGTTATAACGTGAGAGCATGTCATTGAAAATAATATCATGCATGGCACATGAAATAGCAATTTTACCCTTGCTCACCGTGAATATTGTTTGACCTAACGTCAATACTCTTCGTGATACAACTTTTTAACCGCTCATTCTCACTGGAAGCGAATACGCGTTCCCAAAGCGTTTGCGAACGCGGTTGTATAAAAATCCAGTACAATTGCACGCGCCTTTGATGTCATCAAAGGCGCGTGCAATTGTACTGGATCTTTATACAACCGCGTTTGCAACCGCTTTGCGAACGCGGATCCGCTTCCAGTGTGAATGAGCGGTAAGTGTACTTAAAGACAAATATGACCAAATCAGGCTATGATACCAAGCAGTGCATTGTGCGGAGGGTTATCATGACTGCGAACTCCTACTTGCATCTTATAACAATACATGGTAGGATTAATTCAGGGATTGCGCTCATCGGCTCCCAAATAATTAGCTTAATTTCTGTTCCTTTATTATAAATCAAGATATAAAAACAAAAAGAAAGCAGACGCGGTTTGACGCTGAGTAAAATTTGTTTTCTTGCGCAGGTAAACACACGCCAAGGTCCCCAGGGTTCAGAGAGCTTACTCTCCAATGATTCGGTAACTCTCACCGACCAATGTCGCGAGCTAAACAAAACCATACGCGTCATTCGAAAGAAAATAAATTGGTTGACCGATGCACTACAAACATATTTTTTTTTACGATAAAAGCAGGCTAACATAGGATATATATATATATATATATATATATATATATCTCGTATGTAATCCTGCGTTTATTATGCAAAAAGTATTTGTGTGGTGAATTGCTCAACCAATTTATCTTCTTTCGAATTAAATACATGATTATGGTTGTATTAGTCAAATGGGCTATAAACACACCTAGCACATTAACACACACACACACATATATATATATATATATATATATATATATATATGCAGTGTTTTTGTTCTTAAGCTTAAGAGCTAGATTTGTTTAAAAAAAGCGGTGAAAGTTACATGTATGCCGCTTGTGGAGGTGAGTTATACGTCCAGGCCAACATAGTATAGAGGGCTAATCGTAACGATCAGCAGGCTAATTAATTACGTTTTCTTCATTAACTTTTTAATTAATAAAATGTACATATGGTTCCCATTAGAAACTTGGTAAACGTCATCGAAAACCACCAAATCAGTAATTTTCTGAAGGCCTTTGAGAAAAGCATAGTAATGCACTAAAGTCACCACTCGTGGAACACGTAGAAAGCTAGTGGTGTCGGTAAGGCGCAACCGCTATTTTTCCGTCTCTTATCTAGCCCCAGCCTTGTACCTACTCCACGAGTGGTAACTGTAGTACAGCTGGTAAGGCCTTAGGAGGGTTACACTTGCACGAAGTGAAAGACTATCGGATCAGAAATATTATCCCTCTACGATGTGAGCCTTCGCTTAAGCAATGTAATTTTACCCGCGTAGGTTAGGCTTTTAATTACTGCTTTTTATACTTTTCAACTTGTCATTGCAAACCCGCACGCCTGCATTATTTCTCATTTGAAGCTGTAATGTACTGTATATAACAAACAGGCCCAATAATGACCACGTTCGTTATAGCTGCACCTCTAGAAAAGGTGTGCTCTTTGGAGTGTTCATGTTGTGCGCAGTCTGTTTTGGCAACTATTGCAACATAATTAATATTCAAGTCGGCGCTCTTAGCGTTGTACACGCGTTCAAGTGAAACCAGCGTGCTAAATCCTTTTTTTCTAATTTCAGGGAAACCGAAAGCGCCCCATCGCTGACTCAGGATAACATCTTTGATATAGCGGTCGGAATACCCGACAAGGCGTTAAAACCTAATAAACTAGACCATTAAACCAACACCGTTTTTGGTCTGTGTTCGCTTTCAGTTTTTATGGAAGGCAGTCTCGTGAATGTAGTCATTGAATTTATATCTAGCTCTTTCTGTTGTGTTTTTGAAGCGCTCAACAAAACTTGTTGATCTATTTACAAATATTAGCGTCTGACAGGTTTTTTTACTCTTCGCTTTTAAAGCTTTGATTATAGTAGATCTAAAATAACTGTCTTGCAGACGTAATGAGATGTTAGGGACGTTTTCGAAACGTTGCTGCAATTCTCGTGGCGAATTAGGGCTGGGAAATTGATCGATTAACCTTCCGATTAATCGACCAAGGCTTTAATTGCGATCATATTTTTTTAACCGGTTAATCGGTTTTTAGATCGGTACTCAAAAAGAAGTCAAATGGACGCCCGCATGGCTCTATCCTGGACGACCTGCCCGAACTAGGTGTGACTAATGCCCCGTGGCGCGCATCCGGTCGTTCTCTCCCGAGCGGTTTTCCGCTCCCAGTCAGGTGCTATGAGCAAGGTTCAATTCTCGCGCTCGTGAAGCGTCACGTGTTCGAATCGACATTACAGTTCTGCCGAGGCCAGAAGAATAAGCCGGGCCCGCAATCGATCCCTGCGCGACAGCGAAACTTCACGTGTTGAGGATCTATTACACATCCTGCCCAGGCAAGAAAAGCAAGCAGAAAAACAAGCTGGGAAGCTATTGCCCGTGTCCCACTAGAGCGACAGACAGAGACAAAAGACAGCGACAAGCCTCGAACCCATGCAGCATGCTCGCGATGGTACCTTTGGTAGGCGTTTAGTCGTTCGGTGCTCGCGAAGTAAGCACGAGCGATTGCAAGCCTGCCAAAGATACCCTCGCGTGCATGATGCTCGTGTTTGAGCATAGCCTCCGTTACTCTACAAAGCGTATCAAATCGCGAAAGACTCTGGTTTCAGGCTTGTCTTTGTCTTTTGTTTCTGTCAGAGCCGTATATGTAGAGAGTTTGGTCAATAGGAGGCGCGGGCAGAGCCAGGGCGTGCAGTAGACTCGGAAAGAGGGCTTGGCATGCTCTCTTGACCAACCAGAAGCCGAAAAGAATCCCCTAGCGCTGGTCGCGAAAAACAGTTCTGAGCCGATTGATCATCGAAGGTCTATGTTCGTCAAGGAGGTTATAATGGGCAGGAGGTGGCGTCCCTATCCCCAATGCATGGAGCGAAGTGTAACGGAAGTAGGCGTGGCCACGAGCCGCAACGAGCATTTCTTGACCAATGGGAAGCCTAGTGAGTGGGCACCGCCATGAATTTCGGTGCAAACAACCGCGTTGCCATGACATTTCCGTGGCAACATGACTGTGTGCACCGAAAGTAATGGCGGCACCCACTGTTATTTGAAACAGCGCTTAACGGGAGGCTTTTATATTATAAACGACCGCCTGGTTGCCCAGCAGAAAGTAAGTGACTAGAATTGAGACGCTCTAGACGACGCACCGTGAAGGACTTGGCGGTGCGCAACGCAGTTTTTAATAAACAGCAGCAGCAGATCGCACGAGCGCGCATGCAAGCCAGGAGCGCACAGAACGGGCTCGCGCTTCCAATTCTGACTTCGCTCGCACATAATGTGGAACTAAGTATAAACACTCACGCCGCAAAGCATTTGCATCGTGGACACCCACGGCGGACGCCGACCGCATCGAAAGCTAGCCTCGTGAAGCACACGCGGGAGCAGAATAGAAAGCAGACGAACCGCCTATGTGCTACCCCACGGCCTCGGAACGGGTGTGCAAGGCAGTCTGGGATTAAACGCATCTTTCGGCTTCACTCAGGCTGACGTCATGCCGGGTCCTGTCTGTTTAAACGTCCTTGATGTTCGTATATGGTTTTAATAAGTGCGTAAGAGTGAAGTGTAGTGACTTTTTGTGGTTGAAAATAGGGTGCACGTGTTGTTTTCATCATGATCATGCAGAAAGATGTAAGAAACAAATGCGCCGCTCAACTCTGTTTTGCGCGGACAGAGTGTGACCGCTCTGACGGCAGATTCCGGGCCCTCGGCGTTTGGCGTACGGATTATGTCGATCGTTCCGCTAGTCGCATTCTTCCACCATCATTTTGGATGAGCGTGATTGAAACATCACGTGTACCATATTTTCAGCCATCGAGAGTTACTCCAATGCAGTTATCAGGTTTGCTTCTCGCGACTACCACCAGGGTATTATTTCCGGCTTCTGGTTGGTCACATTCGAATTTCTGAAGACACCCTGGAACACTCCCAGCCCGCTTTCGGCCAATGGCGCCTCCTCATTTGTCTCCTATACTTCCCAACGAATGGCCAAACTCTCTACATATACGGCTTTGGTTTCTGTATGTCGCTCTAGTGGGACACGGGTACAACGCCATAGTTACTTGTTCCAGTTATCGGCCCGTACAAATGGAGGAGTTCACGAATATAAAAGGCGATCTCGCTGGAAAGTTTGGGTTTTAAGAGGCGACAATTTTTGTATTTTGCGCAAATACCGCTTAGAACTGATCCCTGAAGTTAATGACCTGTGAAATACCCGTTGGTTTCTCACCACACGCAATCGAAGTCGCAGAGAAAAATAAAGAAAACCGAGCAGAGTTCACCCCCTCAACTCGCAGCCAGAACAAGCGGCCACGTCATCTGGAGCCGATTATATGCCGCCAATATTGATCGTAGCCATGCGCTGGAATTGGCAAGGCACAGGACACGCGCTAAGTCCTATACATTGTTATCGTTCGGCTGTTGTCGTCATTGCAGCAATTGGACACGGAACACTACCCGAATGCTTCTCGAGCTATCGTTATCACGAGCCAAAATCGAGTGCCCACGCAATGTTCGGGTCCAATCTGTGAGCCGCATTCAAATATCGTCACAGGGCGGTACTGCTACCGCCCAGCTACGTCATCATGTTTTGCGAAGGAGAGATTGAATGAAAACACTCGGTTTCGTCCTCGAAATTACAGCGCAACAAAGGAGTTTCTTGGCCAGTGGCGTTGCGTGCGAGTATCCTTGAGTCCCACTAGTGCCAGTAAGCTCGTGTGAAGTGAAAAACATTCCAATTAGATATCGTTGCACCGCCCCTTTAAAGTAAGCCCCAGCGGTGAAGTGTTTAACTCGAAGGAAGTCCACTGCATCATCTGCAAAACTCCGTTTTTTTACAGTGGAAGCGTAAGTTTGCTTCAGTATCACCTACGAGCAAAGCACCCATGTACGCCGCTGCAGCAAGGACCATCCGCCAAAACGCAGACAACAATCAACGCCTTCTCATCGAGGTCCTTTCCTCTGAAAAAAGAAGAAAGCATCGCCCAAGCCCTGACTTCGTGTCTTCCTGTCGGAGAATGTGGAAAAACCTGTGTGTCTTTGGAGCTGGAGCAAAAATATGCGAGTTTCTGAATCGTTCAACTATATGTTTCCTCAATTCTAATAGTCCTTTGCGCCGTGCAACAGAGAGTAAAGTAAGTCTTCAAAGGCAAGACGAGTTGTTGCCCATTATTTTTAGTATATTATTTATAAAAATGAACGCAACCGATTAATCGATTATTTTTCGATTAAGAATGGCGAATAATTGGGTTAAACTTTTTAATCGACGCCCAGCCCTATGGCGAATACCTGTTTTGAAGTGTTGATACACACGCTTTGAGATCCTGAGAGAATGGGAGAATATACACGGCACCGAGGACATTTTTATTCCTCGCTGTACTGATACTGGAGTCTGATACTGGAGTCAGATCGCTTTACTGGAGTGTCGAACCGGAACCGAATCGAAAACCGGAACCGAACCGTTATTTTTATATAACCGGAACTCCGAAACGAAATCTTCGCCGCCATATTTAAAAAAGAACCGGAACTCAACCGAAAAAAAATTATAACGGCGATCGGTTCAAAGCGGTTCCAGGTAATTTTTTTATTACAAGTTGGGATTTTTAGAAATAAAAGTTGCCAGCAATAATGCCATGTCAAATTTTCATTTACCGAATAGACCGATATAAGCGTTCGGCGCATGCGTGACGCCGTCATAACTTTAGTTCACGAGAGGCAGGCGGTTACGCATGCCAGGGCTCGTGCCGCCTCGTGATCCACAAGGGCAGAACTCCTGCAAGGTTATAATTGCACGTGCGCTTGTTCTGCCAGTCTCTCGTTGTGCTTCCGTTAAAATTCACTCAAAAGGAAGACAATCAGCGCCTACCCCCCCCCCCCCCTTACCCCGTAAAAAAAAACACAAAGCACGCCCTCGCTCCCCAAGCCATGACACTGGAGAGAGAGAGAGAGAGAGGTGGCGTGAGAGAAGCAGGGGAGGTTGTTCTAGCGGGAATGCTGAACTGGTTCCCCATAAAAAGAAGCAGAGAGAAAGGAAAGAAGGGGGATAAAGAAAGGGGGAAGGAAAATAGAGAAAAATAAAATAAAGACGTGAACGCGCTAAGAGTTAATCTCGAGTTATTTCACACGCGGTTTGCGACACCGGATTCGTCGAGGAAGTTCAGTAGCAGGTGTTGTATTACTTGGCGGCGACGGGCCGAACCACTTGGATAGATGATGTCCTCGTCGTCTGGATCACGAAGTCCAATTCTGGCGAGCTCAGTGACGAACCGTTGACGTGGATCGCTATATTCTTCGCAGTTGAAGAGGATGTGGCAAATGCTTTCTTCATCGTTGCAGTTCGGACACTGGGAGCTCTCTATTGCAGATATTTTAAAAAGAAACGCATTTGTAAATGCACTTCTGCTGCGTATTCTTATGAGGAGAGTGCACTTCTCTCTTTTAAGACCCTTTGTGATGCATGGCTGATGTTTGGAGTATCTGGTTGGGGAAAGTTCAGTTATGTAACTGTTTATGGACTTTCGTGTCGCATTGAAATCTGTTGGACTGGGAATAGTGCGCGGCAGTCCATGTGCCGCTCCTGCGAGTTTATCGGCTTCGGAATTACCAAACAGTCCCACATGTGAAGGTACCCATTGAAACGCAATGTTGAATCCAGAATTGTATAAGTGATTTAACGTAAGTTAAATGGTGGCCGTCGTTTCGTCCATGGAGTCAGGATTACCTAGGCGTTGAAGTCCCGTTCTTGAATCGGTGACCAGCACTACAGTTTGTGGGGTATGTGAGGTGATGTAGTTAAGTGCCTTCTCAATGGCCTTAAGCTCTGCCGTGGTGGAGCTGACCACCGCTTGAAAACGGCCGCTCCATGCCGTGTTCTCCTTTGGTATAACAAAGGCCGCGGTAGCGCTGCACGTTCCGAAGTGAACGGAGCCATCGGTATATACCTGTAGAGCTCCTGGGTATTTTGAGGAAAGGACCTCCTCAGCAATTTGCCGCAGTACAATTCCTGGTAGATTTCCCTTCCTATACACTCCCGGGAGATGTAGATCGTACATTACTGGTGGTTCGCGCCATGGCGGTTCTTCAGCGCAAGTTAGGGGACGAGATTTCTGGAGCGATGGTTCAACGTTGTATAGCTCTTGTAAATGTAGGGTGAAATTGGAACGCCTTGCTTCTAGTTTCTTGAGCAACGTCACTCCACTTCTGGTTTGATGAAGACGTACAAGTTGATTAAGTGTCGATTGTGTCGCTCTCAGGTTAAGGTCTAGAGATGAGCTCTCTGCATAAACGCACTCATTAGGTGCTGCTCTCGGAACGCCTTAGGCGGTTCGTAGTCCTCGGCGGTGGATGCGTTCTAAGCGAGTTTTTTGTGTGTCAGAGAGATGCGTGAAAGGTAGGGCATATATCATGCGGCTCACAACAAGTGAAGTGTGTAGCCCAAGCATAGATCTTGGAGCATTTCTCCATCTTAGTCCACCAATGCGCCGAATGGCATTCACGAATTTAGTTGATGCTTCGGCTATCCTGTCAGCTTGCTTTTTCCCTTTTAATCTTGGGTCTAAGGTAACGCCGAGGAACTTGTACACTTTGACGCGTTGAATTTCGCTCTTGCTAATATTTAGTTTAATATTATGGCATGAGCGTCTCTTCGGGTGCGGTAGAATCATATACGCAGTTTTCTCTTTTGAAACGTTGAGTCCTACTGCATCCAAATAGTCTACAACTGTGTCGATTGCTGGCTGCATAGCATTCCTTAACGTGTCCCGTCTTGTTGCACTCGTCCAGAGGCAGATATCATCTGCATACACAGAGCACGATGTATAAGGAGACGTTCTTTTAATAGCTGGAGGAAGGCCTGCCATTGCGATGTTGAACAATATGGGGCTGAGGACGCAACATTGCGGAAGTCCAATATTTCGATGATGTGTGACGCTTAGGGTGTTTCCAAGGCGAACTTGGAAACATCGGTTGCTCATAAATGCAGACAGAAACGTCTGGACACGCCCGGTGATGCCGATTCTGGTAAGTTCTTGAAGGACGGATAGGATGCTGACATTATCAAAGGCCTTTTCTACGTCGAAGAAAACAGCAAGTGTTGTGTTTCCTGTCCTTCCTCCATGCTCGACACTGCTGACAAAATCCAGTAGACTATCTGATGCGCTAAGTTTTGGACGAAACCCTGTCATTTCGTCTGGAAGTAACTTCTGACGTTCCAGGAACCAAGCTAGTCGACTTTGAATTAACCGTTCCATCAGCTTTGCGACGCATGAAGTCAGTGCTACTGGTCTGTACGAGGTAGGCAGCTCTGGTGGTTTTCCAGGTTTCTGTACGGGGACAATCTTTGAGAGTTTCCACTTATCTGGCACTCTTCCAGATTCCCAAACTTCGTTAAACAAGCGAAGCAGGGAAGAAAATCCATAGGGAGGAAGGTTTTGCAAAGCTTGGTAGGAGATTCCGTCAGGGCCAGTGGCTCTGTGGCGACGGCATTTCCGGAGAGCCACTGTCAGCTCATTTTCTGTGAACGGGACATCCAAGAGACTTGCCTTGCGGTTTACTGGAGCTGGGTGCAGCAATGTACGAGCCTGGTTAGAGTATGAAATGGCAAATTCTTCGGCTAGGTCAGGCAAGTTTGTCTGTTGAGCAAGCGCTAATGTATCGAAGGGTCGAGCCGGACGTCTGTTTCCGCTTAGGCAGCGAATCACCCTGCAGACTTTGCCAAAAGAGGTTCGTGAATTCGATTCTTCACAAAATTTTCTCCATTGGCTCCTGAGAAGCCAGTTGGCGTATCTCTTGAAGACTGTACATATTCGGTTGAATTTTATCTTGTTCTCGAGAATCGGGTGTCGTCGGCAGCGAATCTGTGCTCTGCGACGAGCTGCGGAGAGATTCAGCAGCTTTAAGTCCGGGGATGGGAAGTGTTCTGGTAATCGGATAGTTCTTGTGCTGTTTCTTAGTGCTGTCTTTATTGCATCAATGATATCATCGTTCGTAGAGTCAAGTGTGAAGCGAAACGTGTCCCAGTGGATAACATGACATACTTTCTTTTTAGTGTTGCAACAACCCCTGATCTGAATCCAAATAGGAAAATGGTCGCTTCCCATTGTATCAGGTGCCGTGAACCATGTAACGTTGAGGGATGGATCATGCGCTGTAACATCTATTGCTGTAAAAGTCGATGGTATTCGCAAGTATGTCGGGCTGCCCGTATTTGCCACCACAAGTCCTACTTCATCGAAAAGTTCTTCGAGTTTCCTTCCTCGGCGATCTGATCGTACGTTACCCCACATTGTATGATGCGCGTTGAAGTCTCCGCATATGATAAGGTCTTGGCGATGTTGTAGACACCAGCTTTGGAAGCGGTCGAACATGTCCGTGTTGCTTCCGGGACGTATGTATAGAGAGACAACAAGTACCGTTTTCTTTCCAATGCGTACCTTAGCTGCAACAAATTCTGCGTCTTCCGTGCATAAATCAGTGGTTGGGATTTGACACTGGGGAAGCTCTCGGCGAATAAAAAGGGCTGCGCTCCCATTCGGAAAAGTCGAAATTGATGGGCACGTGTAAGTCTTGTACCCAGATAAGGAACAACCACTTCGGAGGCCAGCCTCCGAAAAAGCCAAAACGGGTATTGGCGACTGTTTGATATATAATTTGATTTCAGAGAGTTTTGAATTCAGACCTCTGCAGTTCCATTGGAGTATTGTTGGGTATTCTTGTTTACCAGTCCTATTGATTTGTTATCTGTGCCTGCAGTTTTCCTCTGTTATATTGTCGAAAGTGTATTGTCTTCAAGTTGCCGGTTGTGACAATTTATTTCTTGATTATAGTGCAAGAATGGTCTCTAGGCACAATATACCCTTAAGGGCCGTTTTGACCTCTCCTGCTGGTAGACCTTCCATGACTTTTCTAATAGTTGCAAATACTGCTTTTACGATTGTCATTTTGGGACTCTCAGCGGCATCTTCACGCTCAGGAAGTGTTGTGCTTGCCGGAGAAGCTTTAATCACCTTTGATTCTTCCGTTGAACCACTTGTTCCGCCGCTGGTGGAGGTCCTCGAACCTGCAGGCGTCACGGTCTCTTTTGATGGTATAACGCCGCAGTCGTTCGGACGTGCGTCTAAAAGAGCGGCTCTGTAACTTTTTCCTCCAGGCTTCTTGGGCTTCCTCCGTGAGTTATTTCTTGGTTTACCAGGCTGGAAGATAGTTGGCGTCTCCGACGAGGCATCTTCAATCGGGGAAAGCCGTGGGAAGTCATCTGGGCCTGCTGAAAATTTAACTTCCTGTTGCTGTGGTTTTGGTCCACGAAGGAATGCTTTAGTACGTGCCAGTGCTGCAAGTCGGACCTTGCAGTTAACGTAGCTTGCGGGGTGAGGATCACCACAGTTGGCGCATTTTACGGTGACCTCCTCAGAGCAAGAGGTTATGTCATGGGGACCTCCACATTTCTTACACTTTGTTTCCCCTTTGCAGTATTTTGCTACGTGTCCTATGGCTTGGCACTTGAAGCAGCGCGGGGGGGGGGCACTACGTGCTCTACTACGTCATGTCTTGTAAAGCCAAGATTTACCTGGCTTGGCCTTTCAGTGTTTGGACGGAAGGTTAGGAGAACTTTGTCCGTTGTAATAGCTGCGGCTCCAGGTTGACCATGTCGGTGAAAGAGACGCCGAACAGCAATCACTCCCTCTGGCGCAAGGTAATCTAACAGCTGAGCGTCGGAGTACCACTCGGGAACACCCCTGATGAGTCCGTGATTTTGTAGATATGTTGCGGACACGGAAGCTTGAACTTCAATGCCACACAGATTCTTCACTTTTAGCAATCGTCTGACTGCTTCCTCTTCGGCGATCTCCACACGGAGACCTCCACGTGCCGTGAAATGGTGGCGCAGTAGTTTCCCACCTGCTGCTGCGCTGATCGCGCTGCTGAGGTGTAATGGGTTCTGTTGCTGTAGGCGGCAAGTCTCATCCTTCGGAGTCAGAAGAACTGGCACGCCAGTGCTTCTTTTGCGGCGATGTTCCACGAGGATGAAGCCATCTTCGTTGTCATCCATTAGGTCACCAGTGTCATTATCGTCGGCGATGATCGTAGATTCT